>NC_137849.1:6171250-7405000 GCF_948465745.1 Chenopodium album | reverse complement strand
CTAAAAACTGTTACATATGTTCGAAAATATGTTGCATATGTTCTAAGTATATATGTTCAGATTTGTTTTTGAGTTCAAGGTCTTAAAATTTAAGTATCATGTTCCAATTAAAACTATATTCTGAAAAGCTAAGTTTATTCTTCTAAGAACTATTACATATGTTAAGAATCATTGAGTCTAGGTTCTAAATTTCTAGGCATTTTGTTCTAAACGCTATGCTACAGAAAGTTAAGTAAGATGTTCTAAAAGATGTTGCATATGTTCTAAAAAGTTCTTATAATGTTCTAAATTTTAAAGTGCTCTCACATAAGTATAGTGTTCTCATATATATAGGTGTTCTCACCGGATCCCTCCTATATATATATATATATATATATATATATATATATATATGCAATCTCATTTACCTAAAAACAAATATTTTCTTGTAAAGTGTTACTCGTATTGGATTTATCTTAGTGTGCAAAATCAACAAATTTTTATTTATATTTTTTTTAAATTTTTTAATTTTACTTATTGATAATTAAAAATATTTTTTTGTCAAAGATGTGTAGTAACAAACAAAAAAGTCAAGTCGGAAAACTAAAAAAAATGTAAAGAGTAAAACATAAATTTGAGAATATTGGCTTCAATAATGGTCAGATAATTAATCATTTCGGATGGAATATACATAGTATATTAAATCAAAGTTGAAAATTGTTAAAAGCAGCATCTCAACCAAAAGCGAGGCTCCGGAATATGTTTTAATACGCATTAACGCCTCCTCACATGAGAGTTATTTGGGCTTGAACTGTGGATGCGGCATGTGCCCTAATATCCAACACGAAATATTCCACTTGAAAGTTGGGGTAAATGATCGAATGTGTGACTTTTGTGTCACGCAAGCTTCAATACCATGTTAAAGGGTTATCAAAAGTTTAAGCTGATGGTCAAGGCCCATAAGGCCGTAAACATATTTTTATTCTCTAAGAGACCGAAGAGCAAGCCAAAGTATTAATGTAATTAATAGGGAACAAAAAAACCTCATTATTTACATATGGAATAAGTTGAATTTACAGTATGGTCATTCAATTATCTATAATAAGCTGCTATAATCATTCTTCTTGAATGTGTTTGAAATTTTGATGATACAAAAAATATGAAGTAAGAGTTTAGTACTGAGGTTGAATATAAATCAATATTTACTTAGTCTTTGTGATCTTGTGGTGAAGAACTCTTTGAAAGGGAAAAAGGAAACGGAGGTTGTAGAAGCATGAAGTTTCCTGAGGATTGCGAGTTTGATGTTGATGATGTAGGCTTGTTTAAGTAAGTTGGCGCGCACCCCTTGCCATTCTGAGGCAAGAAATTGGCTGTATTACCTTGAACTTGATCCGCCCATTTCATGCTTTGAGTTGTTAAACACTCAGCATTATTTGTTCGATTTACAATATTGGTGATGTTATTGCTACTGCTTCCTACCATGGAAGAAATTGCAGCAGCTACTGCAGACTGAAAATTCGGGTCTGAAGTAAGTACCTTGGTTAGTGTCTCAGTTAAAAATTGATGAGAAGAGGAGGAAGAAGAAGTGGAAGCTTGATTGTTGATACGGTCCAATGAATTAAGATGACTTACTGGTTCATAAGTTGATTTTCCGAAACTTATGGACCCAACAGGAGGTTTATTTGAGGGCAATAGACTGTAATTTAGGTAGCTGTTATTGCTCCAAGAAACAGGAAACAATGTACTTTTTGTATCTGAAGAAGAGAAATCGAGGCTTCTAGAAGAGTAATTGGATGGTGTTTGGAGAAAATTATTCGCGGTATGGTTTTTGTTAAAAACCGAGGAAGCAGTAGCAGTGAGGTCTAAGGTGATTGTTGGTGGTGTAGGAGCAGAGGAATTTGGTAAATTGAAGTGTCCTGTTCTTGAGTTGTTGTAGAGGGTGTAGCTTAATCCGTTGAGGTTGGCCGAGGTCATTGAGGGAGCAGAAGAAGTAAGGCCGCCTTGTGAGGTTGATGAGCCGGACAAGAGAATTGATGCTGCTGCTGAGGTTGTCGAAGCCATGGCCGTGGCTGCTACTGGTAGTGGGTGGTTGTGTGTCCCTTCGTAAGTTGTTATTAAGATAGACATGTCGTCGCAACACCTTTGCACCTAATAATAGATATAGAAAATGATTAGATAAATGATCATCTACTTTTATTTTGCTAAAAGAACTATAGAACACTTGCAAGTTCAGACATCAAAAAATTATACGCAATTAATGTAAGGATCGAAATGTGATTAAAGAGAACTAACCATTGACACATCTGCCAACAACACTACGTCAATAAATATAATCCTAGAATCTTTAACGAGCAATAATTAACGAGCATCTATCTCTTAACACTTTGTTTGGAGGGAGGGAAATTGAGGGAAAAGAAAGAATTGGAGGGGTAGATAATCTTTTATTTGGATGACAAATGAGGGAGGGAGAGAATTGGAGGGGAGAGAAATGGAGAGATTAAATTGTAAGAAATTGATCTCTTCAACAATGAAGAGATTTGGAAGGAAAATTCATCCTTCTTCCCTCCCCTTCTTTTCCTTTTCAATCATCTATCCAAACACACTGTAACTGATGCAAGGGCGTGGTAGGATGTATGCGACAGCCTTGCTAAACTATTAGAGAGACTATTAATCCTTATTCGGATAAGTAATGACCAACTACTAAATTGAAACAAATGATAAAGTCGCACATTTTAGGATTTCAATGAGACATTTTAAAAAAGTCCTTTGTAATTCTGAAGTCAAAATAATTTGTAAGTGCATGTCAGCATGTAGTCCTGAACTCACTTGTTTTCTAACGGGACATGATGGTGCAACCGTGCAACGATAGTATGCTCGTGGACATGGATTTCCTTTCGCAATCTTCTGCCCATATTTCCTCCATTGGCATCCATCATTCATCTGCATTTAACAATTAATTAATATTCTACACTCATTAAAATTAATTTTTAAAACTTGCATCCAAAAAAAAAAAAACAATTTAAAACTTGCATCAAAAAAAAAAAAAAAATAATTTTTAAAATTGTTACTTGACATTTCGACTTACAGTTGGTGTGTCACATCTTGCTCTTACAGAAACCCTTGCTCTTTTAGTGATGTTTGGCTGCGTAGTCTCTTCTTCTTTAGCACTATCCGTCGTCGTCTTTAAAACCTTACTTGGCGGCCAAGTTTCTCCTGTACTATCTTCTTTTGAGTCATCCATCTCTGTACTTCTCTCTGAACCCTTCTCTGATAAATTATTCGAAGGAGGACTCTTGTATTCGAGTCCCAGGGAAAGTCCTTCACTCATTAACTTCGCATCTTCTTTAGCAATACTAGAGGATCTACTAATATTAGTATCATCCTTCTTGCGCTTGTTACTGACTTGTAAGCCTAGGCAAAGTGAAACTTCAGGTTCTTCTTCCTTGTGCTGATTTGTATTTTCCGATATTGTTGAGGGTGATTGTTCGTGTTGGAGGATGTCAAAGAAGCGCGATTGCAGAGATTTGTAGTCATTTTCGACTCGTTCCAACATCTTCTTTAATCTTTCATTTTCTTCTTTCACTTCACCCATCTCAGCTTTTGCAGATTCAAGTTCATTGTCCTGAATAATAGACGACATCACAAATAATTAATCATACTTTACAAAGCATAATTAATTGATAGATCTAATCTATTTGTAGTGTATTAATTAATTGCTTACTACTTAGAAAATCATAATATAATAAGATTACAAAAAATTACTTCTATCGTTTAGATTAAATCTCTTCCTATTTTGACTTTTTTAATGAAACAATCACCGTTCAAAAAGGAAGAACTTTTAGAAAGACGAAAAGAGTAAGTTATAAAAATATCTTATCTTAGGAGAGAACGTAAAATTAGAAAAATTCTAAGCAACTTCATAATAAAACAAAAAGATGACATCAAAGATGTAGGAAGTCAAAGCCTAAATCTTTGTTAAACTTTTTTTTTTTTTTTAAATGAATTCAAACGTAAATGTCAGTCTTACAACCGACTATTTCTCTCTAATTTAGCCATTTGTAATATAATAATAGTAACATCAAATTTCCATCTAGTAAAACTTCCAGTTATTATGTGAGTAGGGTTTGATACATTTTTTTTAAACAAAGTCTGCAAATTAAAAAAAAAAAAAAAAAAATTAAGTAATTTGTGAAGGATCTTTTCCTTAGCTTACATTTAATGAATCTGGATACAATTTTTTTTTTTTTCCATGTACAACATACTTAATAATATGATCTTGTTGAATTATGAAAAATGAATTAATATGAATCCTACGACAACAACTACAAAGCTTTAGTCCTAAAATGATTTGGGGAAAGAATTTACTGCAGTATTGATGTTCATGATATGTTTGTTCTTACATTCCTCTTCTATAATATGTTTTGGAATTCAGTTAATTAACTGCCTTCTTTAGCTCATGAACTAGATAAAATCATTCACAAAGCAATCCCTTAGATCAAGGTAGTGTAAGACTGTGAGCTAATAAACGATTTGCAATGAATTGTTATCAGTGATTTCCTCTTCATAATATGCTAAATTATATTATCATTAGATTACTAAATTTTTATTTTAAGCTAAGTCTTGTTAAAGATTGCAACATAAATCAGGCACATACTTACTAACTACGAAGTAATTAATCAACTTAACGATAAACTAACACACAAAAATTAAGGATTTTGATTACTAATACAATAAGCTAATAATCTACAATACCTCTTTGTTAATAACTGGATTTTCCGGCTTAGGAGAAGAGATTTTGAAGGTCTTATCTTCATCTTCGATTCTTGGCTACAACACCAAAAATGTAACAAATCGAAAGAACCACAGTTAATAATATATTATGCAATCTAACACTTTCTAAAGTAGAAATATACCATCATGTCATATCATATCATATCATATCATATCATAATACTGACTGAGAATTTACCTTCATTTCTTCTATGCAGTTGTCGTCGTGTCTAACCATAAGAACATCCTTTTCGGGTTTGGTTTCGGCGCTAGAGGTAGAGGTCTCGCGGTTATTTGCATCCATCTCTCAAGAAATCCTAAGTTTGATCAGCTGAAAACAAAAACTTTTATGGCCTTTGACTGAGAGAACTAGTACTAGTCTTTCTTATAGAAACTACAAACCATTGACTTTACATTAAATAAAAATTAAAAGATTGAAACTCTTCATCTCTTCCCATTACATGAGAAGCACACGCATTAGAACGTCAATTGTCCAACCAACTTTCGCATTATTTAGGTATCTATGAATTAAACATTGTCAACTTAAGAAGGGTACAACTTCAACGACTAGTGGTTTAATTATGATTATAAACCTCCGTTTAGAATTAGTTGTCATATTGTCTAAGCCCTTACAATTTAGAATGTTTTAATGATTAAAAAAATGGCTTCTATACCCATTTAATGACTTAATATAGGTGTGTAGTGGCATAATTAAAGTGAAATATAATTGTATACCAAATTAGTAAAGTACCACTATATTATAACGAATGTGAGAATGGTATAATAAAGCTACTAAATAAACGCAATTGGAATATGTGAAGTATTAGCTACATAAACAAAACAACTACGGAGTATAAATCATTATTATTAGGCTTTGGAGGGTTTAGAAAACCTCGTGTTGTGTCATTGGAAGTGCCAAAGTATCAATGCAAATCTGACATATACACCGGAGTAATTTTTTTTTTCTCATTTGATAAATTTTGCTAATTTTGAAAATTTTAAATGACTAAAAATTGTCAAATCAGCTAAAACTTACTCCTTAAGCTCACCCGGGTAACATAATTAGGTTCTCCACGAACAATATCTCCCCCAATAGAAATATCGAGAACAAAAATCATAAAAATAGTACATGTGGATATTATTTCAAGACAGAAAGAGTAGTCGTTAATATTTAAAACTCCGTCGACTAATTGGAGAGACTTGAGAAGAAGAGTTGGATAGAAATACCTTTCAGCAATACATGTTTTGTACGGTACCTGGCCACAAAATGAAGCTTCGTACCATGAGAATATGTCACATGGATACTAGTCAATAATGATAATGAGTGGGATACCTTTCATCTAGTTGCCAATATTTAAGACGCTAATCAAAAACAAATTTTAGCTTTCCATCATGCTTAATCAATTACAAAAATTAAATTAAAATGGAGACTTTGTTGTCCATTGCATTGACCTCTTTAAGAGTAATCTAATAACCATCTTATTGATTCATATTAATTATTAAATTAGTACTATACATCCTTATGGTTGTTGACTGCCGTAGATACAGTTGGCAATGGTTGTATATAGCAGACTTGGTATGAACATTCATTCTATTTATTAAATTTGTTATAAGCATTTATATTACTATTATTATGAAGTTGAATTTATTTTTTAGCACCAAAAAAATTATAGTTGAAATTATTTTATACATGTTTTAATTTTATATATGCAGTTATTTTGATGCTTTTTTGGCTCTAAAATTTCAACTTTGTATGATAAATTTGACTGCAATTTGGGAATTTTATTAGGTTAATTGAGGGGCGGGAGGAGAGACTGGCCGATTGAAAATAGGTATGTAGATTAGTCTAGGCTACCAATTGTATGTTAATCAATCTAATTTTATTTAATTCTCCAATGTGACAGCACTAATAGACTCAACTCACATATAAGTTATTTTCTTAACAAGGGGGTGTCTAGATGGTAGTTAGTGCAGCCACCCCTTTGATCTCCGATCCTAGACTAATAGCAAGGCAAGAGCAAGGGATTGTGGGCGCGATGAAGTTTGGGTTGGGTTGAAGTCTTGAGAGAGAGTACACTCGAGATTATTCCTTGTACTCATTCAAAAAAAAAGTCTTTTTATGGATTTTCTTTTAGTAATGAGAATTTCACATATACCCTAGATCCATTTGTTTGTTAAATGATGAGGGATGCATATAATAAGAAGATTAAAGGAAATATTAAGAATTATATAGTTAGCATCAATCAACATGTGATTTTGTTATAAATTCTCACTTATACCATTAGGAAATATATTCAATGCATGTTTATATGTAGTCAATCTTTATACTCCATATATCATAATTATTTTTTTCAATCTATTTTTATCTTATTTTAGAGGAGGGGGGGCGTGGTCAGACGGGGAAGGGATCGGAGCATAAAAATCTTAGTAGGGTTCTCTTGGCTAGGTATATATATTGAACGGATGAAGTAATTAAGCCCTAAGGGACAAAATAAAGTTCATTTTCAATAGCATCATATATATCAAGCTAAGGTCACAAGATGTACATGCTCAAAAGGAAAACTATCAAACCACGCTATCTACAAGTAACAATCTCCTACCAAAATAACGCATGGCAAACAATGCGCCAACTCATGAGCTTATACTACGTATTACCTCTTCTATGTACCCTAAAGATCAATCTTATCAATTAATTACGATATAATTAATATAATTGTGTTCTTATTGACTCTATATACAAAGGTGATCTTTGGAATTTCATTTTATTTTCTCCCTTTGAACTTTTCTAAGATATATATGATACCTTATCTAATGAGCTAGGTTTATCCAATTTGAAATAATTATTACAAAATAAATAAATAAAATAGAACAAAAAATAAATAAAAATAAATAAATAAAAAAATTGCAGGCCTAAGAGAACTGACTTGGAATTTATTGAAGTATATTCTGTATAGTGGCACAAGATATACGTAAATTAAACCGAAATCAGTGGTCACAAATTTTAATTAATCTTTTACTGATCCCAATTGTACACATTTAATGGGTGCCTTAAAGGCTTAAACTACAATGAGCAGCAAGAACTTCTATTTTAAGGTTACTACTTACAGATCGACTTGGCCCTTCGGCTTTAATGGAAGGTAGATTAAGTAAGAAAAGTTGAGTGAAAAGATGCGAGGAAAGTCTCATATCATCAACAATTGTTATTTAACAACATGCACATCGAAATATATATCTTATCACTATAATATTCACTAAAAATAATTTTAGTATAATAAAAAATAATTTCAGTAAAAATAAGTTTAATTTTATATTAAAAGAATAGTATTTAATCAGTAAAATCAATAGCTTTTAAGAGCAAATATAATAGAGAATTGGATAACAATAAGTTTTACAATGCGTGAATTTTCAGGGTTTTGTGTGTAGTTGGCCACATCATGTGGACGCTTATAAAAGAATTAAATAACTCTTATAACACTAACCAAGTAACCCCTGTAATACTAACCAAACAACTCTTATAACATTGCACGAGTAACCCTCCTTATAACCCTTACGAAGTCACAATCGAGTAATCTCTATAACATTAACGAAGTAACCCCGTAATGGCTGGCCACACCTATATAAGAATTTGTGTAAGTTTTAATCAGCAGAACAATTTCAATTCAATAAAAATAAGGTAAAGAGACCAGGGCTGATAATTTTTTTTTTTTAATTTTATTTATTTTACTTTTTTAATATATTGTCATTACCATTGATAACCATCCTTGAGATGGCCTGGATTTGAGTAGTTGATTGGGGTAGATTTATTATAATTAAGCATATTTAGAGGAAACGATGTCGAGTTCTAGTGACACTCATATATCGATCGAGCCCTCAACAATACCTCAGCTATATTGTCCAGAGAATAAATATATGACTCTCTAGTTGAAGAGGATAACAATACGGACAAATTATCAATTTTTGTATTGCCATTATATAATCTTAAACTTGAGGCTTATTGGCCAAATTGTAGTTATATTTAATTAAAGTAAGGTCACTAAACTGATTTAAATGGCTTATTAAAAGGCGAAAGACCAGACGTAAGTTAATTATTTGCTAATGCACGACCTTAGCAGTAAGCAAATTATCTTGGATTTTTCTTAATCAAGCTGATCTCTTGTTTTGCTGCACCTTAAATAATCTAATAGATCAGCTAATTAAGAGGGATTGACTTGAGTCATATTACTTATTGACTGCTTGCTGTATAATTGGATGTTTAACTTGATACATAATTAGTCCAACTACCATTTACATGCAGGCATCTAATCAAGATGGAGTATTAATTAATTTTTCAGTCTTAAAGTTGCGCATATTATAAGTGATACTAGTCAGGAAAAATCATTTCAATATGAATAATAGACATATCAACCGTGGTTAGTGTTAGAATATGCCTTGAATCAGTTAGCCTGCCTTATTCGACTGTCCATCATAGGGGTCTCACATTACTACATTTTAATTTAGTCACCTTTTGTAATGTGTGTTACTATTCAAGATTAATAAAACTTTCTCTTGATAATTGTGAACGTAGTTAACACATTATTAGTGAACCACATAGGGGCTTATAATCGTAATGCACCATGAGGTCCATGACACCCACGGCAGCCACACCATAATTGTATGCTAGCTCACTGCTAGACGAGTCATGTACATATAGCTACTTCAAAGCCGCCTTCACATTGATATTCTCGGTCTTTAAACAACCTGAACCTGCGTGCTTTACTTCTCACGTCGTACATTACACACATTACACATTTAGTTATGGACTTATGGAGTACATGATATCCATTAATATGTTACAGTGCCTATTAACTTATTGATCGGTGACTAATTACATTGTTCAGTTGGTGTATTAGCATAGATTATTATGAGTCCAGTCGCATTATAATCATACAAAAAACCTTATAATACGGAGATATGACCACATTGAATAATGGATATAAAGGGTACGAGTTTATAATTAAGAATGTCTTATCATCATAACACCACTTTATAGCTGAATAATTTCCTCCACGACATCAATGCCAATAACAATACTACTATTAATTTCTTATAGTCGGGAGACAAATATTATTATTCGAATTAAATCAAGTTGTAATTAGTAAACAATGTTTCCAAAAATTTGACCCTCACTTCCCACATAAATTATTGAAGTTTGATGCTTAAACATGTTATACCAAAGGATACGGAGAGTCCAATCTAGTTAATTAATTTAATTTAATTTTGTGCTAATATTATGAGCAAGTTGTTAATTTTTTTCAATTTATGATATTAGTCGTGACTAGTTGACATGAATTTCATAATTTTTTTTTGTAATATACATTTTCTTTGTCTGATGGCTTACAAAAAATCTGAAAATTAAAGACTGATTAATTCAAAGTCCTTCATAATTTTCATATAATATGGATTTGTTGTTGCCTCAATACACTGTTTATTGAAGAAAAGACTGATTGATTCAAAATGCATTGAAATTACATTGATGTTCTTTCATCAAAATAAAAATAAACTACATAAATTAAATATCATATCATATCGATGTATAACTTCTATGAAGATGCATGATGAGAGTGCTAATGTAAACTAGCTAGCTTGGCTAAGTTCGATCTTGAGGTATCCAAAACTTAGAACCAAATCAAATTATATTTACGTAACTATTAACTTATTAAGGTATTATGATGTTTGATATTTACAACCATTAATTAGTTTACAACCATTAATTAGTAAGGTGCTCTCTCTTTTTTAAAATAAACAGTTTAGCTTAATGATATTTGAATTATTTTTAAATGCTAATATCAATTACAATTAAATTATTTCCTAATAAAAAAATTAATTTATTTTTCTGATTTTTAATCATTTTTAATCTTTTTAATAATTGAAATTAATTTGGAAAAAAAAAATCAAAAATTAGAATAATTAATTTTCAAAATTTTAAAATGAATTCCTAAAATAAGGAAAATTAATTTAATTAAATTTAACATTTAAAAACAATTCAAAAACGGTTTTTTCACCATATTCCCCTTAGTATTTTGTTTATTCATCATATACCTATGAAAATTTTCAAATTCACCATATACCCTTGAGTTTGACAAAAATGTCACCAAATGCCCTTAACCTGACTAACGACGATTAACTCTATAGTCATTAAGGCTAATTATGCCACATGACAACTTCATTCTAATTACTTTTTTTAAGTTTTTTAATTAATTTTAAAAAACTAAAAAAAATATTTTAAAACCATTTAGCCAGCCACCTTCCCCACCCTGACCAGCGCCCATACCCCCTGAATCGAGGAAAGGCAACACAACAGTAGTAGGGGCGTATCATACATACGAAGATTCCCCTCGAGATTTTGATACTCTTACCCTCATCAGCACTCAGACTACCTGACGCCGACGTCTCCTACGCACCGCCTTTTCGCCTTGTCGTTGCCCTACCCTTGAACCGCTATTCCCCCACCTAAACCCCCCCTTTCCGCCAAAACCCTAGAAAACCCATCACCCAGCGCCCTTCTCACTTCAGCCCCAAGCCCAGCTTTATCCTTCCCCCTCAACCGGCGCCATACGTCGTTGCCCACCCCCTCAACCACGAGCCCCCGCCTCGAAACCTGTTTCCTTCCCACGCAAAACCCTAGAGAAACCCCTCCCCCCCCCCCCTCTTTGAAACCCCCCAACCGCCCTTCCCCAACCCTCGGAATCCCTAGCTGCTAAGGATTTCAAGGGTGGGGGAGGGGAGATTGGGGTTTTTCAAGCGTGGACGATGGTTTTATAGGGTTTTAAGCGGAAATAAGGGAGGTTTTGGGGTGGGGGATGGTAGTTCAGGGGTAGGGGAATGGTGGGGGAAGAAGCGGTAGGAAACACCGCCGCAGGGGTTTGGGGTCTAAGCGCTGACGAGGGTAGGGGCAGAGAGTTTGGGCGTCAATTGAGGGCGGGGTGGTGGGTGATTGGTTGGGCTGGTGTGGTGGGTTTTTTTAAAAAAAAATTATATATTAGTTCTTTTTTTTAATTTTTTTAATAATTAATTAAATAATTTTTAAAGAGAATCGATTATAAGCTGTCATGTGACATAACTAGCCTTAATGACTAATTTAATTGACTTATGTTAGTCATATGGGTATATGGTGTCATTTTTGTTAAATTCAAAGACATATGGTGAATTTTAAAAGTTTTATGGGGGCATATGATTAAATTAGTTGGTGTTGAAATTTATTATTAGTTAACACCCCTAAAAAGGTGATTAAAAGTTACCAATAATGCATGTTATGAACATTGCAAAAGATTATGATTTGAACAATTAAGATGCAAATCCTGTTAATCTCTTCTTGGGTTAGATGAATGCATATTATAATATTGAAAAGTCTTTGCTCCATTAAGTCGTCAAGAATCAAGATGCTTGTCTAAGGTTCAATTCTCATTGTTCTTTTTACCCTTTTAAGTCCTTATAGACAAGAACCATTTCAAAGATATTTTACTTTCCCTTCAATAATATTATTAAACATTAATTACCAAACTTTACCTTTTCAGTCCCTTACATTATTAATATAATATTTCTAATTATGTTCTTCTTTTGTCCCTTAAAAATTGTCTCAATTTCTTTTTAAAATCATTCTTTAAAGATTGTATTATATCATGAATGTACGTTAGAGACCACAACTTTACCCTAATGAAAATTACTTTAGGTCTTACAATTTTTTTTTCACCTCAATTTCACTTAACCAAAACTATAAAGTAGATATGGCTACGGAGCAAATAATATGTAAAGCTTATAAAATTTGGTATTTTGAAAATACATATCAAGACAATTAGACGAATCTATCAAGGTCTAACAATTAGACGAATGTAGTAAGAAACTTGTATTTTCTAAGAGTTAATTGTCTTGAATATTTCCTAGGTTTTGTAAATGTCACACTTCTAATTCCTTAAATGGCATAGAAAAGATATTATGTGAAACTGGACTCGTCATCAGTGCCTTGGTGCTGCGAGTCCCTAGCTGGTGCTGCGAGTCGTAGAGAGTTGCCTTATTCTGTTTTTTAGTTGTTTGATAGTTTCCTTTGTCCAAAAAAAAAATAAATAAAAAAAATAAATAAATAAATAAACAGCTTGTTTGATGGCTTGTGTACACTGTACAGCGTGCATACTTTATGCAAAACGATTTGGTGCAGCAAAGAGAAATTAGTAATCACTATAACGAATATTACTAAAACAATTCAATTAATTCGGGTTTCGCACCCAAAATAAAAATAAAACAAAGTCTCCCAAAGGTTAAAGTTTCTCAACGCTCTTGAAAATTTTGGCTAAATCTAAATATATCCCTTTCAAATTTCTATTCTTAAACTCTATCTCCCAATCCTTCATCTACCTGTCTTTCTTCCTGTTAGTTTCTTTCATTTCCTATTTTCTTCTTTTTATGTACAAGGCTTTAATCCTAACAAGAGCTTTGGAGAAACTTCAGAGCGGTACAGTAATTGCATATGAAAACTAAAAAAAAAAAAAAGGCTCTGAAGCTCTGAAAGGATCATGACTTTGCAGCAAGGGCAGTGCGCTAAAGGCGCCTAGAGTAACAACTCGGCTCAACCATCCACAATCTTGGGACCTCTATATGGCGCCCCAAAAACAGTCAAGCCGTGAGGTTTATCCCTCTCTTGAAGCCATGCAAGACGATCCTTTTCTTGTTCAAGCCCATATAGGCCATCTGCTGTGACAAATGAATTAGATAAGTTGTATTATGTTACCATAAAAGTAAATTTCAGTAATTGTTTTTAAAAAACCTAAGGCATCGAAACAGCTTCTCAAATAAACTTCAAACCCTCATACACATGAAGGAGACTAGCACTAAATTAAAGGGGACAATCATTTACAGCTTTTATCAAAAATAAACACTCCAAATAACTTTTGGTCACCAAATAGCAAATTAAGTAAATGACATTTTGTCTTAATTTAATGAGCTAAATGGCTAAAACGTCAGGAGTGAGCAAGTTAATTCAAAATATAGAGGAACATTTTAGTTCACTGTTCATCTCATCACCCACGAAATTGATTTTGGGATACTAGTTAGTCAATTGAAAAAAGAAGACTAGAGTTGAAAGCTCTAACAATTCAGATACCCATTAACCATAACTCTATTTCATAAACTCTTTGATTCTATCATGAAGTATTTTCACATGCAGTTGCGGTAACAGTCACAGTGAATCATGTACGTTTACAAAAAAATGACTGTGATGCATAAAGGTAAGCAACAAGCTCCTACTAAAGTAATGATTGTAGAATACATAATTCCAAAGGAAAAAAGATCAGGCTTTTCCAGTACTAGCTCCATTACTAGATGTTCTCAACAATTTCCTCATTATTACTTTACTAAATGTTTAAACGCTTTTACTTTATTCCATTTTTTATAATCCCCATTTACTACCTTACCTTCCCTTATCCGACTATCCCCACAATATTTAGATATTCTTAACAATTTCCTCATTTGTCCATTACTAGAAGTTTAAACACTTTATTCCATTTTTGATAAATTCCATTTACTATTTTACCTTCCCTGACCTCCACAATATTTACACTAGTCTACTCACTTTCACTTGCTTCTTCATCATTTTTCTTACATAAATCCACCTTTTACTTTCTTTCTTACTTTATCCTCTGATCTTTTCTTTTACACTCACCACATTAACACTCTCTCCAATAATTGCCTTAACTACCGTAAGAATATAAGCAATAACTTTTTGGCCAAACAAATTTAGCAAATGTATTTAAAGTGTTACTAACTAGTGAACAATATCTTCTAATTTTCCTTAAGGTTAGACCCCTACAACAAAGAAATATTCAGCATTGGGCATAAGAGGGCCCATGCAGCATCCCGTGTCCAAAGGGCTTTCATGTAGGGGGTGTGACCGAATACAAAACTATCAGCTGACTCATTCCAAGCATGGTATCTAGGCTCTCTAACAATTAGGTATTAATATCAAGCCACTGGTTAAGGGACCTTTATTAGATGTTCATTCCCTAATGAGAATTATAAATGTGTGCCTTATAGTGTGCTCTAATTCTAAGGGAACTCACGTGTGGGCAGATGTGAAGGGGAGTGTTAAATCCGCATTATTGTCCACATGTGATTCGTCTCACACCAGAAAAACAGATAAAATATTACCTTAAAAGCTTAAGGAATTACTCTTGCTATCACCATTTAGTTTTAGTATAAAAGCTCAAACTTCAGAATATCTAACACCACAAGTTCGAAGATTTTGATGAGATAGGAGGCTAGAGTAGTTGGCTAGTTCCCCAACTTCAAGGCGTGAGGCCAGGGGTCGAATCTCACCAAATACATTCTAGGAGGGATTTTTCTTACATCCCCCCTTCTAGGATAGACATTCTTCTTACCATTAAAAAAAAAACAAGTTATTTTTTGTATAAAATAGACTAAAAAAGGTTTCAATTTGTTCACAATGATCTATGAAAATAATTACTCGTATACAACATCATTACAAGTAGAATAGCTAATTTTTTTTATATTATAATGGTAATAAATGATCATCTTTGGCCAAAAATGTTAGGTCAACCCGAACACCTAAATCACTTGTTATATAGGGAAAAAAAGCTCTTATTTAAGTATCTTTTAATCATTGTTACGATAATAAATTTAAATTACACTTCCGACTACTTTGGTAGTTTTTTTTAACTAGTTAATAATGAAAATTAAACGAAGTATAATTAATGCAATATATTAATACTAAATGGGATGTATTAATTATTAATAACTAAATCACTTGTTCCCATTATTATTATTCTATGTTGAATATAAAGGATGTTTACGTTCTTTGTTAAACCATTAAAAAACTAGTGGTTAAAAATGGTTGAAGACTGCCAAAGGTCATCTTCAAAAATACCCACCAAACAATTCTCCACAAACTACTAAAACTCTACGTAGTATCAAATAATATTTCCTCAGTTTTTCCAACTTCTCACTTTCCATTTTCATCCATTTTTCTAAGTTCCATTCACTTTGCAGTAGTTCCTTTATGAAAACCGTTTATTCATTTTGTTATTACCATAGCCCCACTTTGTAGGGCCTAATTTATTTAACAAAACTATACTCTCTATCTTTTTACCCATGCATGGTCCCTATTTTCACTTTTTCTAGGTTTGCGTAGTTACTGAGTAGAAACTCAAGAAAACGGAGGAGTGTAATTTAGAATGTGATTATGATTTCATTAGCAGAAAATCTATAATTTTGGCAATTCAATTCAAACAATAATTTCTGTTACAACTTCAGTCGTGATGCAATCAAAATTTTTTTAAAAAAAATCGTTATAATTTCCTTGAAATATATATACTATTGATTTTTCACTACTAACAAGACTAAATGGTTAATAGAATAGCCACCCAACACAATATTAAATGGCTAACTACAGAACATACAATAAACATAACAAATGATTCAGTACTTATCCATTTCAAAGACCCAATTCAGCTTAAATATCGCAGGTTTTTAAGATATTTTTACCATTTTATAGTGGTTAGTTGACTAACATGTTGGCCATTTCATAATTTTCTTAAATAGAAGGAATGCTAAGACAGTATAACCACAAAGTAGCTACCAACTAGAGAACACAACTGCATCAAACATTCAGGTACCTGAGAAACGATCGAAAGGATATTCCCTATAGTATGTACAATGCCGACCATCAGGATCAGAGTATGGAGGGCCCAGAACATCAAGAACTGCACATGCTGTCATAGCTGTAAAACAATGCATATTCCCACCTGCTGCTGGATAGAGGATAGAAGTGTTGCAAGGGGCAACAAAATCTTCATTAACAGTAAGCTTCGCCAACCTGACTGGAGGAGCATCTGTCAACCATCATATCAAATGAGTTCATCAACCCTTAGTTTCTCAAAGATAAAAACAACATGCTATTACTCTTATATAAATAAATGAATAGGATGAGAACATATAATTTTGAGACATATTGGGATCAGCAAAAGAGAGAAATAAACATTTTGAAAACAATTAAAACTCTAAAATCACTATTATGAGTTTATGACTGATGATGAACTAGAATAAAGAGAGCATATATACTATATCTGAAGTACATGAACAACAATTGAACTTGGTGTGTGTGTGCTAACAGTTGTACACCGTACTTTGAACTATGACTTTGAAGTTTTTTGAAGGCAGGCTGAAAACCTGCTATTTCCTAAAGGCAATATGCAAGTGACAGGAGCAGTGCTAGTATATATAAAGCACTACTTTAAAGAAAAGCTTACCATCTGAAACAGCGGTGGTGTAAGGATCGCCTTTTACCCAATCATATGATTTGATATGCATGGTCCCAAAGAGAAGTTTGCTGAAAACAGTCATTCCTGGATGGTTGTGAAGGGGCAATACACCTGACGGCGGCAAGCAAAATATTCCAATCTACAATATTAAAACAACTAATCAAACTAATTGCATCACTTTAGTAAAGAATGATACAATGAGTACAACGAACCATACCGAAAACTTGTCACATTCAAAGAGGTGCAGGTAAGTTATGATAGGAGCTCGACTATTCCCAATCGTAACGGATCTAAAGTATGGCAATTCTGGGCTTAATCCAACATCATCTTGTGTCAAGCTATCTGTTGACACAAATCATTTAATAGTGAGATTCTGAAGGAATTCTGCTATAAAGTTTGATGAATGAAAAACCCTTGACTTATTGCACCAAAATATTAAAAAAATAAAAAATAAAATAAAAATATATATAGAAAGATGTTCTTGCTTCAAGAACAAACTCAAGAAAGGTCATGGAATAAAAAGTTAAGTGGTGAAGAACAAGATTATTCTACAACACAACCACCATCAGCAAGAAAACATACATGCATCCATATTTCAACACAATAAGGCCACGCAAAAGAACAACTATGTTTTCCATGAAGCTTAATCTATTCTGAAAGAAAAAATCCAAACTTAAGTTTACGAAGAAAAGATTCAAAAGGATGTTCAAAACAGCAGTAAGGTGGCCAAAACTGATCCTACCCGACTTGGAAGGAAAAAAAAATAGAAAGAAAGAAACAAATTCAGATTTCAGCTTGACTCAAAAATTGAGCATGACTCAAATTCAAAATAAACCCAGCCCAACCTAACTTTACCAAACCCAACCTGTACACTCGAATTGACACCTCTACACAGCACGTGTAAAATTTTTAGAACAGGAAGCAATATGCTAACATAGATTCAGAAGGATCCAGAATAGAAGGAAAATACATTGCAAATCTAGTAATTTTCACGTATCAATATGTAATTTAACCAAGCAGTTAATAATATGTACTACCTTCATTTTTTAAAGTTTCCAACACTTACTATTTGCACGCAAATTAACACAACTGGAAAAAGAATATTTTTGTGGTGGTGCGTGTAAGAAAAAAGGTGGATACGAAAGACAATTAAATGAGAAAACGTAGGTGGGTGTAAGAAACCATAGTTCAGAACGTGTGCATATGAATCATGGTACACTAGTGCATTTTTAGACAAGTTTTGTATGGAGTAACTTGGAAAGTTGGAAGTGAATTACATTAACCTGTTCCCCTGTAGCAAAACATACCATATTCCGATTAACACTAATATAAATGGAAACCATCAACAAGTGACAAAAAAATGGGGATTGCTTTCAATTAAGCATATTCTAACACTATTTGTGAGCATAAATAGAATATGATCTCTTAACAGCAGAAAGAAACATGGCAGAAAGGAAGAATAAATAAATAAGCAAACTATACATGAAAATTTGTCATATACCAAGTTGCATTAGAAATGTTCACTTATTTTATTCATGCAATTCACACACAACTTTGTTGAGCATCACAACTAGTTGCATTATATTTTGCACTCAACTATATAATAATCCCATAAAATTATTTTTTAAAAAAACATCAGTCAACAAGTTACAAATAGTTTATAGAATTTTCATACGCCTTAGTAAATTAATTAACTATGAAACAATTCAAATAAGACAACATGAACACCAACAAAACATTTTTTTTTTTTTTTGAGGAAAATAAAAATATATATATATATATATATATATATATATATATATATATATATATATATATATATATATATATATATATATGCACTCCATTTGAGACATCCAATATTGAATTTTAAAATATACTCCATTCTTTACCTAAAAGTTACTGTAATTATTATAGTAGCATTCCTACTGTGCCGCAACTAGTACTAAGTGATGAGAAGATGATAGAAATTACACAGATATGGGTATTATAAAGGGTCACACAATGAGCAACTACTCTAAATTGATTATTGACTTATTGTAAGACCAATCATCTTTCTCAAAATGCTTAAATCATTTGTCGGGGGTAAAAAAAAGTCACAAAGTCAATGATGTAAAAAGGGTAAGTCGGAAATGACCAGCTAAATTAGTTAAAATCTGTCATAGTAATAAATCTCATGACACGGAATAAATAGTACTCGTACAATGCAATATGATTGGGGACCGCATGAAATGAACCATTCAGATGTTATGGAAGTACTGCTGTTTAGACACAAAAGAAAGTACCTTCTCATGGCTTTTTTTTTTTTTACCCAAAAGGCTCATAAAAATCCAAATTTCCAAAAATAGCATACAATAAGGAATCAAAGTCAAACTCAGTATAACAGGAACTTCTATTAAAATTCATCGAAATGATAAAATTCTTTTTTTTTTATCTATTTATAACCTAAGCCAAAAAAAAAAAAAAAAAAACATTTGCTTCTATTTTTCCAACAATTAACCTCATATATATATATAAATATACCGACACACCAACATTGCTGAATTAAAATGACCAACACACCAACATTGCTGAATTAAAATGACCTGGCCAATTCAACACACCAACATTGCTGAATTATATTGTTCACTTTAAAAAAACACTGCTGAATTTATATAGGTAAAATAAAATAATACTCATACAGATAACACTAATGTCTGTCATTTTTAAAAGTTCTTCCTATTTAACTGTTTTGATTTGACTGCGACGGTTTTACACAACAAGTTGAAACGAGAAGAACTATAAGAAACAGAAAACTCTCCCGTCAAAAAAAAAAAGAAACAGAAAACTCTACATTAAAAATAGATCTCAATTCCCAAAATATAATAAAATCATACTCTATTTGCCAAAAAAAAAACGGAGTAAAAAACTAAAGCAATTCAACAAAAACATACTCAAAATAGAGCACAACCGTTCGACGTCATCGGGACGGGGAATAAACCCGTCACCACCATCAACAAACACCTCCTTACAGACGTTAAACAACGTCTGAACCGCCGCCATTTTACGATTCCGCAGTCGGTTCTTCCGGGACGACTTGCTCCTATTGGTGGTCGTTTTTTCGATATCCGTCGCTATTTTGTCACCATAATCAGGCTCAATTCCCATGAAAATAATTCCAATAAATCCAACAAATGGGTGATTTAAAATTTTCTTAAAAACCCAAATTTTTAATCTGGGCTACCAATAAATTTACTCATTTTTTAAAAAAAAAAAATGGTGTTATGAAAATCCCAAGAAAAAAAAAATTAAAAATGGTTGTTTTTTTATGTTTTTTTTCTTTTTTATTTTTGTACTAGTTTGTAAGTTGCCAAAAAATGAGGAAGATGAAGTACAAAAAAAATGGTAAAAAAAATGAAAATTTTTGATGTGAAATTTAAGAACAAAGTTGTTGACACAGTAAGGAGGAGAAATTGAGGAAGAAGAAAGAGTATAAAAAGGGGTGATTTTTGAGGATGGATAACAATAACAGTTGGTTTTTTTTAGGAGAGAGAAAACCATGGGCTATTCAGTTTTTCCAGTGGGCTGTTTTAATACCAGACTTTTTTATTAAATTGGAAATAATCTTTTTTTTTTTTTTTTGAGGGCTAAATTGGAAATAATCTTGACCTCTTTATTAGTATTGATTTTGGATTTTCTTACACTATTAAGGAAGTTAAAATAATTTAGAAATACTGCTTTAAACTCCAAAATATCACCTTCATGAAGCGGAGTTACACCATGGGGTTTGAATTTTCTTTAACATTCTACACCTTGTGTTGGTTGTTTTCTCATCTATACTATTCACTTGGACACTATTAAGGGCGTGTTCGGCGCTAACGTTTGAGTAGCTTTTAGTGATTTAACTTGGTCAAACCACTACTTAACAAAAACTGTGAGTGTTTGGTAAAGTAGTGTTTAGGGTAGCTTTTAGTGGTGGAGGTAGCTTTTATGAAAAGTTAGAAATATTAGCTTTTGAAAGTAGAAGTAGCTTTTGAGGTAGCTGTTAAAAATTTAATTTATAATTTTAAATTCAAAATATTGATTTTTATATGTAACAGGTAGTCAACCGCTATTTTACCGAACACTCATACTTAAATTATCTATCTTCACAACTACAGCTTGTTGACAGCTAAAAGCTACATACACATCCAACAGCTACCTTCACAGCTATATTTTGCCGAACATGCCCTATCTCTGACATTAATGCATTTTAAGGTTTTTTTTTTACTTGCAAATTAGGGTAAATTAAAATTGTTCTCTTTACCATATTTTTGTAAAAATCACGTTAAATTATTTAATATGGAGTACTCAATACTTTTTTTTTAAAGTGAAATGTATTAATATTTTGCATTATTCATATAATCCACTTTGACTAATACGTATTAGTGATTTATACAAAAGAAAGGTATAGTTTAATTTAATGAATATTTGTTGGCATCGTCTCAATGAATAGTTAATAACGTTCAATTGTTATAAGTTTTATTAATTAATAATAAAATATATTGTTGGTCAAAATTTTGTATTGACATACGTGCCCAACAGTAAAAAAAAAAAAAAAAAAAAAAAAAAAAAAAAAAAAAAGGAGTACTAATTAATGATATAAGTGTTTTTTATAAGTGTTACACGAGATAAAAGTTTTCGCGAACTAATAAAATTTCCTTTTTTATTTAAATCTTTTGTTTGATTGACCATAGTTGTCAATGTAGAATTTTGGCACTTACACCAATGCAACTTTGACAAATAATATCTTTAATTTTTAAAATTGGACGCTGTGATTTAATGAATTGAATTATTTTAAATGCTAAAATTAATTATAATTTATTTTCCTTATTTTAGGAAATTCCTTATTTTAGGAAATTCATTTCAAAATTTTCAAAGTTAAATAGTATATTCGATTAATTTCCAAATTAATTTATGAAATTCATTTTTAATTATTAATAAAATTATAAATCAGAAAAATAAATTAAATTATTTATCAAGAAATAATTAAATTGATTTTAATTAATAATAACACTAAAATATAATTCAAAATTTATTAAATCTTAACCATTCATTTTTAAAAAATTATGGTTGCCGCTTTTCAAACTTCAACCACAAAATCATCCTTATCAATAAATATGAAATACTCCCTCCATCTTTCTTATAAAAAAAAAAAAAAAAAAAAAAATCCCTCCATCCCTTATTTTTTGCCCCATATAAGTGAACTTACTCTTTTAATTTTAGTTGAAAATAGTTTATGAAAGAGAAAAGTGGTGGGATTAATGTAATAGTTGTGAGGGTAAAGGTGTGATCCCTATAACGAAAATAACATGGAGAAAACTCAAAGAGACTAGCTAAAAAGAAATTTAGAACAAATATAAAGGGACGGGGAGTATAGGAGTGCGTTCTATTCACCTGATTTTCACTTATCTGAATTTATTTGAATTTAACTTAACTTATTTAAACTTACCTAAACTTAACTTAACTAAACTAATCTTATCTTATTAAAAACTTATTTTAGTTGTTATTTGAACTTGGGAAACTCTTATCTATCATAACTTATTTTTCCTAAACTAAACTTATCTGAACTTATTTTTCCTAAATTGAACGTATCTGAATTTATCTTAACTTAACTGAACTTATTTGAACTTATTAGAACAGAAATAAGTGAAATTAAGGTGAACAGAACAGGCCTTAATTTATAAAAAGTTCATATTTAAAAGTTACATTAAGACAATTCCAACAAATACCCACATGACCATATTTTTCTTACTACTTTTGTTCCATTAATAAAGGTAGCAAGTTTGACAACCCTAAATATAAGTAATTCCTTTCAAATATACGTAATTACAAGTATATGATAATAAAAATTTATAAAAACGGCGATATTATAAAATCAATAGTAATACCTATCCAATAACATTTTTCATGATAACATTTATTTATAACATGCATGCTACTCCCTCCATCCTTTAATTACACGGGAATTAAGGAACTTGGAGCATCCTTAGAGCATCCACAATGGCTAGCTACATGTACATGTAGTTTTGGGTTGTCACATCATAAATCTCCAAACTACATGATTTAAGCTACAACTTTTACAATAGTAAGCTACATTTTTTTGTACTCCCTCCATCCCATAATATTTGACACAATTCCCATTTTCGTCCGTCGCACAATACTTAAAACGTTACTACAAACAGAATGAGACCCGTAATAAAAAAAAATTCCCACATTTTCTCTCTCATCACCTACCCCACTCTCACCCCATCCACTTTGTTGTTTTCTTACACTATAAAAATACAAAAGAGAATCGTTTATACAATAAATAAATACTTTGAATAGACCCACTTACAGTTTTCTTAAATTACATGTCCACCCCAACGTCCCAAGTTTTACAAGATAGAGGGAATATAAATAAATAATAAAATAATAAATAAATAAGCAAGGAAATACATAAAATACATTAAACAAATAAATATAATAGCATTGGGTGGAATGAAACTACATAACTCTATAGAGTTATGTACTTTGGCTTAGCTACAAGAGGTTGTAGCTCCACAATAGCTAGCATGTAGCTAGCAATTTGTAATAATTGCTAGCAGGTCCTTATGGATACTCTTAAAACCCATGATTGAGAAGTACAAAGGGAATAAAAAGACATTTATTGTTGTTAATTTGAATAAAATAAAACAGAATGAAATTAAATGCTTGCCCATGTCAACAATCCTTTAAGGAAAAAAGGACCAATGATATTTGTTTATAAAAAATAAATGGACCAATTAAATTCATTTAATATGCTGCACATGGATTGCAATTGTTCAAATGGGGAATGAGGAGGAGAGAGAATAAAATGTTTTTGTGCAACCATTAAATGCCAAAAGCAAAAGTAAATAAAGTAGTGCCACATCATACTTATTTGGGGACATTTTGGGAAATAAATTTGGAGAATAAGGATAATTTGGTAAAAAATCACTTACTAAAAAAAATATAGGCATCTGATTTTAAAACCCTTAAAAAGAAAAATAGACATCTAATTAAGAGACAAAGAGAGTAGTAAAAAACTATAGTCAAATTAGTAAATAAATAATGAAAAAGGTCAAAGTGTATGTCAGTTATTATGGAATGGGGGAAGTATAAAAAAGTTATTAATGTAAATTAAAGTGGAATATATAAATGGTGTAAAAAGTCAAAGTAAAGAAATTGAAAATACGAAGGAATTGAAGTACATTTTAATATTATATCAATCTCCAAATTGATCCTCACTCAAACCCAATAATATTTTTCTTATAATTTTAATAAATTATTATTAACTCTACTATGTTTTACTTAAAATTTCTGAATTCCCCAAATACCCACTTATATTTTATAATATTAGAGTCAATTAATTATCTCATAAAAATTATTATGAATGCAAAGAAATAAATGAAGCAATTGTGAAAAAATCAAAAAACAAAAACTAAAATGCAGATGAAATTGATATAAACGAATGCATTTCTTTTGCGCTCAAAATTTCAGATTTATTGGAGAAAGAAAGAATGAGGAGTAAATGAAGATCTCATTTAGAGGAGAAATAAAGAAGATGCCTTTTTTTAGTTTAAAGATCACGTGATAGGCTTCCGGTGTAAAATAAGGGCATGTTCTCTTCAGATTATTTTCAGTTCAGTTCAGCTCCAATAAGTTCAGTTCAGTTCAGTTCTTAATTTCCTTCTCTCATAAAATATTCAGTTCAGCTCCAATAAGTTCAATTCAGTTCAGTTCAACTCAGTTCAGTCAATCAGAACAGGCCCTAACACTAATGTACACCAGGTCCATACAAGCAATTTATTTTTCCATTTTGTTTTTATATCATGTATTATCTATATTAACTTATTCACTATCAAATAAGTTACCAATAATTAACAAAATTCCAAAACCAGCCATAACTCTCTAGATAACAACTAATGAAGATCGTGTCTATCTCGCTATTTTTAAACGAACTTTTTTCATTTCTTTTGTCACTCCTTGTATGATTGTCTATAAGTATAGCTCAAACCCTAAAACTCAAGCATTTTACAACAAGCTCTTCAGTCATTCATAAGAATAATGTAAAGCGCCCCACCCAAAAAAAAAAACTAAAATTATATTATTGAAAGTCTATCATCAAATTAAAACAACCTCAAACCACATTCATCACAACAAAACACCCTCAATTAACATCGTAAAGTGCCACGAAAAATGCCAGCTCATAGCCTTCTTCTCACTTGACTTTTCAGGATATAGGACCGATCTAAATGAAGGGCACATACATAAATGACAAAAAGTGATTATTAGAGCCCCATGTTGAGTGTGAAACAAACTTAATATATATAAGGTAAGTTACTATTTTAATTACTTTTATCAAATCTTATGAAAACAGGGCTTTAAATGTGACAATAATGTGTATCTTAGAAGTATTATGTGTGTAATACTCCATATTTTTTTTTATATTTTTATATATATATATATATAAATTAATTATTTTATTTATTTTATTTATTAAAATGAAATTATTTATTAAAAAGAAAATTATTTATTTAAATGAATTATAAGTGTATGTAAATAAAATGGATCATGAATTGAGGCAACAAAAGTATTTTTGATTGGGTCAATCCTATTTAAAAGGGTGGACTAACTTATTGGGATCAATAAATTGGCCCAAAGGAAGAATTTGTAAGGGATTAAGAATTAGTAATGGCAAAGTTGTAAATATGAGTTTTAATTTTAAAAGAAGAGTATAAATACCTTAAAATCTCAAGATTTTTCCACACAAGTTCATAATTGACATATTTCACAAAATAAAAAAAATAAATAAAAAATAAAAAATCAAAGGTTTTTTCTTTATTTTCTCTCTCTCCTTTTTCCTTTATTTTTCTTTCTTTTTCCTCTTCTTTTTCCCAAAACCCACACATCTTCTCTCTCCTGCTCCCTCTTTTTGGCACGGCCGGCCACCAGCACCACCACCACCACCGGCAGCAACCGATAGTGGCAGCGGCGCTTGCAGCCCAGCCAGCCGGCGCCACCCTTCTCTCTCTCTCTTCTTTTTTCGGTTTGTTCACATAAAAAAAATAATAAAAAAAATTAAAAAAAAAAAAGCCTTCTTTAATCCTAAAATTTATTCTATTGATTTATTGTATTAAAGGCATGATTTTTAATTATGTTTTGGTGTTGATTTTGGGATTTTGATGTTGCTAATTTATTGTTATAAATTTTAGATTTTATTTAATTAAAAACCCCAAATTATAAACCCTAGAAATTAGGAATTTTGTGTAATTGGTTAGGAATTGAGGCTAGGTTATTGTTCTTGATTAATTCATGGTCTAATCATATTTTTGACGTGTTTAAAGCCTTCAATTTAATGCTGGAAATTATTTACACACACTACTTTTTAATTATTGAATTAGGGTTTGATTACCCATAAAAGGGAAAAAGGTTTTAATAATTTGTATATGATTTCCTAGTCTAAAAGTGATGTTTTATATTAAATAAGTATGCTGGAATTTTATTTAAGTCATAAAATCAAGTGTTTTTGAAAGGATTTGAAGTACCCACTTAAAGAAAAGGTTTTATGGCTTTTATGTCGTTAAAAGGGGTTAGTTAGTATGGTTTACATAGTGTTATAGTTGCTAGAAATTTGTGAGAATAATGGATTAATTATAGTTATGTATTTTTAATTGTAGGAAGTTTCGAGCTAGGTGATTTCTAGCAAGTGTGGCCGAATTTAGGTGTTATTCAAGGTACGTATGTGCACAAGAATATTTGTGTATGCGTAGTATTATGCTAGGATTGTGAATTGTGTTTGAATTGATGAATTAGTAGCATGCTTAGTGGATTATATGCTTGGAATTGATGTTGGTTGAACATGAATAATTATGCAAGCATGTGAATATGATATTCGAAACATGATAGTTGAATATATGTGAATCATGGAAGTATGTTTTATTTTTGAGTATCAAGCATGAAATCAATAAGTAAGGCTTATGTATGTTTAAAAGAGTATATTTAGCATTATTGAACATGATTCATGAATTTTATTCACACCCATTATTTATTGGTGTTGAGTCAAGGAAGTTAGTTTATTTATTTGCTCACTCAAGTAAGTTGAGATCGAGTCAAGAAAGTTTACTAGTGCATTCTATGCACCAAGGTAGTAATCGTGCAATTTTGTGCACAAAACTAGGCAAGGAACCTTAATTAAAATAAATAGTTTGTGCTCACTAATTAATCCAAGAATTAATTGAAAGTATGTGTTGATTATTATTATGTTTATTCTTGATTGATTGGTTGGAGTCTTCACATGTTAAATTGGTAAATCACGTAAAGTTTAAGAGGATACGCACCAAAACTCTTGGAACGTGTATACCTTGAGTACGAACATATGGGGGGAGTTATGGAGTTTTATATTTAACCATAGCTTCTACATGGGTACAGGACGCTATACTTTCTTTTATTACTATTATTATTTATGCACTGGAATTCCGTCACCAAGGTGTGACATAGTAGGTGCCAATCGGGATAGCTCCCTGGTTGGAAGCTCCATTTTTAATGGGCTATATTTTTAAGGAAGGAAACCTGTTCGATGCGTAATCCAAAAGATATTAATTAATAATTAATATTGCTAGTTATGAGTCAAAGGTAAGTTGACTGTGATTGTATGGCAAACATGTTTTATTACTATTCTTATTGATAGGATATTCATGTTAGTGTGGTTCATTTGTACTCAGCTTTTGCTGATTCGTACTTTTGTGTTTGTGATGCATATTCGATAGCATCAATATAGTTTATTTAGTATCAAAATATTTTTTAATTGATTTATTTTTGTTGAGTTTTCTATTAATCGCGAGATTAAGTAACGTCAATCCGAAAGTTACGCGTGATTAGTAGGATTAGGAGTTTATCTTGATAAATTATTTTATTTTAAAGTTGTTAGGATTTTATTTTCCTAGTATAAGATCTTTTAAGATAGGATTAGTTTTTAGGATTTTTATCTTTTATTTTCCTATTTGGCAAAGGATTGTTGCCTATAAATATTCTCTTTGTCAATGAATAAAATCAGTTTTTGTGTTTTGAGTTAATCAAGTAGCGTTGCTATCGTGGTGCGTCCACTTCTCACAAGGTTGAGGCCGAGTGAAACCCCTTGTAGTCGAGGCTATCAAGGTTTTTACCCAACAGTCGTTATTAATTATTCAATTAATTCTTCCACAATAAAACAATTAGAACCTCACTAGTGTTTGTGGGTAATTTGTTAATTATTAGCATACGCAAACACTTCAATTGGCGCTAGAAGGATACATTGTGGTACATTGACGATCTCGCAATGGTTAACAATGGTGATCAAACACGTGTTGAAGAGCTCATTGCATGGCTAGAACAAGCAGAGCAACACAATATCCAGTACGGTCAGCATATCATGAAACTGCAAGACTCATTCGCAGCTTTTTCACTCCAACCAAAGCAGAAGGAATCTGATCTAAAGTTGAGTGAATTACCAGAATTCGAAGGAACCAAAGACCTTGAGGTTTACCTTGATTGGTCACGACGTATGGATCGTATTTTTTATCATAAAAATCTTGACGATGGCCAATGATTTAAACTAGCAATTTTGAAACTATCTGGCTATGCTTCAACTTGGTACGAGAATTTGCAATCACAATGTATCAAAGATCAAAAAGAAAAAATTACAACTTGGGGCTCCCTAAAATCGAAGATGCATAAGCGGTTTGTGCCGAAGTCGTATAAGCAAAAATTGTTCGTCAAGCTAAATTTTTTACAGCAGAACTCATTGTCAGTTAAGCAGTACATAACAGAGTTTGAGAAGCTCTATTTAGCTTGTGGTTGCCGCGAAGAAGAAGGTCAGAAGTGTGCCAAATTTTTACTGGGGTTGGCGAGACATATTCGATTTGCGTGCGAGATGAGTTCGTATGAAATGTTTGATGATCTTTGTTTGCTGGCTGCAACTGTCAAAAGACAATTTAATGAGTCTAAGGACTCCATGTGTAGGCGTCGTTCGAAGTGCGCCTACGTTAAAACATGTGTGAATATGCTTGGCACTCATAGGAAGTGGGAATTGACGTATACGATTAGGGACAAGTAAAGTGGGGAGCTGCCAACAAGTTTTTAAGGAACTTGTAAACCGTTCATAGATCATAAAAAGCAACCACGATAAAGGGACAACGATAGGCAACAACGATTGACCCGTGAAGGTTACACCCCATTCATAATCCATGAGATTACTAACTCCATATGGTTCGGAACCACGAAAGGAGGATCGGGGATGATGGTACGAAGTGAGTCATAGAGCCACATTCGCCCGTATTGGCCTCTACTCGATTCTTATAATGAAAAGTGATTCCTGCGAACTCAAAGGCATGCAAACAAAGATTCAATCCGCTCCAAACTATTATTAGGCTAAATTGGTTAAATGTTAATGCAACATAATTCTAAAATATTGTGATCACTTGAATTAATAACAAGATTAAAAAGAACCTAAGCCGGTCGTCCAAATTATCTTATTAGGCGTGATTTTCAATTACATATTCCCTTTAAACATGCAATATTGTGATCAATAAAAGAATATAATAGAATAAACATTAATATTGGAAGCAATTCAACAATAAATTGTTAGTCAAATCAAATATAAATTAACCTAATCATGATACTAGCAATATAAAAATAAAATAAGTAATTAAAATAATTAATTACTCACATTACGCATGTTTTTTTTTTTTAAATGCTACATCATGAATAAATTTGTTAATAACTTCAATAAAAATATAAATCAAATTGAAATTAAATTAAATTAAAAGTAGAGTTGATTTGATCCAAACCCTCAGTTAATTATACCTTTCACGCCTTGATTCAAGGACGGAAGCTTGGGTTAAGTATGAACTCCTTGGAGTGCTTAGGGAAGGAATAATGTAATTAGAAATACAGGTTTAAGGTTTAGAATATGAGAGAGAGAAGAGAATGATTTTTTGGTGTAGAAGAGAGGAAGAGAGAATGATTTGGTACCCCGAACTGTAGAAAGGAGAAGGGTATTTATAGAGAAAATGAGATGAAGGAACACACGAAACCCTAAAAAGATAAGAACCCTAAAAAAGGTTGCCGCGACACGGTATAGTTTGGTGTGACGCGGGTTAGAAACAGACCTAAATGATAAAACAAGTGAAGTCTGACACACGGGAATTTCCCGTGACACGGCACATGTGCCGTGACACGGCACAGGGCAACGCAACGCGGCAGTGTCCACTGTGGCACGGTACAGTACACCATGTCACGGTAAAAAAAGCGCGTGAGTAAAATGCGAAAATGACACGGAAAAGCACCGTGTCATGGTATGTGTACCGCAACACGGTAAAGATTGTCGTGACACGGTATTAAGCTAGCTGCCGTGCCACGTCAGATATTGCCGCGACGCGGCAATTTTGCTGTTGCACGGCAATTCCAGTTTTTTATGTGTTTTTGTTCCGTAACTCGGAATAAGTCATATAATATATCATTAGAAAGGTTATCAAGTCTACTTTCCAACCCAATTAGAATTAGGTCAAAATCATTTGTAGATTTTAAGATATGGCCATTTTAGTGAAAGGGTGTTGGTTTTGGGCCGAGTTTAGTATTTTGCTCATATCTTCTTCGTTTTAAATTGGAATTGGGCTTATGATATATTTTTGGAAAGATTATTTCAAGGCCTATCCAAACAAATAATAATTGGATCTAAATTATAGGGCCACAAAATCAGTTTCTCTCGGTTTTGTGATGTGGACACGAAAAGTGGAAAGTAAGTTATGGTTTAGGGAAATGAGCTAGGAATTGAATTGGTTTATGAAATGTATTGGGAATGAACATGGATTTAAGCACTCCAAAGATTAAATACTCAACCCGATCAATAATGGCGGTGAAAGGTTGTTCATTATCGGGTTTGGTTTTGGGGAGACATTTTTAAGTGGCTACACCATGGTTGCTGCCTCTTTGTCCACTAAGGTCTGGGACTCAACTAGCACATCAGACGATAAGCGTACCCCTACTATGAAGGCTACCCTAAACACGACGCAAAACAGAGTATGTTATCGTTGTTAGGGTTATGGGCATATGCAAGCAGATTGCCCATCAAAGGTTTTAATTTCTCTTTATGATCATCTTGCGTTATTATCATAGCTTCACGAAGACGAGCAAACACGTACTTCCTATTCACCGCTAGCCCATGTCTTTAAAGGGAAGGGGGGAGGATGTTAAGGACTTCACGGGTGCTCATCAAGCCATTCCCATGTTGTCTCCCGAATCCGATGATGGGGACGTGTTAGTACTTCGACCACTCTTACATGTTGCACCAAGTCTTAAAAAAGATAAGGAGCAAAGGAATAATTTATTTCAGTCACGGTGCTCCATTAATGGTAAAACTTGTTCTTTGATTATTGATGGTGGAGCCACTACTAATGTTGCATCAAAAAAGATGGTCGATATTTTAAATTTGCAACAACGACCTCATTAACAACCTTATAAACTTGGTTGGGTTAATAATGATGGTGCAATTCTAGTCACGAAACAAGCATTGGTTAATTTTGAAATTGGTACGTTCAAAGATCAAGTATGGTGCGATATCGTTCCTGTGGAAGCTTGTTCATTACTTTTGGGACGACCATGGCAGTGGGATCATGATGCCATTCACTTTGGTAAGACTAATGTATACACCATTACACATGGAGGTGGGAGAATTGGACTCCAACCGCTACCTCAACCCGTGGCTACCAAAGAGGAAACAACTACCAAAACTACCAAGGAGGGAGACGTGGTTGATATTATGGCAGCTAGTTCTGATTATGTACGGCAATATGAGTCCAAGAAGATGTACAAGTGGGGTAAGAAGCAAGAAAGGAACGATCATCTCTTAGCTCTCCATCACAAGGCTCCATTTAGTGTTGGTGATTATGTGTGGCTTTCCATAGGCGCACAACAAGCCTACAATAGCTTAAAAGGTAAAAACACTACTATGGAAGAAGGTCCATTCAAGATTGTTCATCATGCTAATTTTGACACCTATCAAGTTTTACTTGGACAAGGAATTTGTGTTTCTTTCAATGCCATTGATTTAATTCCTTGCTTTGAGCCAACTTGAAGACAAGGTTGATTTTAAGAGGGGGAGTATTATGCGTATGCGATAGCATCAATATAGTTTATTTAGTATCAAAATATTTTTTAGTTGATTTATTTTTGTTGAGTCTTCTATTAATCGCGAGATTAAGTAACGTCAATCCGAAAGTTACGCGTGATTAGTAGGATTAGGAGTTTATCTTGATAAATTATTTTATTTTAAAGTTGTTAGGATTTTATTTTCCTAGTATAAGATCTTTTAAGATAGGATTAGTTTTTAGGATTTTTATCTTTTATTTTCCTATTTGGCAAAGGATTGTTGCCTATAAATATTCTCTTTGCCAATGAATAAAATTAGTTTTTGTGTTTTGAGTTAATCAAGTAGTGTTGCTATCGTGGTGCGTCCACTTCTCACAAGGTTGAGGCCGAGTGAATCCCCTTGTAGTCGAGGCTATCAAGGTTTTTACCCAACAGTCGTTATTAATTATTCAATTAATTCTTCCACAATAAAACAATTAGAACCTCACTAGTGTTTGTGGGTAATTTGCTAATTATTAGCATACACAAACACATTAGTTTGTGTTTGGATTTTATTTGGTTGGCCCTACTATGACCCATTTATATGGTGAGTAGAGGGTTGAAATAAAGGGAAAAGGACATGTACTTGAAGCATGAAGAGCATGATGGTAATGAGTGCCGAGAGTTACTTGTTATGCTTTCCTAGTTTTATGTTTTGAATTATTTTATTATGAACTAACCTAATGTGTTGTTTGAAGTTGGATTTTAAAAGGGCCATGTTTCCAACTTGTGATTTAATAAATTTTATTTTGTTTTGAGGTTGTGAACTCAAGTTTTATTTTTAAATGTTGGTTTTTATTTTAAACTTCCGCGGTGTGACTTTGAAAAATAGCCTTAGCCGTTATCACGGTGGCGGTAATATTTTGGTTATTTCCTTAAAATAGTTTCAATTAGAATAAAAAGAGTAATTTAAAAAAAGGGAATTTTCGGGGTATTACAAATTTACAATGTGATTCAACATATGAATGTGAATTGTGTTCTCTCCTTTTTAACTACTATTGTAGCATATACAAATTATTATTTCGCGTGATTTTTTCAATTTTCTCCTAAGAATTAATCTACATTTAGAGGTGATCAAAATTAGGTTAGGGTAGGCCTTTGTATAAAATTTTGTGCCTAAACCACAAAATAATGTCGGGCTTATCGAGCCATAGATGTTTTTGGGCTTTTTCGAATTAGGCTCAGCTCGTGTTTTGAACTAAAAATACAATTTATGCTTGCCCAAAACCGCATTTTTCAAGCGGGTCAAATTGGGCTGGTAGGGTGAGCCATCATGATGACAAGTTTTAACAACAGTGCATTTGTATATTACTTGAAGGGACATATCAATAAGAAATAAATATTTCTTTGTATAATAATTGAAGGGACATATTAATACGAAATAAATATTTATATGAGTATTGCAATGAATAGTATGACACATAATTTTATAATAGGGGTGAAACTAATACATATTAAAAACCGAACCGCAAACCAAATAAAATAGTAATGTGGTTCCGTTTTTTTAAATATAGTTCGGTGCAATTTGAGAAATAAAAAATTACGGTTTCGTTTCCTTTTTTAAGATTTGAAAAATCGAAAACCAAACTAAAATATAGGCTCATATCTAAATTATGACCCAAATCTGATCTATATCTCTACTATATAAGGTTAAAAACAAGTGATCGTGAGTTTGGCTCAAAAAAAGTTACAAATCAAAGCTCAAAACACTAGGCCTCAAAAGTTGCGGTGTGGTTTGGATTTTTTTTTTTTTTTTTTTTTTTTTTTGAAAATCAAATTAAAAACAGTGTGGTTTGTTTTGACCGAATAACAATATGGTGTGATGCGGTACGAAAAATCTCAAACCGAAATAATATGATTTGGTTTTGATTTAGACTATAAACATTCACCCCTACTTTATAATGCTCACTTTATTAGGTTTTTGGGTTTGGTGGTAGGAAAGCCGGGTGGGGTGGAGTTATGTTTGGGAGAAGCAAAGAAAAAAAAAAAGGGCAAAGTGGGGGAGATGGAGAGAGGGGTAGGGGGAGCAAGTAGGAAGAGAAAGAGAGGCCAAGGGAATTTTTAAATTTTGGGTTTTTCAAGTAGTTCCTTTTCAGGACCAACCTTGAGAATTGTTTTGTGGGGCGACCCCCCGGGCCCAAATGAATAAGGGGCTCCAAAATTAAGGAGTAAAGTACTACCTTCAATTTTTTTAGTTAACACATTTCTATTTTTTATATTTTCCAATGCACAATCTTAATGATTTGTATTTTTGATTATTGTAAAATTCAAAAAAGCAAAACTAACTAAAAAAAAAAACTAAATTTTAATCAAAATCCCAAAAATTTGGGAAAAACCCTAAAAATTAGGACAAACTTTCACAAATGGAGAGAACAAAACAAAACAAAAAAAAACTAAATTAAATTAAAGAAAACAAATAAAAATAATAAGACTACCTAATTTGCGTAAAAATAAGATTATTTATGGCTTAAATGGCCAAGAAAATAAACTCGGCCTAGAAGAGAGCTAGAGGAGAGAGAAGAGGTGGCGACAATTCAGTATTAGAATTATTATCGAGAGAATCCTCCTACACAATTACAATAACCTTAATTAATATAAGGTTAACAATTAAACACAAAACTAGAAATACTACTCTACTTGAACACTAGTGCATGAAATACCTTTAATTATTTTTAACAATAATTTATGTTAGTAGCATAATAATGTTATTAGTATTAGAATTAATTCATTCATTTCAAAATTAAGTAGCATATAATATTATTAGTACCAAAAATTAATATAGTAATCATAATAATAAAAATAATAATAATATCATAAAGAATTAAAGAGAAGAAGAGTTTTTTTTTTTTTTTGTATTTTTTGTATGTGTATTGCGATAAGGGAGGAAGAAGGGAGGAGGGTGCGACTACACCTTGCCTCCTCTAGTAGGTGGCGACAGAGCAGCAGTGTGGTGGTGGTAACGTAGCAACGTGGTGGCAGCAGTGGTGGCAATTTGGTGGCAGTTTGAGTAGGAAGCAAGAAGGAAAGAAAGTAAAGGAAAGAAAGGGATAGAAGTAAGGAAAGTCGCGAATCTTGAGAGGTTGGGGAAGATTTCTGATTTTTGGTGTGACTAAATCGGAGGGATTAAAGGTCTATTTATCGGTATTTAAGGGGTAGTAAGATAGAGTTCAAAGTATGAAAACATTAGAAGAGATGAGAGAACAAGATAGAATAAGGGTTAGTTAAATGTATTTGATTTTGATTAAGTCTAGGTAATAATTGGGTGCAAAAGATGCGAAGAAAAATTAGATGAAAGTTCATTTGATTAATGGATTGAAAGAAAGAAGATAGGAATCCAAATAAGATATTATAGAGGGTTTAAAGTTTAAGTTAAAACAAGTAAAAAAAATCACTAAACAATTTTTTTTTTTCTAGGATTTCAGCCACCTATTTAATTCCCCATATCTTTAATGTATTTATTTATTATTTATACAAATATTTTTTTTATTTTAATTTTACAATATGAATTATTTAATATAAAAGTAATAAGATTTTACTACTGTAAGCTAAACCATTAAGTTTAGTCTAATTTATAACTTCCTTTTTAAGTATATTGGCCCAAAGTTGATTTCTATTCAAACCCAAACTACCCAAATTCTACTCCTAATGAAATTAGGAAACAAAAACCCAAATAAAAAAAAAAACCCCTCACCTTCCTCTTCTTTCACGTGAAAACAGAAGAAAAAAAAACCCCTCACTTTCTCTTCCTCCTCTCCACGACATTCACAAAAAAAAAAAAAAAAAAAGTCGAAGCTGCTGCCCGACCTCCCTGCTCACCGCCGACCACCACACGCCACCAGGCCAACCGCCGTCCAGCCGCCCTTGTTGCTGCCGTTTGCCCCTTTCCTCCCTCTCTTCCTTTATTTTTTTTATTTGCTTTATTATCCTATTATATTGTTTAAAGTTTCAATCTTTAATTAAAATTTTGTTCTAAATTATATTATTATGGTTTGATAATATGTTTAGATTATAAAAGATTATAAATTTATGAGTTTTGACATGTTTAATTTATTATATAAATATTTAGATTTGTGCATGTATAAATTTAGGGTTTAAACATTGAATTTTTATGTTTTAGGGCTTGAAAACATACTAACTAAGTTATCTAATTATACTATGTTTAAAATTACATCAAAGTGTAATTATTTTGACTATATATAAATTTTCAGATTATTAAAGTTTTGATTTTTATGAGCAAGTCATGCTAATTTTATGTTTTTTTTTATGCTTCTAAGCCTATAAATAATTATTGTGGGTATTTTATGATTAAAAAGCTTTGAACTTTAAATTACAACCTCAAGTATAAATTTTCAAATTTGTATACTTTTAATTTGAAGCTTCTAATTGCATTAAATTGGTATATTTTTGGGTTTTAACACACTAACTTGCTATATAATGATAATTTCAAGTAAGTATGCTTATGGGGTTATTTTATATACTTAAACTAAAATTTCAGATTTATTTACCTACTTTAAAGCTGCTGGAATTTCATGTTATACACTATATTTTCATAATTTTGACATATAAACTTATAGTTGGGATGTTATATTATTATTATTGACTAATGGGAACAATTTAAAAGCTTTATTTTAATAATTTAAGAGGTTTTAAAGTAGTTTAGTATTGCTGTAAATTTATTTGCTTGAGTATTGATTTATTTCTCGTTGTTTGGTTTAGGAGAGGACTTTGTAGAAGACGACTTCTAGTTTTTAAAGTGGCCAACCAAATTGTTTACACAAGGTACGTACAAGTTACGAAACCTTGCTTTTAGGTGCATGTTTAAGGACGGATCGAGAACTTAGTATCATGTATAGGGATGTCTGGGTTAAATTGTTTGGTTATACATTGTGAATTTCGTATGATGTGCACTATTCTATATTGCAAGTATTGTTTATGCTCTAATTATGCAAGGTGCGCTTAGAGGCAAAGGTATGTGATTGGTGAAATGATTTAATTTATTACTCATTCATGATTATGGAAACAGAATGAGTAAAGGAAGAATTTAAGTCTTATATGACGAGGTTAAGTTTGTGGGGTGCCTTATGCACTCAAGGTGTTTATACACCGAGGTAGTTAAAGGATTAAATAATAAATGTTGCTTGTCACTATTAAATCAAGAATTGAAATTTGAAAGTTTGCTTTACTTGATTGAATTGATAATGGATTAATTGTGTTGTTTGCAAATGAGTCATCACCAAGTCTAAACTTGTAAATCACGTAAAGTGCAAGATGGATGAGCAATAAAACTCTGGACTTGTGCACATCTGGAGTAATGACAATCAGGGTTTGGGGTACACGGGGTATTAGCCGTGCACTTTTCTCGAGGCCGTCTGATCTACGAGTCTCTTATTTCAAATATTTTTCAAAACTAGGAGTTAGATGAGATCTCATACTAGCTACGGTCACGGAGTCGCACCCGTGGTCGTTGGATGTTTTATTGATGTTTCCGAAAGGAGGCATGGGGTTTTCTTTTATTGATATTCCAAATGGAGCATGGGTTGGACAACCTTGTCTATTGCTTAATCCAATGAATAATAATGATGAGTTAACTACTTTTAACTAGTGAAGTCTTAGTAAATTGATAGTTGATTCATGTGTCGAGTCTACAAATTAATGATGTGTGATGATTGATTATTAGTAGCATGCTAGGGATTTCTTATTATGTTTCGCAGCTTGTATGTACTCAGCTTTGCTGATTGCGTGCTTTGTGTGTCTTTCTTTGGTCATGGCTTTCGCCTTTCAATGACCCTGTGACGATCCAATTTTTACACTTGTAATATTAGGGAGCAGATTAACCACATGTTCTTACACATGCAGCATCCGTATCTAGGTGGTGGGATCTTGAGTGGAGTGTTGGTTGTTTTTATTATTTTTATTGTTATTTACTTTTGAAGTTATCTAAACTCAAATTTTCTTTCATACTACTTCTATTGATTCAAGTTTTGAATAAGGGCCTTAATGGTTCCAAGTTGTAAGATTTAATTTGGTTTTGGTTATTGGTTTTGAAACTTATTTATAACTGAGTTAGTTTTTCCTCTGCTATTTTCTGATAAAGCCTTAACGTTTGAACACGTGTGTAGGGAATATTTCAAGCATTAACCCCAAGCTTGAACCGCACTGTGATCATACACTTAAGCATGGTGGCGTCCAAAGGGAAGGAAGCTAGAGCAAAAGAGTCGCCAACAAGTTTTAGGAACTTGTAAACCGTTCACAAGGTGAAGATTACACCCCTTAACGATCCATGAGATCGTCAACTCCAAAAGGTCTTGAACCAAATAGGGTTCGGGGATGAGGGTACAAATCCAACCTAAAAGAGATTGAACCTGCCCTAATAATAGGCCTTTACTTTATTCTTCTCGTATTCATGTGCGCTTTCTGACTAACATGCAATCAACAGATTAACCCTAAACCTTTTATCTATGTTGGTTGAATATTAATGCACAAACAAAACTATTATTGGCGATAACTTGAATTATAATCATATTAGCCTAAACAAGATTATTAATTTATCTTATTAAGCGTGATTACAAGTACAAATTCCCTTTAAACATGCATAAAAGACGTGATCAAGCAATAACAGTAAATAAGCATTAAGCAACATGATAATTATCATAATAATCATAACAATCACCATAATCATAATCATAATAATAATAATAATATTCTCATCTCAAAGCATAATAATATTAGCAAAATCCTAGGCATGATACTAACAAGATTAATAACAAACCCTAGCATGTCACTAAGCAATAAAGATCAAAGCTTTAGCCCTAGCATGATACTAACATGATATTAGAAAAGAGTAAAAGGCATCCTAAACATGCTACTAGAAAGCAATAATAACATCCTAACATAATACTAGGAATTAAACAAATTTAACCATGCTTTCTACAAGAATAAAGCATTAAGATTACATACTGTGATGCCTCGTACCTCTTTCTAATAACAAAATACACGCGTTAGTAACTTCAAGAAAAATAATAAAACAAACAATCAAATTAAATAATTGAAAGAGAGATTAGGGACCAAACCCTCAGAAATTATAACCTTTCACGTCTAGGGCGAATGCAACTTCGAACTTGGCTAGGTGTGTCTAGTGCTAATGTATGAGGAATTTTGTGAGAGGGAAGGTTTAGAAAAAAAAAATAAAGAGAAAAGAAAAGCTTCTAGCTTTAGAGAGAGAAAGATGATTGTTGAGAGTTGATTGAAGATGATGATTGAAAAAAAGGGAGATATGACCTCTATTTATAGGAAAAAAGATAGTCGAAGAATAAGAAAAGAATCCGAATTCGAATCGAAATAAAACTCGTCGGTCAGCAGTTTTTGCGAATTTTGTTTTTATCATAACTTTTGATTCAGAAGTCCAAATAAGTCATATAATATGTCGTTGGAAAGCTCTTGAAGTCTACTTTCTAACCCAATTTGAATCAGTTTAAACTATTTTGTAGATAAAAAGATATGGCCGAAATAGTGGAACGGTGTTAGTTTTGGATAGAGTTTCGTATTCCTTTCATATCTTTTTCGTTATAGCTCGGAATTAATATTATAATATATCATTGGAAAGATAATTTCAAGATATATCCAACCATATAATATTTGGATAAAAATTGTGAGGCACGAAAATAATATCTGACTGACTTTGAACATCTTTAAATTCGAATAGAATTAGGACTTAAAAAAGGAAAGTTTTAAAAAAGGAAAGTTTTTATTCAATTTCAAACTCTTTGATTTTATCTTTTCAAAAAAGATAATTAAGATCTTTTAGAAACTCATAAAAACTTCTAATAAATCCTAATTAGTTTAGGAATGGGATTAAACCTTTGGACCCTCCACATGATCATTGGGCCGTAGGAAAAATCCGATTTGAGCCCAGTTTAGTATTTTGGCCATAACTTCCTCGTTATTCATCGGAATTGGGCTTATAATATATCGTTGGAAAGGTCTTTTCAAGCCTCATCCAACTACACCATTATTGAACCCATATCATGGACCAAACTAAACTGGAATGAACGTTTTCATAAAATAGGAAGAGAAAAGAAATATTTTCAAAAACAGAAAGAAGAGATATTTTAATAAAAACATCCTCATCACTAGAATTTTCACACTTTCACTTTGTTCGATAATCAAATGACGTGAAAGGTATTCATCACTGGGTTTTGTTTTTGGGGAGACACAAATAGGTGTCTAGAACGTGGCGATAGCACACACCAGTAATTCTCTTGAATATTGTTCAGGGTTCTCACAGGTTTAAAGAGAGAATTATTGGGGTGTTAAGCTAGATGTTTTACAAAATCTGATTTTTTTTTTCTTTAATAAAATACAAAAATCAATTTTAATTAAGTAAATAATTTATTTAACTAAATCAAGTTTATCAATGTAAAATACAAAATAGATAAAATAATAATTTCGATAATTCAAAACCGAAATTAGTTGTAGATCATAAGATAATATATTATTTTAGGTGTTATCTTAAATAATTGAAATTATTAAATATTATTAATTAAAATAAAATCCAAAAAAAAAAATTATTAAACCCAAATGTACATACAACATAAATTCACAAATGATATAAAATATGGAATAGCCTAGAAAAATAATAAAAGATAATTGAACCAAAATTATTAAGTTAAAAATCAAAAAATAATTAATTATTTAAAAAACAAAATACTTTTTTATATCCTCTTAATATTTTGACTCCAAATTCAAATAATTGATGGGAATTACTAAAATACCCTTATTATTTTAAAATAATTAAGAAAATATGTTTTCAAAATTTCGGATATTACAGTGAGAGGTGGAGGGGGGTTTGTGGTGGTTTCGCAGGCTATGGTGGGGATCTAGGTGGGGTCGCCACATGGGTTCGTAGGTAGGAATGGTTGTGTGTAATATCCGGTATTTTTATACGTATTTTAATTCAAATAAGTATTTTGTAAAGTATTTAAATAATTCGAAATGAATTATTTATGGCATTTTAATTATTTATTTAATAATTTTGGAAATACTTTATTTTATTATTTAAAAATATAATTTAAATATAGTTTGGGGCATGTGATTTTATAAAAGGAAATTTTTAAAAGTCAAAGTCAAACAACAAGTTCGAATAGGAAAGGGATTATTAAGGGTAGGAAAAGAATTTAAGTTTAGGAGGGTTTCTAGAGAAAAGGGGTATAAATATTCAACAAATGGGCAAATTGAATTTTGCCCAGAGTGGTAAATACCCAAAGGTAATTTTCTCTCTCCCTTCTCTCTTATTTTTCCTTTTCTTTCTTATTTTCCCTTCCCCTTTTTGTGTAACATGCGGCCGACCACCCACCACGCACTCACCGCCGGCCGACCACCGCGACCACCAGCGAACACGCCAGCAGACGCGGCGACACCAGCGGGCACGGCAGCAGCCCAGCCGCGTGTCGTGGTTGCCGTTGCTGCGTGCTGCTACCGAAAAAAAATACTTCCTTTTTGCTTTAATCCTTAATCTAATTATTAATTATGGGATTTGTGATGATTTTCATGATGATTGATTATGAGTATTATGTAAATAAATTTTCAGATTTGATTTTGAATTAAAAAGCCCCAAATTGAAAACCCTAGGTTTCTAAATTATTGCATATTAAAGGAATTTGATTATGTTTAGTTTAAATTATTGAAATAGGTGTTTTAAAACATATTCACAGCAAGTATTAATAATTTAATAAAGCTGGAAATTTTGTTAGTAAGCCATAATTGAGTTTCTTGAAGGGATTTTTGATTATCCATTAATTGGGATTAAAGTAAGGGGTTTTAAATTAATTTTCAGCTTGTTTTAAATAATTTATGAGTGATTTAAGGAGGGTATATACTGTTGAAAATTTGTGTGGAATAGATTTTAATACCTCTTTATAATTTTGGATTATAGGAGATTTTCAAGTGAGTGCTTTCGTATAGTTGTGGCGATTTTAAGATCGTATTCAAGGTACGTTCGCGTACTTGGTATTTATTTGATGATGTAGGAACATGTTAGGCTTAATTAATTCAAAATAGTATCATGATAGATTTTTATTGGAATTTGTTATTTAGTTGATGTTGGTGATTGAATTATGAAGCATGGATTATTTGTGATGGATTAGTGAATGAAAATAATTAATTTGGCATGTGTATATGAACCACACTTTTATTATTGGCATGATAGTGAGCATGTTTAATTTGGTTTGGAATATTGAAAAGAAATTTTATTATGGTTCATATAATTTTTATTGAAAATATAAGCATGAGGAAAGGGCTATTTAAGTGTATACGTACACGAGGAATAAATTATAGATTGGTGCCTTAGTGCACTCAAGGTGTTTCTAACACCGAGGGATAGGAATTGTGGCGCATTATGCGTTCAAAGTGTCTTTGACACCGAGGTAGATTTGAAAATGGTTCAACATTAAATATTATGTGGTCACTAATTATTCAAGAATTAAACTCGTATGTTGAATTGTTTGAACAATTATAATGGTTGATTGTGTTATGATTTGAGAGTCATCACCAAGTCTAATAATATGTAAACAACGTAAAGTGAAAGAGATTACGCACCAAAACTCTTTGAACGTATATACCTTGAGTATGAACATATGGGGGGAGTTATGGAGTTTTATATTTAACCATAATTTCTACTGGGGGTACAGGACGCTGTATATCCCTTATTATTATTATTATGCGCAAGAATTCCGCCATCTACGAGTGGTTGCACGGTTAGCTCCCGTGTTAATACCCCTTTATTAGGGAAGGTTGGGGGGAACCCCGTTCGATGCGTAATCAATGCTAAATGAATAAATTAGTTATTTATTTGAGGGTCTTGTTGTATGTCATGTGCTTGAAAACAGGTGCAACAAGATAAGTTGTGTGATGATAGGGTGAAAGCATATTAGAGTGATTTATTTACGCTTATGTACTTAGCATTTGCTGATTGTGTGTTGTATGTTTGTTTGGCCTTGTCTTTACTTTGGCCCTACGATGACCCATTTCGAATGGAGAGTAGTGCGGATAAGTAGAGAGGAGCTTTTCAGGTGTTGAACCATATTTATGATGGGCATGAGTGAAGAGTGAATCATGCTTAGTTTCCATAAGATTGCGATGTGATTTATTGCTTTGATTATTTTATATTATGCTTGTGAGACTAATGCAAAGGTTTTTAAGTTGTTTGATTTTTAATAAGGGATTATAATGGTTCCAAGTTGAAGGTTGACTTCGTTTTACTTTGGTTTGACTTTACTTTCGTTTGGTTGACTTTTAAAGTTGAATTGTTTTGAATTGTTTTTAAAGAGAGTCTTCCGTTGTGTGTCTTTGATAATTGCCTTAGCCGTTTTCATGGTGGCGATAATGTTTTAGATTTTCCTATTTTGAGTTTTAAAAAGAGCAAAACAGGTATTTTAAAGGAAAAAAATTTCTAGAGTGTTACAATTATAATGTTGCGATGATTATAAAACGGAAGGAGTATATTTTAACAAATTCAAATTATACATAAAAAAAACTCTAGTCAATTTTTTTTATTTATGTACTAGGTTAAAATCCCGTGCAATGCATGGTTGTTAAATATTTGAGAAGCAAAAAAGGCGGGAAAATTTTTCAAAATATATTTTCAAAATATCAACTTTTTATAATTTTTGCTTATCGTTAATTAAAGATATTAACAATTAAATTTGTGTATGACAAACGTGATTAAAGAATCGTGTCAACTAAAAAGAATTGGAGCAAGTATAAGTTAATAAATGTAATTTTATTTTTATTTATTTATTTAATAAATGTACTAATTCGTTATCTTACGTGTCTGGGAACCATCTTTGACAGTACAATAGGCATCTTGCATCTAATTCTTCATTTCTTCCAATTCCAATCGTCAAAAATAACAACCTTCCCATCAAAATTTAGGGTTTTATTTAAGAGTATACTCTACTTTCCACTAAAACTCATTCGCCACACCCAATTCTCCAATCTCCCTCTCCTTCTCTCTCTCCTCCAACAATGGCGGACGATTCAACCCCACCTCCACCAACATCCGAAATGTCCAAAACCACCATTTCTGACACCCCCACATCCTCCCTTCCCCTCGCTCGCTTCTCCAAACGCGTCCCTATCGCCAACATCCTCAGCCGCCCCGACGGCGGCGCCTCCCTCGACGGCCAATCCGTCATCGTCGGCGGCTGGGTTCGCACCGGAAGAATGCAAGGCCACAACACCTTCGCCTTCCTCGAGATCACTGATGGTTCTTGCTCTGCTAATCTACAAGTTATGGTTGATGCTTCTGTTTACGATTTGACCCGCCTTGTTCATACTGGTACCTCGGTTTCTCTTTCGGGTACGCTGAAGACCCCGCCCGAAGGTACCCGGCAGAAGATTGAGCTGAAGGTTGATAGGGTGTTGGAGTTGGGTCCTGCTGATCCTGCTACTTATCCTTTGCCCAAGACTCGGCTTACTCTCGAGTTTTTGAGGGATCGTCTTCATCTTCGACCGAGGACTAATTTGGTAATATTTTATTTGTCTATGTTTATGAATTATGATGGTTTGTTTATTGCATTTTTGTTGGCGTTTGTTTGTTTGGTTCTGTTGAATTTTGTTTTGTTTTTGTGGGTGTTATTTGCATATTTGTTTCGGACATAACATTGGATGAGTCACTGAGTGTTTTGCGTAGGGCATCGCACCGCCTTTCGCTGCATTGATTGATTCGGAACTTAATTTGAAAGCCATATTTTGAGCTAGTGTTTTTTAGGATGTTATGAACAAAACCAGTAAATGTCAATTTTATGTTATTGTATAGCTTGTTTTGGAATGATTTGCACATTTGCTTCGGATATAACATTCAACGAGGCACTAAGTGTTTTGCGTAGGGAATCAACACCCCTTTTGCTGCATTGATTGAATCGGAACTTAATTTTAAAGCTAAATTTGGCGCTGGGTGTTTTCAGGATGTTATAAACAGAACCAGTGAATGAGGATTTTATGTTATTGTATGTATTTTTTTTTTGGATTGATTTGCTCATTTGCTTTATGGCATAACATTCGACGATAGCTGGGTGTTTTTTGGATGTTATAAACAAAATCAGTGAATGTGGAATTAATGATATTGTATGTTTTTTTTTTTTTTTTGTTTTGGAATGATTTGCACATCGACAGGTCACTGAGTGTTTTGCATAGGGCATTGCCACTCCATGTTGGAACATAATTTGAAAGCCAGAGCTAGGTGTTTTTTGGGATGCTCTAAATAATAACTAGTGAACGTGAATTTTATGTTATTGTATAGTTTGTATGCTGTATTATCTGGGAAAACTATGAGAATGATATTATTCAGTAGTGATTTGGTTATTTTAATTTTTGAAAGAAATTAATGGGGTTAAGCTTTACATTTGAATTGTGATTGATGAATCTTAGGGTTATGCAATAAAATCACGATCTTTGGTTTAAACTAGATTGGCAGAACTTTTTACAAAAGTATGAGGAGCAAACAAATTTTTTTACAAATTGGTCTGATTATTTTGTCGGAAAAAACAGAGTAAAACTGAAAGGGGTTTATAAGTAAATGAATGATTATAGTGATGTCTCAGCTTATAGCAAATTTAACTAGTTTCCAATTTAAGAACTTCAAGTTCCTAATATGGCTAACTCTAATTTTTTCTGGATGAATAATATTTGTGAAAAAATTGTCGAGAAATATTTCTTAATGTGTTTGTTTAGCAATAGACCAAGAAGTACTTTGTGAGTGATTCTAATGACATGGCCATTTCTTTGCAACAGATTTCTGCTGTTAGCAGAATTCGCAATGAACTTGCATATGCAACTCATGTGTTCTTACAAGAGCATGGTTTTCTGTACTTACACACACCCATTATCACTACTAGTGATTGTGAGGGTGCAGGTGAGATGTTTCAAGTCACAACATTGATTAATGAAGCAGAAAGAGTGGAGAAAGAGTTGAAGGAGAACCCACCTCCGTCAGAAGCTGACATTGAAGCAGCAAAGCTTGTTGTTCAGGAGAAAGGGGATGCTGTTAAGAAACTTAAGGAAGGCAAGGCAAGCAAAGAGGAAATTAAGGCTGCTGTTGCAGTATTAAATAAAGCTAAAGACGATCTTGCCAAGTTGGAAGAGAGAGCTAACCTTAAACCTGGGCTTCCCGAAAAAGATGGGAAAATAGATTATTCTCAAGATTTCTTTGCTCGTCAGGCATTCTTGACAGTTTCAGGACAATTGCAAGCTGAATCTTTTGCATGTGCCCTTGGTAGTGTTTACACATTTGGGCCGACATTTCGTGCTGAGAACTCACATACTTCCAGGCATCTTGCTGAGTTTTGGATGTTGGAGCCAGAAATGGCATTTGCAGATCTCGAGGTAATTTCCTTCTTTTCCTTTTCGGAATTTAGTGCATGTCCATGAATAATGTATGTCATGATTAGATTTGTGTTCACTTGAACTTGTAGAGCCTTGGTTTTATGTTTTTTTGAGCAAAACCTTGATTTAATTGAAATTCAAGATGATGATGATTTGTGATAGACATGCCTGCCATTATTATTATTATCTTTCTTTTTTTCTGTACTTTTTGATTAATTATTCAACTTGAAATCGACATACTTTTGTTTATTATGAAGTGTACTTTTTTTTCAAGTGTGACTCCTCAAGTCATGTTGATAGTCACTAGTTTTTTTAATTCTGTAATTATTTAATTTTGAGTTACATTAATTTGTGTAAGCTGCAGTACTCATTGTTTCTGTACTGCACTACTTAACCTTTTTTTTTCCTTCATTTTTTTAAATCTATATATTTAGTGTACTTTTGAAGGATTGTGAATCTTATGTGTATTTATTTCTTCCCTTTTAATTTTTTTTTTTTTAAAAATTATCTGCTAGTCATGAGATGCTCAAGAATCCATGAACTCTGCATGCAATGTTATATGTAAGATTTCACAAAAGATTCTAATAACATTGAACTGATTAGTGGTTGCATTCTCTTCCCAGGATGATATGAACCTTGCAGAGGCATATGTACAATTTGTTTCCCAGCGGTTACTTGACAAGTGCCTCGATGATATGGAATTGATGGTGAAATTTGTAGACAAGACTGCAATTGATCGTTTGAAAATGGTTGCTTCAACTCCTTTTGTGAGAATTACTTACACAGATGCAGTGAAGAAGCTCCAGGAAGTTACAGATAAGAAATTTGAGAATAAAGTTGAATGGGGGATTGATTTAGCAACTGAGCATGAAAGGTGTGTTAATCTCTGTTTGTGAATTCTCTTGATGGTGCAAACTGCAAAGGCTGATATTATAGTTAATCTTACTTTGTAGATACTTGAGTGAGGTCTTATTCAAGAAGCCAGTTATAGTATATGACTACCCAAAAGATATTAAAGCATTTTATATGAGGCTCAATGATGATGGGAAAACTGTTGCTGCAATGGATGTGCTCGTGCCGAAGGTAGGCTTCTGATCTTTGCTATATAATTGTTTGCTTTCCTCACCAAGATGAGATTTTCTACTGGAAAAAAAGAAAAAAAAACAAAAAAAACAAAAACAAAAACAAAAAACTGCTGTCTTATTTGATTCATTTCATGCAGAAATATAGTTACTGTATGGGGGTGTTATTCGAGCAAGTTGTTTAATTTGTTACTTTTGCATTCGAACCAGCTGAGTATTGAGCTTTTTCAAGCTTAAAATTTCCAGGTCAACTTACCACAAAACTGAACTTGAGCTCGAAAATTACAACATTTGTGTTTGAGTTTGTTCACAAGCTTCTCAAGTTGAGCTTTATTGTGCTCAGCATTAAAAAACTTTGAGTAACAGATCACAACCTAGCTAGGCTCTTTACACCCCTAGTCATGTAGGCCCAAGTTCACGATTCATTTGATTTCCCTAAAATGCCTTTTATAATAGCTGTCTTCTCTTCATCCTTTCCACCACTTATGCCGTTTCTTCATGTGTAAAAAATGTAATTAGTGAAGATAAGTTTAGTAGTTAGCAAATTTGTTTTTTATGAGTATTAGTGAAGGTTTAATTAGAATATTCTCTATTAGAAATATGCAGTTTTACTTAATGAATTTAGTAAGAAAAGAACCTTATGAATCATTAAAAATCAGTTTAATTAGTAAAATTATACCAACTGAGTTTAAATCGGGTTAAGAGATTGGGCCATGAGGTACTGGGTTATGTTTTAAAATCTATGCAAAATGTATACGAGCATATACTGTATTTAGGAAATGTGACATAATTTTCCAGACCACTTAAAACAGTGCAAGTGACTATTGATATTGGGCAAAGTGAGTACTTTATTTATTGTAAAATTGATGGTTATATTTGTGGCAGTCAATTGACTAAAAGGGCAATATTTGTTACAATGGGTTTTAAGATGTTTATTATCTGTTGGTTTGTATTTTTCAGGTTGGCGAGCTGGTTGGAGGAAGCCAGAGAGAGGAGCGTTATGACGTTCTTTGTAAGAGGTAGGATTTTCTTTTGTTTGGGTTTGTGTTAAAATTTTGAGGACTTTGATCTTGATTGTCCTTATGCTTTTGGTTTGTTTTTGGTCTTAAATGGTCAAGGCTAGAAAGAAAAACTATTAGATCCTCAAAAATGCTCCATTTCATGCAGGATTACTGATATGGGATTGCCATTGGAGACATACGAGTGGTACCTTGACCTCAGGCGATATGGCACAGTAAAACATTGTGGATTTGGTTTGGGATTCGAGAGGTTGATTCTTTTTGCCACTGGCATTGATAACATCAGAGATGTCATTCCTTTCCCGCGTTACCCAGGGAGGGCAGATTTATAGGCAGACTGATCACACTTTTGTTAGTACTTGTATTTGCCTGTTTACCAAAATGGCATTACAATTGTGAATTTTTTTTTTATCCTTGCTTAATTACAAGGAAAAATAGAAAAGCTGAACTCCTTGGATCTATGTTAATGAGATTTGTGATGATGATCTTGAAGTTGATCTTCTGTATTTTTTCTCTTCATATATCTACAATTTTGGTTTTAGATGTAATTTTCTCTCTTTTCCTTATTGTTTGTTTCATAAGCCCTTTTGCATAATTTAAAATACGCAGATTTGAGGATCAATATCATCAACTATTCATTATAAAAAACATACTATAATTTGACGCATTGCTCTTGTTATAACAAGTATCATAATTAATTTAACGAATGCCAGTTTGTTAATTGAAGGAGGTTGGGCTGAGGGCTCTACTCTCCATTTTAGAGGCAAACTATCAGTTATTCTGTAACTAGCTTAAGTCTCGTGCTGTGTACGGTATATTTAATAATTTTTAAAAAAATTAATTATATTTAAGAAATAAAATTTGATAAAAGATACACAACAAACATATAGAAATTATATGCCATAATTTATATCAATAGGCAACGCAAAAAAATGGATTTTTTGGGCTGCCCATACTCGAGAATTTTTTTAAGCGAGGCTTGGTTTGACCAGGTCTAGTGGCCATATCTATCTATTAACCTATACTATAAGCAAATCCTTCCATGACACTTGTCATTACCTTGTGAAAAATTTTCTCGCCTTTTTCGCTTCTCTTTTATTTTTTATTTTTTATTTATTTTTATTTTTTTTATTTACATTGTGTATTTTCTTTCCAATTTGACAATCATATTCCATATATACTCAAATGAAATATTTTTGAATATTTATTTTATTTACTTTATATTTTGTAATATTATTGTCAAAAATATTTAACAACTGTGCATTGTACGGGATTTTAACCTAATTAGTAAATACTTATTTGTAAATGTCTTTTAATAAGCATCAAACATTAATCAAATAAAGAGTGAGGGATAACTCAAGTGGTTAGAGCTTCCCTCCCAATTCCAAGTGATCTTTAGATCAATTCTCATCACTCGCCCATATGACGCTCTAAACACCAAAAAAAAAAAAAATGGACTAAAATCTCCACTAAAACTATTAGCAAAAGTCACTAAAATCTCCACTAAAACTATTAGCAAAAGTGCTTAACATACATATAGATATATAAATCACTTTTTATATAGTAGTATAAAAAAATCATTTCAATGGAAATAAATACTACTCTGATCATTAATGGCAACAACAATCGATAATTGGGCAACACTAATCTATATTATTACATTTTCTGTTTATGGTTTAATGCTCTACGGACATATTGATATTTTTAATTACGTAATTTACGGACATATTGATATTGATATTAATTGATATTTTACCTTTCCCTAGAATTAGACAATTGACCCATATAATAGAGTCAAACACAACTTTTATTTAATAGTTATACTATACTCGACCTATAAATCCTTAATTTGTGATAATATATGCATAGTAGTAAAATTTCAAAAACAAAATTGTAATTAATTTGAATATATAGTTATATTGAAATTGAAATAAAATAATAGCTAGAGGTATTTGAAAAAAAAATTAAATGAAGCTTTCAAATAATTTCTCTAACATCAACTATATGAATCAATTTTATTATTACTTTTTTGGCAAAATTTAATAATGCTCCGTTTAATGATTAAAAAGGAGTTGGAATAATTACTTAGGTAAATGTGAATTGAAAAATTACGAACACCAAATAAAAAAGGAATGTATTTTCCATAAAAATAATATGAAAGATTTAGAATAATATTAATATAGAATCAAATGTTAACAAAAAAAAAAAAAAAAAAGTAAAAAAGGGAAGGGGAATTTTGAACGGAAAAAACAACACCAGGATGTGACACGTGTCACCTCCGGTGTCTGTTTTAGTATTAAGTTATTAATTGATGACGAAGTACTCGTAAAATACAAAGCGATAATGACTAAAGTACCCTCACCAACAATCGTTGATCGAATACAATACACAAAAAAAATGGAGAGATTTGCATCCTTGCTATGATGTATGAACTCTAATTTGAGAACAGTGATGTTCCATTTGAGTACAAGGGTAGTAATAAGTGAAACTGAAAGCAACCTAGTGGATAAACATTATCACAATATCAATGTATCACAATCGAACAGAAATGAGAAAGATGGGCCCACACAAATCAAAGAGGTTTGCACGGAAACAAGTGATAAAAGAAGAAGCTCCACTAAGATTTATATTCACCTTGTTCATTATTGTAGATATTGTATTAATTAAAATAGGATAAATCTTTCCCTTCATTTGTCGGGATGCATTAATCCTACAAGGAAAAAGAATAATTATGGTAATTATAGTAGGTTAAATTATTGGTCCAGCAAAACTATCACAAACTCTATACAACATGAGAGGCACATCAGTGGATCATGAATTATAGATGGACATTATTTTCAAAATTAGGCACAATCCAAAATGAACACGTCTTGTGGACCTTACCAATTTACAAAAACATATAATATTACTATGGGGGCCCTCAAACACAACATGTGTGTCAAGCTGTGCACATATTTGTTTTGCAAAGATTGACACTAGTTAGACGTCTTAGGCCCATCATGACTTTTTCTTGGCGTAGGCATGTCTCACTTTATCATGAGCTACATAGGTATAACACGTGGTTTTTCACCATTCGACTCAGGCCTAACTCTAGTTAGACCTACTCTTTGATTCTCCTTCCCTCTCAAGTAAGCCGCTTCTATGGAGCAAAACTATTTAAGTGCCGGAAGATTCGATTCGCATCCGATCCGCTAGGATATTTGACCCGAAAATTTAAAATATTTGGATTTTTAATATCCGAAAAAATGTAAATTATTTCAAATTTCGGATATTGGATAACGGACCTTAGTGGGTCATTCCGTCCATAAACAACTTTAGTCGATTGGGCTTATACCCGATCAACAAATCTCCCCCAAACCAAAATAATGCCATCCCATTGAAAGAATCTCGATTTGTCTTATCGTCATTCATCATTCATCATCATCAATTAATCTCTTCTGCTAAATCTCCAACGTTTTGCGCACCTGTCACTTCTTCTTCTAACTCCTCGATCACCCATTCTTTCTCTCTCCTCTTTTCTTGATCAAAATCCCCAATTTCATCCCGATCTACCCTACCAAAACCCTCAATTCTCCGCCAACATGTATGGATTCGAAGCTATGACCTTCAACATTCATGGCGGATACTTGGAAGCCATTGTTAGAGGTCACAGATCTGGATTGTTAACTGCTGCTGATTACAACAATTTGTGTCAGTGTGAGACTCTTGATGATATCAAGATGCATCTCTCTGCTACTGATTATGGCCCCTATCTTCAGAATGGTATGATTTATTTGTCTAATTATGATTTTTTTTCAGGTTTAATTTTATTGATTTTGGTTGAATTTCTTGCTTTATTAATTGGATTACATTTTGATTTGATTTGTTTGATCTGAGTTTTTCTGGAATTTCTTTGGTTTTGGAATTATATGCTCGACTTTGCTAATTTGCTGACATTCGATTGTTTATGAGACAAACAAAATCTCTGAATTTCGCGTTTAATTGGGTTCAGTTGATTATTAGCAATAGCGATTTTCTTTTCTGCTAGAGAATGTACTTAAGGAATGTATTAGTGAGTGCATTTTAAGATGATAAACCAACCAAGCATGTTAGATCATGGAAATGATAAAACCTTTTGTGAAAGGGAATTAATCTTTGGCTATCCCGTCCTCCTAGTCGTGACGAAGATTGTAAATTATAGGCCTTTTTTCTCCAATCAATCAAATGTTTGGCATCAAGTTGTCAATGGGTGAATAAATCTTTTAACATACCCAATTGGAGGTTTCAACTCTTGTAATGGATATTGAAATCTTGTTCTAATTTAATAACGGGAAAGCTTGCAATCTCACTTGGTTTCTCGTAATTTCTTGTAAGTTTCAGCTTACTCCCTCGATGAAAATATCCTTTAGTGCGGGTGCATTGGGGTGTGAGCTTGGTTTCCAATCAGTGTAAACGTAATGTAACTCTTTATGATCCTTCTATGTAGAATTGTAGATTGCTAGGCAAGACTCTCTGTCCTATATGAATTTGATTGGTGTCACATACATGACATTTCGAACATTAATTTGCCTCCCTCTCTCCCCCTTGCACATAAGTGTATCTTATAAAGTTATAAAGGGTGTTACTTTAATTTAAGGACTTGTTGCTGTAGAGCATTTTGCTTGGTGGAGTTAACTTTATATTTTTATTTATGTTTGGTAAAGGGAGATGACTACATATATGATTTATATTTGTTGCTTATTATTATATTTGGTGCTCATTTTGGCTATAGAACCTTCTCCTTTACACACAACTACGCTTGTGGAGAAATGCACACTGAAGCTGGTTGATGAATACAAGCACATGTTGTGCCAGGCTACAGAACCCTTGTCAACCTTCTTAGAGTACATCACGTAAGTGTAGTTACCTTATTTTTTTTTAGCTCTTTAAATACTATGCCCTAGATTGTATTTTGTGTGGCATCAGCTCTTATTAGACATAAACGTAAATTTGTGAGAAGTTTTCTGCACTTTAAAATTTGAAGATCTACAACTGTTCATGTCAACAGTATTTGTGGAATGTGGTGGCATGATGCACCTTTTGTTTTCTTCTTGATTGTTTCTAAATTTTTTAAAACATGATTTAGGTGTTTTATCTTGAGATGCTTATGAGATTTTAAACGAAAGCTATTTTTATGAGTTAAGTTTCTTCAGTGCTTATTTGTGGATTTTCTGCTACTTGAGGATTCATTATGGGACTATAAATTTCTTAATTCTTATCTGCATATGTATTTGAAGTTTGTTCTCTCATGTGCTTTTCTTTCTTTAGTCAATGTAGATGAAAATAATAGAAAAGAGAATAATATAATCTTTTAATGCTGAATATTTATTGTGTATAGTCCAAGGAGATGCTCCATGTAGTGTTGCACTATTAACTGTGTGTAATTGTTCTATCAAATCCTTATCTATCATACATTTTCATCTATTCTTATCTTACTGAAGAGTATCTTTTATTCTACATCTTAGAGATAATCTGCATATTTTATGCATTGTAAGCTTGTAGCTATCTTCTGCATTATTATTTTTGATTTTTTTTTTTTGGAAATTGTAAAGGTACTACTACATGACCAGTTCTTGAAGAATTTCATGATTCACTTGGGATAAATTTGTGGGGTCTGTTAAAGTGAATTTTCTTTTTACTCTCTCTTGTAGATGAATTTGGTACCCTTTTGACTTACTCCCATGGTTTTTAAGATCATATTATGTGACCCTCTGAAGATTTTGTACTGTAGAGGACCAGTAACTTTCAGGCTTCTGTGCAATGGGCACTCTTTCTTGACAAACTAACAAATAATATGTCTTGTAGCTCTTTTTCAAATATAAGCTGAACCTGGTTTTAAAATTAAAAAAATTCAAGTAACACTCTGGCACTTACTTTCTTTATGACACACTCTTTGTAAATTGCTTGTACTCTTTGGCTGTTCCAGATATGGCCATATGATCGATAATGTTGTTCTGATTGTTACTGGAACCTTGCATGAGAGGGATGTGCAAGAGCTGTTGGAGAAATGTCATCCCTTGGGCATGTTTGACAGGTACTGCCTCCCTTATTAAGTTAATTCTTTTATGTTTTTCTCACAAACAATGCTTATTTTCCTTTCTCTTGTCAGTATCGCTACCCTTGCAGTTGCTCAGAATATGAGGGATCTATATAGATTGGTGCTTGTTGATACTCCTTTGGCTCCATACTTCTCTGAGTGTATTACATCTGAGGTACTCAGCATTACATTTTTGTTTTACAGTTCAGTTTCTCTTTCAGCAATCAGTTTTATTTTCTGTCTTGGGAATCTGAATCTTGCTAAAGGATATGATATTCTAGTGAGATTATATTGTAGTTTAGTTAGTTCTCCTTTGAGATTATGTGTTGATTAAAAGAACTTATTGTATTGTTTGAATTGCTTATGATTACTACTTGTCCCTAGTGAAAATGGGATGGATTGGTTTTGGAGGGGGAAAAAAAGAAAAGAAATGGGAAGATGGTATATCAGTTTGTTTTGCTTAACTTGTTACCTTTCCTTAATTGATTTTACCTTTTATTGTTGATTGTAGTAATATCTTTTAGGTGATTAACTTACTTATGTTGCTCCTGCTAGGACTTGGATGATATGAACATTGAGATCATGAGAAACACCCTTTACAAAGCATATCTTGAGGATTTCTATCGTTTTTGTCAGGTAAACTTGCAATGTCTCTTTATAAGAAACCTGTTTACCACCAAAAAACTAAGCACTGATTTATATTACTAATACTCAGTCACCCACTATTCATCACTCCTCCATCTTCTCTATTTTGTATCTGATTTTGTCTTCATCTAATTTGATCTTTATAATACAGTCTCTTGGTGGGGCTACTGGAGAGATTATGTCTGATCTTCTTTCCTTTGAGGCTGATAGAAGAGCTGTCAATATTACAATTAACAGGTATATAATCCATGATTATATGTTAATACTAGAAATGAAGCATAATGATAATTTGATAATGAAGTCATATTTGTAAATCTTTTTTTTTTTTTTTTTTTTTTGAAACACATATTTGTAAGTTTATACAATGAGAACTCAAGAGCCTCCTATATAAAGAGAGGGGGGGGGGGGGGGGAATTGTATGTATCTTAGGCTCAATTAACAGTGGTTGACTGTAGTTACTTCTTGATATTTGCAGTATCGGAACTGAACTTACGAGGGAAGATCGTAAGAAGCTGTACTCAAGTTTTGGACTCTTGTAAGCGTCTTCAAGATTTGCGACTCATCCTCAAGAAATCTGTCTATTGTTGTGACTGATGTGATTGTTCATTACAGGTATCCTTATGGACATGAAGAGCTGGCTATTTGTGAGGATGTAGATCAGGTATGAGATTTTTGCTGCGATTTATCATGTAAACTAGATTTGTTGTTAGGGTGGGGTTTGTTTGCAACCCCCTTCCATCTTCTGCCAGTTGGATCGGGTAGTTATCTTTTCTGCTAAACTCTCGAGTATAATTTGGTAGTGCATACATGTGCAAATAAGGGTGCACAAGACCATATATCCCAGAATATCTTAACCCAAGAAATTGCAAAGCAAGATCCTTGTACTTGAAATACAATGCTTATTTATAAAATAGATTCATGAAGCTTCATTTAGTCCTGCTATGTTCCTTCTATGATAGTATGAATGTATGATTATCTATATACTTCCTCTGTTCCACAAATATTGCAACAATTACCACTTTAGGAAGTTTCACAAATATTCAACATTTCCTTATTTGCACATGTTTTCTCTCTCTCTCTCTCTCTCTCTCTCTCTCTCTCTCTCTCATGGATCCTTATCTTTATTTCTCTCTATCTCTCTCCTCTTCTTAAAATCAATGTCCCATCCCCATGTAATATTTGGGGAACGGAGGAAGTATCATACAAATAATTACTGGAAACTATTTCTGATTTTTTTTGTGCTTTTTTTTGGGGTACCCTTAAAGAGTTTTTGAATTAGGTGTTATGTGAGACCTCAGTAACTTCAGCCTGCTGAAGGGGGCATATCAATTATATGCTGTTTTCTGAGTGTCTGACAAGTTATATGAGAATAATGATATGATGATCTATATACATTTGATATGTTTGTTCGCGTCATCTGAATGTTTTAGCCAATATTTCAGTTTTTGCTCTATTTTTTATCCATTGACTCTAAGCTTCTTAATTCATACCCTTATTAATTTTGTTAACTGCATTGAAGATGATTCTTTTTTTTTTTTTTTTTTTTCATCTTCTGGTTAATTGGAATACTCCGGAGAACCAAAAAAAAAAAAAAAAAAAAAAAAAGGTTTTTAACAATGCAAATTTTAAGTACAAGCTGAAATGATCTTTGAACCTATCACTGAAGTGACTTGGACTACTAGCTCAAAAGATTATAGCTGATTGTTGTCTCATCACTTTAATAGTTTATTGATTTGGACAACATGCTCAACTCTGGTGCTTTCTTTTCATTGTGAGGAAAAGCTGATGAAGTTTAGTTGGATTGTTAAAGTCTTGTAGTGAGGAATTTAGCTGTCTTTGTGCTATATAATTGCCGGGTATGATGACTTAGGAGCCTAAGGCTATGCTTGAAGATGATGCCTTGAAGTGGATGATAATGATTTTTGGGGAAACAATTATTGGATGGCGGAAAAATAGGAGGTCTATTTTGCATTTAGCAGGAACTATTAAGTAGGATATGGATAAGATGCGTGCAAGAGGTATGATCTTTGGAGCGTAGTTAAAGCTATGAGATGGGGAAGGACTCATTGCTGCAGGAACCTTCTAAGAACTTTTAGTGGTTACTAGTTTAGTGAATTGGAGAATTTGGCATTTGGCATTTGGCATTTGGCATTTGCTTCACTTTTTCATGCAATCAAGCCAAGTATTGGCCAAGCTAATTTCACGCTTCATTTTGTAGCTGTCTTTGAGCTTTAATATCAGGGTTCAGTGGTTCACTTGACATTAGTTTGAGTTTTAAATATTTCATAAGTAACCAAGAAGAGGCTGGGGCACTGGGGTTTGTTGGTATCCCTGTTGCTGCTAACTTCTCTGAAGGGAATGATAAATTGCTAATGTCAAGGCTAACTGTATGTGGCTCTTATTAACAGTCAATTGCTCCTTTGTATAGAATTTGGAAATATAAGCTTGGGATAAAGGTAATTGATTGATGCCTTTCCCTAGTTTAGGCAATGGGATCTAAAGCATACCTTATGTGAATAAGTGGAAAATCTTAGTATGTTATCTTTAGACAGTATCTTTCTCGATTAAAAACCAATAATCGAGAGCTTACTGAAATCCTAAATGCACTTCATTAATGAACGGTTGTGCTTAAAAGTGACCTGTTCTGGCTACCTCTTGTAGTGATAGATTGGAAGGAAGCTAAATGCAAATATTTAGGTGGCTGTATGTTTATGTAGGTTGTGGAGTCTTCGATCCTGGGCAGATAGTGACCTGTTAGCTTTATGGTTTGTAATTTGGTAGGACTTGAACAAGGAAAATCAATTATCATTTCGCTGATGATTCTGTGTTTAGAGCGTTGACGCAGGTCAGTTTAGAAGGTGGTCTTTATTCAGGGTATAGGGTAGTGTGTGTCTGTGCGGGTGCATGCACACGTGGACCTGTTCATTATTTTGATTCAAATTTCTGTTTTTTTTTAACTCCAGCTGCTTTGTTTTGCTTGATCTTTCTAGAGGATATGCCACCAAATCATCTGCTTCATATTCACTTCTTAACTCTTTCAAATGGATTTTACTGCTTGACAGCTTGTCTTAAATGTGTGGCAGAATATGTGGTGCATCTATAGCATGCATGCTTTGATTCAGAAATTCGTAGATTGCACTGCTTGGAGCTTCTAGTATCGGTCATTTTTCTCTGTCCTGATTCTTACTTATTCCTATCATATAGGTCCGTGGTGTAATGGAAAAATATCCACCATATCAGGCAATATTCTCTAAGATGTCTTACGGAGAAAGCCAGATGCTGGACAAGGCGTTCTATGAAGAGGAGGTCAAGAGACTTTGCTTATCATTTGAACAACAGGTCCTTTTCTATTTTACTTCATGTGTTATTTGCTTGGCATACTGAAATGCATGTCAAAAACGTTGCATTTATGTAGTTCATTGGGGGTAGTTTCTTTTGTCCCTATTTTATTTTCATCTTCAATTATTATTTACTGGATTTCTGGCTTGGTTGTATGTGATGCAGTTCCATTATGCTGTTTTCTTTGCTTACATGAGGTTGAGGGAGCAAGAGATTAGAAATCTCATGTGGATATCAGAATGCGTGGCACAAAACCAGAAGTCCAGAGTGCACGACAGTGTTGTCTTCATATTCTAGTTGCAGTCCAAGCAAATATGAAGAAACCTTGTGGAATTTTCAGGAAATACATGAATAAATCTCGTGTTGCTTGTGCTTTGTACATCTCATTTCTTTCGCGTTCATTGTAGAATTCAGTTGCATACATTATTTATACTGCACAAGGTGAAATAAAGCTTTTATCCCTGTATGATTATGTTATTCATAAGGCATTTTCTACTCCAATCTTATGGGAGCTAAACTTGAGCTCGATATCCCCGTTTTGTTGTTGGGGGAACTAGTATCAAATTCTCCGAATTGAGTCCCAGTGTATCATATGTTAAATTTCATAATGTGAACTTTATTCTTTTGAAAGAGGCCTATTGCAAAGAGGCCTATTGCTTACTGTCTTTGTTTTTCTTTACATAGTACACCTTATATTTTGAAAGTTTGCATCACTTAGAAAGGACCGAATCTTGAAATGAGCCTTTGCTTTTGGGAAATACTAGTATGAGATTACGCATGAAGCTCCAAAGAAATTTGCTTTCAGGCTATCTTACTCCTAATTATAGTACTTCCTCCTACTTGATAAATTTCATTTATCATGCTTGCTAATGCATATCTTTAACTATCAATGTCTTTAATTCTGAAAATTATACTTTGTACAAAGATATTATGATACTCTATCGTATTTATTGAGACAATTTCAATAAGATTTCACACTAATATGGTTTATATTACATATACACCCTTCGTTCTGAAATAATTGACATGTTTGACTTTCTTTTTTATCATTAAAAAGGGAAGTGTGTATATTAGGCTAAAGTCAAATGAGGTTCTCAGTTAGGGCTTGTTTGGTTCACCTTATTTTTACTTACCTGTTTGATCTGGTCTGATCTGATCTGAATGTTAGATTTGACCAAACTTTGACCTTAAATATACGATAATCTATACGGAATAAATATATCAAGTGGGGTCTCGTTGTTGGATTCGTAATAATGTGTATTTTATTAATATGTGATTTTCATAATTTTTTTTCATTACGAAATTAAAGATTTTTTTAGCGATAAAAAACTGCAAAATGATGATCTGATTTAAACTTATTTTTTCTGATCTGATAAGAACTTTTTTTTTTCCTGAAATAAGTAAAAATAAGGTGAACTAAACAAGGCCTTAAGCCCTGTTCACTTCTCCTTAAAAAAATAATATTCAGTAAAAATAATTTCAGTTCAGTAAAATTAATTTCAGTTCAGTAAAAATAATTTCAGTTCAGCAAAAATAATTACAGTTCAGTAAAAATAATTTCAATTTAGCAAAAATAAAGGGAAGAGAACAAGGCCTTTCATTTCAATCCAATAATTTATTTATTTATTTTTTTTGAAACCGAATCCAATAAATCCTTTATGGTGATGAATTGATGATTATGATATTATCATGGGCTTTACACACAAGTAAACCGACCTGGAAATTTCAAAGTTGGGATTTAACAATGGATTAAAATTTAGGAAATAATTAGTACGTATGAAACATTAAATTAGGAAAATTGGAATATCTCATATACTTAATAGGGTTTCACTAATTCTTATATGTGGTTGGCCACACCATGTGGCCAGCCATCATATAAGCCCAACTCGCTAGCCCAGTCCGTTCCGTATAACGGGCTCCGTTACACCAAACGGTTCTGTTATTTTAATTTTTTTTAAAAAAAAAAACAAAAAAAAACACGCGCCTTTCTTTTTTTTATTTTTTATTTTATTACATCAAAACCTTCTTCTTGCCCAAACTTTTCTCATTTCTCTGTTTTCATTTTCTCTCTCCTCAAATTGTTCTTCCATTTTCTCTCTCCTCCAAATTCTGTTGCTCTAATTCTCTCTGTTCTTCAAATTTCTCTGTGAATTTCTTCATTTTTTCACATTCTCGTTCAATTTCGCTTGTTCGCTACTTAAAATGGTGGTGTTGAAGATAAAATGTGGTTCTCGTACTGAAGGATCGACTTCTACCAATTCAATTGTTGCTTCAGGTAGTTTCTAAACCCTAGATTTTGAATTTTTAACATTTTTAATCACTTTAGACCTAAATTATGGTGTTTTTTTGCTTTTTTGAACTTAAATTATGATTAACTGTTTGTTGAAACCCTAGATTTTCATTTTATGTTCTTATATTGATGAGCTTTGTTCTCGATTATATTTATTTTTCATTTTGATGTATTATTTGTCTTATTTTGTTTTTGTTTTTAATTTATTGAACTATTTTTCATTTTTATGTCTTATTGCTTTTCATTTTCATTTCTCTGTTCTTATTCTGCTTAATTTTGTTCTCGATTCATGTTGCTGTTTAATTTTGTCTTTTTTTGATGTATTTTCATGACTTTTGTGTCATTTTGCTTTCCTTATGAATCGATTATATGTATTTTCATTTTCATGTGTAATTGTTCTCGATTTTATTTTTTGTTTATGTTTTATTTTGATGAATTTTGTGTTATTTTAATTTCTTATGAATCGATTATCATTTGCATGTGTAATTGATCTCATTTTTATGTTTGATTTTAGAGTTCTTATTTGATTAGTTAACTCTGAGTTACTTTATTCATTATGTAGGAGTTATTTCATTGATAATGATTGTAGGATCTACTATACTAGATTCATTATGTAGGATTTACTTATTAATTGAGTAGTTGTTACTTGATTCACTATGTAGGTGTTACTTGATTCATTCTGTAGGAGTTACTTGATGTATATTGTAGGTGTTACTTGCTGTATATTGTAGGTGTTACTTTATTCATTCTGTAGGTGTTACTTAGTGTATATTGTAGGTGTTACTTAATAAATTAAGTAGGAGTTACTTGATTCATTATGTATGAGTTACTTTATTGATAATGTACTAGTCACTTGTTTTATATTTTAGGATTTACTATACTTGATTTAATTAGTAGGTGTTACTTGATTCATTATGTAGGATTTACTTGCTTTATATTTGTAGGAGTTACTTAATATATTAAGTAGGAGTTACTTGATTGATTATGTAGAGTTACTTCTTTTATATTATAGGAGTTAGTTGATTGATTCCATAGGATTTATTTACTTCATTATGTAGCATGTATTTGTTTTATATTGTTGTATTTATTTGTAGTAGCATGTATCGTGTAGTTGTTTTATATTGTTCCTTATGTTTCATGTAGTTGTTTTATATTAGAAGTTGCTTGTTTATTACATGATGTTGCTTCAGTGACTATTTAATTATCTTACTATATAATGTATGAGTGAGTTAATTGTATGATTATTTTGTTGTTTCATTATATGTTTTTATCAGTTTGTTTGTATGTCTATTATATTTATATTTTTTTTTCATTGAAAAAGGTACTGCAAATCAGTTACAAAAGGAAGAAGTGGCTCCTAAAGAAGCAATAAGATATGTACTTGATGGTTCAGGGGCTATTGTTTCTGTAGAAAATGTATCCCAGTCAGAAATTGAAGCATCAAAGGCAGAACATATAGCATCAAATAAAAATGTTCTGGAACAGCTTGAAAATAATGATGAAAATAGTATAAATGATAATGATAAAGAATTTTTTGGGAGGCAGGGTGACATCAATGTTGCTGCTGATGATGGTGAAGATCCTGTTTCCTCAGTTCGGCCAGAGGAAAATTTAATTGAAGTTCAATTATGTGATAAGGGTGGTAATGTTCTTCAAACTGAAGAGGAGGAGGAGGAGGATGTGAAGCCATTGAAAAAGAAGAGGAAATTGATCATTCAAGAAGATGATGATGATTTGGAGGATGTTAAACCAGCTATTAGAAGAGGAAGATTGCCTAGATCTTCTAAAGCTGTTGCTGAAGTTGTTGAAGTTTTGAATGTGGATGAGGGGTAAATATCTCTTGTTCCCTTTCTTTTTATTTGTTATTTTTACGCTATATTCTTTTAATATCTTTTCTAATATATTATAACTTTCTGTTTTAATAGGGATGAAGTTGTTCTTCGATGTAGACCTTCGGGTATTGTTCAGTTGATGAAACGTTTAACTGAGGAACAATTAAAAGCTGTAGAAGATATTGGCTTTGGCAGCTTGAGTTTGATACAATTAAATGAGTTCCCAAAGGAGATGATTAGGTGGTTGTGTGGCTGTTTTGTTCCCAGCAGTCGCATGTTTGTTATGCCGACGGGAAAGAAGTTTCAGTTAACTGCAAATGATGTTCATGATGTTTTTCAAATTCCAATTGGTCCTCTACCTGTTCCTATTTCTAGTGCTCATGCAGACAGTGAGTTGAAGAACACTTGGAAGGATTTATATGGGGGTGCAAAGCATGAAGTAACGGTTCCTCAATTGGTTGAAGGTATGACAAGTCAAGAAGGAATGCGAATGGGGAATGATGAGTTCAAGAAGTGCTTTGTAATGTATTCTATGATAACTTTGCTTGCTCCAACGTCAAATAGAAAAGCTGATTTCAAGTTGGTCTTGGCTTTGGAAAATGTTCATCTATTTCGAGAGTACAATTGGTGCCAATATGTTTTGGATGACTTGGCTGAAAAATTGTCAAGCTATTCTGCAAATCAAAAATATGTTCCTGGTTGTTTGTTGCTGTTGCAAATATGCTATTTTCATAGACTGCGATTTCGGGGTAATGTTTTACCTTCTACTTTGCCCCTAATTCAGCATTGGAGTGATAAGGATTTTAGGAGTCGATTGGCTGATGAAGATAAAGTCTATGGTATGGCAGATCTTGATAAAGTTACTTATCCTGTAACGAAGATATCCAATAAAAATTCAAAGGTTTTTGCTATTGAAGGTAAAAAGACAGAGGAAAAGATAGAAGAGATGAAATTGTTGGAAAATAAGAAATCTGCTGTTGAGGACAAGTCTGTCAATGATTTTCCTCGGGTTGTCACATTCAATTTGCCTGCTGGAATTGAATCAAATGAAGAGATTCATATGCTAGCAAAGAATGTGAGTACTCTTTTTTAATCATTATCATTTATCAAATTTTCTTTTACAAACAAAATACTTTAGTTTGTTATCATTTTAGCATAGATGTTTTTTCCTTTTATGATATATATGTATTTATATAGCTGTAATTTGTACTATAAGGGTTACATGATGGTGGGTTAGGGGTTACTTGATGCCATATATAGGGGTTACTTGTTGGTTATATTTGTTGTTACTTGATGCCACATATAGGGGTTACTTGCTTTTATAAACTATGGTTACTTTCTTTTATAGGTGTTACTTGAAATTATATATGTGCATTTATACATGGGGATTACTTGATGAATTATTTATGGGTTACTTTCTGTTATATTTGTACTATAAGGGTTACCTGATGGTGTGTTAAGGGTTACTTGATGCCATATATAGGGGTTACTTGTTGATTATATTTGTTGTTACTTGATGCCATATATAGGGGTTACTTGCTTTTATAAACTGTGGTTACTTTCTTTTATACATGGGGATTACTTGATGAATTATTTATGGGTTACTTTCTGTTATATTTAGGGGTTACTTATGACATGTATAGATGTTACTTGCTGGTATATATTTATGGTTACTTGATGGTGTTTTAGGGGTTACTTGATGCCTATATAGGATTACTTGAAGACATGTATAGTTGTTAATTGTCATTATATATGGGGGTTAATTGATGAAACATTTATGGGTTACTTGCTATTATATATTGGGATTACTTGATGACTTGTATAGGTGTTACTTGGTTTGATATATGGGGGTAAATTGATGAGACATTCATGGGATATTTGTTGGTATGTATTGAGGTTACTTGATGACATGTATCGGTGTTACTTGATTATATATACTGTGATTAATTGGTGATATATATAGGGGTTCATTGCTGGTATATATGTTGATTAAATTCTTTTACTTTAAATGATTTTAGGATGTTGAAGAGAAGTACATGCTGATCAAAAGAGATTTAAAGCTATTTTCTCACCAATTTGAACAACATATTCAGTCTGTAAGGTCACAATCTGAAGCTGTTCAAATTGATTCAAAGCTTCCAGAAAAAGAAAGGTCTCCTGTTTTAAGTCAGTTGGATCCAATCTTTGATGATTCGTCGTTTTGGGATCAAATTGACAAGATTACAAATCATGTTATTGCAATGAAGAAGTTAGAAGATGAATTGCCTTCTTTTGCTCTGTTTTCTTATACTAATCCTGATCTGGAGATGCCTATATCTCCAATACTGGGTCAGAACAAGGACATTTTTACTGAAATTAGTGCTCAACCAGTTCCAGATATTGATATGAGTTTGGGTGCTGATCCCAATTTAGTTGTGAATGATACATTGAAACTTGTTGAGCCTAATGCTGAAGGTTGTTCAGAGAAGCAACCAGAGATTGTTGCTCCTCTTGCTGATGTTTCTGAGAAGTCTGCTTCTAAGAAAGAACAAGTAGGGATGGTTTCTTCTAAGAAGCAGGATGTTGGGAAAACAGAAAAGAAAGGAACAAAGGAAATGCTTCTGTCTTTTTCAAAGTTGAAAGTTCTGCATTCTGATTGTTTAAGTGATGGTGAGGAGTCTTCTAAAGATAATGAATGTAGTACTAGTTCTGAAGATCATTTAATATGTGATATTGATTGTGGTGCTGCTGGAGGTTATTCTTTACAGTTAATATCAAGGTTTTTGAGAGTTTATAATCCAAAAGCTAAGAGGATGAAGAGTTTAAGGCTTCAAGTTGCTGATTATTGCTTTGGTGACAATTATGAAGGTGTTGATACGATGTAAGTTTTAGGGTTCTAAAAGTGAATATATAGATTTTTTTTGAATTTTTCTTATTAAATAATTTTTTTAATTCTGTGAAACAGGGAAGTTTTGGTTTTTTTTTCTGAATTTTATAATTTGCCGCGTGAAGAATTAATGACATTGATTGAGGAAGAGCTTATTTCAAGTCGGGTTATGGACTGTTTTTTTGTGTTGATGAATTATCTTCAGTGTCAAAAAACAGCAACTGTTGCCAAGTTATATTTTGGTGGTGAACATATGGTAATTGCAATGTTATGCTTTGTTGAATTTTTTTATATTATTTAATATTTTATCTATTATTTTAACTTATTTCTATTTGTTCAGTTACCTCTTTTGCGCTGTATATTCAATGGAGAAGGATGCTCCTTTGAACAAGAAATTTTCGGGGCATGGGATCAATGGCTTGATGCTGTTAAAACTATTGCATTTTTTGATGCAAAGCTGGTATGTCATTTAATTTTATGACTCCAAGTTACTAGATAGCATATTTGCATTACTTGATATTATGTATAATGGTTAATTGATATTGTTTACTGTGCTTGCTTACTTGTGGTTACTTGATAGTATTCCTTCTTGTTATGTATTAGGGTTACTTCTTATGATTTATATGGGTTTTTCTTGTGATAAAAGTTACTTAGTTGTTGGTATGTATAGAGGTTACTTCTATTATTTATAGGGGTTACTTGATGGTATATAAGGGGTTACTTGATATTTATTAGGGTTCTTATTTATTGGGCTTATGTGTTGGTATATACAGGGTTACTTGTTGGTACATACAGGGGTTATTTCCTGTAATTTATTTGTGTTAATTGATGTTGTATATAGGGGTTTATTTATTATTACTTGTTTGCATATCATTAGTATGTATATAGGTTACTTCTGTCATTTATTGGGGTTACTTGATATTTATTAGGGTTACTTATTATTTATTGGGCTTATTTGTTGGTATATACAGGGGTTACTTGTTGGTATATACAGGGGTTACTTGTTGGTACATACTGGGGTTACTTCCTGTAATTTATTGGTGTTGATTGTTGTTATATATAGGGGTTTATTTATTATTACTTGTTTTCATATCATTAGTCATTAATTTAATGTTTCTTTTATGCAGATTTTTATTCCCATCTACTATTTCGATCATTATTCTGTTGTTGTGATAAACTTCATCAACAACTCTGTTGATTATCTCGACAACAGAAGGTATTTCTTGGGAGTTGGAAGGAATATCACTAGGACTTTTGATGAACATCACACATGTTATTATACTCTTGTTTGGTATTTGGTAAGTTTATTAATTAAGCATTATAGATTTGTTTATTCATACTTCGTTGTTTAACTGACCTCTTTTTATTGTTTATTTCAGAGACACTACTTTTCAAAATATCTGGTTTTAAAGAATCATGATCAAGGGGAACTTGTCAACAACTTCCCTATTAGAATGATTCCAATTGATTCTCAGCAGTGTTCAAAGAACAATGATTGTGGGGTTTTCTGTTTATATCATTGTTCTGTATACGAAGGCGAAGTATTTGATTGTAAAAATTTGACAAAGGTATTGCATGGTCATTTTGATATAATTATTAAAATTTTGTGTTTTTTTTTATTTGGGGTATATTGTTTATATTGTTTTCTTTGTTGGCATTGTAGTCATCAAATCGTCTTCGTTACAGAGCTGAAATCTGTGCATCATTGGTCCTATGTAATTTGAATCAATTACGGCTAGATGTTCTGGAGAAGGTTAAAGTTTTTCTAGCCAACCATGATGCAATTTATGATGAAGTAATAATTAATGAAGAGGTTGATAAAGAAGAGCTTCTTGCCTTGGCTAAAGCTGAAAAGGAACAAAAGGCTAAAGAGAAATTGGCCAAAAAAGAAGCAAAACAGAAAGAAACTGAAGAAAAAGAAAAGGAAAAGTTGGTTAAAAAACCAGCCAAAAAAAAAGTTGATGAAGAAAAAGGAACAAAAAAGTTGTCTAAAGAAGAATAAAAAAACAAGGGAAATGAAGAAGCATCACTGGCATCAATTATGGCGGAAACTAAGGCAACTAAGGCAAAGTTGTCAAAGGTCAAAGCAGCAAGTCAATCAAAGCTCCAATCTCGTCGAAAGTAAGAAGTTTTTCAACAGATTCCTTAAAGGTATTCTTTTGAACTAAATATATAATGTTTCTTTATTTGGTTCAAATTGTGTTTTGATATATGTGAATATTTGTTAGTGTACTTTGCTTTATTGCTTTTTTTTTTTATTTATTAAAAGTGGTTACTTTTTTGATGACATAATAATATAGAAGTGGTTAATTCTGTAGTATTTTAGGGGTTTTTTGGATTAGTAATAAGGGTTACCTATTTATTGTTAGAGTAATTACTTGTATAGTATAATAGGTGTTACTTGTATAGTATAAAGGGGTTACTTCTTTTTATTTATTTGGTTAATTGATTGTATATATACAGGTGTTACTTGCATAGGATAATAAGGGTTACTTGAATAGGATAATAAGGGTTACTTCATTTTATTTATTGGGTAACTTGATGGTATATATAGGTGTTACTTGTATAGAATTATAGGGGTTACTTCATTTTATTTATTGGGTTACTTGATGGTATATATAGGTGTTACTTGTATAGAATTATAGGGGCTACTTATATGAAGGGTTACTGTTATAGGATAATAAGGGTTACCTGTCTGTATTAATTAGTGTTACTAGTCTGTATAATAGAAGTTACTTGTATACAATAAATATCATAAAAGAGATCTTAGCATAATATTAGAGTTTAATTACTTAGCATAATAAGGTTACTGAAAGCAAAAATGTCATTACATAGTTATATATTAAAGTAAAACTACATATGTGTTTTATTAAAACAATTTTGGATTTTGAATCGGTGTGGTTGTTCCAAATTCTCTGCTGTCTCCTTTAGCTTGCATTGCTTTTGTTTTTTTTGTGTTCTTTCCTTTCTCGAAATGCCCCTTTATTCTCTTGCTTCTTCCCTTTGTGTTTGCTCTGTCTGGATCCATTACTGTAGGAATTTGATTTTCTGTTTCCTTTCTTTTTTCTCCCGTTGATGAATTTTTGTTTTGTTGCTGTACTTCTCCTTCTGTGCCTTCTTGTTCCTGCCAAAAAAAAAAAAATTATAAATTTGTCTCTAATTGTCCCTGACATGTATAGTTAGGGGAGAAACATATTGTTATCCTTTCCAATTTTCTTTTTATTTCAACAGCTTGTGTTTCAATTTTTTTTAAACTCTTCCTCTACCAACTTCCTTGTCTCTGAGTGTTCCTGACATGTTAATATCAAATTGTATCCTTTTCTTGCCATAATTTGTCTCCAAGGAATGTATTTTACTGGTACTCTTGCATTTGCTTCTGCTGTTTCATCTCTTTGTTTCCATAAATGTGTTTTTGCAAACTTTGTCCACCTTGTTGAGATATACTGTTCTGGTATTCTGGTTACAGAATGTTGCTGTAGCACACGTATAGCATGATAACATAACCACCCCACTTCCTCAAAATTTTTGCAAGAACATGCTACACTGTTGTCTGCTGAGTTGTATGTAACTTTCTGTTTTGATGCTTCATCATTCTCTATCTGCACTTCATAAAAGAAGTAACCTTGAGCTTCCAAATGAAGAAGTGTTATGCACCCAATTGAGTATGCAAATTCTGTTTTAAAATCTCTGAAAATTGTTTGTGTATAAACTTCTGCTGCATGTTTTAGCATTCCATAGAATGGTAAATGTGAATAAGGGTGAGAGTTTGAGCATTTGAAATCTGCATCAGATTCATTTTGCCTCCATCTTTTTATTGTCTGGTTGAATATCTTGAAAAAATCTGTCAAGCTTGTGTTTTTTGTGGCTTTAAAACCTACAGCATTATTGGTACTCTCACTTCTTTGAGAAGAGAGTATACCAGCTGAAAAGAAGTCTTTGCTTAGAGCTGTGCACCATTTCTCCCTTAGGTTGTAGAGTCTTTTGAACCAACTATTTTTCTCAAGCTTGTATGTTTTAATCATATTTTCCCAGCAAGTTTCAAACTCTTCTATTGTTACACAACCAGATAAACACTTGTTGAATGCATCCTTGAAAGTTGTGTCTCTTTTTAGGGCTCCAAACCTTGACACTGCATTCTTAATCAAGTGCCAATTGCAAAGCCTGTGTCTTGATTCAGGTAATACCTGCATACATTAACTTGTTAGGTTTTGTCATTTAATATAGACATAGGTATTTTACAGTGATATAATAGAAACATTAGCATTTACCTTATGAATTGCTATTGACATTGCCAGGTCTTGGTCTGTAAATATAGAAATAGGCTGTGTTCCACCCATAGATTTCTTAAAAGTTTGCAACAACCACTCAAATGTATCAGTTGTTTCATCAGCAATAAATGCACATCCGAACATTACATTCAACCAATGATTGTTGATACCAACTATTGGAGCACAAATCAAGTTATATTTGTTCGTTCTATAAGTGGTATAAAAAACAACTACATCTCCATAGATGCTATAGTCTTCTCTCATTTGTGAGTCCCTCCAAAAAATTGCTGTAAGTTTGCTTGAATTATCTCCACCGCCTACTTTGAATCTGTAAAAGAAACCAGGTTCACTTTCTTGTCTTTGGTATAGCCTGTCTATTACTGTCTGTGCATCACCTCCTTCAATTTCTTTCATTTTCTTTCTTGTTATATAGTTGAAGTGATCTTTCATTGTGTGTGCTAACACGTTGTCACCACCAGCTTCATGAGACATTAGACGATAAGATTATGCTTGCTTTAATCCACTTTCTGCCATCATGTCTATAACTTGTGCTTTTTCTTTTGTTATTTTTCTTTCTGATCTATGTAAATGCTGCCATTCTGGTCTTGTTAGTTCATGGTTGTGTTTCATCATATGCTCTTCAACTTCAAACATACCATCACTATTTTTTTTTGGCTCTAATGAATGCTTTGCAGCCAGTTCTAGTAATAGGCACTTGCTTCACTCTCTTCTGTTTTTGGTCTGGTGGAGGTGGAGTTTTTCTCACTTTTGGTTTAACTCTGAATCCTTCCTTTGAACAAACAAAGTCTTTCCCTTTGATGGTTTTGAGTTCTCCTTGTGTGTATCTGGTTGTTGATTGTCTTACCCCAAATCCAATAGCAAAAGCATGTTTTTGATATACTTCATATATTTCATTCAAAGTTTTTGCAGTAAAGCCAACAAGGCAACCAGTGTAGTCCAATTCATGCTGGTCATCATGTTTACTTTCTTCTGTGAGAGTGCTTTTACTTGATTCTGTAAGAAAAAACAATCAAATGAGTGAGGGTTACTTCTTGTTGTTTATTTGAGTTACTTGTTGTTATAATGTAGGGTTACTTCTTGTTGTTTATTTGAGTTACTTCTTTATAATGTAGCTGTTTGATTATATGTTTGGTTACTGAATTTTCATAGGATGGGTTACCTGTTTAGTGTTATAGGGGTTACTTGCTGTATATTCTAGTTGTTACTTGCTTTATATTGTAGGAGTTACTTGTTTTATATTGTAGGTGTTACTTAATAAATTACTGTGTGTATAGTAGAAGTTACTTGCATCAGCATAGTAGGGGTTACTGTGTGTTACTTGGATAGAATAGTGGGTATTACTTGTTTAAAATGGGGTTAATTACTTACATAGTATAGTAGGGGTTACTTGTATTACTTGAATAGTATACTGGGTGTTACTTGAAAAATATACTGTGTTACTTGTTTTATATTGGAGTTACTTGCATAGTATATAGGGGTTACCAATATTACTTGAATAGTATACTAGGTGTTACTTGAATAGAATACTAGGTATTACTTTTTTAAAATTGGGGTTACTTACATAGTATTGTAAGGGTTACCTGTATTACTTGAATAGTATATTGGGTGTTACTTAAAAATGTACTGTGTTATTTGTTTTAAATTGGAGTTACCTGCATAGTATAGAAGGGGTTACTGGGTGTTACTTGAATAGAATAATGGGTGTTACTTGAATAGTATAGTAGGGTTTACTGTGTGTTACTTGAATAGAATAGTGGGTATTACTTGTTTAAAATAGGGTTACTTACATAGTATAGTAGGGGTTACTTGTATTACTTGAATAGTATACTGGGTGTTACTTGAAAAATATACTGTGTTACTTGTTTTTATATTGGAGTTACTTGCATAGTATAGTAGGGGTTACTGGGTGTTACTTCAATAGTATACTGAGTGTTACTTGAATAGAATACTGGGGGTTACTTGTTTTAAATTGGGGATACTTGCATAGTATTGTAGGGGTTAACAATATTACTTAAATAGTATACTAAGTGTTACTTGAATAGAATACTAGGTATTACTTTTTTTAAATTGGGGTTACTTACATAGTATTGTAAGGGTTACCTGTATTACTTGAATAGTATATTGGGTGTTACTTAAAAATGTACTGTGTTACTTGTTTTAAATTGGAGTTACTTGCATAGTATAGTAGTGGTTACTGGGTGTTACTTGAATAGAATACTGGGTGTTACTTGAATAGAATACTGGGTGTTACTTGTTTTAAACTACAATAGGGGGTACTTTTTATGTGGGTACTTGTTTTGACAATAGGGGTTACATGTGTTACTTTTATACGTAAGAGAGGTTACCTGCATGTGTAATAGGGGTTACTTAAATATTATGCTGTGTGATAGCTGTTTTTCTGTTGTACCTGATTTTCTAGTGGTTAATTTAACAGAAAAATAGGGGTTACTTTTATACTTAATAAGGGTTACTTGTATGAAATAGATGATTACTTGTTAAATTAGATGATTGTTACCTGGTAATTCATTGTTGTTTCTGTTATCTATACCCAGGTTCATTAATGAATCACCTATTTCTTCGATCTTTATACTTTCTTGTGAATCTGGAAAAATTTCTAACATAGGTTGAAAATTTTCTGATTCTTCAGGTTGAAAATTTTTCGATGATTCTGCCATGGAAGCTTCAAATTTGAAGGTCTGGAAGAAAATGATGGAAGCTTCAAGTTTGCAGGTCTGGAAGAAAATGTTAAAATTTGTGTAAATTTTTGTAAAGATCTGTAAATTTTTAGATGTAAATGGCGGCTTTTGTTTAGGGATTTGTGTAAATGTGGGCTTTTTATTATGTCAGCATTAGTCTTAATTTTGGCAACTGGATTCCGTTATTTTTGGGAACTGAATCCCGTTATTTTTGATATGGCAGCTGGCCACATGGTGTGGCCAGCCATACCAGAGACCGGCTGATAGGGTTTATCAGGGTTTTATTTTTAGAAACTCTTTATTTTTAGAAACTCTTTCTAAATTCCTATCAAGTAGCCTGTCAAAAAAATTCCTATCAAGTAAACTTACCATTTTCAGCGTTTTCCAAAGAATACATTAAGGATAAATTTAACTTCTTCAGATTTTATTGCTTAGAACAACGAGAAGACGAGAGCTAGGGCAGTTCACATGAGAAATAAGGTAATTACTTTTTTCATTCGCGTGCTCTCGAGGGTATGATCTAATTATTGTTTTACGAGACGTTATTGATCTTTGATTATGTTGATACGTATGATCATGCTGTTTTAGTATAATTGCGAGATTTAATCCTAACATAAACTTTAAAAAAAAATTATGGACATGACTTTGAATTTGTTGTTACGAATGATGCTAATTTAGCCCCTCTTTATTATAATTTTCTATGATGCACTTTGTAGACTGAATTAATAATCCCTGAGTGTTAACGAATTTTGAAACACTACACAATTGTTATTGTCACACTAAAAGTATTTTATAACCAATTTTATTTTATTATTTTTTTATTTTTTTAACAATTTTTATGTACTGTTTAGCTTTGATCTTCGTCTTAATAATGTCTTTTTCACTCTTTCGTGCCTCCATTGTATAGTCGCTTGTTTCAAAGCTAGGCCCGGTTCAATTTACTTTTATTTTTTGGTGCAACCGAGTAGAACTTAGCAGATTTAGTTTCAATGTAGTAAAAATAAGTTTTTAACCAATAAAATTACACAAATTAATAACAGTTCCTCTTGTGTGCGACTAGCCACACCATGTGACCATTTGTAAAAGAATGAGTAATCCCAATACTACTGACGAATTAGCCCCTATAACACTATGAAGTAACCCCTAACATCTATAACAGTGGCGAAGTAACCCTCACAACACTGACCGAGTAACCCTCGTAACACTGACCTATAACACTGACCAAGTAATCCTATAACACTAATGAAGTAATCCCAATTATGTCTATGATGAATACTATACGGTATGGCCAACCACATATAAGAATTTGTAAATTAACTAACTTTAATCAAATAAATATTATAAGAATTAGTAAAATTACAAAAATAATTTATGCTACGTAAAAATAATTTTATTTATTTTGGTAAAAATAACTTTAATTTAGCAAAAATAATTTTAATTCAGTAATTATAATTTCATTTTATCAAATATAAAGTGAAGAGAATAGAGCCTTATTATTTATGTTAGATTTAAATGAGTCTAATTTTGTTCGTCTAGATGTTTTTCCTTTCTATTGCTTGCTCGCTTGTTGAGAGGTCAGGTATAGAAGTACATAACTACGGAATACATACAACGGAGTAGTGTACAATGGCCTGGTTTGATGTGCACGGTTAAAACTCATTATATTATGTATTTTACTACGTTGGCAACGTTGCCTTGGACATTCTAACACCAGCCTCTAGTTGGCTGCGAATAAAAGTATAGAGCAAACCACGGCCACCAAGGTCTCTATGGTAGAGGATCCGCCACGGGTATTGTGTAAGGACTTACTAGGAGACGCAATGCCATGTTATGTTACTTGTTATTTTATGTTTTCAGGGGATAGCCCCTCTTTTGCACTATTACATCACATTATTCTCAAGTAATAACTTAACAGTTAACACATTTGCATAACTGAATCAAGTGAATTTTCTCCTTGATTGATTAGTCTTCTTTTAAAGTATACTTTTTTTTTTTTTACTTGTAATCTAATATTCCTAATGAGCTAGTCTTGTAATGTCTCTAATTTTGATTGCATCTAATAATTTTTATGTTTTGCAGCAAAGTATTGACAATATGAAGAGTAAAAAATGTTTTGGGGCTGGATTATTCTGTAACACCTTACTTTTTCTCATGGGCCTTAAGGTAGTACTTGACTACTTGTTTTCTGTTTAGAATATATTCTGTTTGAACTTGAGTTTTGTCCTGAAATTTTACTTTGTTCGATGTCATCATAGCTACGTGCATCTTGTGACAGCTTAGGGTTGTTACAGCTATTAAAAGATCATGAAATATTGAAATACAGTTAAAACTTATTGAATGATGATGATCAAATTTCTCAAATAACTAATGTTTATTTGTTAATACAAATCATTAATAACTACGAGCTAATGATTGAATAATTGCATAACAGAAACGAGTACGTGACATGTTTTTGCGAAGTATTTGGAATTGTGTTCATGTAGAGCAAAGGGTACAATCTCCAACTTCGTTATGTTTCTTGTTCTGTTTTGTCTTCCACATACAGCCTAATAGTTTAGATTTCATTATTAGATATAAAGTAAATAAACTTATCTTTTAGGTTGCTGATTTTGATCCACTAAGACTTTCCTCGAACTGGTCAAGAGACACCAGCAATATTGGAAGGAGGTATGTGGTTTTGGTAAGCGATTATACTGTGATTAGGATTGCTCTTGTTTACTCAATGTGACCAACTTAATTTTTTTTGGTTTAGATTAGAGGTGTCAAAACCGAATCGACCCGAAAAAAGCTATCCGTTTGAAACTGTAACCGATCCGATTTGATCTGAGAAATTCAAGACCCAAACCCGATCTGTAACCGAACTGAACTCAACCCGAATCCGAATTCGACCCGATCGGAACTTAACCCGGCACCGATTTGATCCTACCTGAACTCAACCCGAATCCGGTTTGACCCAACCTGAACACTAACCGAGCCGATTTGATCCAACCCGAGCTCAACCCGATCCGAAATTGACCCGGCAAATAACCGATCTAATCCGATCTGTTTTGACCCGAACTGATATTAACCCGACCCGATTTTAACTCGATTTGATTTTTACCCGATCCGAATTTAACCAGGCCATAATTAATTTTTGACCTTTTTATTCAAGTTCTTATACTGCTCCGTTATTATTAATAAGTTTACGTTTTTACTACAAAGAAATAATCCGAAGTAACAAGTTTACTTCATGTATATACCAATTATATAAAATTATTTTCTAAGCTTTATATTTTTCTCATCTAAAATTTGCTACAAATAGTTTGTAATACTTGAACATCAAAACCTCTTCTTTTAACTCGATAAAATATACTCCGTATGATACATGAATGACTTGATATTGACCCAATAATAAGGTAAAAACTCAATAATAACTCTAGTTTAAAAATAACCTTATTTAAATATGAATTGGGTCAACTCGATTAAAATCCAGCCAAACACAAAAAGGAATTGAATTGAAATTGACCAATTTAATGAATCAACTGATCAACCTTATCTTAATCAAACTGAACTTGACCGAACCGAAAGCATCCGAACCGAAATCAACCCGACCCAAATTCATCCGACTCGAAATTAACCCGGTTGTTAAACTCATTTTGAACCCAATCTGAATTTATCCGAACCGAACATGAACCGATCTGGAGTTGATCCGACCCATATCCGACCCGGACTCGATAGATCATGACCCGAATTTGACCCGACTCGACCCGATCCGAATTATAAGAATAATTTTGACCCGAACATATCCGACCCGAATAGACCCGACCCAAACTCCATCCGGTTATCCGAATTGTCACCTCTAGTTTAGATGTTACTACAACAAGAAAGTAAGGCAGACTGCAGGGAAGAAACCGTTTGAGCTGATGACTTTTATTGAGGTGGGTTAGATAAACTATCTTCTACCAAAATATCTGATTTTTTTAGGCTGTTTGTTTATAGCTTTAATCATGCATTCATGTTTATAGCTTGAATCATGCATTCGTGTTGTGGTGCTGTCTCATTTGTTCTTCTTTCATCTATTTAGGTGTGTGTGATGAATATTCCTGAAGCTTTTTCTTTTGACTAGGGCTCATTATTTTTGTACTGTTTGATCGATCTTTGTTTTTGTTGCCATTTGTTCAATGAATGGGAAGAGAAGTATTAGTATATCGAGCCCCTTAATTTGGCCATTCTTTATTTCTGTATTACTTCTGTGCATACTTTGTTCTGTTTTTCTATCCTTTTGGTCTATCCAAAAATAATAGTTTAAAGCCTTTATTGTCAGAGAATCAGAATAACAAGCTCTATATACTACCTGTAGTGACCTGAAGAATGTTCAAGCTTATGTAATGTCAAACATTATTGTACGTTATACTATGGAAAAGTGCAGTAATTCCGCCTTCCTGTATCTGTCATGAAGAGAAGTAAAATAAGCATTGAACTGTACTGTAAATATGAGAACTATATCAAGTCCCTTCGGCCATTCTGTATTACTTCTGTACATACTTTGCTCCATTTTTTTCCCCTTGTTTTTCTTGCTCCATTCAATAGAATTTAGGCAACAAAAGTATAAATCCCTTGTTGACTTGTTGTCAGAAAATAATGATTGACCAATCCTATAATATACTTTGTATTTACTTGAGGAATGGATTTTTAAGTTATGTCCCTTGTAACATTATTGTACGTTACTAGGGAAGAACAGAGTATCTCAGCCTTACACTTCCTGTCATGAAAAGGTGTAAAAAGCAAACTTTGAACTGTACTTATTTGTTTAATACTAAGCCTTGCTTGATTGTTAATTACCTAACTTTTTAAGATGGCTAGAATTCCATGCTATGCCCATTTGCCGAGAAGCGGAATATACATGGATTCTACAACCCTGTATATTCCCTGTTCAATTGGTTAGACATGTTGTACTGAGCCTTCAATAGTTTATTATCGACCCTCTAATATAATACCCTTGTACAACAATGTTTCTAGTGATCCAATTCTCTACTAGCTTCTTCCTTAGGCGGAAGAAATAACCTAGACGTTGTGATAAGTTTGTGTCATCTCTAAACTTTAATCATGTTCTTTTTCAATGACAGAGGGTGACTGAAGCAACTACTAGCTAGAAGGTGTATGTGAGTTCTAATGGAAAAAAGTGAGTTATTTGATCAACATACTCTTATCACTTTTTGCAGCATCTTAAAATTAATAAAACAAATGAAAGTTTTTGTTATACATTGGCTATTACAAAACGCGTTACCAGGTATTACTATAACAAATTTAGCAATGAGTCTCAGTGGGCGATTCCTGAGGAGCTCAAGGTCACTCATTCTCTGCTCTTCTATTGATAATTAGTCATACTGTCATATTATGAAGTTACGATCAATGAAATCAGGTTAGTTATATAACTACTTTGCGTACGACTCGTAACATAGTTATATTGTTGTTGTCCTTGTAGTTGATACGGGAAGAAGCATCAAGGGTTTACCAAACAGTTAAATTCTTCTCCTTGTGTCTTATGTTGGTTATTTTACCATATGTCAATTTGGGTTCTTAATTTTTCCTTATAATTGCAGATCTATGTTAATGGTTACACTGATAGAAGAAAGTCAGTTATCTCATTTGTTCTATTTCACCTTCTCAGTTTCTTATGTAAGTTTTTGATGTATTGTGCATTGTATTTTAATGTTACAGGTATTGTAACGACAGCAATACCAAAGAGTTCCATGGGATAATTCCTGATGAATTCGATGTTCGATTTTGGGTATCTAGTCTTGTTTGATATAGACTTAACTCTCACATTTTTACAGGGAGTTGATTCTCAATCAGTAAATTTATCCTCTGATTGGTCAGAACACACTAGTGAGGGAAGGAGGTATGTAGTTTGTTAGTTTTGTTGGGTTAAGAAAAGTTCAATGGTTTGTTCTTCTTTTGTAGTTAATTCTGTTATTAAAACTAGATGGTTTTAGGTTATCATGATCAACATATTGCCTTTTGTAAATCAATCATATAGTTGTTTGTTTTCGTACTAGTGATCTGTGTTCTTTGTTCCTAGCAATAGTACAGAGAGACTGACTTTTATTAATTGATTTAGATTCTACCACAACAAGAAGACAAGGGAGTCTACATGGCATAAGCCTTTTGAAAAAATGACTTGTATCGAAGTTGGTAATTAAAAATAATTACTCATAGACAAAATTTGTGGCATTCTTATGTATTCGTTGCCTTGCTCATCCTTGTCAATTTCTATTTTAACACAATTAATTTTACACTTTAATGTGGGTTTAAATTAAGTTTCAAATATTTTGTGTAACATAATAGAGAATTACTTGTGCAAGTACCAATTGGAGGGAGTGTACCTCTTGTGATGGAACCAAGTGAGTTATCTTATTACTCATGTCACCTTTGCAATAACATAATTTTATTACACATAAATTTCTTGATATATTCATCATCATCAAATTATATCAGGTACTACTATAACAAAGATACCAAGAAGAGCCAGTGGCAGATTCCAAATGAATTCAAGGTTCTTTCTTTTTTCTTTTTTTTTATTTTTTTTTTATTTTTTGACAAAGGCAAGGTTCTTTCTTGAGTTTTGAAATTTATGCATTTTCATTATATTTTGTTAATATTTTGTCGTAAATCTAACCTATAATTTATTACTATACATGAAACTTGCAGATGGCGAGGGTTGAAGCAGTTCGTGCTCATGTTCGTTCTGTATTGTGCTCATGTTCGTTGTGTACTGTCTAAGCACAATATTGACTAATCATATATGCTGGTAATTTTAATCATGAATTATTTTATAACTTAATTATGATACGTATAAAAATTATTTAACCTTCGTTTGGTTGTTGTGGCATAATTGATCATGCTACCGATTTCATATAACCTCGGTATATTATCTTGATTTCGTTTTAATCTTTAAATGATGCTAAAACTAGTATTGACAGAGTCACAGTGAAACAACCTTGAATTTGGTTGGAATCTATCTATATACTATACTAAAGCAAGTATACTACTCCATGACTGCCACGTGTCCCTCTTTTTTTTTTTTTTTTTACACTCAATATATTGATTTTTGAAAATATATTTTTTCTGTTAAAGTATAGTATAATTATATTCCGTATTTTGTATATCGCTTAGTTTTGTTAAGTAAATATTTTTGTGCATAATCTTAGCTAATAAATTTTCTTAAGTTTAGGCTAATTATGCTCTTGTAATTTGTATATAATCCATACGTTCCTATGGAGAAGGCAAGGATTCAAACTCTGGTATTATTTTATTTTAAATCCTAAAATCCCTAACAATCTGCCTATCTTCTTCCCCACCTCTTTCTTCTTTCCGTTACTCTTTAACAAACTTATTAGCTACAATTATACACAAGAATATTTACTTAACAAACTAAGACATATACATAAATACAGAATATAATTATCTTATATGTTAACATTTTCTTTACTAATAAACTAAGAATACATATATATCTTGTAAGTATATATTTTCTGAAGATATAATTAAAAAATTACCATGTATGATGTCTAACATAATTAATGTTCAAATACCATTATATATATGCACATAATTTACAATATTTAGTATTTGTGTTTAATATCTATATTAGCAATGACATTCACTATGGTAAGAGATATTACCCCACTAAAAGAGAGTTGGAAAATTAAGGTTAGAATTGTGAGACTATGGTGTAAACCCGATTACTACAAGCCAAACATAACTAAATCAATTGAGTTAGTTTTGGTTGATGAAAAGGTAAATTCATGTAGTAAAGTTTTATATTGATTTTATCTTATTAGCATCAACATCCTTTTTGTAACTTCTATATACTTATTACGTGTATTGATTTCATATGACAAAATTCAAGCCAATATCAATATGTCTCTCATAAAAGATATGGAGTGATACATATAATTTATAGAAAAGATATATTAATCCTACATTTTACCACTCTATATATAAAATCTATGTATTAAAAATCTTTTACAGTTTGGTAAAAGATTGACAAGTGACATTTTTTCCTACAATGATAGTTAATAATAGATTATGAATAGCCACAAATTATAAGCATTCTTGATCATTTTATGAAGCTAGAAAATTTTATAAATTATATTAGTAACAAGTGTGCATAAGAATGATTTTATTTATCTATCATATATAAATTTCCATAATAGAAATAAATAAATGCATATAAAAAATTAATAAATATGAGGCATGTAAGTGTATATGTACCACCCTATAAGAAAAACTATAATATTCATTGTTAATATAGATTTTGGTATTAATTTTATATGTGTGTAGCCAACTATCATAGGGTTACTCAGTTAGTGTTATAGGGGTTACCCATTTAGTGTTATAGTAGTTACTTTGTCAGTGTTGTACTTTGTTATTTAAGGGTTACTTAGGTATAATAATACTCTGTTCACTACACCTTAAAGATATAATATTTGGTAAAAATAATTTCAATTTAGTATAAATAAGTTCAATTTGATATATTTAATTTCAGTTCAGTAAAAATCAATTACTTTAAGGAAGAAATATAATGCAGAAACAATAAAAAAAAAAATAATAATTTCAATTTAGTAAAAATAATTTAAGATCAGCAAAAATAATTTTAGTTCAGTAAATATAAGATGAAGTGAACAGGGCTTAAAAGTTACTATATCAATATGATAGGGGTTAGTTTGTGAGTGTCATAGGGGTTAAATACTCCCTTTTTTTACAAGCGGTCAAACAGTGTAACCAGTCGCGCAGAAAATATGTTGTAGATTTGGTATACGTCGTCATTGGTGATATATAAGAATGATATTCAATTTTTTTTTCTTCTCTTATATGCTTGTATATTTTATTTTTTTATTTACTACTTCCTCCGTTTCTTTTTAGTTGACACATTTCTTTAGTCACGTTTGCCAATGCACAAATTCAATCGTTAATATCTTTAATTATCAATTACTTAAAATTATAAAAAGTTAATATTTTGAAAATATACATCGTGACGTATCTAACAAGACCCCACGTGAATATATTTTTCATTACATATAAATGACAAAATATGGTCAAAGGGAAGTGTGTGAATAGTGCTAAAGTCAAAACTTGTCAACTAAAAAAAACGGAGGTAGTATTATATATATGCAATAAAAATATTAAATGATTACATATAATTAAAAAAAAAAAAAAAGAACAGATAATCAAACAATTGACAATCCTAAACATCATTCCAAGGTTAAAATTTTAGAGAGAAAAAAAAATTAAAATTAAAAAAAAAAAACTTCATACTAAGCTTTAAGTTAGAGGCTTTGTAATTTTTTGTTGTCAAAGGTCCAATAGGTGTGGTTATCATCAGGTGAATTCATCATATAATAAGGTGTAAGTGATAGGGATTGCAGTGGATCTAGACTCGACCCGGATCCGTGGATCCAGATCCGTTTTTAAATTTTGGACCCGTCGCATCTGGGTCCTATTGATAAAAGGGATCTGGATCCGGGTTTGGCCTCTAGACCCAGATCCAGATCCGTTTACCCTTTTTAAATTTTCATATTAAAAAAAAAAAAAACTAAAATTGTTTGTTTCTTTATTAAAAATGTTGATGATGTTAGTAATGATAATGGATTAGCCCTATCAAGAGATGAATTTTGGACGATCATATCGGATACATCATCGTTGTTTTTTCACTTGTTCATTTATAACATCGTACTTTTTTCGTTATTTATAATCTTTATTCCAAAGTATAGTGTATAAGTTGGTTACTTTGTGTTTTTTTATTAGTCGTATAACTTTAATTTAGGTTGAACTTAATAACCCCGACGGAAGTTTGAAATGCATTTTTTGGGCCAAACATTACATTTAGTACCAAAAAATTAGGCAAAATATATTGGACCCGTTTCGGACCCGGATCTAGACCCGGATCCGTTGGACTCGTCGGATCTGGATCTGGGTCTCCATTTTCCAGACCCGACAGATCCGGGTCGATCTGGATCCTAGATGGTCGAATCTGGATCCTAGATACAAAAACGGATCAGGATCCCGGGTCCATCCAGACCCGATCCAGATCCGACCCGTTGCCATCCCTAGTAAGTGATAGGATTAAAAATCCTATTTTTTAAAATTTCATGTTAAACGTTAAGTGTTTTTAGAGGCCATTGAGGAGAAAAAGAATACGAAATTATTTGTGATATACGAAGTACAATATATAATGATCATATTGTTAATATAATGGTAAACTTTTCCAAAAATATACTTCGTATTAAGTTAGAGGAGAGAGACAGCTAATTAAAAAGAAAAGTTTTATATGTGGTTGGCCACATTGTGTGGCAGGGGTTACTCGAGTTACTTGGTCAAGAGTTACTTAAGGGATTCGGTCAGAAGTTACTTAAGGGGTTCGGTTAGGGGTTAGTTAAAATACTCGATCATGGGTTAATTAACAGGTTACTCGGTCAGGGGTTACTCGGTTATGAGTTACTCGAGTTACTTGTTCAAGGTTTACTTGAGGGGTTCGGTCAAGGGTTACTAGAGGGGTTCGGTCAGGAGTTAGTTACTCGGTCATGGATTACTTAAGGGGTTACTCGGTCAGGTTTCACTCGAGGGGTCGGGTTGCTCGGTCATGGGTTACTCGAGTTACTCTGTCGGGATTTAATTTAGGGGTTACTTGAGGGGTTCGGTTAGGGGTTACTCGGTCATGAGTAACTTGAGGTGTTCGGTTAGGAGTTATTCGGAGATGGGTTACTCGGTCAGAGGTTGCTCGATCAAGGATTACTCGAGTTACTCGGTCAAGGGTTTACACGAGGGGTTCAGTCAAGGGTTACGAGTTACTCGGTCAGGGGTTACTCGGTCAGAAGTAACTCGAGTAACCCTTGATCGAGTAACTCGAGTAGCCCAGCCACACGATGAGACCAGCCACACAGAAAAATCCCCCCATTTAAAAATGAGGTGGCCAGTGGCGCAAGTAGAAATGAGGGAAAAAATATGATTTAATGTGGGTATTGATTGTTAGTTCATTGAGTTGAATTATTTTTCAAATCTTTCCATACAATTTAAGAATTAAAAAAAAAAGGTTGTTTTCAAGCTGTACTTTGTATATCATTATTTTGAGGGTTAAAAATATATTGTATGGTTAAGACATATTTATAAGTAAATTCATTATTACTCATTAAATCATTTTATTTTAAAATTTTGTGAAATGAATATGAGTATCAAGATTTATAAGCCGTGCATCGCACGGGTGTTATACTAATTTACTACTAGATCATGATGCAGGACCATGATGGACAGAGAAGCTGCCTGCATATCTTTTAGGAGGAGCAAAAGAAAAAAGAGATACTTGAGAATCTAGATTAATAAATTCTATTCTGTCAAAAATCCAAAAGTCTAGCTTCATTTTCACACTTTGTATATAGTAGTTGAGTAAATGTGTAATTACTAACACATGGGATATATTTGGAAACAATGAAGTTTTGCATGAATTTTCTTTGATTATTGTATCACTTTCCTACCATTGAGAAAGTTGGAAAATAGCCACTTTTAAAATGCAACCTAAAATCTTGGCGCTCTTACATGTGGTTTAATTTTATTCTCTTCCCATATATATACCATATGGTGTGGTTAGTCGCGCATAAAACACGCTGAATCTTTATATAATTAAACATCAATAAAAATTATTTTTTTAAAAAAATTATATATTATGAATCCTTATATTAATATCTAGCCAACAATTTATTTCATGATAAAATATATATATTTATTACGTTTATTTAAAAAAAAAAAAATCAAATTACCCTATAAATGGTCAGTTTTGTGAACAACTATCCGAATTTTTTTTTTGTAAACAACTACTCTATAAAATGCAAAAACTTTAACTAGCACTACCCTTTAACAGATTCCGTCCACTTTTGTGAGACCCACTTTTTTGTTCATTAAGTTTTTCTTTCCCTTCAACAATAGTGTAAAATCAAAAACCCTAAATTTTGAAGTTGTTGAAGACAATTAATCACCAAATTCTAGCAACGTGTAATTTTGTAAATAATTTTTCATTTGTAATATAATGGGTTTAGGGTTTTGAATTTTATTAAATTATCACAAATATGGACTGAATTTAGGTGTTAGGGTTTCAATTGAATTAGGGGTTTTGCATTTTTAGGGTTTAAGGTTTTATTTAAATTAGGGGTTTTACATTACTAGGGTTTAAGGATTCAATTGAATTTGGGGTTTTGCATTTATACGGTTTAGGGTTTCAATTGAATTCGGGCTTTTGCATTTCGGCTTTAGTGTTTCAATTCAATGGTTATTTTTGCTATTTTTTTTTTCAAAGTTTCATATGTAGAATGTCTAATAATTCAATGGATTTTTTTCTTTATGATGTTGCATTTGATTGAAGGGGATGCGGATTTTTCAAATTGGTTGATGAAGAATACTGGAATGACATTGTTAGTATAAACCAACTGGTGTTAAATTACTTGTAAAAGAAAGAGATTTTGATTAGTATGATTAACCAAGGTAGAACAAAATGGTGAAAGGTGAAAGAAAATGGAGGAAAATTGAATAAGGGAGGAGTTAGGCATTTGAAATTTTGAATTGAAGAAAATATAGGCCCACAAACGACAAAAGTGGACGACTTCGTTAATGGGTAGTGCTAAACAATTTTTTTTTGCGTTTATGAGGTTGTTGTTTACTAATAACTTTTTCCGAGTAGTTTTTCACAAGCTAGGCCTATTATAGGGTTGTTTTGGACAAAATTTCCTATGACTTATTGTAAATAATTTTGGCTTATTGCTCAGTTTATCTCATCTTCCATTGAACCTATTTGAAAACTAACTAGTGCAATGAGTAAATAGCTCAGTGGAGCTACACTGAGATACACTTACCATATTCTGTGGTTTCAACTCGGGATCGAGCACATTCTTGGATACCCCCACCTACAATTTTCTATTTTCCTCATATGGCTTTTGTAAATAAATTATAATTTTTTTTGAAAACTAACTTTGAAAATAAAATAAAGTATAATCCAATCCAGTTACTAATACTAGATTGATTCCTAGTTCAAATTGGATTAGACTATGGATTGAATTTCATTAACTTTCACCCCTAATAAAAGCCGCAATCACTCAACTCCTATTTTTTTTTTTTCTTTTTCTTTTTAATTCTCCCGCTCTATTTCCCCTTAATTATAAACCCTCAAAATCAATTTCACCCAATTCAATCCAATTCAATCCAATTCTCAACCCTTTTCTTCGATCAAAATCAAAATTGATTGCAATTTCACTAATAAAAAATTACCAGAAAAAAAAAGTCGGAAATTCCATCATCGAAAAACGATATGAATTCATCGAGTTCAACATCAATTACAGACTTAGATGTCGATTCATTGGTACAATGCACAAATTATTTAAGCATTCAAGACATCTCAAACATGGCTATCACCTGCAAATTCTTCCGAACTGCTACCGATTCTGATTCTGTTTGGCACCGTCTCTTCCGGTATTAATTTTCTTTTTTATTTTATTTAATTTGGTTAAAATTTCATTATGATTTGGTAATACTTGAGTTTTGATATGATCGGCATATGTTAATTTTCGTTGTTAAACATTCAAAATAATTCGGGATTTTGCGATTGTATATTTAGCTATTGGAGGGATTCCGAGTAAATCTCTTTGATGAGACTTTGCGATTATATAATACCTCCGTTTCTTATTATTTGCAACAAAGAATTTTTTTATGTCTCACAAATAATACCTTTCATTGCAAATAATAAGGAAACAGAGCTAGTATTTAACGATTGGAGGGTTTGAGTTTTCTTATCAAGATATACAATCGACACATAATTATATAGGCAGTATATTCAATCATATTGATATTATGGTTATTATTATTTTTTTTTTTTCAAATTTATTAAAAAATCCCCATTTGATAAACTTGGAATTTCGCTTTTTTTTTTTTTTTTTTTTTTTTTCTTCTACAATATATTGGTAAGTTTCGTTCTTTATAGTTTGAGCAATGAATAAGAAGTGTATGCTGAGAAGTAGCTAATTGTTTTCCGGTGTGTTTTTTATATTTATATTATTATTATTTTTTAATTTTATTTTATGAATAAGAATTTTTAATTTGTAGTGTAGCTAACTCAAGTCGTGTTTATGTAGTCATGTTCATAGAGAGGGTAATCAAGGGGCTCGTCATATGAATTATTCACCTCCGTAGAACTGAGTTCTCGAGTGTTGATAATTCTGCATCTGTGTTGGATTTTTTGTAAGATGTTTGAGTTCCTCATTGAATAAAGTATAAAACTAATCCTCATGGGGTTTCTAATCCAAAAAACAAAAGAAGTGTATGTAAGATTGCATATCATGATACCTAAGTCCATTCCGTTTTTCAGTGATGATTTGCAATGTGTATTGTTTTTCTGATTAATATATATATATATATATATATATATATATATATATATATATATATATATATATATATATATATATATATATATATATATATATTTTCCAAATTAAGGGAGAAATGGCCAAAGCACACATTTAGTTTAAACTCTCCAGGATCAGCGGTGAGGGAAGCTTATTTAAGCAGGCGTGCAGCAGTGGGGAAGTTTAGCTTTGTTGATCCCTTGGTTGCTGACTTCTATACTGATTCAAGACCTTTCAGTCATGTATTGTTAGGAAAAAATGACATCATTTTTTCGCAGGTATGTTTTACGGTTTTTCCCTTGCTGTATGTATAATTCTTATATATCTACTCATTAACATTTATGAAACTTCTATGTAAATTCTTCAAAAAAAAAAAAAAAAAAAAAAAAGCTTTTATGTAAACTTTGTCCTAAAAGAAAAATCTAGACTAGGATGTTTGTTGAACATATTGAGATTGGTGTTTTATTTAAAATGGAAAAATTGAAAGACCTTTATTGATTCATTTTGAGATTTGTTTCAAATGTCAATATTTGTGAAATGGAAGTGAAAGTGCTTGTTGTGCTCAATTTGAATGGAACAAGGAGAACCATGGTTATTATAATCGCGATCCGGATCTTATGATCCTACGATTGTACAATCCAAAATCATGTCACCAATCTGAATCTTAAGTAGTATCTCAATGATTGTAGCTTACCTTGATAAAAAATTTGGATGGTAAGATATATATATATATATATATATATATATATATATATATATATATATATATATATATATATATATATATATATATATATATATATATATATACACTCTGTGATGTTTGTAAATATGGCCATGTCAATTTAGTTAGTGAAAAACGCTTAAAAAATTAAAAGGAACCGGCCATTCCTTGGAGTCTTCTATTTATTGGATACTTGGAGGCATATCCATTAATTTAAGGTTTTTAGAATAAATAGGTGAGGAGTAAAGAGCTTTATTAGGAGTCCAAGGTTGAGGAAGTACCTTGAGATGTTTGGTTTATGGCTATCTTGAAAGAGCATTTTACTGTCTGACAACACAGCACTGTTGTCACTTCTTTGCATGAATTGCAGATTCATCTAGGACTGTGGGTACATGCTAGGACATGGTTTTGTCTTTCTAGCAGAGTAAATGACCTGAAAATTAGTTTGGGTGGGTATGCTTCCTAGAGAGGACTTTTTTTTATCTGGATATCGGCTGCAACAAATTAATCTTGATGTTCATGACATATTATGTGGCACCTAGATGATGAACTGTTAGCTGTTCCTGCTTAAGAGTTCACTCAATAGCATTTAATCTGCTGCCTTGGCCCATTTTTATGTGTACAGGTGGCTTGACTTTTATTTTACTTGTGCAAATGTCTATAAATTATTAGCTTCTAGCTTTCACATGCTATCTTATTTATGGCATTTGTCCTGCCATAGTCAATGTCAGACAGGCTTTGACATCTTTTATAGGATGAACCCTTTTGCCTTGTCTTAACTACTCAATCAGTTGTTACTTTGTTGCAGTATTATTAAAAGGTTGTGTTATTATATGCCATTCAACAGGGATCACTGGTACGCCTTCTGAAGATTGATGATTTGGTAAATGGTAAAGAGTGCTTGGTTACTTTAAGTGATCATAATGCAAGGATTACATGCATGAGGTAAGTTGAATGCATGTTGTGCTATGTATAACATCTTATGTTATATGTTTGGCTTTTTACCTTTGTTGGATCCGGGAAAGGGGATGGGGAAAAAGGCAGATCATTGTTGTGTTTGGTTCTTTTCTATGGTCATCTCCACCTTGTTGAGTTGATGACCCTGAATACTTGTAATCTTAGCTTAACAAGTGGCAGCATGTAGGGGAATTGTTGTTGTTTGATTCTTCTGAGAAGTGAGAAATTAATTGTAGTTAAGATCATCAAATTACTTCTGGAGCAATAATTTACTATAGAATTTATAGTACGGGACTGTTCTTTTCAGCTTATTTTCAGTTCAGTTCAGCTCAGCTCCAATAAGTTCAGTTTAGTTCGGTTCTTAATTTCCTTATCTCATAAATTATTCATTTTAATTCAATTCAATTCAGTTCAGTTTAGTTTAGCTCCAATAAGTTAAGTTAAGTTCAGTTCAGCTCAGTTCAGTCAATAAGAAAAGGCCTTACATCATCTGGTTTATGGAAAGTTAATTTGAAATTTGCTTTTTTGAAAAGTCCAGGGATTTAGCTCTGAACTCTTTGCTTCTTTTTGTCAAATTCTTCCATGTTGACTATATAACCAAATAATCAACATGGAAGAATTTGACAAAAAGAAGCAAAGAAAGGTAGATTAAGAAAGGTAGTTGCATATTTTTAGGAGTAAAAGTAGTATATTATCCATTGTAAACTATTTTTCAAAAAAAATAAAAAATAAAAAAAAAACTTTAAAAACATTTGGGAAGGATAAAAATGATTTCGGAGGGGAAAAAAGAAGCAAAGAAAGGTAGATTAAGAAATGGGCGGGATTTTAAGGTCTTTTGGAGGGGAAAAAAAAAGAATTGCTTTAGTATAATATTATAGACATAGATTCTTATTTTCCTCCCTCTGATTTTCACCCACTTTCATGTAATCCGGATTCTTGCTTTGTTCAATATTTTGCCAACTTTTCCTTATGATGATTCATGTTAATTAACCCTTGGGGACCAAGGCTTTGTTGTTGTAATTTTTTAAATAAATAAAATTTACGGATTAGCTCTTAAACCTGTAGAAATATGGTGTTATAAAAAGTCAAACAATTAGATTTCAGATTATTATTTTGAGAATGAAGCAGTAGATTATGTAAAGTAATCATCATGCACTTATAGTGATGCTTCAAGTTCTGGTATGCTATACTGCACTAGACTTACTAACATTGCAATGGAATATTACCTATTCTATCTCTTCTCAATTGTGTTCCTGTTCTTTGCCACTTTGTTGCTCCTTTCTGGTCTTTGCTTCTCTGGCTTGGCATTGGTGTTTATCTCTATGGATCAAGTTATGACAATTATCTGTTATGATTGGTTTGACTCTATTGTTAATAATTAGGTGCTGGTTTTAGCAAGAGCTACATTATATTGTAGTTAACTAATTAACTATTGAGACCCACTCTATGTATGTTATATAACTATCATAACATGCATGTTAGTGAAGTCTGGCCTTTTTATAACTTTTTGTAGTTGGTCCTACTTCTAGCTTAATAGTATTAGGCAGTGTTTTGATATCAATCAGCAACATGTTCATGTTATAGCTTTGAAATACGAAGTAGAAGATACCAATAACCATATACTCTGGTGTTTATTTACTTATTTATTTTTTATTCTATGAGGTAGAAGTTTCAGACCACCTCCAAGAAAAGAAACCCATAATATCAGTTTGGAGATTAGAAAATTCCTTTTTTGTTTCACATATCTCCATACCTTTAGATTTGTTATTGGTAAGATTCATTATAAGTCAAATTGCTTACACTCAACACTGCACCAGTTTTACCTTGCTGCCTTGTTGGTGTTGCGTGATTCTACTTTTCTTAGTTTGCTATTCATCAGTTATGTTTTTGAATATTTGCATGTTGTCCTACTGGTAGGTCTTACATCATGTGTGGAAAAAACTCAATAAATGTTCATTTTTCCCATCTACTCCCTTTCTCACGTTGGTCAATCATAATTGGACCGTATAATATTTCCATCAACAGCCAATAAGTGTTATATACTTATATTCCAAGTTAATTTAGCTGTAAATTCAGAATGTAAGTATAATAAATTAGGAACACATAGGCTTGTTACTGTATTTTCTGATATATAATTTGCAAGGAATCAATATCAAGAAGAGGGCATATTAGTCATAGTCCATTAGTAGTGACTTGGGAAATAAGTTAGAGGTTTGTTATGAGAGTTTTTCTATATATAGGCCTCATGAGGAGGAATAAGGATATGTTGAATATTGTGCGGTTTTGTTATTGGGAGAGAGTGAGCCTCTCGAAAGCTCGTATTAGGAGAGCATCCACCTCTCGAAAGTGGAACTATCATCCAATTTAGTGTAATTCTCATCTAATCAATATAATCATCATCTTCCTTCTGTTTTTCTTCCATTTATATTGCTGGAAACCATGCTAATGCCTAGCATAATTCTGCCTTTTAGTGGAGTCTAAAATAAAGATTCTGATAGTGTTAAATCACTTTGGTTGAAGCAGCTTATATATCACTTTAATCACTAATTACACAAATATGTATATTTTGCAGGTTATTTCCAACCAATGACGCATCTTTTATTCGAAGTGAGGCACAAAACAATGACACTGTATTAATAACCTCAAGTTCTGATCGCACGATACGTCTTTGGTGGAAGGTATGGTGTTTTTTTCTGTTGTTTCCATGACATGTCAATTCTTAAGGCTATAGTTAGCATGAGGGAATGGAATACTTATGATTAAAAAAGTTCAATGATAGTTTATTTTTTTGGAACAAAAAAGGCTTTTGTCATTGAACTTTGGTGGCACATAACATTCAAGTAATATTCATTACTTTTTTGTTTTTTTTTTTTTTTTTTAAATATTTTCCTTGGAGTGTGAATAAAGGATATCATAGAGGCATTAATAGGTTAATAAAAGGATTTATTGAATCATTTCTGTGACAAACACAAATTTTTGTGAATTGTGATGATTGGTTAGTTGATACAATAAACTACATAGTAGTTATCAGTAAATAGTTTCTTGATAGATCTTGACTCATGTGCTAAGGATTACTTAAGTTTGAGTTTCTTACAAAAATGATGGCAATTTTTCTTTGTAATTTTTTGAATAATGTATTATGATGAATAAGTTATTGCATATCAAAATTGCACAAGACAGTGCTGTGTTTGGTAGGAAGGAGAGACAAAGCTTGAATTTGTGTAGAGAGAATTTTCACTTCTATGTCTTTCAAGTTTTTGAATTAGTATAATATAAAAATAGACTACTTATTCATTATAAAAAATTTTGTTACCTTCAAAATATCTTGGAGACATGGGTCCTATGTTCAAGCATTCTCTAGCACCAAACAATAATAAACGAGCATCCTGAATATAGTTCTAGAGGGGAAAAAAAAAAAGGAAACATACATCAAATTATAGTTCCAAAAGAATTGTACAGTGGAAGCTTGAAGTTCTTTTTACTCCTTTCATCCCAAAAGTAAAGCCCCATATTTTAGGAACCCGAAGTCGAAGAGGTTTAAGTTGAGGAATTTAGTGGAATTTTATTGAATAAAGTTGAATAAAAAAAGATGATAGTGAGATTTTTTTTATTGGTTTTAAGGGAAGAGAGAATAGAGTGGTGTAAGAGGGGTTTTGTTGATTAGAAGTGAATAAAAAAAGAAGTTAGTGGATGATAGACCCCACCCAAATGAAAAATGGGGCTGTTATGTAGAGAAACGTAATTTGGGAGAAATGGGGCTTTTAATTAGGGACGGAGGAAGTACCATGTTATCCCTATGAGTCTACTGCAAACAGCCTCTGCACAGTCTACAGCCGGTCCGCCTAAACCACCCTCGGCATAATAACTGTCTGGTTATTGTATTGCAGTTGAATTGGCCATTCCACAACTTCAGACGCCTCCATAGAATAACTGAATGGAGAAACAAATTTCAAAGTATTTTGATGCTTTATGACCACTTTATACCTACGATATCGAGCACTCGAGCTGTGCTGGTTCACTTTTGCCTCATCATTTTTTTCTTTTAGTTTGAAGTAAAATAAGGTGATGATCTGTAATGAACCAGCCATAGGAGGGGCATAAGGAATTGCTTAGTAAATCAATTAGGAAGCTCAAGTGAAAAGGCAGGAAAGTTAGAGAAATGAAAAAAGGGGATTTATGAGAAGTTTATATTAGTTTTACTAATTTAGCTTTGTGAGAAGTCTATATAATCTCTCGAATTTGAAATCTATCTTTAATTTTCTATAATTTCAATTTTCATTTTCAGCTCTTTATCATTTTCTTTCGACATGGTTATTTATAGCATGATCAATGTTATGATTAGCAATGGAATTTACACGCTCTACAAATTACAATTTAATTGACACCAAAAGATGTGTATGAGTGGTGATTGATTATAGAAATGCTACATCCTCAAACCTTGTAAAAAAGATCACCAATCAAAGCAAGATTATCAGTATTATAATCCAATATTTAGTTTTCATCTCAAAATAAAAGTGTCTGACATGGGTAACAACTAACAAGCTGGTCTCCTAAGCAATAAAAATTTAGTTATTGTTATTTGGGTGAAAAGAGATAGTAGTAAAAGTATTTCAGTAGCTCTTTAATGGGTTGTGCTTATGATGCCATCTTTTGATCCAAGCTTATTACTTCCTCCATGCCATAGTGTTGGTTACATTTGCTGTTTTGGGCGTTTCACTTTGTTGGTTACGTTTCAATTATTTCCTTGGTTAAAATTAATTTTCTACACATTTTCCCTCATATATACCTACTTTCAATGCAACTCTTCCCATTTACTAAAACATTTACCTACTCCCAAAATAACTATTCCTATTTCCCAAAATTTTTACCTACTCTCAAAGACCCAAAGCAAATAGTCCCATTTTCCAACATTTAATACATTTATACTTGATATATGTGACATCTAATCATTGCTTTCCACTATCTTCTTTTCCTGAATAACTGCATTAAAACACCAAATGTAACCAACAATTTGAAACGGAGGGAGTTCTATATTATAATGCATTTAATGAAAATCAATTTCATCTCTCATCTTCATCCATTGCTGAAGATTTTTGACCTTTGCTTACTACTTTGTGGTTCTCAGTTTTTTTTTTGTTTTATATCCATTACAGGGTTCTTGCTTTCGATGTTTTAGAGGTCATAATGGTCCTGTTTCTGCACTCTCAGATAAATTATTGGGTGACAAGGGTAGCAAAGTGCTTGCTAGTGGCGGAGAAGATGGCACAGTTCGTCTGTGGTCTCTGAGTTCAAGTGGCAAACGTGGTCAGCATGCCCTGAATGTCACATTGCATGGGCATGAGAAACCGATTAAATTATTGTCAGTTGCCGGGTATGGGCTTCATTTTGACAAAAATTTACTGTGTGTCTACTTGGACACTGTAATTGTTACAGCCAGAATAGTTATGGATGGTCTGGTTATATCTCCTGTTTGTAGTGATGCATCATTACTTCCATGTTCCATTTACTAGAAAGAAGCTTCTTTATTATGTTCCCTAAATTGCAGTTTACACCTGAGCATAAAATATTATCTAACTTCCATGTTAAAAGTGAAGATTAACAAATAGGACCTTTCAAGGTTGTTCCCCTTCTTTTTTTAATTACCTCATCCTTATTATATCTCTCTGCATTACTTCCTTATATTTAGTAGTTATGCTCAAAATTCTGGCCTTCAGTACTCCCTTTATGTTCAGGCATATTGCTTCTATTCTCATGTCCATAGCATCAATGCATTTCTTGCTGTTGATTTTTGTAAACTTCTGATGTGAGAATCATGCACTTTTCTTTTCTTGTGCTTTTCAGGCACAAACCTTCGCTTTTGGTCAGTGTTGCAACAGATTCAAAGGTATTGCATTGTTTTTCTTCTAATTCTTTTGCCCCCCACCCCCTCACCCCCCCCCCCCCCCCCCCCCAAAAAAAAAAAAAAAAAAAAACCTTTTCTGAATAGTTAATACTTTCTCATGGAGAAGGAAAAGTTGTAGGGGAAGTTGTTTGAAAAAGTTGATTGCCAATTGAATTTACTTGCAAGAAATGACTAAATGACTAGTGTATATATATATATATATATATATATATATATATATATATATATATATATATATATATATATATATATATATACGGATTATATATATATATATTTATAGTTTTCTCGAGATAAGATTGTCTACACCTTTCCTCTCCTTTGTTTTCTTCTTTTCTGAAAGGCGCAGATGTGGTTTGGCCGAAGTGCTAGTGTGTTTTTTGTTCAACATACCCTCAACCATACGTTATCACTCCCTGCTGTATAAAAGTACTAATTGTTATAAAAATAACAACTCCTTTGATCTCTCAACAAATTTGCTCGTGCGTAAGTATATAGTGTTTAGGATTCAGGGATTAGTAGTTTATCAAGAAATTCCATAGTGGATATTGAATTTTTGAACTAAAACAATAGAAGGACTAGGCTTTAAATAAACTAAAAATCATGGTATGAAGAAACAGTATGTAAATCTTCCTAATAGCAAAGAGTGCACCTTTTGCGGGAACAATGGACATCTCAATAACTCATGTTCCAAGAAGAATGCTAGTAATTAGTAAAAACAAAGCACATGCTTAACAAATCTGGAGTAAGAAATCTGATTTCAAATTTGTAACAAAGGAACCCGTGGAAACTTAGGGTTTTTTTTATTAACATTTACACTATGTTTGGATACCAATTTAGAAGGGAAAGGAGGGGGAAGGAAATAGGAGGAAGGGAAGGGAGAAGAAAGGAAGAGGGAAAGTGGAGCTTCATTTTCCCTCCAAATCTCTCCAATTTTGGAGGGATAGTGTTTATTAAAAAGAGAAGGGAAAATGAATCCCTCCCTCTGCCTCCTCTTCCTTCTCTCAATCCATTATCCAAACAAGGTGACTTGTCCCCTTCCCTTTCTCTTCTTTTCCTCTATCCAAACAATGTGTTAGTTTTCTTTCCCCTTCTAGTGAGAGGAGCAAAACATGGTACCTCGATAGTGGTTAATGCTGGAGACAATTCTAAATTTCTTTCACTGGTTGCCTACTATGGAGTCAATAAGAAAGGTTAAATTATTGTTGTAGGAAAAATTATAATGCCGAGTTCCCATGCATCTAATGTATGTTTTTGAGGGTCTGAAGTACAACTTGTTGAGCATATCACAATTATGTGATAAAAGAAACTTTGTAATTTTTATTACATTGCAAAATCATCGACGAAGAGGGAGTACTTATATAGTGGATCTAGATACTAATCCTAAAAGTAACTTAAATTGTGTTAATGTTATTTAGGATAATCCACCTCTTTGGCATTAAAGATTTGGATATGCTAGTTTCTCATATCAAGTAACAAGAAAACTAGCACGACCAAACCTTTTATGCCAACGAAGTGGATCATCCACAATTACACCAAGACAATTTAAGTTACTTTTGGAATATCGGATTTTGATCCACTATTTTGATTGTTCCCTCTTTGAGTTCCTTCAACAATAATATTGCATATGCTATTGTTGATGATTTGACAATGTTTAGAAGTAAAACTTGCAAAGTTTCCTTTGTCACAGAATTGTGATTTGCTCTACAAGTTAGGCTTCAGACCCTCGATTAAATATACATATCAATTGCATTGCATGAGAACTTGACCTTCCAATCTTTCCTATAACAATAATTTCAACTTATTTATTGTCACTAGAGGTTACATTTCCTCCACAGTAGGCATCTAGTTAGGGATGTCAATGGGGCGGGTCAAGTAACAAAACTTTTGTCTCTGTCATGCGTTTGGAACAACCACTGTCAAGTTACCATATGTTGCTCCCCTTACTAGTGTCTCCAAGAAAACTAAGTAATTGTTAGTTACAGGAACCAGATTCCCTTGTGTTCCTTTGTTACAACTCTGGAATCAGATTTCTTTTTTAAACATGTGCATTATTTTTTCTGATTACTGGCATTCTTCTTGGAACGTGAGTTATTCAGATGCCCAGGGTCCCACATAATCCTCTTATAGAGTTAATATGTTACACACCAACCACACTAAATATCAATTAAGCTTATATCTAGGGACTAGAATCAAAAGCAGAGTTTGGATTGGTATTTTGTTAGCACCCAACTCTTGCGTGGGACCAGATCTAGATCCTTTGTTCTCCTCTTAAAGATGTGAGTTTTTATCTTATGGCTTGATGTTCATAACAGGCTTCCCAAAGTTGAAATTCTGCAAAAATGGGCATTTTTTGAACACCCATGTACTTGCCCCTTGTAATGGTGCAGATGTAAAACAGTACCTTTTCTTCAACTGCCCATATTCTAGCATGAGGCAAAAGCAGTTCTAGTTGGGTAGAAGCCTGATTGTAGACTGTTGTTGGTGTTGGCCTCTCCTAGGTTTTGATTAAATGATTTTTGCAGTAAATTTGGATCTCTGTTTTCCAATGCCCTTATTGTGTATTTGAATATTTTCACAAAGCCACAGAAAAGTTAGGTTTGACGCTTAAATTCATATGTGGCCTGTTAATTAAACTGGAGCGAGTAGCTTTGAGTATCTATCCTTGGTGCAAAGGATCAAAAGGACAAGGATGTTCAATACTTCTTGCTGACTTTAGTTGTGAAAGAATAATGAAGTCTAGAAAATTAGATCAAAACTTTGTTTGCCGAGATGATGACTGGAAACCACCTTCTGCTGCTATCACTGGAACTGTAACCTTGTATAACTTTTTGGTTGGATGAGCCGAAAATTCTTTTATAACTATTCACTATATCTTTGTATTAGACTATTAGGCCTTTGCAAATAAGGAATGAGGGTATCTAGGGTTGGGAATAAGTATGACAAATTATCCTATGTGTTTCGAGTTTGAGTTGTCTATGACCAATCAAACACTTTAGCTGAGATCTTACTCTGTAACGTCTTTGTTCTTTACTCTATTATGCTGAATACCCACTATGTATATATATAAAGGATGATTAATTATTTGCTCTGCTTCATGTTGGTCATGTATAAAACAGATCAGAGTGTGGGACTCTACCCTAGCGTCTGCATCTCGGACATCTAGTTGTGTGGGAATGACCTCTGTGCTAGGCACTCCTGTCGGAATCAAATGCTTTGAGTCAATGGTTTATGTGGCTGCTGGTAACTCTGTTCAGGCAATAGATTTGAGAACAATGAAGAAGGCTTTTACTGCTGCTGTTTGTCAACCAGAGCTTTATTCATTTGAGATGCTTCCTTCCAGATTATTGATCTGTACTGGCGGAAAAAACAAGTATGTATTCCTGAGCTAAATAAATACTTGTTACATCATTTTGCAGTACTTTTTGAGTGGCAGTTAATCTGTCTGAATTCTCCCTTTCTGGCTTTCAATACAACATATAAATTTGACTGTACTGGAACCTTTCTTATTTGATTTAAATAAGCAAATATGGATATGCAATTATGCAACCAGATTTGGAAGGTCTTTTGCACCCTCATAAAATTATCATTGTTATCCCTTACACTATGTTTGGATATAGAGAAATGGAGGGAAGGGAAGAGAAGAGAAAAGGAATGATGCATCATCCTTTATTTGGATAGCTAATGCAAGGAGGGAAGGGGAGGGAATTGAAAGGATCTATTTTCCTTCCCCTTATAAAACAATTCTCTCCATTGTTGGAGTGATTTGGAAGGAAAATGGAAGCTCCCTTCTCCCTCCCCTCACCTCCCTTTCCCTTCCCTCTTTTTCCTTCCCCTCCCTTTCCCTTCACTATTGTTATCCAAACATAGTGTCAATATATTTGACAGGACTACTATATCATTTTAGATAATATTTGAGGCACTCATTTTCTGTTACTCTGTTTTAGAAAGACATCAAATTTGTAATTATGATATATCCCCATCCAAATTATCTCAAAAGCCCTCTATTAATTCTCAAGCCTCCAAACAGCCCCCATATTCCCATAATGCGCCCCTGATTTGTTAATAATGTATATTACATTTACAAGTTAGGCACTGCTTCTTATGATTCCAATTAGGCAACTTCATAAAAACACTAATTCATGTTGTTATGGACACATTAGGAAAACTTGTAGGATAATCATGTTCTCTTGATGGGAATAGATATGTCGGGTCTCACATGTTGGAATTTCTGGTCACTCGTCACAGTTTGTAGTTTCACATTTTCAATTTGCATGCTTCCTTGGCTACTATTGCAGAAGATAATTATTTGTTCTTGCAGAGCTTTGTTATGGGATGTCCGGAAAAGCCAAGATGGTTTAAATTCAAGGCCGGTAGTTGAGATGGAGGGTCACAATGGTCCAGTTACTCAAGTATATGTCGACCCATACAAGATAGTTACTGGTGGTCCTGATGACTTTTTCACTAACATTTGGGACGTTGACACTGGTGCTCTCACTAATACCTTGAATTGCAGTCCTTCGGAGCTAACTTGTTCCAGGATAGGGTGTAATTCAATGGCTGCTGATGGGTGTCGAATCGTTACTGCCTGTTCTGGGGACAATGGACTTTTACGCTTCCGAGACTTCAGCAATGCTTCTTGCTCTGTCTCTTCATACAAGGATGCTGCGTCTTCCAGATTTTGGAATTCGAACTCCTACAGTGATTCAGATTCTGATATGTAAACTTTCTCCTTCAACCTTGTGCATTAAAATGTGTTATTATTCGATTGTAACATTTGTAAGTTTGTAACTGTCATTCTTCATCATTTAGCTAAATGCCAAGTATTCTCATTTTATGTTGTTCATTTCCTTCTTATTATTATTGAATGACTGATGGTTCAACTTCATTGCAGAAAGAGAAAAGCACAATGAGTGTTTGATTTGGCTTATAATAATCCCAAAGTAGAAGGTTAAGCTTATTAACGAGTGTTTGATTTGGCTTATAATAATCCCAAAGTAGAAGGTTAAGCTTATTAACGTTCAATTTGTGGAGTTTGAATTTTCCAGTAGGAAAATGCTTACGAGCAAGCTAGCCCTAGGTAGGAAGAAGGAATGCACACAATTGATTTCTAACAGTTTGCATCTAAACTCTAATAGATGATAGAGCACATGACATCTTTTATACGAAGTAAAGATATCAAGTATTCCATACATATACATCTACAACTTCGATCATACCTCCCCAGCCAAATATGTGGGCCATGTGGATCGGTAACTGCATCCGGAAATTGTGTTGCTGTTTACAACCCTTGACACTCTCTACCAAATGCAGCTCCATGTTTTTGTTCAATCACCACCATATTGGCTGTCATACTCGCCTCACCATTACCCCCTCCAAAAAAAAAACACCATGATACTTTTAGAATCAAAGTACTCAATATCGAGCGCCTATGAAATCGACCGCTTTTGGGGGTCAGGCTTGGTAGGGAATTAGAGTGATTGTGAGTAGTTTTATCCTTGGATAATGAGTCTTAAATTAAGGAAAGTTCAGCTGAAAGATATCTTCTCCACACTGAAATATGAAGATTGCTTTATGAAATGTTTGAAGTGCATGCCACAATAAATTTATCCCTCAAGCTTGCATTGGGATGTCATCCATCAATCATCATCATAAGCCGTTTGTCTTTGTCATGTTGAAAATGAAAGGTTAAAGAAGCTTTAGTTCAATAAGTTTGCATTATTGCATAGTGGTAAAACAACCTAGAAGAGCGATGGAATTTGGTTGTTTTGGTAGTTCAATAAATAATAGCTCGTTCTCTACATGGCAAAAACCTCAAATTATTTCCATGCTTTATTCAATATCCGTTGTTATGAGTCCAGCTCAAGTGTTAGTAAATTGTGTATATTTTTGTTCTTATAAATGACCTATTTTCTTTTTATTTTACTTGTTTGGTTTAAGTCTAACTTGGAGCTTATTTTTGTGGCTTGCTTAATAAGCCCTTGGTGGAGGGGGAGGGAGGGGGTTTTAAAAAAAAGAAGGCAACAATTGATAGAGGCATTTTAGCAACACAAAATATAGAGATTTCTGAGGGTTTGAGAGATTTATTTATTCACATGTTTTTTGGAGCAGCCACGATCAAGTGGTTTTATCAAGGGGTAAACATAGTTCAATTTGGCTAAAAGTTTGTAACACGTTGGGCACACATTGGGTTTCCTTTTGGATGGTGGAGATCGTAATAATGCTCCACATTGCTATGAATCATTGTTGGAAAGAATCGCCGAATTAGGTGATTTCTACACCTTTTGTTCCTCAATTATTATTTTTTTTTTTGTTTTTTTCGTTTGGCATTTGTTGGTTAATTTGTAAACATTGTGTAGACTGAAATGAGTTTGTTATTACCCTCAATTATCAATAAGAGAAATTTAGGGTAGACTCTTAAAACACTCCCATGGCTTTTTACTCTTCACACTTATAAGGTTCTTCCACATATATATTGTGTGTCATCTGCATTATTTTACTATGCAATTGGTCTCATTATTGTTGGTCACAATTTGAATTGTTGGTAACTAATATCATGTTGGTGAATTATTTGGGTTGTGGTCTCATTATTGTTGGTCACAATTTGAATTGTTGGTAACTAATATCATGTTGGTGAATTATTTGGGTTGATTATTAGTTTGAGGTGTTAGTTGATTGTCTTGTGTGTGACATTGTGTGGGTGTCTTAACAACTCCCCTTCGATCCTATGAGGTCATGCGGGAATGATTATAATATGATGATAGCACCTACAAGTTTTAATAACTCATAATTTTTGGTTACATGAATGTATCTCTCAGCATTGCCACAAAATATCATCAATGTTGGATGGGGCCGGGATATCAATGGACGAGGTCTGGTAGATATGGTCGACCTTCCCATCCTCATCCTCACCTATATTTTTTGTGTCTATCCCCATCCTCGGTGTGGGTCCAAATCCATCCTTATATCCGCCCAGATGGTTGGGTACAAGTTTAATATTATCCCAACCTATCACCGACTTGGGTATCCACCCCAACCTTACCTCACCATCTGCTTGATCCCCATCCTATTTTAAATACGCCGCATCGTTAAAATTTCATTTAATACCAAAAAAGAAAAAAAAAAAAAAGGAAACAATTTGAGTGTCATTCAATATATGTAAGTTTGTAACGGTTTTGAGCTTTGATGTTATACATCACAAAGTAGTTAATTATCTTAAAACGGATGGATGTGGCGCAGGACGAGCAAGGCAAATTTGGGGCATCCTATCTCTGCCCCCACCACCCGCCAAATTAGGACTCATCTGCACCCCACTAACATCCCTAATCTTGGAGAGATATTCTAGGTAATCTTTCTCAAGATTTTAAGAGTGGCAATGCAGTTAAAGCAGTCTAGAGGTCTCCAGTTTCACAAATTTTTTAATCTTCCAATGTTGGTCTATGCTGCTTGCACGGTTGATATTTTCAATTTGGAAAAGCCGAAAATTTCTTTAGGTCTAAATCATTGACCCAATTAAAGTCTAATGCGTTCCTAACTCTCTCTAATAAACTTATCTAGAAACTACTTAGTAAAATCTAGAGAATGAAGGTGCATGCTCTTGGCGGCAAATCTAGAATGTTTGATGGGTTAAATCTCCACTATTCTAGAAGCTTATCAACACTTCATCTATCCGACATAATCCTATTATAAATACATGATCATGGGTATGATTTGGGCATCCACAAAAACTCACCACATTTACATACAATATAAGCCTCCCAAAAATTCATCTACTCTTTGTAATTTATTCCACTATTTTCTTTACTCTTTTGAGAGTTCACTAGTTGTGGCATCGCGGAAGTTATCGTAATTTTTTTTATTGCAATTAATGATAAAGTTTTGTAAAAAAAATAATGATAAAGTTTTGTAAAAAAATAATGATAAAGTTGATTTAATTTAAGAAATTTTTTAAATTACCACCCAAAAATGTACCTATTAATTTTTTATTTTATTTTACCACCCCTTAAATTAAAAAACTACTCAAATTACCACCCATTTCAAAATTACGGTAGAATTTTGTTATGAGCACCTACCCAACGGTTAGTAACGACTATGTATAAGCGTTATAATGAGTCATGTCTTCACTCCACCTTTTCCTTAAATCAATTTATTGAGTACAAGACAAGCTAAGATCAAAAGAAAACAACTAGAAAAACCAATAGCTTGCTATCTGAATTGCCATTACTACTGATCATCTTCTTCCTGTCACCACTAAGAGTCGTTGGGTGGGGCCCACATAAGACAAATCCACCGAAATTTTAAAATGGGTGGTAATCTGAATAGTTTTTAATTTAAAGGGTGGTAAAATAAAATAAAAAATTAAACGGATAGTTATTTTGAAAATGAATACATTTTTGGGTGGTAATTTAAAAAATTTCCTTTAATTTAAGTATCTAGATTATGTTTTAAAAATAAAAAATTATCTTAATTTGCCTAAAGCATTAAATTAGTTGAACATTAATGTTCGTACATCATTGTTTATTAACAAAAGTCTTGAAGATGCTTTGAACATTTTTGACTCCCTAAAACCCCTTTCGATAGTCTGTTTCCCATAATTTGAACTTCATCATAACGATCATCAACCTATCACATGTAACAATCAAAATTAAAGATGAACAAAATTGATTTGCTAAACCTTTGAGCTAAACAATAAAAGTAAATGGTCAAACTAATAATCCACGATAAAATAAAAAAAGTTTAATTACAGCGCAATTACACATAGAAAAGTTCAAACACACTGAATATCTGAGCATGATATTGGTTGAAAGGGGGACAAGCCCATCATGATCAATAAGACGGATTTTCCATTTCATGTATACACATACATAAGCCAACAGATTTCATTATCAGAAATACTAGAGCAAGAATTTGGTTAAGGACTGTTTAGTAATACTCCCTCCTACAGTCCTACATACAAAGTATTTATTTTCTATAATTTTGTTTGTCCCGTTTTCAAATATATATATACATGCTAATACACTAATGATTAACAAATAATTAATTATTAATAATAATTTTAAAAGCTCAGAGAGGAATAAGAGTAGTTAAGATTCAGCAGGGAATTTATAAGTCAATGCTTTAAAATTCATTGCTACATAGAATATGTGTCTAATAAGTGAAAATCTAAGAGCCTGAGCAAAGATTATGAGACTGTCATACAAAAACTATTTGTACATAAAGCTGTAAAGTAAGTTTAGGATCATCTGATCTGCGAGCTTGAAATCAAGCTGAGATTACGTGAAAGAAGGGAATTGAACTACAAAGAGTGAGAAGACTTTAATGGTGAAATCACACCAACAAAAAATCCAAATTGATGCCAACTTATGATCTACTCTTGTTCATCAAATTCAGGCATAAAGAATCAAACTTTGCCATCTAACTTTCAGCAATTCAAAAAACCCGACAACCTGAACCTAAATTTGTCCATCTCAACATCTTCAAATCATCAAATTATTTTTTCATGCTAGAGAGGAATCTCATACAGAGTTCTGACTAAAAAAAACAAAAATTTTGATAGAGGAAGCTTAGATCAGCATAGCTTCAAACAAAAATTTGGTGTGGCAAATTCAAGCAAGGGAAAAAATCAACCATGACGGCTGACTAAACCTGGAAAGATGCGCATTTGAGGAGAGAGAAAATCTCAACCCCGTCAACATGCAAAACACCCATCATAATTCTGCCAAGCCAAATGGAAAATTACCCAAAACAAGAAATGCCTGGAAAAACCAAACTGAAAATTGATTACTATCAAACGATCAGTTATCATCACAGTCTTCAAGTAGATCTCTGATCATTTAACAATTAATTTAATCATAAAAACAATTATCAAAAATTATTGGAGGATATATTTTAGGAAATTAATTGGATATATTTAGTTTCCATATTTTATGCTTAGCATAATATCTTTTTGATATCTTTTATTATTTCCTAATTCTATCGGGTTAGGGAAACGGTGTATTATTTATTGGCCATGGCCATCATCATTATGAATCAAGTGATTGAGTTTATTCCATTTATCATATTCTCTCTACAATTTAGCTTGGTATCAAGAGCAGGTTAAATTTTTTTTACAAACTCATACAATGACTGGAGATGATGAAACATCATTTTTATCACCCCTTATCAAATACGGCCGTGAGGATTTTTGCGTCCAGGGGGGGAAGTATTCGGTTTCTGACGTTAATGCAATTACGGGATTGTTTGGTAATGTTAATATTTCAAACAATTGTTTGAATGGAAAATTTGACGTTACTTCTTGGATTATTGACATAGGGGCAACTCATCATGTAAGACAAATCTTGGTTGTTTGATACGCAGAGTTTTGAGTGTCCCGTTGGTCTTCCCAATGGTGACACCGTATTGGCTTCTTTAATTGGTTCTGTCTGTTTGTTTGACAAGCTCATCCTAACCAGGGTTCTTTATGTTCCTAATTTGAGTTGCAATTTGCTTTCTGTGTCACAAATTACAGATAACCTTAATTTTATTGTCCAATTTAATTCTTATATGTGTGTTGTACAGGATCAAACGAAGGAGTTGATTGGAACGGGAACTAGGAGAGACGGACTATACTATTTTAGCAATTCAGATTCGGTGAATCATGTTGATGTGAACAATGCAAAGTCGACCTTGGAGTTGTGGCATCGTCGAATGGGTCATCCTTCCGAAAAAGTGGTTAAGTTACTTCCTCATGTTAATGGCAATAAACATAATCTTTCTAAAGGGTGTGAGGTATGTATGCGTGCTAAACATCCTAGAGATAAATTTCCTTTGAGTGATGGTAGAGCTTCTAGGATTTTTGAGAAAATACATTGTGATTTGTGGGGTCCGTATCGACATGTTTCTTCATGTGGAGCTCGTTAGTTTTTGACTATTGTTGATGATTATTCTCGAGCTGTTTGGATTTACTTGTTGGTTGATAAAACTGAGGTTTTTCGAATGTTTTTAGCATTTGTTGCAATGGTTGATAGACAATTTTCTCAAACCATTAAGGTTGTGCAAAGTGATAATGGCACTGAATTTAATTGCTTGCGTGATTATTTTAGTGCTACTGGAATTATTTTTCAAACCTCTTGTGTGGGGACTCCACAACAAAATGGGAGGGTCGAGAGAAAACATAAACACATTCTTGAAGTTGGGAGAGCTTTGAGGTTTCAAGCTAATTTGCCTATTTATTTTTGGGGGGAATGTGTTCTTGCCGCTGCTCACCTGATTAATCGTACACCCACTCCCTTGTTACAAAATAAAATTCCATTTGAAATTTTGTTCAATAAACCACCCTTATTTGATGCACTTCGTACTTTTGGAAGTCTATGCTTTGCTCATAATCAGAAAACAAATGGAGACAAATTTGCTAGTCGCAGTAGAAAATGTGTGTTTGTAGGATATCCGTTTGGTAAAAAGGGATGGAGGTTGTTTGATTTGGCTACAAAAGAATTTTTTGTTTCAAGGGATGTGAAATTTGTTGAAGAAGTCTTCCCTTTTGTGAGTCCCGAGGTTGTGAACATTGCAAATAATGAGTATGAAGAACATAATATTCATGATGATTTTTCACAAATTATCTATGACGAATTAGAGGTTGGGGATTTACTGGATGAGCAAGCAGTTCACTCACCAAGCCCAATCCCAGTTTCAGCAGCCACGGACTACCCATCGCACGCTGGGCCTCCTTTCCATCAGCCCGATTAAGCTACTTCAGATCAGTCCACTATTCAATCCGGACCTCTTGAGCTAGATGATTTGAATGGCTCTAATAATCAACAATTGGGTCGTGGTTTCCGCCAAAAGTTTCCAAATGCTACGCATCGTGATTTTGTGACACATACGGTTTTTGCTAAAAGTCCGTCTCCGTCCACTCCGTCTCCAATCCCTCCTTCAGGTACGCCTTACCCTCTAGCACACTATATAAATTGTGACAGGTTTTCTGTGAATTATCGCAAATTTCTTGCAGCTGTCGTTTTGGGAAAGGATCCAAAATCCTTTAAAGAAGCGATGAAATCCGAAGGTTGGCGAAATTCTATGAAAGAAGAAATAAGGGCATTGGAAGATAATGGGACTTGGACATTGGAGCATCTTCCTCCCGGCAAGAAATCTCTAGGTTGTCAATGGGTGTATAAGACGAAATTTTTGTCTAATGGTGATATTGAACATCTCAAGTCGCGTTTGGTTGTTTTTGGTAATCATCAAAGAGAAGGCATTGATTATGGTGAGACCTTTGCTCTGGTTGCAAAAATGACTACTATTCGCGCTTTTCTTGCTATAGCAGTTTCAAAAAACTGGGAGATTCAGCATATGGATGTTCATAATGCTTTCCTACATGGTGATCTAGAAGAGGAGGTGTACATGAAATTACCTCCTGGTTTTGAGAGCTTGGATTCGAGTTTGGTGTGTCGTTTGAGAAAGTCTTTGTATGGGTTGAAACAAGCTCCGAGATGTTGGTTTGCAAAGCTCACTACGGCTCTGAAAGGGTACGGTTTTATTCAATCTTACTCTGATTATTCTCTTTTCAGATACACTAAAGGCAATGTTCAGATTAATGTCTTAGTTTATGTTGATGATCTTATTATTTCTGGGAATGATTCCGCTGCATTAAATGTGTTCAAAGCTTATCTTGGTGATTGTTTTAAGATGAAGGACCTTGGTCCTTTGAAATTTTTTTGGGAATTGAAGTTGCTCGTAGTAAATCAGGTTTGTTTTTGTGTCAACGAAAATACACCTTGGATATTGTTTCTGAAGCAGGGCTATTAGGTGCAAAACCAAGTGGTTTTCCGATGCAGCAGAACCACAAGCTAAGTCTTGCTAGTGGTGAGTTACTTAAGGATCCCGAGTCTTATCGTAGACTAGTAGGGCGGTTGATTTATCTCTCGGTGACTAGACCAGATTTGGCATATTCGGTTCATATTCTTTCACGGTTTATGCACGAACCTCGAATTGAGCATTGGGAAGCAGCTCTTAGGGTGGTTCGTTATTTAAAGGGTACTCCGGGACAGGGTATTTTGTTGAGTGCAGATAGTGACCTGACTTTGCAGGGTTGGTGTGATTCAGATTGGGCGGCGTGTCCTCTTACTCGTCGTTCGTTGACTGGTTGGCTAGTTTTTCTTGGTAAATCTCCTATTTCGTGGAAAACCAAGAAGCAACCCACAGTCTCTTTCTCTTCTTCTGAGGCTGAGTATCGTTGCATGGCTTCAACCACACATGAGTTGAAATGGTTGAAGGCCTTGCTTTTGAGTTTGGGTGTCCAACACCCTAAGGCGATCAAGTTGTTTTGTGATAATCAATCTGCTTTACATATAGCTCGAAATCCAGTTTTTCATGAACGTACAAAGCACATTGAGATTGATTGTCACATTGTTCGTGATGCTATTACAGAGGGCTTAATTTCTCCTTCCTATGTTTCCACTAAGGAGCAACTTGCAGATATTTTTACTAAGGCACTTGGGAAGTCTCAGTTTGATCATCTTCTTTCCAAGTTGGGCATTTACAATCCCCATGCTCCAACTTGAGGGGGGGTATTGGAGGATATATTTTAGGAAATTAATTGGATATATTTAGTTTCCATATTTTATGCTTAGTATATATTTTATGCTTAGCATAATATCTTTTTGATATCTTTTATTATTTCCTAATTCTATCGGGTTAGGGAAACGGTGTATTATTTATTGGCCATGGCCATCATCATTATGAATCAAGTGATTGAGTTTATTCCATTTATCATATTCTCTCTACAATTTAGCTAAAATCGAACTCAATTACATACCAAAATCCAGAACAAAATGCCTATTCATCATTTCACGAGCAAGTAAATACGTAAAACTTGAAGAAATTGAAAAAAAAATGAAGAAGAAGATCCTACCCATAAGAGAATTATCGAAAAGACTTAATGAAGGAGAAAGCTCAGCTTACGCTTCAATGGAGGAGAGAAATTAAGAGTACTGATCTCAAACAAATTCAGATCAAAACAACATGAATGAAAAAGGAAAAGCAAAGCAAAACAATAATATCAAGAGTTAAGTATACACTTAGGGCCTGTTCTCATACGTTTATTTTCACTTCAGTTCATTTCATTTCAGTTTAACTTTAATCAATTCAGTTTAGTTTATATCTAATGATATAAAGTCAAATTTTATTCTTTTAAGCTCTTATTACAATAACGACAATAATAATAATAATAATAATATATTAATAATAATAATTAATAATAACATTGTATTAATTAGAATAATAAAGAGAGTGGTATGCAGTTGGGGGGTTGGCTCTGTTTAATTTCGTTCCAACTTTTTTTTTTTTCATTCATTGTGATAATTTTTAACAAAGTGTTTTGTGTTCTTTTGTCATAATAATATTTTATTTTTTAATTAAATAGTATATGTTTTAAAAATATTTTAGGGTTTCATGTTTTTAATATATTTTCCATAAATATTTTAATTATATAGTATATTTTTCTTAAATATTTTAATATGTATATTTGTATATACACATATGTATAATAATAAATAATCAAAGATCACTAATCTGTAGTTAAAAAGCACTAAGTAATAAGTTCAGTTCAACTCAGTTCAGCTCAGTTCAGTTCAGCTGAGTTCAGTCAATGAGAACAGACCTTAGGGTCTATCTTTTTAAGTTTTTCACATTTTGGAACCTCATACCTTTTTTTCCACCTTTTGGGACCTCAAGGGTATATTCCGGCCAAAAAGTAACCAAAGATGAGTAAAAAAGATAGTCGCTTGGTTAAAAAGTAAGTCCCGAAAAAGCTACCCTGGAAAATTAAACAAAAAAACATAGTCCCCTATGTATGTTATCTATGTTAATATTTAAAGGAAATTTACCTTTTTGGTTGGAATTTTTGCTTTACCAAAATTATCCTTCAAAAAAAAAGGACAATTTTTTTTTTTGTTTTTTTAAAATGCTACAAACATGACGTTCATTTTACATTTCCAATAACAAATAATTAGTTTTATAGTTTTCGGAAAAAAAAAAGTTTTATAAATTAGTGCACATTTGTCTTTAAAAAAATCAAAACCACTACAAATAAAAACTGCTTTAATTTTTTGAAATACAAATAACCATATTTAATTTTATCATACAGTTTATATATTTAATTTTATTATACAGTTTATATATATATATATTTCTTCAAAAAAAATCATTTTTTTTAGTTGTTAAAATATACCCTATATATTTTTTTATAGGAAAGACAACCGAATCTTTTTCTTTTCTTTTATTTTTTTAAATTAAAGATAACCACATCTTAGGAACAAATGTGTCTATTTAATCTTCTTTTAGGGTAAGTTCTATTCACATGACTTTTACTTATCCAAACTTATGTGATCTTATCTGAACTTATATTAACTTATTTGAACTTATCTAAACTTTTTAACCCTTATTAGAACTTATTTTAGTTATAAATTAAACTTGGGTAGCCCTGGTTAACTTATTTAAACTTATTTTTTCTGAACTTATTTTATCTGAATTTATTTGAACTTATTAACCCTTATCTGAACTTATCAACCCTGAAATAAGTGGAAATAAGGTGAACAGAACAGGACCTTAGTCATGGATAATTTTTTAATTAGTAACAAAATATACAGTTACCTTAAAAATAATAGCATGTGAGTTGTTCATCCCCACTAGTAAATTTTTTTTTGAAAAAAAAACCCAAAAAACCGTCAAATGTAATATTTTTGGGTTATTTTTTACTTTTTTTTTCATGTTTTGTTTGTAATTTTATGTTGTAAGATACGGAGTATAACATAACAAGTTTATCAAATATGGAAATACCTATCTTTTTTGGATATGCATGGCAATTAATTAGGGACTTTTTTTTTGTCAAAAAAAGTTATTGAAAGGACTGTCTTTTTTTGTCAATTAATTAAAAAAGGGACTCGGTTATTTTCTGATTGGTTAAAGTTGGGTTAAGTTACCGAATTCCTAACTACGAGTCCCAAAAGGTGGAAAAAAAAAACTAGGAGATTCCAAAAGGTGAAAAAATGAAAAAGATGACACCTAGTTTTATACTTAACTCACAATATCAAAGAACTTGATTGCAAGGCCAAAAAGGGAAATCCCTATTCATTTTCAACAGTAACCTCGGTAATGTTCATAAGCTACAGTAGCAAAGTTGTCATGTTTTTAGAAGGGGTAGATTAAGTAAGAGTTCATTGTATCCTAATCACCCTAATAATTTGGGGTTCCTTTGTACTCTCATAATTATTATAGTGGAACTATTTTTTTGTGTTCGTTGTCGTGCTTTTTTTTTTTATAACCTCTATTAAGAAGTATTTTCTACGTTAAATAATGTGTTCCTTTTATATTGGTTATCTTGCATTTTATTTTTATATTTTCTCGATCTATTTTACGCTTCAGTAACGTACTTATACCCTAACAATTAGAGTGTGGGGATGCCTTTGATTAAAGAAAGACTTGATAAGGATTTGTATTGGGATATTATGAGATATTAGGAGATAATAGTGAATATATTTTGTTACACGATAATATTGTAGAGAATATTTGGGTATATCTTGACCTTGCCCTCCAAGTATACCTAGGTTATATATACTGTATGTGGCCATTCATATTGAATGAGAAATACAGAAATATATTCTTGAGATTAATTTAACATGGTATCAAGAGCTTAGGTTCGATCCTTTTTTTTTTTTTTTTTTTTTTTGCGACGAATCGATCACACGTCATTTACATAATTTCGTGTAATCGTGAAGAGTGTGAGAGTTCACATTAATTTTTTTTTTAAAAAAAATCAAAAAGTGTTTAGTCTCAATTGTGAGGGTATGCTTTTACAACAGTTGGGAGTTGGGAGTGTGAGTTTTGTGAGTTTTTGGAGGGTTCACAAAATTAATCCAATTTTTATTCCTTTGTTTGTGAGGAATTGTGAGGAACTTTTCTTGACAATGAGTTTCTTTATTTTGCGAGATAGAGTGTGAGATTTTAGCACTAAAATATATTAAGCGATTTCCATTGCTAAGTGGTGGCCGGTGATAAATATTTGGCTCAGACCACTCATGCTGATGTGGGTGGTCTTGCGGGGGTGACGTCAGTCCAAGTTCAGCAACTGTTGGACTATTTGAATTCCATTCAACCCAAGCTCCATGATAAGCACGATTTGGGTTGGATAATAGATACGGGAGCTTCAAATCATGTAACATGTGATTTGTCTCTTTTGATTAATGTGACCAATGTGAGTCATTCTCCGGTGGGATTATCGGATGGTAATAATGCGAATGCATCAAAAATTGGATCGGTGATATTGCAAGGGGGTTTAAAAATTGACAATGTTCTTTATGTACCCCAATTAAACTGCAATTTAATTTTGGTAACTCAATTGAGTGATGAATCAAATTGTGTAATGCAATTTATTAATAAACTTTGTGTTATACATGACCTAACAACGAGGAAGGTGATCGGAGCGGGTGAACGAGTGGATGGACTATATTATTTCCGAGGTGTTCCGGGTGTGAAGGCTTTGAAGATAGATAGTGATCGTTCGACAGAGTTGTGGCATCAACGATTGGGGCACCCCTCGGGAAAAGTTCTGCAATTTCTTCCTCGTGTGAGTACTTCTAATAAGAGTCTTAAACATAAATCATGTGATATTTGTCCTCGGGAAAAACAACATAGAAGTAGTTTTCCCAGTAGCAAGAATAGAGCTGGTCATATATTTGAACTTATTCATGTTGATTTATGGGGACCTTACAAGACTGCATCGAATTGTGGTTTCTTATTATGTCTTAACTATAGTAGATGATTTTTCACGAGGAGTTTGGACGTATTTATTGCGTAATAAAATTGAGGTTGAATTGATGTTCCTTAACTTTGTTGCTTTGGTGAAAAGACAATTTGAGCAAGAGATTAAAATTGTCCGTAGTGATAATGGCACGGAATTTAATTCCTTGCATGACTATTTCTTTGCTAATGGAATTATATTTGAGACTTCTTGTGTGAAGACGCCTCAACAAAATGGGAGTGTTAAGCGTAAACATCAATATATACTTAATGTGGCACGTGCTTTGAGATTTCAAGCAAATTTACCTCTTCGATTTTGGGCGGAATGTGTGCAAGTGACTTGCCATTTGATAAACTGTACTCCATTTAGATTACTTGAGTTTAAGACTCCATATGAGATTTTGTTTAGTAAACAACCTTCGTATGATTATATTAAGGTGCTTGGGTGCCTGTGTTATGCTCATAACCAACGAAGTAAGGGTGACAAGTTTGCTAGTAGGAGCCGAAAGTGCGTTTTTTTGGGTTATCCTTTTGGGAAGAAAGGATGGAGATTTTTTGACATAGTGTAATACCCCGTATTTTTATGTACTTTTTATAAAGTATTTAAGTATTAATAAAATTTATTGTTAAGGGCTCAAGTATTTTAATTAAATATTTTAAAGGGTTAAAGTATTTTAAGTATAAGGTTTTATAAAAGTAAAATATATTTTGGACCAAACGTTTATTAATTATTGGGCAATGTAAATTATTCCTACATACTCTTATTGGAAAAACCCATTCCAAAACCCATAACTTAAGCCCTATCCCATAACTTAAGCCCACATTTTTATAAGCCCAAATTTAACCCTATACTCCCTAATCTATAAATACACCATGAATCCCCAAAAATTTCCTACACAAAAAGGTTAGTCTTATTTTCTTTCTCCTTTATTTTATTAATTTGTGGTTTTGATTTTATTGTTTGAAATTAATTTAATTAGTATCAAATTGTATTTTGATGATTAAACTTTATAATTTCAGATTTTATAAATGTCATAATTTTCAGATTTTGTAAATTTTATAACCTAGGGTTTTTAATTATTGAAAATCATGATTTTAGGGTTTTTATGAACAATTGATTTAGTGCTTTTATAGTAATGATGTTTTGAAATTTTGGTGATTATAACTAATGATTACATTAACTTAATTCCAGATTATTTTGAACACGTAAATTCGTGTTTTAATTTTTAGATTTTCGTTCGTTAATATTAATCCCGTTTTAATCCCGATCAGGTTCGGAACTCATCCGATTTTGATAAAAAAAAAGTAGTGTTTTCCATGTGGAAACAACGTTTTAAAAAAGTTTTTTTTTTTATTTTCGGCCTCTAAATATGATTTTCGGGCAGTTTTTTATTTTTAACGAAGTTTTTTTTATGCTTCTAAACCTATAAAATAATTATGGTGAGTATTTTGTGATTGAAAAAGCTTTGAACTTTATATTCTAACTTTAAAGATAATTTTTAGATTTCATACCTTTTATTTTGAAGCCTCTAATTGCATTGAATTGATATATTTTTGGGTTTTTAACACACTAACTTGCTATATAATGACTATTTCAAGTAATTATGCTTATGGGGTTATTTTATATACTTAAAACAAATTTCCAGATTTATTTACCCACTTTAAAGTTGCTGTAATTTGATATAAAACACTATATTTTCATAAATCTAACATATAAACTTGAAGTTGGGATGTTATATTACTAACCTTGATTTTGGGGACAATTTAAAGGCTTTATTTTGATGATTTAAGAGGTTTTAAAGTAGTTTAGTATTGCTGTAATTTTAATGGCTTTGGTATTGATTTATTTCTAATTGTTTGGTTTAGGAGAGGACTTTGTAGAAGGCGACTTCTAGTTTTAAAGTGGCCAATCGAATTGTTTACTCAAGGTACGTACAAGTTACGAAACCTTGCTTGTAGGTGCATGTTTAAGGACGGATCGAGAACTTAGTATCATGTATAGGATTGACTGGGTTAAATTGTCTGGTTATACATTGTGAATTTCAAATGATGTGCACTAGTTTATAATGCAAGTATTATGTGTGCTTTAATTTTGCAAGGTGCGCTTAAAGGCAAAGGTATGTGATTGGTGTAAAGATCAAATTATTACTCATTCATGATTATGTAAACAGGATGAGTAAAGGAGAGATTCAAGTCTTGTAAGATGAGGTTAAGGTTTTGGGGTGCCTTATGCACTCAAGGTGTTTATACACCGAGGTAGTAATGGAATAATTAATAAATGTTGTTTATCACTAATAAATCAAGAATCTAAATTGAGAATTTGCCATGTTTGATTGAATTGTTTGGGATGTTTGTATTGAAATGTATATGAGTCATCACCAAGTCTAAACTTGTAAATCACGTAAAGTGTAAGATGGATGGGCAATAAAACTCTGGAATGGTGCACATCTGGAGTAATGACAATCAGGGGTTGGGGTACATGGGGTATTAGCCGTGTACTTTTATCAAGGCCGTCTGATCTACGAGTCTCCTCTTTCAAATATTATTTTTCTAAAACTAGGAGTTAGGTGAGATCTCATACTAACTACGATCACGGAGTCGCGCCTGTGGTCGTTGGATGTTTATTGATGTTTCCGAAAGGAGGCATGGGGTTTTTCTTTATTGATGTTCCAAATGGGACACGGGTTGGACAACCTTGTCTATTGCTAAATCCAATGAACTAATTAAATGAGTCAGTCAGTATCCATTAGTGAGGTCTTAATAAATTTAATAGCCGAGTCATGAATTGAGTCTATATTTAATGATGCTTGTGCTTGATTATTAGTAGCATGTTAGGTATTTTCTTAATTTGATTTCGCAGCTTGTATGTACTCAGCTTTGCTGACTGCGTGCTTTTGTGTGTGTCTTTCTTTGGTCATGGCCTTCGCCTTTCAATGACCCTGTGACGATCCAATTTTTACACTTGTAATATTAGGGAGCAGAATAACCACAGGTTCTTACACATGCAACATTCATCAAGGTTGTGGGATCTTGAGTAGAGAGTTGGTTGTTTGCATTTTATTTCTTTGGCAAGTTTGAATTTATTTTAATTCGACTTTATTTGACACTAATTCCTTTGGGTTTGAATTTATTTGAACACTGAATTTAATCACTTACTACTTTTATTGGGTTTTAAATAAGGGTCTTAATGGTTCCAACTTGTAATACTTATTTTGATTTAATTCCTTTGTTTTGAGGTTTATTTAAAACTATTTTGGTTTTCCGCTGCTAATTTATGAGATAGCCTTAACGTTTGAACACGTGGCGGTAGCACGCCAGTAATTCTCTTGAAAATGTTCAGGTTATATACGGTTTCTCACAGGTTTTTAAGAGAGAATTATTGGGGTGTTACAAAGTGGTATCTGGGAGCTTAGGTTAGATTTAATTACCACTAAAGCCAATTAGCTTAGTATCTTAGGCGCCTAACTAACAGTTGAGGATTTAAGTTCAAAGGCTAAAGTGATTTTTCGAAACTTAGTATGTTTGAAACGTTTTATCTAAAATGATTTTGAAGCTTATTTTGTCTACTTAGTGAGCTTTGGGTAGACTTAAGAAGGGAATGCATGCATATTTCATACATATCTTTTCATTTAATTGTCACATGAAGTGTTATTTTTCTTATTTATTTAACATGTTGTAATTAATGTCCTAATTGATGTGTTTTATGATGTGCTTGTGTTATGCTCTTGTATGTTCGTTGCGTTGGGTTGACGTAGAAAAGAAATGAGTGACTCAATAAGCACGTCTGAAAGCACGAATAATGGTACTAGGAACAACCCCGTTGTTGTGTCTGAGGATGAGAATGATGCTCGAAGTGAAGATACTCTAGAGAGGTTTGAAAGGACTATCACGCCAGCTAATCCTGATGAGGAAGATTACTAATATATACATGAGTTTAAGACTGCAAAGAACAAAAAGCATAAGATTAAAACCTACCAAAGAATGTTCCATGACTATACTCTTATTGAATTTTCAGATGAGAATAACCTTGAATGGCTACAACCACCACCTGAAGATCCAAATGTTGGAAGGAGAGCTACTAGGAATCCTAATCCGCTTTACAAGGCAATAATTATTGAAGACTCAGATGATGAGAAGGATCCCGATTTTGATGTTAATAATTATGATGAGAAGAAAGATAAAAACAGCAATGTGATACCTTGAGTTTTATTTTTTTTAGGGTAGAGTTAGCATGAATAAGGCAATTTGCCATTAATCACGGTTATTAGAACTTCATTATAGTATGATTTAGATGATTAATTTAAATAAGTAGCCAGTACTACAGAGTCATTATTTGGGATTGATACCTTTATTCAAGTTATAATAAGAAGTTGATATTTTATTTTAAGAGCCTTATTCTACTTTTCTTTGTGAGTAAGATCAAGTATAATTTTTGTGATCATATAATTTTGGAAAAAAAAAAATTTCTTTGTTTATGATTAAAACTTAGTATGAGTGGCGCGGGATGGGGGAAATATTTTCTTAATTTCATTTAATCCTGCGTATGAACATCAAATGATTATAATGTATGGTTTTGCTTGGAACAATGGGGTGCAATCTCAAAGTACCCTTTTGAACCAATTTATATGACGAATGCAATATTGTGATTCCATGAATATGTGTGAATAGAGTGCACCTTTAACTAACTGAATCGAGTTATGTTGATGTGTCAGTTAGTTTGCCTACGGGTAAACTTGTCCATTGTAATAGAATATTCAAAGGCTTGCCTTTGAAAATAGGAGAAGCTATATTTCCATCGAATCTTATTGAGTTTAATCTAGGGGATTTGGATGTAATTATGGGGATGGATTGGCTGAGTTCATACAAGGCCAAGATAGACTGTGAGATGCAGAGGGTGCAATTGAGAGATCCTTTGGGTAAGACGGTGTCCTATAGACATTTAGGGAAGCCTAAGGGTTTTGGGATTATTTCTACTTTGAAGGTCAAGAAGCTAGTGAATAAGGGATGTCCATTGTACTTTTGCTGTGTCCAAGATTTGAGTATGAGTGAGAGTAGGCGGATGGAGGATGTACCCATTGTGACTGAGTTTTTAGATGTCTTTCCAGAAGAGATTTCGGGAATGCCACCCAAGAGGGAAGTTGAGTTTACCATTGACTTAGTCCTAGGAGCTGCACCTATCTCAAAAGCACCTTATAGAATGGCACCAGCCGAGATGAGTGAGCTAAAGACTCAATTACAGGAGTTGGTAGACAAGGGTTTCATTAGGCCTAGTGCATCACCTTGGGGAGCACCTGTGTTATTTGTGATAAAGAAGGATGGAAGTTTAAGGCTATGTATTGATTACAGAGAGTTGAATAATGTGACTGTGAAGAATAAGTACCCTTTACCTAGGATAGATGACTTGTTTGACCAGCTAAAGGGAGCAAGTGTGTTTTCGAAGATTGATTTGAGGTCGGGGTACCATCAGTTGAAGGTTGCAGATAAAGACATTCCAAAAACAGCCTTTAGAACTCAGTATGGGCATTACGAGTTTACTATCATGCCTTTTGGGTTAACCAATGCACCAGCCATATTTATGGACTTGATGAACCGAGTGTTTCATGAGTATTTGGATAAGTTTGTAGTTGTGTTAATTGATGACATTTTGGTGTATTCGAGGAATGAGGAAGAGCATGTTGAGCACTTGAGAACTACCCTTGAAACTCTTAGAAAGAACAAGCTGTATGCTAAGTTTTCTAAGTGCGACTTCTGGTTGGAGAAAGTTGCATTTTTGGGGCATTACATTTCGAAAGAGGGTGTATCTGTGGATCCTGCAAAAATCAAGGCGGTGAGTGAGTGGCCTACACCTAAGAATGTGACTGATGTTCGTAGTTTCTTGGGATTAGCTGGGTATTATAGAAGGTTTGTTAAGGATTTTTCGAAGATAGCTAGACCCATGACTACCCTTATGAAGAAGCAGAGCAAGTTTGAGTGGAATGAGAGTTGTGAGTCAGCTTTTCAAACCCTCAAAGAGCGATCGACCACTGCACCAGTGCTGGTATTACCTGATGGGAGTGAAGGATTCGAAGTGTATAGTGATGCCTCGAAGCATGGTTTGGGATGTGTCCTACAGCAGAATGGAAAGGTGATCGCATATGCATCGAGACAACTGAAGAAATATGAGGTTAATTACCCTACCCATGACTTGGAGCTTGCAGCTGTTGTGTTCGCTTTGAAGATTTGGAGGCACTACCTTTACGGTGTTTCTTGTAAGATCTTCACAGACCATAAGAATCTAAAGTACATCTTCACCCAAGACCACTTGAATATGCGGCAACGTAGATGGCTAGAGTACCTCACAGACTACCATGTCCACATCCAGTATCATGAGGGAAAGGCGAATGTAGTTGCTGATGCCCTTAGCAGAAAGTCGAGTCATAATGTCAATGCTTTGATTGTGGCCAATGAGTTGTGTGAAGATATGAGGAGATTGAACCTTGAGGTTATCAATCAAGGAGAGTTAGAGGGATTACTGAGTGCTTTAACCATCCAACCTTCAATATTTGAGGAGATTAAAGAAAGGCAGCTGGAGGATGAGTCGTTTCAGAAGATTAGGGATCGTGTGACTAGTGGTGCGGAGACTGAATTCATGATTCATGTGGATGGGAGCTTGAGATATAAGGAGAGATGGTGTATACCACAGAAGTGTGAGGATGTTAAGAGAAAAATCATGGAGGAGTGCCATAATACACCTTATTCAGTTCACCCTGGGGGAGATAAGTTTTGCTTGTGCATTAATATTCAACTAACATAGATAAACAGGTTTAGGGTTAACCTATTGATTGCATGTTAGTTAGAAAGCGCACATGAATACGAGAAGAATAAAGTAGAGGCCTATTATTAGGGCAGGTTCAATCTCTTTTAGATTGGATTTGTACCTTCATCCCCGAACACCAGTCATGGTTCTAGACCTATTGGAGTTGACGATCTCATGGATCGTTAAGGGGTGTAACCTTCACCCTATGAACGGTTTACAAGTTCCTAAAACGTGTTGGCGACTCTTTTGCTCTAGCTTCCTTCCCTTTGGACGCCACCATGCTTAAGTATATGATCACAGTGGGGCTCAAGTGTAGGATGGCTTGAAATATTCCCTACAGGGTTCAAGTGGGTTCATTAAACCCATTGAATCTTTGAAAAAAAATAAAAGTTTTTTAAAAAAAATAAATAAAAAAGGGTTAAATAAAATATTTTCGCAATACATAACAATGTGTTAGCGTGTAGCCCAGTGGTAATTTTTGGTTTGCGTCCTTATTTTCCCTTACAAGGAAGTCTAAGTTCGAACCCTCTTAACCCCTTTTTTAAGATAAAAACACATTTAAAAAGGGTTAAAATAAAATATTTTCGCAATATATAGTAACATGTTAGCGTGCAACCTAGTGGTAGTTTTTGGTGTGCGTCCTAAATTCCCTAACAAGGAAGTATTGGGTTCAACCCCTTTTTTTCCTTTTTTTTTCTTGTTACATTAACTAAGGAGCGATTATGTAAATAAAATAAGTTGCGGAATAGTATGGGCGATCAACTACTGAATGATAGTTTAGTCACTTTTCTTTAGATTGGGTTCAAACCTTTTCAACCCCTTTTTTCCCCTTTTTTTAATTTTTTTTTTGTTACATTAACTAAGGAGCGATTATGTAAAAAAATAAGTTATGGAATAGTATGGGCGATTAACTACTAAATGATAGTTTAGTCACTTTTCTTGAGAGAGACTTATTTGCTAGACTTAGTGATGATAATGTATTGATACGCTTCCAAAGTATATAAACTCAAAGAATGCTTTTGTAGGTTTTTTTTTTTTTTCATTTTTCTAAGTGTAATCCATTTGTAATCCGAAATCTAAACTTATGCATCGAATCTTTATTTAATGTATTTTCATTCCTTTTTTTTTATTCCGAGCCCACAATTCGGAAATCCTGGATTCGCCACTGCACACATTGGGCTTCGTTTTGGATGGTGGAGATCGCGATAAAGCTCCACATTGCTATGAATCATTGTTGGAAAGAACCATGGAATTAGGTGATTTCTACACCTTTTGTTCCTCAATTATCTTTTTTTTTTTCTTTTTCGTTTGGCACTTGTTGGTAAAATTATCTTAAAATGGATAGATGTGGTGCAAAGCGAGTTAGTCAAATTCGGGGTGGATATAATTTTCATCCCATCTCCGCCCCACCACTCGCCAAATTAGGACTCATCTGCACGCACCTCACTAACTTCCTACTCTTGGAGAGATATTCTAGATAATCTTCCTTTTTGGTAATACTTTAATAAAGTGGCAATCCAGTTAAATAAAGTAGGTCTAGAGGTCACCAATTTCACAATTCTTTGGATCTTAAAAAGTTGGTCGTTGCCGTTTGCATGGTTGATATTTTCACTTGGACAAAAAATGTTAGTGTTAGTTGTGGCCAAAATCTCATTAGGCTTAAATCATCATTGATGACCCAAAATGTGCTCCTAAGTCTCTATACTTCTCTAGAAATTACTCTCTGCATGCTCATGGCGACAAACCTAGAATGTTTATATATGGGTTAAATCTCCACTATTATTCTAGAAGCTTATCAAACCGACATAAGGCTAGTATAAATACATGATCATGGCCGGGTATGATTTGGGCATCCACAAAAGTTGAGATTAAGTCAAGAAAGTTTATCAGTGCATTCTATGCACCAAGGTAGTAATCGAGTAATTTTGTGCACAAAACTAGGCAAGAAACCTTAATTAAAATAAATAGTATGTGCTCACTAATTAATTCAAGAATGAATTGGAAGTATGTGTTGAATGTTGTTTTGTTTATTCTTGATTGATTGGTTGGAGTCATCACGTGTTAAATTAATAAATCACGTAAAGTGTAAGAGGATACGCACCAAAACTCTTGGAACGTATATATCTTGAGTATGAACATATGGAGGGAGTTATGTGACTTTATATTTGAGCATAGCTTCTACAGGGGTACAGGATGCTGTACTTTCTTTTATTATGTTTTATGTGCTGGAATTCCGTCACCAAGTGTGACAATTGGGGTAGCTCCCTAATTGGAAGCTCCATTTTTTAATGGGCTATTTTTAAAGAAAGAAACCGTTCGATGCGTAATCCAAAGCTATTATTTAATAATTAATATTGCTAGTTATGAGTCAAAGGTAAGTTGACTTGTGATTGAATGACAGATAAACATGTTTTATTATTTTTGTTGATGATAGGATATCATGTTAGTGTGGTGTTTATGTATTCAGCTTTTGCTGATTTGTACTTTTGTGTTTGTGTTTGGCTTTCCTTTGGTTGGCGCTACTATGACCCATTTATTTGGTGAGTAGAGGGTTGAAATAAAGGGGAAGTGACGGGTACTTGAAGCATGAAAAGCATGATGGGAATACGTGCCGAGAGTTATTTGTTATGCTTTCCTAGTTTTATGATTTGAATTATTGGTTATGGATTAACTTTGTTATGATTATTTTAAGTTGAATTTTATAAAAGAGCCATGTTTGGATTGGTTCCAACTTGTGGATTATTTATTTCTATTTTGTTTTGAGGTAGTGAACTCAAGTTTTATTTGGAAAGTTGGTTTTTATTTCAGACTTCCGTTGTGTAACTTTGAAAAATAGCCTTAACCGTTATCACGGTGGCGGTAATATTTTGGATATTTTCTTAAAAGAGTTTTATTTAGAGTAAAAAGAGTATTTTAAATAAGGGAATTTCTGGGGTATTATAGCACAAGGGTAAACTTATGCATGCCAACAACATAAATGGGTCCTATTAAAAAATGTCAACACTTTAATGAAAAATGTCAAGATATACTTAAATTTGAGTAAATTCAAATTTATCTCCTTGATAAACATCTCTTGTTTATCAAGGGTTGTTTTTATAACTTACTCGTTGTAGACACCCAAATGTGTCTCCCCCAAAACCGAACCCAGTGATGAATACCTTTTGCGTTGAATGATTATCGAATGAGGTGAAAGTGTGAAAGGTCAGGTGTTGCGGTTGGTTTTTATTAAAATTCTTTCTTTCTGTTTTCGAAAACAACTCTATTTTATGAAAACAGCCAATCCAGTTTAGTTTGGTCCACGACAAGGGTCCAATAATAGTGTAGTTGGATGGGGCTTGCAAAGATCTTTCCAACGATATATTATAAGCCTAATTCTGATGAATAATGAGGAAGTTATGGCCAAAATACTAAACTGGGCCCGGTTTGATCTTTAAATGCGGCCCAATGATCTAGGGGAGGGCCCAATGTTAATTATTATTCCTAAAGTTATTAGAATTGATTATAGTCTTCTAGAATTCTCTAGAAGGTTCTTTTTAATCCTAATAAGATTAGAATTAATAATTATATTTTGATAAAGTTTTATTTGGAATAAAATATTATTTTATGGAAAATACGATTTCAGTTTCATACGGATTTTACAAATCGATTTTGATTCATATGTGGACTCCATGTTGAAAGCGCGTAGAAATCCAGGATGTCGCCACGCGACAAGCCTGGTCGCCACGCGACAGACCCTGTCGCCTGGCGACAAGGTCGGTTTTGCAGCGACAGTGTGGAGTTTTATTCCTTATCAAATTCTTCCTATTTTCGGACTGTTTTCTTATAAATAGGATCCTGAACCCCCGTTTTTATTCATCTACAATCTACAATCAACAATCATCATCTCTCTCTCTCTCTCAAAAGCTAGAAGCTTTCTCTCTTTATTCTTTTTCTAAACCTTCTCTCTTACAAAATTCCGCATTCACAAGATCTAGAAACACCTAGCCAAGTTCGAAGTTGCCTTCGCCCTAGACGTGAAAGGTTATAATTTCTGAGGGTTTGGTCCCTAATCTCTATTTTAATTATTTAATTTAATTGTTTTATTTTATATTTTCCTTGAAGTTACTAACGCGTGTATTTTGTTATTAGAAAGAGATACGAGGCATCAAAGTATGTAATCTTATTTCTCTATTCTTGTGGAAAGCATGTTTAAATTTGTTTAATTCCTAATATCATGTTAGGATGTCTTTATTGCTTTCTAGTATCATGTTTAGGGTGCTTTCTATGCTTTCTAATATCATATCAATATCATGTTAGTATCATGTTAGGGATAAAGCTTTGATCTTTATTGCTTAGTGATATGCTAGGATTTGTTATTAATCTTGTTAGTATCATGCCTAGGATCTTGCTGTTATCATGCTTTAGCGTTAACATGATTATTTCAATTATGATGATTATGATTGTGATGATTGTTATTATGTTGCTTGATATATATTATGTTGTTATTGTTTGATCACGCCCTCTCTTGCAGGTTTAAAGGGAATTTGTACTTGTAATCACGCTTAATACGATAATTAATAATCTTGTTTAGGTTAATTTGATTATAATTCAAGTGATCGCCAATAATAGTTTTGTTTGTGCATTAAATTCAACCAACATAGATAAACAGGTTTAGGGTTAATCTATTGATTGCATGTTAGTCAGAAAGCGCACATGAATACGAGAAGAATGAAGTAGAGGCCTATTTAGGGCAGGTTCAATCTCTTTTAGGTTGGATTTGTACCTTCATCCCCGAACCCTATTTGGTTCAAGACCTTTTGGAGTTGACGATCTCCTGGATCGTTAAGGGATGTAATCTTCACCTTGTGAACGGTTTACAAGTTCCTAAAACTTGTTGGCGACTCTTTTTTTTTTTTGCTCTAGCTTTCTTCCCTTTGGACGCCACCATGCTTAAGTGTATGATCATAGTGGGGTTCAAGCTTGGGGTTAATGGCTTGAAATATTCCCTACACTCGTAATAATGAGGGGTATATTTGTAATGCCAGCGCTTATTGTTGTCTTCCATTATTACTAAATTTGGCGATAGTTAACCTAACCACATGCTTGAGTCAATTATAAATCGATTTAAGATAGAAGACAAAGTAGTTGAGCAGTACTAGCTATGGACGAAAATTGACGAAAATGCCTTTTCGAAAATTCTTGCTTGTTGCACCATTGTTGTTTGGAAATTTTTTTGTGTTATTGTAGATAACTATGGTGATATGATTCATCAAATTGTAAGATTTAATACTATTATTAAAATGTTATGCTCGATTTGATTGGAATTTTTATTGTAGGAAAACTATAGTGATAGTCAATTTTCTCGGAAGTCTTATTTCAGAATTTTGTGATTGATTTGTTCAATTTCTGTGATTGATTTGTTCGATTTCAAATTTTTGGTTTATTTCGAATTCATTTTCCAATTTTCCAAATTGTTAATTCAAAAACTATAGATTGTTTTATTCAAATTGTATGATTAATGTTGTTATTTAGTTTATTATGGTTTGCTCCTTATTAATTCGAAAAATCAGTGATTAATTTCTTCAACAGTTTCGATCATCGAACGGATAAATTGCAACCATTATTTCAAAATTCCTTTCCCGGTAAATCCAAAGTAAAAGTGATGAAGATACTTTTAACCATGGTTATACTAACCAAAGGACGTTAATGTCCATATAACAAAATAACAAATTGTAACATCACATTTTTCACAACACTGCTTATTTTTTCTTTTTTTTTCAGTGTTTATATTATTTTTATTCAAATTACACGCTTTCAATTGCATTTATTTACCAACATGCCACTTAATAAACCTTTTTTTTAATCAAGGAGATTAACAGAAGTTACCTCTTAAAATTCACTTAATTGCATAAAATACACTTTTTATAACACAACCTACATTTTATATGTTGTACAAGGGTAAGAATTACCCTTTATTAATTTATTAATTGAAGAGTCATTTGACATTTACAAGGAAAAGTAGCAAATACAAATCAAGTGGACGCTTTCTTATAGTTGGGTAAAAATCGATCGTTGGGCAAAATCCGATCGTTGAAGATGCTTTCTTTTATATCGCTGTTTGATACTCGTACAGCCGTCCATGAGGGCTTCTTTCAATACATAGTAATTTTTAAATCAAATATAGGGTTTCTTTTGATATACTACCTACGGTTCTTATTACTCGCAACAAAGGAATATTTTATATCTCACAAATAATACTGTAATGCAAAGATTGATTTTTGTTGTGACATCGCACATACATATATAATTCTCTCATCAATAATCAATGCTTACTGCAGATTTAAAGTACATAGTTTTACATAAACTCTCATAAGGAAAAAAATAAAACCCAAATAACATTTCAAATTAAACAACACTCTTTCAAGGACCCAATAATAATCATGGGTATATAAAACAAGGAAATTTTCTCGTTGTAGACCTCCAATAAGAAACAAAACATGATTTTCCATTTAAGCTAAAGATTTACATATGTTACTAGCTAGAGTAAGGATTTACAAAGTATAAGTTAAAAATAATCTCCCTTGAAAGAAAGGGCTCCCTCTCTCAAAAAACAGAGCAACCCCTATCTGTGGATAGAACCCTACCGGTTTCCGGTGGATCTTTGACTGCCGATTTGCTTTACCCTTATCAATGGTGGATGACATTACAGAGATGTACTCTAATCTTAGCATCCATGAGGAGGAGAATAAGACGATCGACCTTGGAGAAATTGAACCGATTGATGACGAGAAGAATCTGTCGCTCATGTTAATTGGTAAATTACTGACTCGTAGATCCTATAATGTAGATGCTTTCAAGAACATAATTACGAATGTTTAGGCCCAGCCAATGAGGTTGCAATTAGGGTTCTTAGCCCTAATTTGTATGCTTTCCAATTCTTCCATTGGAAAGACATGGAGAAAGTCTTGAATGTGAGACCATGGTGTTTCGATAATATATTAGTGCTTTTGAAGGAAATTGATGGCGATGAACAACCTGATGAAATTGCTCTTACCAAATCACCTTTCTGGGTGAGAATTAAGAACCTGCCATTTAATTGTAGGTCCGATACTCATGTGAAGAAGATTTTTGAGGGGATGGGGGATATAATGGAGATAGAAGAGGATGTGCTTGGTATTGGACGATTCCGCAAAGTTAAAATCATGATTGATACTACTCTTCCTTTGCAGCGATACCAAAAATTTAAAGATCGCAAGGGTATTGATTTAAAAGTCGATTTTGCTTATGAACGCTTGCCCTTTTTCTATTTCTCTTGTGGCATTATGGGTCACTTGAAGAGAGATTGCCTCTTGGTTTCTGATGAGGAAAAGCAAGAGAAACTTGGTAAGGGTATAGAGCTGAAAGCTACTCCTAGAAAGGGCATATCAAAAGAGAAGGAAGAATTGACTTCTCTGAAATTTGCTAGGCGTCTGAATTTTATAATTAAGCAGGCAGAGGAGGTTTCTGCTGTAGTAATAAAGGAGAACAATCAAATTGCAGCCCCTGAGCCACAACATACCCCAACTGATACTCAATCCAAGACAACTACTGCTATGTCTTCGGTGATTAATTTGGCTATTAGTGCCTGCTCGAATGCAATCATGAATGAAGAAGGCATGAAGTCAGGTGGGTCAGAGTCAATATTATCTGCTAGGGATGGTCTCTTTGTTTCTTTAGGTACTTTTAATATAGGAAGCTCTACAAAGGAAGATGATAGAGTGACAAAGAAAAAGGCCCATAGCACCAATATGAGTAGATCATCTGATGCCCCACAAATGCCCCGGAAACGATCACTTGGAGATGACATGATGGATTTTGAGGACAGTGACCATGATGCTGATGTTAATATGGAGACTGATATAGCGGCGGCGGTTGGTTTACCCTAACCCCGCCTTGCCCAATGATTGTCCTATGTTGGAACTGTCGGGGATTGGGCAACTCCCGATCAGTTCGACAGCTCTGTAGATGGAGTATCAGGTATTCCCCCGAGATTTTGTTTGTGTCGGAGACGATGGTAAATAAGAACGAAGTAGAGAAGTTAAAGGAGCGGCTGGGATTTGATAATGCTATTGGGGTTGCGAGCAGGGGAAAAGCTAGAGGGTTATGCTTATATTGGAGGGAGGAGGTGAAGTTTACTTTAGTTTCATTCTCACAAAATCACATATGAGGGGATGTTACTACTATGGAGGGAATCTGGTGGTTTGTGGGAGTGTACGGATGGCCAAAGGAAGAGGATAAGCACAAAACATTGACGTTAATTCGTCACCTTTGTAATGAAACTACTTTGCCTATTCTTCTAGGAGGTGATTTCAATGAAATCCTTTCCTATAGGGAAATTGAAGGTGGGGCTGATAGGAAAAGGAGGGAGATTGTAAATTTTCGTGATATGGTTGATGACTGTAGACTTCGGGATTTGGGGTTTACAGGAAGCGGTACACTTGAGAGAGGGGAAACTCACTAAGCACTCGAGTCAGGGAGAGGCTGGATAGGTTTTTGGCTACTAGTTTCTGGTTCTGTATGTGTCCCAATGCCGAGGTTGAACATCTAGTCAGATATAAATCTGATCATATAACCATTTTACTTAGACAAGAGGTTAGAAAGAAGGGCAAAAGAAAGAAAACTAAGGGGTTCAGATTCGAGACGGGATGACTTTTAGATGAATCTTGTGAACAGAAAGTCAAGGAGGCATGGGGAGATTCGGAGGGTTGCTCAACCATTGAAAGGCTCGCTGTAATCGCCAAAGGTCTTGGGGAATAAAACAAAGTTAAATTTCGAAAGCTTGATGATCAGATTGATGCAATCGAAAAAGCTTTGCATTTGGCATAGCAAAAAGTGTCAAAGAAAGAGAGTGTGCAGGAGTGTGCGACCCTTGAGAAAAAATTGAATGATTTGAATGATCAATTGGAGGCCTTTTGGTATATTCGAAGCAGAGTTCTGGAGGTTAGTGACGGGGATAAAAATACCAACTATTTCCACCACAAAGCCTCTCAAAGAAAGAAGAAGAATTTTATTAAGGGCATCTTTGATGATTGTGGAACCTGGCAATCAGATGAAGACATTATAGAGGAGGTCATCACAAAGCACTTTCATTCTTTATTCTCATCTTCAACTCCATCCGAGCAAGACATAATGGAAGCGCTTAATAAAATCAGTCCCCGCATCACCCCAAACATCAATAGTGAACTGTTGAAGCCTTTTTCCAAAGACGAGATAGTTGCGGCCCTATAGCAAATTCATCCTTGTAAAGCTCTCGGTCCGGATGGCATGCATGCCATTTTCTATCAGCATTTTTGGCACATTATTGGCGACGAGATGACCTCTTTTGTTAATAATATTTTACATGGAATTTCTTCTCCGAGTCATGTTAATAATACTAACATTGTCCTTATCCCCAAAGTTGATAAACCAACCACTACTGTTGAATTTAGGCCCATAGCTTTGTGTAATGTTCTCTATAAGTTGGTTTCAAAGTCCATTGTTATGCGTCTTAAAAATATTCTCCCTGCTGTTATTTCGGAAAATCAAAGTGCTTTTGTTCCGGGATGTCTCATTACTAATAATGCATTAATTGCTCTAGAGATCTTTCACTCTATGAAGCACAGGAGTAAGAGTAAGAAAGGGACAATGGCTATGAAGCTCGATATGAGCAAGGCTTATGAAAGGGTTGAATGGGGTTTCTTGAAAAAGCTGCTTTTGACAATGGGGTTTGACGGAAGATGGGTTAACTTGGTGATGGACTGTGTGTCATCGGTTTCTTACTCTTTCGTGATTAACGGAGGAGTCTGTGGGTTGGTTACCCCCTCTAGGGGTCTCCGACAGGGGGACCCTTTATCCCCCTATCTTTTTAATTCTGGTTACTGATGTGTTCTCTAGTATGTTACAGAATAAAGTTCGGGAGGGGTCTCTTCATGGGGCTAAAGCTAGCCGGAATGGGCCGGAAATCTCTCACCTTCTTTTTGCAGATGATAGCCTACTCTTCACCAGAGCCAACCGATAGGAATGCAAATTTTGTAGTTGATATTCTCAACCAGTATGAAAAGGCATCCGGACAGAAAATTAATTATGAAAAGTCGGAGGTCTTATTTAGTAAGGGTGTTCCTATCGATAAGAGAGAAGGTTTGATGGAGATTCTTCATATGTGGCATGTTGACAGACATGGGAAATATTTAGGTATCCCGACAATTGTGGGTCGATCAAAGAGAGCAGTATTCGAAGCAGATCTTGATAGGATCTGGAAGAAATTGCAGGGGTGGAAGGAGAGGCTTATATCTATAGCAAGGAAGGAAATACTTCTGAAATCTGTTATCCAGGCTATTCCTACGTATTTGATGGGAGTGTACAAGTTTCCGAGCACGATTATTCAACGTATTCACTCTGCGATGGCTCACTTCTGGTGGGGATCGGACGGAGGGAAAAGGAATACCCATTGGAAAAATTGGAGCTCAATGTGTACCATGAAATGTTTTGGTGGTATGGGATTCCGTGATTTAGGGGTGTTCAATGATGCTTTGTTAGGGAGACAAGCGTGGAGACTTGTTCAGGCTCCTTCCTCTCTTCTTGGTCGTGTTTTCAAAGCTAAATATTATCCCCACTCTGATTTCCTTTACTCCTATCTTGGTTATGCGGGAAGTTTCTCATGGAGAAGCATTTGGTCATCGAAGGCTCTTGTCAAAGAGAGGGTTCTATGGAAGGTTGGTAATGGGCGTAAAATTAACCTATGGTCTGATCCTTGGGTGGCGGATGCGGAAGGTCGATTAATTCTGAGTGAGGAAAATTTTGATCTGGTTAAAGTGTGCGACATCATTGACCCTGATACGATGGACTGGAAGCTTGACATAGTATAAAGAGAATTTCTTTGACTGTGACAAGCAATGCATACTTGCTATTCCCATTAGCGAAAGAGACCAAGAGGATGAATTAATCTGGGCGTTCTCAAAGAATGGTGACTACTCTGTAAAATCATCCTACATTCTTGATAAGGGTTGTGATCTTGATAATTTCCACCATGCTTGGGTGGAAATCTAGAAGGCAGAGGTCACCCTTAAAGTCCGTGTTTTTTTCTGGAGGTTGTGCACGAACACTCTGCCTGTTCGAAGCTTACTATACCACCGCCACCTAATTACGGATACCTCCTGCCCCTGGTGTCTCTCTGAAATTGAGACGGTGGAGCACACGTTTGTTGGCTGCAACCGTGTTCAAGGGGCTATGGGAAGATTGCCATTGTGCTAAAATGGCGAATTGGAGTTCCTTCAGCTCTTTTTGTGACCTCGTGGTGAGCTGGAAGAAGCTTGGACCAAAGACCGTTCAGAGGGGTATGTTTCTTGCTTGGTGTATATGGGGTGATAGGAATTGCAAGGTGTTCCAGAACAAAGCTATTCCTAATGCGATCACAGTAGAGCGTGTTTCCAGGTATGTTGAAGAGTATGGAAGTTACTCTGCTCGGATTTATAGGGTTGTGGGTTTGCGACCTCCTCCCAGCCCTATTAAATGGTGTGTACCTCCTGCGGGCTTCATAAATTAAATGTTGATGCTTGCCTTGCTGTTGATGGGTGGGTGGGTTTGGGTGTCATCGCTAGAGATCATGATGGCAAGGTGTTGGTGGCTGCCACGAGACGATGTCGCTCTTTTTGGATACCTGAAGTTGCTGAAGCGAAAGCCTTGCTCTTTGCTTTGAAAATTGGCAGGAGATATGGATACAGGGAGATTATTCTCGAGTCGGAGTGCAAAGTTATCATCGATAAGCTGTCCAAGAGTTCGATCTCCTTGGAGATTGACATTGTCCTTGGCGATATTCTTGCTTTGTGCTCCGAAGTTTTGTCTGTCAACTGGTCTCATGTGAGACGTGATGGGAACAATGTTGCCCATAATAGCTTATTCCTTATGGTTTAGAGCAAAATTGGGAAAATTATTGTCCCCAAGATGTTGCTCCATTTGTACTTATGGACTCTTTGTCCCGTAATTAATTGATGCTTTGCGTTCTCTCAAAAAAAAAAAGTATAAGTTAAAAATAATTGGGTTTATTTTAGTAAAATAATAAAATATTTTGTATATATTTTTTTTAGGTAAGCACTTTGTCATAGGGCTGAGTGCAGATTGCTCATGTGGCGCCAGAACCCCGAGGATCGATCCAGACTAGCTTTTCCCATATGCGCAACAAGCTAAAATATAGAGGAAACAACACTATTAACTTTCACCACAAACACATGAATAAGTTTGGCATATAGGCATAGGGCTGGGAGATTGCCTCATATGGGACTTGTTGTACCGAGATATTAGAGAAATTTGTCACTCTGTGCTCTAATGTAGATTCACCAATGAAACAAACTCATATGATAAAATAAGGAGGGGAAAAATAGTCAATGTCAAAGAATTTGAATTTCATTTTTCCTTGGTTTGATATATAAAGTAAAATAACTCGATCCACCTTGATTCAACAAGGTGAAAAGTTCCATCATAAATCAATCCATATTTCATTTAAAAAATGTGTATAATTAGTAATATTTCTATAAAAAAAAAAAAAAAAAAAAAAAAAAAAAAAAAAAAAAAAGGTCAATAATTTTTATTAAACTAAGATCTTATGAATGTTGATATATTTACAAAATGTCATCATAACTAGGATATTTCTTTGATTTATTTACAAAATATATTCAATAAACAGTAAGATAAACAATTTTTGTTCATCGTGAAGATCAAATGTGGTTCCCCCAATTAACCCCCTATGCAAAACACTACCCATATTTGACCCAAGATCCGGCATCCAAAATCAACTACTCCGTAACTCCGGCATCATTCTTCGCAATTTCACAAGTCAATTCCTCCCTCTCCCCACCGGAAAAACCCATCGTAGTCATCATCAACTTGACTCAAATCACTACATAATGCTCTAGTACTCAATCAAACACTCAAAACCAAACCATCCCAATCAATTAAAATGCTCAACACCGTCCAATCTCCGATCACCATCACAATCTTCTCTCTCCTCCTCCACCTCCACCTCCACCTCCACCCCACCACCTCCGCCCCAATCCTCGGCCTCGACTCCTTCCTAACCCAACAATTCCAAGTCGACCCTCACGCATCCAACGACACCCTCCTCTCCCTCCCATCCCACCTCAAATCCACCCTCTCCACCACCGCAACCACCACCCTCGACCACCGCATCACCTCCCTCCTCTCTCTCTCCCTCCCAACCTCCCTCCACATCAAACTCGTCGGCCCCTCTTTCACCCCCATCTCCGCCTCCACCCTCTCCTCTTTCCTCTCCGCTTCTCACTCCTCCTCCCCCTTCCACGTCATCACCCCCTTTGACTCCACTCTCCACCACCTCTCCCTCTCCCACTCCCTCCACCACGACTCCTCTCTCTCCTCCCCTTCTCTCTCCTCCTCTCTCTCCTCCGCAATCCGCGCTTCTCTCGCCTCATCTACGTCTTCGCTCCGCTCTTCCCTCTTCTCTGTTTCTTACTCCGTTGTCGATGAGATCATAGCGGCTGATTTCCGCCGCGAGAAGCCCCTTCATGGTTATACCGTCTATCTCATCAATCTCGGCGCCCAATCGAAGCCGTATGCTTATACGTATTCGGGCTCAACTGGGTCGGAATTGTCTTCGCCGAGTTTTACAAAATGCTTGGGTTCGGTTTGGGTGAGTAAGGATAGGTACATTTGGGTTGATTTGGGTGCCGGCCCGGTGGATTACGGGCCGGGTCTTTCGGGTGATGGGGTTCTTCCTAAGGGGGAGTTTCATCCTCTTGCTGCTTTTCATGGGAAGGCGAAATCGGATAAGGCGGTGTTGGCTGATTTAGCTTCGTTGGTTTATAGTGCTTATCAGGTATTGCTTGTTCCTTCTTTGAGAATTCCTGTTCCTTTTGAGAATAATCTTGTTGTTCAGTTTATTCATGTTGTTGGGAGTGATGGTAATGATCATAATAGTTATGGTTTGGATTGGAAATTGATTGAGAATGCTTTGTCTGATAAGGGTTTGTTGCTTGGGGATCAGTCCTTGAGTTTTAAGAAGTATGAGATTAATTATAAGGAGTGTGCTTTGTGTTCTTTTGCTGTTTCCAAGTCGAAAAGCTCGTATACTAGTAGGTTTTTGTTTGATAACTATACTTTGATTGTGAGTGAGTATGTGGACTCGAAGAAGTTGCATCAGATACTGTCTGATTCGGCTGATGAGTTTAAGAGGTTGGCGGGTGTTCATGAGGAGGATGATTTTAAGAGGGTTATCCCGGTGTATGTTTTCGATTTGGACGATAATACGTTGCTTATGCTTGATCGGTTTCATCAATCGGTGGCGTTTAAGGACATGGTGATTGCCATTAGGACAAGGAATACTCAGACTGTGAGTGATTATAGTTGTAATGGGCGTCATGTTTTTACTCAGACTAGAGAGCTTGAGAGGCCAATTATTGGATCAGTCTTGCAGAGTATGTGGGGTGTGTCTCCAACCCATTTGAGATGGAGCCCCAGGCATAATACCACTTTGGTTGATTATACTTGGAGTGTTGGGCAGACTCCATTTGGACCGTTCTCGGAGATTTCTTCTTTGTCGTTTGTGCAGAAGGATGCTGCTCGAAGGAATGTTCTTTTGACCACTTTGAATTATACTGTTTCGAGTGCCATAGAAGTCCTTCAATCTGTTAAGGCACATGGTGGGTATCAGAAGCTATTGAAGGGTAACCAGGTTACTGAATTCTCACAGAGGTGGTCTCTTTTTAAGTATAAGCTAGATAAGATGATTACAGCGCTGTCCCATTTGGAATTTGAGTTGGCCTCATATTACTTGAGATCATCGGAACATGACTTGTATGCCATGCACTCAATCATCTATCGTGCATCACAGGAGTTGGATGCTTCACTTGTGTGTTTCACAGATCCACCAGTTCCATGGGCCTCTATGTCTATGTCAGCTGCAACTTTTATCATTCTTTGTTTTGTTTATGCTAAAAGGGACAAGTTCTTCAGGAACAAAACAAAGCAGTTCTAAAGCATCAAAAGGGGTTGTAATATTGAACAGGATGAGCACTTGTATTTCTATAGGAGGCAGGCTACCAGGTTAGAAATCATTACTCGATTTGAATAGACCTGTATTTTATTTTGAACAGTTTTCCTTTTTTGGGAACAAATACCAAGTAAGAATCTCATCAGTTTTGATATGTGCATTATTTTGTTTTTCAATTTTTCAGTTTTGCTGAGTCTTGAATACTATCATAAGAAAAGTAGGGCGTCATACACGAAAATGCAATTTTAATTTCCACTGCTGAGTCTCATTTAGCCACTGTTAGCAACAACAGTATTGTTATGGGCCCGACTTCACCCAATCTTCAGATTCTTGCATTTATTTTATGTTTTACTTAATTGATGACAATCCAACTGATGATATAATGGTTGCAGTAATTGATTCTAGCCTGGTATGCAAGAAGAAAACTGGTCATTGACTTTGCCCTTCTAGTAGGATCTGGCTGAAGTTTGCCCTTCTCTAGCTTTTAGGCATACAATATTGGTTTTTAAGTTTGAGTCGAATTCATTCGAGTTAGGAAACTATAAGCTTTCCTGTAGTCTTATTAAAATTAGAGCATTTTAGGTATGTCATGTAGGTTGGTGCACTTATGTGTTAATATCTGTTTTATGTGGTTGGGTTGGTGGTTCTGTGAAATTGTAGGTGTTGTAGGCCTTGTTGTCTGAGAAAGCAAATTTGGAGAGAGTATGTGACAGAAGCAAAGACATTTGGTAGTTTGTTGATAAATTTTTCACTTCTCTTTCCACTTTAATAAACATTAAGGTGTGGTAGAAGTTTTGCTACAGCTTTGAATATTTTATATACTTAACAATTTAGCTTAGAATGAGCTGGTTTTGAAAAGAGAAGAGAGAGAGAGAGAGAGAGAGAGAGAGAGAGAGAGAGAGAGGGGGGGGGGGGTTAATGCAACCCGATGAGAATTTTGAAGTTATTTGAACGAGGGATTGTTGGCAGATCACTGCTAGCCAGGGTCTGGAAACAGACGCCCATACTAGGCTTTAAAAGTTTTATTGAGGAGTTGGGAAGTAAGAAGGATAGTGAATTGATTAGGATTCTAGTAAATGGGGCTTGGTAAAGAAGTTAAATATCAGAAAGAGATGAGCTGCTGCAATTGGGTGGATATTGATAAGCAATAACGAATAGCCAGGTCCCAGGACACCAGGAGGGAAGAAAATATATCCAAATTCTTGGTTAAAAAAAAAGTATGCTATTTTCCAAGGAATATGGAAAGCAGATGGGAAATCAGCCAAATTGAGATTTGGATTGACTCAACAATAGCCATCTGAGCTATTTCCAACCCGTGGTTGCAGGGAGGTGCCTTCAATTGCTTGATGAATTAGAAGTCTTGCAGGTAGATTTTCTTATATAGTAGCTTTTATCACGGTTGATAGATATCTAGTCTTTAAAGCTCATAAGCGAAAGTTAGTATGGAGTAATTTGTGCAAGAAATGAGCCAGCTTAAATTTCCTGTGTTTTGTTGGCCCAAAAAAAAAAAAAAAAACACTTATTCATTCTCCAGTCATCCTGCTTCAGAAACCCCTTGAGCCACTGTTTCAATTTATGTCCTTCCCTCTACACCTGGCACAAGTTCTTCTCATTCGGGCTTGGCAGAAAGCGACGAAGCACTAACAACAAAGAAGAAATCTAGCTCAGTTCAACTCATAGCCCCCAATCCCACGCATGTAGTTCGGATGATTGACCATTTACTTAGGTCACAGCATACCAGAACTGGCAGCATCTCAGTGCTTTGTTTAAAGGTGACTCTTAAATCTTTAGTTCATCCCTACTGGTGACTCATTTTTTCCCCTTTCAGGTTTAGACTCTCAGAAATACCAAGAGTAATCCGTAGGCCCTTAGATATGGCATATGCATGTTGAAGAAAACTATTCAAGTGATTAGGGTTTTGACCTCGGTGTTAATTGACCTTCCCATTTTGTGTATTGAATTGGTAGGAGCCAAGGTTTTCTTTTTTGGGGAAGGGTGTGTGTGTGTGTGTGTGTGTGTGTGTGTGTGCGCGCTGAAATAGGTAAGGAAAACCATTGAATATACTTTGTAAATGTTTGCTTGACGGTGGGATAGAAAGGAAACTGCAATACAAGTTGAATGTGTCTGCTTTAACATATTTGTTTCATGGTGGGATTGTAAAGAAACAAAATTAGCTTACCAGATGATATGTGTTTGCATTACATGTTTGCCCAACAGTAGGATGGAAAGAACATGAAAGTAGCTTTACCTGATGGTACGGAGTATATGTTTTTCATTACATGTTGTTTGCTTCTCAGTGAGATAGAAAGAAAACGAAACTAGCAAAGGAGAAAGAGAGAGAGCAGCCATGCCTAAGTTGATTGCTTACCAGATGATATGTTTGTCGATTCTGTTGATGTAGGCAGATTGATGATGGGATGGTGAGGGAGATTTAGGTGATAGGAATTGTGATGTACAAACTCATGACTATGTCATTATATGAAGAACTTTTGGACCAAAACATTGCCTATAAATTGGCATGCAATTGGGTAAACCAATTCATATTAACTTCGCATGTACATAAACTTTGAATGTACTTACGATTACTTATTATAATGGTTAGTAAAATATATCCTTTTCATGCACATTCGTTCCTATAATCCTTTTCTTAGAAAGAGTACTCTTTATGTTTTGTAAGACCAAATAAGAGAAAAAAGTGTATTAATAATTGCATAAATGTTATAAAAACGAAAAACATATGTTACATCTAACAGCTTTTTCCAACAATACATCTGCGCTGACCCGCGAATCGGGTAAGCCTCCTCACGTATGTTCCAGGTTTTGATTTGATAAAATCTTTCTTGAAACGCCTCTGGTCTAAGGGGTGTCCTGATTCTACAAAGTAAGCTCCGTTCAAGAACACATCATTCTCCGATCTCCATATCCATTTTTTCCATTCTTCGCCGACAACATTGTTCCTGTTTGTGATCTGTTTCATTCAAATAAATTTTTTTTTGATGAATATCAAACAAACTATCAAACAAAGAAAAACAACATTGAATCATTTGCATGTGATTTAGAGTAACTAATGCCATGTTAGTATAATTGATAGTGAATTGTTTGTGTTTCTTACCATTTTAGCTGTAGGATTTGGAGGAGCGATGAATCGATTGCCTTGACTGATGATGGTGGGATGCGAAGTACCACCGATAGCATACATTATCCAGTGTGTGTAATCGTTGTTGAGAACATGGAAGAAACCGTATCTACACCTTGGCATTCTTTGGACAAGCCCCTTTCCAAAGTGGTTAAATGCTAGTGATATTTGCATGATCTCATCCTTTGGATCAGTATCACTAGCACCAAACAACAGCACCTGTACATAGTCATCCCATATTACAGTTAAAAGAAAAAAAGATGTAATACGAGATGTTAAACTTTATAAACTTTGACCATAGTTTTTACTAGTATGTACTTCGTAATATATATTGACTTACGTGGTCGTGTCTGGTGAAATGGTTGTTAGAAAGGGTGATTGCAGTGGAACCCTTAACGATGTCGATAAGACCATCTCTGCAATTCCACATAGAAAGATGGTCGAGCCAAATGTTGGTGGAGGCAAAGATGTTGATGCCATCTCCATCATCAGCACCCCTAATGCCAACATGGTCATGTGTGTCCCTAATTAGTCCTCCAAGAGCAGGCTTAATATCATGGATCTTAATGTTATGAATGATGACATTGTTTGCAAATTGGATGGTGATCCCAGCTCCATCGGCTATCCGGACTTGTGCACCACGACCATCGATCGTCTTGTCGCTTGTCACCAATAGTTCTCCTCTGAGCACAATCCTCATATCCCTAGCAAATGTAATCCACAAGGGACCAGGTTGAAGCACCCCAAAACGGAGGGTTCCTGGCCTGGGGTTAACAACGTTGTCGTCAGCAGGGTCTGTTACTACATAATACGGACCGTCTTTTCCTCCGGTGGTCCGACGTCCAAAACCCTTAACACAATCCGCTAATCTTTTTCGGTCTTGAGCCCAATTAGCCTTGCACCTCCAGCAACGGTCAATTGGGTTTTGAGCCTTGCATGCACCCCTGTACTTACCTAGCCCTCTTCTTGTACTATTGGTTCCTTCTAATGACCTGCAAATTTGTCATTGAGGATTTATGAACAAACTAAATTATGTCATGTACATTAACGAAGGATTTTCTTGATTATGTGACTTAACAAGGTTTAATTAATTCCATAATGAAATCAACATCTCAAAATGACAAAATATAAAAAAATAAAACTACTAGAATTATCTTGCTAATGCAAGCTAAGTTTATGTTTATATGATACTATGATTAATTATTGTTGCAAGCTAATATGAGAGATTTCGGTCTGATATGACCCTTTTCCTTACCTACCCAAAAAGACAATCTGGGATTGTATGGAATCCTAACTTTATGTTTATAAGATACTATGATTAATTATTGTTGCACAGTTTTGATAACTATTGAAACTCTATGCATGAATACATCTACCTTAATAAACAATATAAAAATGAAATGATAATTCGTATATAATATAAATGAGAATTGAAAAAAATAAAAAAAAAAAAAATTTACCGATGGACATGGTAGTTAAATTCATCCATAACTTCAGTAGGTTCATGATGATAGGCTTGTAATGAAGCATTATAAGCTTCAGCAAGTTTTCTCTGAAACCATTCATCGTGTTCATGCTGTTTAACAGTGTTGTTTCCTACAATGTTAGCTTGTGTAGTAGGAATAATGGCCACCAAAATGGTTACAAAAATGAAAAAGGGGATTTTAATTTTGTTATTTGCAAATTCCATGGCTTTTAATTATAATTTGCAAAATCAATCTTCCCTTTTCTTATTAAAATTAAATAAAACTAATGGGGGTGACCTCTATTTTATTTTATTTTATTATTATTATTATTTTTTTTTTTATTTTTTTTTTTTTTTGCGCAGGGCTCAGGGCACGATAGACCAAAACAATTGAATTTGTTAAGCACTCAACACGGTCCTGCCCGGCCTATGCACTCTTTTTTTCTTCTTCTTATTTTGAAGGTATATATATTTACACTTTTATTATTTTTTTAAGATCTTTGTATAAAAGTGTATGAATTGTTATATATTGCCAGAAAGAAATCTATAATAAGGATTGTAAATAATCATAGAATAAGAAATGTGCCTAAAAAAGTGGTATACCACATTTTCCTCTAATTTTCATTCCAGTCCTATATTTGATAGCAAGCCACAATCTAATACAAATTTTATCCTAATAGTAGGCTTAGTGTTTTTTTGGTGTCAAAAGCTAATAATAGGATTTGACTATTCTACAGTTAGGGCTATGAATTCATATGCTAGTAAGAAACAAGGTTCTTTCAAAAACATTGGTTTAAAGTCAATTGTGAATTTTAGAGTCTAATAATCTAAATTATTTATTTTTTTTGTTGGGGAGTGATAGACTATTTCCTAACCTTTCCCTATTATACAAGGGACGACGAGAAGTGAAAAAATAGTATTTTCATAAAAATGCCTTTTATCACTATTAAATTCACAAATATCTACACTTTAATCATTTAAAATTGCAAACTCCTAATAATGACAAACAAAAAATATATAATCAATGACAATTTAGCAAAATCACTTAAGTCTATTGTTCATATCCCTTGTAGAATAGGAGGTTTGGAAAATTGTAATTCCCTGGTATTCATAAGGAGATTTACTAGGATGAATAGGTCTCTAATTACAAAAGGAGATCTACCTTGACGAGTAGGTCTCTAATTACATTTCTCTTATATAACATGATGGGATTAAAAATGAGCGTTTAGTTGCCTTTAATTTGTAGCCAGTCACCTTATGAACTTTGTGCATCTAGGAATTATCGAGTTATTAGGGATAATCCCATCTCTACTTTCCACTTGGTGCTCAATCAACTTTCACTTAGCATGAAGCTACGCCAATGGTTCATGAAAAGCAATGTAGGCGTTTAACATTTATCATCAAGTGAAGGTTACCAACCCCCCTCCTTTCCAATTTGATATTATTGGGTTGGATGTTTTTTCCGAGGAAATTCGATCAAGTTCATAGACTGAGGGGATATCAGTGTCATTTTACCCAATAAGTAAGGCAGCTTTGTCATTTCATCTACTTTAATTTTCTTTCTAATTAATGGGAGCTCTCTATTGTAATTAGCTCCTCTCCTTGCTTGCATACTTATATCATGGCAAAAGTGAACCAATGTAATGCATGATATATGGGTAGTGGCTAGAGGTGGGCAACATGCAGTGCTGGGCCGCTGCGGGCCGTACTTGATGGTGACTCGTGTCGTGCCTACATCTTGACGTGTGAAAATTTTACTCTACACTACAGTGTAGGTAGTGTTACTTACACCCCATCTAACGTAGTGTTTTGCGTGCTACCCACACCCCCCTGTAAGCTTCTTCATTCTTCAATTATTTCCTTTTTTTTTTTCCTTTTTTCCTTAATTCTTTGTTTCTTTCTTTTCAAGCTACGTATATATATTAATTTAAACTCTATATTTTCTCTCTCCTCAATTGATGAACCTCCATTTTTGTAATTGATCAACCTCAATTTTCACCATTTTTGAATCGATTTTTTTCTGGTTAATTCATTCGAATTTGATAATCGTTATTGTTCATCAATGGCAAATTCTCCATCTGGAGATTGCGATGATTTTGATCGTGATTGCGAGTGGTTGTTTCCTTCTGGAGTTCGTTTGGTTGAATCGTTTGCTCAACAATGTGAGTAATTAGCATCATAATTTTGTAATTTTTGATAATTTTGTAAGTTTGTAATTGTATAATGCTCTGTTTATTTGAATAATTTGTTCGTTTGGTTGAATTGTTTGCTCAACAATGTTAGTAATTAACATTATAATTTTGTAATTTTTCATATTTTGTAAGTTTGTAATGTTATAATGCTTTGTTTATTTGAACTTAATTTATATATTATGATTCATTTTTGTTGTTTTAACTTTCAAATGTGATTATATTATGCTGAAATTTTGTAAGTTTGATTATATTATATTTTGTAAGTTTGTATTGTGATACTCTGTTATGAACATTTCGGTGGTTTAATTTCTTTGCTCTGTGTTTTAGAATTGTGTGTTTTTGTTATGAACATTTCTTTGGTTTAATTAATTTTAAAATTGATCATGTGCTGTTTTATTTTTGAACATTTTATTTATTCATTATTGTTCATTCCTGAAACCCTTTATGTTCATTTATAATTGTATATTTAAACTTTGTGCAATGGAAAAAAAAAGTATAATATTGTTTATGAAGAAGCATCAAAGTCTGAATTAAAGGATAAACAATTTAAATCTGAAGATGAAGCTTTTGATGCGTATAACGAATATGCTTTTAGGAAAGGTTTTGGAATTCGAATTGGGAAGAGTAAAAGAAGAAGAGATGATTCATTTTTGATGAAAAGATTTGTTTGTTGTAATGAAGGATTCAAAGATGATAAGTGTAAGAATAAAAGGGTTTATGAGAAGCTGGATATTCGAACTGGTTGTTTATCTTTTGTGCAGTTTCATATTGATCATTTAGGTGTCTATACATGTACAAGACATGAAATGGTTCATAATCATGATATGATTCCTCCTGAAAAAAGGCATTTGATAAGGTCTCAAAGGGCTGTCAATAAAAATTCACTTCTCTTCATTTCTACAATGAAATTGAGCGGAGTCAAAGTTACTGATTCTTTGAGGGTTCTAAAGAAGGAGGTTGGTGGATCTCCTAATCTTTCTTTTATTGCTCCTGATGTGTACAATGTAGTATCATCTGAAAAAGTTGTCAAAATTGAAGGATGTGATAGTAACCAATTGATTAAATATTTTGCGAAGAGACATGTGGATGAGGTAGATTTTTACTATGATTTTGAGCAAGATGATAGTGGTGCTTAGTTAGCTTTTTTTGGCGTGATGGTAGGATGATGAGAGATTACCATTACTTTGGAGATTTGTTGGTTTTTGATACAACCTATAGAACTAACAAATATGGAATGATATGTGCTCCATTTGTTGGGATGAACCATCATGGTAATAATGTCATGTTTGGTATGGGTTTTATTCTTAATGAGCGCACCGAGTCTTTTGATTGGTTGTTTGATACATTTCTACAGTCAATGGGAAGGAAAAGTCCTATTACAATTATGACAGATCAAGCACAAGCAATTGCAGCGGGTATAAGAAACATTTTTCCTTCAACCGTCCATCATCGTTTATGTGTATGGCATCTTGAACAAAATTCGAAGAAACACATTGGATCATTGAGAGCTTTGGAAGGCTTTACAGATTTGTTTGGATATCTTTTGAAGTATTGTAAACTCCTCCTGAATTTGAACATTTCTGGAAAAGGTATATTATTATTTTAATATTTATTTTTGATTTTTATTATGTGATATATTTGATTATTATGTCATATGTATATGAACATTTAGTGTTTTTACATATGTTCATATAATTTATGTTTTTTGTATGATATCATAATATTTATTAGTATCCATGTTGTTTATGAACATTATTCTTTATATAAATGTACATATATTAATTTATATTTTGTTCAAATTTCAATTAATATATGATCATTTCTGTTGTACAAGATGTTGGATAAATACAAGTGTGAAAATGTTGATTGGTTATGTGATTTGTATAAAATAAAAGAAATGTGGTGTCCTGCTTACTCTAAGAAGTATTGGTCTGGTGGTGTTTTGTCCTCTCAACGTAGTGAAACTACTAATAAGTCAGTTTCACAACGTCTTAATAAGACCCAAGGTTTATGTGATTTTTATCATGTTTTTCTTGATGTCATTTCTGAGTGGAGAAGTAAGGAAGGTGGCAAAGATTTTAATACTTTGAGGGGTAATAGGCACCTAGCATTTGCTAATATTGGTATATTAGTTCATGCAAGATCATTGTACACTATTCAAGCTTATGTTCTTTTTTAAGAAGAGTTCATTAAGGGGACTGCTTATGATCATGTTGATAATGGTTTGTGTTTTCCAGAATATTCATATCTTCTTTGGAGACCTGTGAAGGATATAATTAAGCATGAATTTGTTTTCAATAAAGAAACACATGCAGTTTGTTGCACATGCATGTACTTTAGTGAGACTGGTTTACTTGGTTCTCATTCTCTTCGAGTTTATCATTTGCATTGTGTGCGTAATATTCCACAAGAGTATATAATGAAATGATGGACAAATGCTGCCATGTGTAGTCATGGTATTGAAGAACCTACTTTGAGCACAAATATTGTGGCTACTAGAGTTTGGAGGTCACAAACACTTCGAAGTTTGTTAAGTTGATAACAAGTTGTCAGAATTCTTTGAATGCAAGGGCAGAGGTTGGATGTTATTTCAATCTTTTAAAAGAAAAGGTTATGAGCATATCAGGTGCAATTGATTTTAGTGAACCTGTTGAAGAGGTTGAAATTGTTGATCTTGAGAACAAGAATCCTCCAAAAGCTAGGCCTAAAGGTGAGAGGAATGTAAGGCCTAAGAGCACCTTGGAGAAGCAGTGCAACAAGGCAAAGGGTAATTGGAAGAGGAAAAAGTCAATGTACACTCCTTACAAAAGGGGTATAGGGCAAGCAGTTGTACAGGTATATGATCATTTAATATTTCAGTATTGAACATTTGTGTTTTCTGAAATGAACATATATATATATATATATATATATATATATATATATATATATAGGAACTTGATGAGAATGGGTGTGCTGTTACCTATGCTAATTCTATCAGTGATCCCACTGAATTGATTGTTTTGAGAAATAAACAGTCTCAGGTAAATTTAAATGTTAAAAAAAAAGTTTATTTATATTTTATATATTAATGATTTTTAATTGTTTAAAAATATAGGTTGGATTGAATTCAGTTGTTTTAGAAGAAATTCCTTCTAGTTCTAAGGAATCGGATCAGAGTTTTTCTAATGATTTTGATCAGGTATGTTTGTTTGCTATTAATTATAAATTTATTTTATTTTTATGCATATATTATGTATATAATATTTTATTTATTTTTTGTAGGCTTCTGGTGAAAGCACTGTTCAATCCAGCATATCTGTTGATGTTGATATTTCACCTCTTGCTAAGGTTTTTTTTTCCTTATATGTTTATATAAGTGTTTGTAATTGATCATATATACTTTTAATAATGATCAATTTAATTTTTTTACAGGCGAAAGATTTAAATGTTGTTGAAGGTGTTTCTGCTGTTCAATCTCGTTCCAATGTTGGTGAAAATAAAGGTTCTGCTGGTGTTAAACTTATTCTCAAGTTAATTCAGGAGTTCCAATTCATACTAGTGTTTCAACAAAATCTTCTGCTGGTGTTCAACCTACGGTTCCTAGGATTGTTCAAACTGCACCTCAGAATTGTTCAAACTTTAATCCAGAAATGTTCAAATTCCATTCTACAAATGTTCATTCAACAAATGTTCAAGGTATTCCTCCTACAGTTCAAAGAAATGATCAAGGTTCTCGTATTCAAAATGTTCAAGTAATTTCTCCCACAGTTCAAAGAAATGATCAAGGTGCTCGTGTTCAACCTAGTGTGTCAACAAAATCTCCTGCTGGTGTTCAACCTACGGTTTCTAGGATTGTTCAAACTGCCCCCCAGAATTGTTCACAATTCAATCTAGAAAAGTTCAAATCTAATTTAAGAAATGTTCATTCAACAAATGATCAAGGTTCTCGTGTTCAAAATGTTCAAGTTATTCCTCCAACAGTTCAAAGAAATGATCAAGGTGCTCGTGTTCCAAATGTTCAATCAAGAAATGTTCAATTAGGTTCTGGAAAAATTTCTTCTAAGTATGACAGGTTGTTAGCCTTTTTTGATACAACTATAGCTAAACGTTTGGCTAATAAATATAAATAGGTTAGTATATTAGATCTCTATAAATGTGGATTTAACTTCTTATTTGTAATGGTGGTTTAAGTACTATTTTGTAATGTTGAATTTTCTGTTTATTATTTTAAAGACATAAATTTTTTTTGTCTGTTTCATATAGTTCTATTTAACTCTATTTTATATATTTTGTAATGTTGAACTTTATATTAGAATTTTATATGTTTTTAAAATTCAACATTTATAAATGATTATATAGTCATTTGTATATGAACAAAAGTAAAGATCAATTAGAACTTTATATTAGAATTTTATATGTTTTTAAAATTCAACAATTATAAATGATTATATAGTCATTTGTATATGAAAAAAAAAAGTAAAGAACAATTAAAACTTTAGATTAGAATTTTATATGTTTTTAAAATTCAACATTTATAAATGATTTTTTAGTCATTTGTATATGAACAAAAGTAAAGAACAATTATCCATTTTATAAAACTTATAAATTTTTTCATTCAAAGATTAAAATGAAATATCAACAATAAATTTTTAACAAATAAAATTCATAAGTCTATTTCTTAAAAAGAAAAAAAAAATATCTATAAGTCTATATATAATATATGAACATATACATATTTGTAAATGAACATATGATACTACTCCTTTGCAAACTTTCTTGCTTTCCTTCTATTTATTCTTGATTCAAAATTTTCTTCAAACAACATCAATTCTGCTGTGTATTGGATCCTAAGCTTCCTAATTTGGTTCACCTGTTGAAGAAAATGAATTATCAAATTTTAATTTTTAAACACTGTTTTATAAATGAACATTATATCTTATATTATTGAACATTTATCATACTTACATTGTTTGGTTTTAAATCACAAATCCAACTCTCATTAGGATCAGCAGTGAAGGTTTCCATATGCTTCATAATGTAAATTCCACAGTTTGTATGATCATCGTTGCTACGCCATTTCATCTTTTCCAAAACAACTGTGTAGTCTTCAATTCTATTTGCATCTTCATATCCAAGGTGTTTCATGTATTCTGCCAATCCTTTTAACTGATAAAATCAACAGAAAAAATTGTTGAATTGTTGGTTTTGTGATGAAGTCATGAACATTTAATAACACATAATTGATCATGTATCTAAGTATAAATGAACATATTATCTCACCATCAATTTTGGTTGTTCTTCATACTTTCCTTGGACCGAGACATGTTGTGGCAGTTTTCTATTGTCTATTATATGAATTTTGTCTTCTATATGATTGACGCACAACAGAAAAAAATGTTGAGAAGTTGATACTGGGAAGAAGACCTGAACAAATAATAAAATATTATTAAACATTTTACTAAATATAATTGAACATTTGTATATGATTATCATGGCAATACCTGTTTGTATCCAACAATGCTATCAATTTTATTCCCCTTCAGCTTGTTGTTCATTCTTTCTATGAAGGATTCAATTCTTTTCTCCATGGATGAGCCTTCTTGACAAACTTTATTTGTGCACATAATGTACTGTTGAAATAGACACAAACATATTCAAAATTAATGAATTTTTAGCAATTATAAATCATATAAAACAACACCTAAACTTTAAAAAAGAAGTAAAACTAACATGAAGCATTGTTGAGAAGTAAATCTTGTTTCTTGGCTTTTTATGATTAAGAAACCTTGCCCATGCATCTATCACACAATTTGTCACTTCAACATCATCTCCAAGTGTTTTCATTTCTTGTCTATTGATGTGATTCAACCCATCATAATATAAAAGTGCACTGCAATATGAACATTTAGTAATATAAAGGTGAACATATTTTCAAAGATTATATTTAACCTTAAGTAAAATTAGTAAAAGTAAATACCTTTCATCTTTTCCACCTAGTGCAAAGTCTACTGCAACTTGGTTCATGGTTTTGTCATCTTTGAATAGATCCTTCTATTTGATCATGTAAGGAGATCGGAAAGCAAGAGGAATTGTTTGCTTTTCACGTTGTGGTCTTGTTGTACATTAAATAAAGTAGTGAAATTAAGAACATTATTTCTTATATAAATGGACATTTATATGTATATAAAAAAAAAAATATAAAATTGTACCTTTCAACTTTTTGCTTTCCAGTGTTTTTATCCTTTTCTGCAATTGACTTTTTCTTTTCATCATTCCTGGACATATTAAATAAAAAAAATGAACATTTAGTTATCTGAAAATGTTCATTAATAATTTTGAACATTAGTTTTATGTATGTACTTTTTTGTGACTTTTAAGGATGTTGTATCAGTCTCCTTGGGTTCACTGAAATGTCAAACAGTGTCAGTACATATAATACGTTATGTGCGTTTTCAATTCATAAAATGAAAGATATTTATATAACATAAACCACACATTCATATTACATATTCAACAAAATATTGTACACACATACAATAGTTTACGAAACACCAGTTTGAAGTTACAACACAATAGTTACATAAGTTAAATTGTTCGATCTAGATAATTTATCCTTACTAATTACATAACCCTAATAGTAAGACATGTCTTCAAGTTTTTACCCCTCCACTTTTTCATCATTATTTGTTTTTTCAAAAACATCTTCCTTGTCTTGTTCTGCTTCTCCGATTGGATCATCCCTTTTTCCACCAATATCTGACTTTGTCTCATCATCAACTTTTGAACCAGATCCTGCATCTAAGAAGAAATAAAATTAGATATGAATATAATTTCTTTGTAAATGAACATTTGACTCTTTATAATTGAACATTCTACCATTTCTAGGCAATCCTTCAATATTTTCTTCTAAAGCTGCTGAAGTTTTACCCATATCCATTTCTTCAGCTGTATTATAAATCATCATTATGGATATACATAAAGTTAATAGTATTACACATAATAATTAGAAATGAAGATTTATTTTTCACTTATGTACATTATTTATTATATAAATGAACATTTTACCATTTGTTGAAGTTGTTGGTGGTTCAATTATATTACCAAGTGTTGAAGTGTTGGGTCCCATTCCTGTTTTTAAAAATTAACAAATTAAAATAATTTAGACCACAAATTGAGAATTTTGCATATAAAAATCAGAATAGTGTCTTTGAGTTAGAATTTACCAATGGCTGGAGAAGGTGGAGTCAACCCCAAGCTGAAAGCTTTTCTGATGTCATATTCTTGCTCTTTTTCCTTTCCCTTTTTGGTCATTTGCTTCTCAGGAACTTGCTTCTCAGTCATTTGCTTCTCAGTTGTTTGCTTTTCAGATGCTTGCATCAGATCCTTCTCAGCTTGATCAAGTGCATTCAGGAAATCATCACTGCTAAAGAATTCTTCATCTTGGCTTAGAATTGACGGTTCCCTACTTGCCACCTTTCCTAACACTTCATCAACTTTTTTGACCAAGTCATTTCCAGGAAAGATGTCCTTTGCCTTCACCAATTTTGTAGAAAGCTTTGACAGGTTTGAACAAGTTGTCTTTACCAGGGTTACAAAATCATTCATGAAAACCTAGATTATAAGAATGAATATTCAGAATTATGCAGATGAACATTTAAGATCATATAAATGAACATTTATATTAACGAAATTGATCATTTTTATAACCTGAGGACTTTCTTCAACTTTTGCAGCAATCCTTGGTAGAATTTTTCCTCTCCCAAATCCCAAATCAAATTCAGTCTTTATCCTTTCAAGAACCATGTCTCTTTTCCATGCAGATATAATAGGAAATGTTCTTGGAGGCCTTTTGTCTAACCTCTGAACCCTATCAAAATAAAACAGCAACAAGAAAAAAGAAAACAATGAACATTAACAATAAAAGAAATGAGCATTTATCAAAATATAAATGAACATTTTGTATCTAAGCATTTACCATCAGAAATTGCAGAGGGCCTTTGTAGAACCCCTTGCCTTGCTTCTTTCTCCAATCAACATGACTTTTGATAAGTGAGTCAAATACATACTGACACCAATTCAAATTTCTTATTTTTTCTTTGTCCATCATAGAAAAAAGAAACTTGAAATGACATTGATTGTTTGCACTGCATTTCATCATACAGTTCACAGCCACTGCTAAAAAATTGGTTATGAAATGTTCACTTGGTGGTCTGTTTTTGATGAATTTGTCATGTATGTATCCATTGACAATTTGTAAACAAAATGACCAAAATATTTGTAATTGTTGATCATTTAATGTATTATAAATGAACATTTAAAACTGATCATACCTGACTCACTGATGGAGTTTTTCCTCCCCATGACTTTCTCCATTTCTTCAGAAATTCTGCATACTCCTCACTAGCTTTATCAGACTTTGCCTCAACAATTGGAATTTCTCCTGTAGGCAAGCCATAAACTACCCTCACATCCTCTACCTCAATTTCTATTTTTTCATTCTTTGGCAATTCAAAAGTTTGGCTACTCTCTTCAAAACTTCCCAATATCCAATTACAGAACCTTTGATCAAGTTGAGGTAAACTAATGTCAAGAAGTGATCCTAACCCTATATCAACAACTTGTTGTTTTTGCTCAGCTGTCATTTTATCTATCCATTGCATGAACTTGACATGTCCTCCTCTTTTTGATGCTTTCTCTTCCTCAAATTCCTCTTCCTGTATTTCCTCAACTTCCTCAGTTTCCATTGCTTCAACTATTTCAGTTTTCATTTTCTTTTTTCCCATACCTTTTCTTTCCTTGATCATACACTACCAACTTTTGCTCCCCCTTTTCAGCCTTTGCCTTCACTAACTTCTGTGCCTTCCCCTTCTTTGCATGTTTCTTCTTTGGATTTATTTCCTCCTCCTTCTCCTTCTCCTCCTCTAACTCATTATCTTCCTCACTGGCAGGCTCTGCTTCAGCTTTATATATTGACTCTTCACTATCATCACCACTGTCAGTTGAACTTTCATCAGTAGGATCTTGAGATGGTTCATCAGATGGTACTTCTTGTATTTTTTTCCTCTTCCCAGCATTTTTCTTGGCAGGGCTGACAACTGAAAATTGAAATTTATATAAAAATCATCTCCATATGATTTTTAATGTATTGAAAATGAACAGTAACAAAATGATAAAATGAACAAAATTGTTTTTATAAATGATCATTCTATATATAGAAATTGAACATTTATAACATATCATTATATACATGCTTTTTTTTTGCCAGCAACCTTAGAAGTTTTCTTCACTTCTTCTGCAGTTTTCTTTTTTCCACCTATATATTGAAATTGAACATTAATAATACATCATTATATATGATCATTCTATATATTAAAATTGAACATTTACCCTTTTTGGCTTGTTCTTGTACAACTTTTTCAGCAGGAACACCTGACATTTTTTTAAGAGGTGCTGCAACATATTCAGCAGGAGCACCTGCCATTTTTTTGATTGGAGTAGGTGCTGCAGATGGTGCATCAGCTTCCTTTTGGATAGGAGAAGTTCTTGTAGACATTCTTCTTTTCTGACCTTTTTTCACGGTTTCTTCGGTAGGCTCAACAGCCTCCTTCTGGCCTCCCTTTTCAGATTCATCTAATAGAACATCTATTTTGTTTTTAAATTTTATGTTAGTAAAGTTAAAAATGTAATATTTATTATTAAATAGAAAAGTATTACCTTTACATTGGCTTCTTGTAACTCTACCACTTGGCACAATAGGGCTTTTATTTTTGTTTTTCCTTGCAACCATTTTGTATCTTGATTTCCTTTTGGTTGACTGTTCACTCTTTTGAGATGAGGCAGCTGTTTCTTCACTTATTTTTGTGAAATCTTTATCTATCAGATGAGTTTCATCCTCAATTTCAACATAATCAGATGTCATTTGTGCTGCATATTAAATGATCAAATATAAAACATTAAATAAACATTTATGTAAATAGGATGACAAATGTTTAATATATACAATATAAATGAACATTTTAGATAATAAATATTACCTTTCTTTAGGCTTTCATTTGCAGTTGTATCTTTCATTTCTTTAGGCTTTGCCATGTCTTGCTTTTGTTCATCTATATAAAATTAATTAGTGAAATTTATTAATCTTCTTGAACATTTAATATTATGCAGATCAAAAATGAACATTTTATGTAATGAATATGTACATTTTTCAATATTTACCTTTCAGATTTGTTGTCTTTGGAATGACATCTTCCACAGTTTTCTCTTTAGGGTTTTTCTCTTTTCAGGCCCTTTTTTTCCCTCTTGTCCTTCTATGAAAATTTAATCAGTTAAAATTGAAATTTATTAATCTTATTGAACATTCAATATTATGCAGATCCAATATGAACATTTTATGTAATAAAAATGTACATTTTAAAATTTTTACCTTTCAGATTTGTTGTTTTTGGAAAGACGGAACAAAAATTAGGTTTCATACATAAAATCGCACTACAATCGCCATCGCAAGAAAATGAACAAAATTACTTACTCCTTAGTTACATTTTGCTCCGATTTTGCAGTTGCATCTTGTATGTTCTTCTCTGAAGTGTTCTTTTGCAAAATCACACCATAATCGCAAGAAATTGAACAAAAATAAGGTTTCATTCATAAAATTGCACAACAATTGCAAAAAAATGAACAAAATTACTTACTCTTTATCAAAATATTGTTATGATTGTTTAATTTCTTTTCGAATATCAGACATTTTAAGCAATTTTGGAGTATTTTGAAGCAATTTTGCAGTAATTTAAATCGATTTCCGTTGGGTTTGATGAGAGAGAAATTCTAAAGAAATGAAGAAGATGGTTTCTAGAGAGAGAAATGATTTGAAATTTGGAGGTTTTTTTTTAATGTAAATATATATGTGGGGTAGGGGCGGTTATTTTTTCATTTACTGCGGATAGTTGGGGGGGGGGGGGAGTGGGTAGTTACTGATGTTATGTGGGTTAGTGGGAGGTGTGGGTAGGATGCTAAATGTTGCGTTTAGAGGGGGGTGTAGGGTGTGGTACCTACACTAGGGTCTAGTGTTCACTAATTACTTGACGTGTCGTGCCATGCCGGGCCACCATTTAGCACACCACAGCCCACATCATGGTACGGCCCACGTGCATGGCGTGTCATGCTGGACACCGGGCTGCCAATAATTTTTTTAATTTCTTTTGAACAAGTTTTAAAATGGATATACTATTTAAATAATTTTATTAATTTATGTTTATTTTATTATTATTATATTATTATTGTTCTTTTTATTATTCTTATTTTTATTATTATAATTCTTTATTATTATTTATGTTATTTTATGGCCGTGCCGGGCATGCCATGTTGGCGGGCCAAACTACCGCCCGTGGATTCGTGCCGGATTCATCTTGAAATCGTGTTCACGGCACGGCCCACTTCTCGATTATCGTGCCATAACGTGCCGCTGGCAGGCTCGTGTTGGCACGGGCCCGGCACGGCTCATGCCCACCTCTAGTTGTGGTTGTGGCTCTAATTTCGGTACATTAAGTACATTACACAACAAAAGATGGATGACCATATTCATGGCATTAGTTTGAAATTCATGTATTGGACATGAGACGGAGAGAAGCTAAGAGTTCATATCGGGAACAAATTGTGAAAATCTAATTATTACGGAGTATATTTTATCTTAGCCATGGTTGTTTGATCTTCATGTAATATGTATTAGTCTTTAAAGGTTGGAGGTGGACAGGTGGTAAATGTTGATGAGTGAAATAGAGGAACGATTCACGACAGGTGGTAAATGTTGATGAGTGAAATAGAGGAACGATTCACTAAATTATGGCTATTATAAAACTTGTTCACACTTTTGCATCAGATTGAAACTCAATCATGAAAATATTGTTTTATTATAAACTGCTACCTTGGATATATAAACTGCTACCTTGAATATATAGGTCCTATTTGATGGTAGCGTTTGAGGTAACAGTTAGCGTTTTATAGTACGTTGTTTACTAAGCAAAACCAATGTCTTTGGTAGCGGTTTTGTAAAACTGTTACTTAAAGTAGCGGTTCCTCAATGAAAATGGTCACTACGTTAATTTATGTCTTGTTTTGTATTACTGTAGTTTTTAGTATTTTGTTTTTAAAAGTCACACAATACATGTCATATAGAAAGTAAAAAATTAGTTGTCAAACTTATTGATATCATGAATATTAGAAAGCCGACAATTCTGATTTTCTGTTTTTCGTTTTTTATTTCCAAGAATATTAAAAATTGAAAGAAAAATATAACAATAACGAGCAAGCCTTCCCGTCAAAAAAAAAAAAAAAAAAAAAAAAAAAAAAAAAAAGAGCAAGCCTTAATAAAAGGTATTGGTTTTCCATGATTAACCCCAATCCTAGGGGTCGTTTGGTTGGATCATATGGAATGGGTTGGATGGAGTTAGAATTCATTCCATCTAATTTTTTGTTTGGTTGAGGTTTTTTGTAATGGAATCTCATACCCAAGGGGTTCTAATTCCCCCCTCCCCCTATCCATAGAATCCCATACCTACCCCTTCCCCTAGGATTTATAATCCATGAAGGATATAATCCATTCCAATAATAAAACCAAACAACTTTAAACTATTAAGGGTTTTAGATTCCATACCTCTTTAGTATGAGATTCCATACCAATTCATTCCAATTTAATGAACCAAACACCCCCTTAGATAGATAGCAATTTTACCTTAAAAAAAATGAAATTCCTACCAAACACATACAATAATAGTTTCGTAATTAAGTTTCATTTTGACACAAATTGTAAATAAATTTATAAACTTCCTTGTTTTTTTAGATACACTGGAAATAGAGACTAGCTATTTGAATATAACAATTATTAAAGATGGGAAAATTCTTTGAGAGAAGAGAGAGAAACATTGGTAACATACGGGTGAAAGAGGCACATGAAGGTATATGTGTAATAAGAATATCAAGTGATACAAATTATTAGAGAAGAAACAGGCCAAATAGCTGTTTTGGGTCAGACTAGAGTTAGAGGTTGAGGTGGATCCGAGTTCGACGCAACTTCAATTTGGATTCCGGTTTTATTTAAGCGGGTTTGTAATCAAATTTTCACAAATTTTGGACTCGGATCAGATTTGACTCAATTAGTCAATTGTCATATGTAAATCCCCCCTCCAATTAGTAGATCGATATTAGACCCATATAATCACAAATTGCACCATACCCATCCATTTTCCTCCCTGTTCTATCTTTGCCTTATTAAGTTATTATATTCAGTAAAACAAAAGACTAACCATTGGTGGCACGTGACGACAAAAGGCCATGAAGGCGACAAAGATAGTAGCCATAAATAGTTATATGCTTATAGCTCTAACAAGGTATGAGAATGAACAAGGAAGAAAATTTATGAGAATGAATATGTGTTTCTTTTAACATTTGTGAATACCATAAGGAAATTACAATATTTTATATGCTTCATTGTGCTTTATCTTTCTATTTTCTGAAAACCATTATAACGAAATATGATAATATATTGATTATTGATCCATCTGAACATTATAAACATGATAAATTACTCAAACTTGTGAAATCAATTATAGTGGTTTCCATCCAAACTATATTAACATGATCAATGAGTAGCACCACCTACAAATAATAGCATGAGCAACACCAAATCTTGCAATGGGGGCAATGTATTGCATCAATTTTATTTCTAATAGTCTGAAAAAACACCAATAATAATCATTTATAAGGTTGTGAATGTCATTTATGACACTCGCTGCACGCCTGCACCCATTGCAAAAGTTGGTGCTATTTTAGCTACTATTCATTAGAGGTGGCGGCATGGAATTAGCGATATTATTGATTGCATTTAAGGTATAATTTATATCGTTGAGGCTAATTTTAGCATTGATTCACATTTTGTTTTTTTAATAATATACTAGTGTATGGCCCGGGCAATGCTCCGGGTTGTTACTTTGAACACTTGTAATTGAATAGATATATTCATTCTTTATTATTTATTTATTTGTTATTTGTTTATTTTTAATAGTTTTGTATTAAATCTTTGAATAAATTATTTATGGAACAGCTATTGACTATTTATATAAACATGTTCTTTATATAAAATTTATAATGTAATGAAAATAAAAACATAATTATTATCAAAATAATAGAATCGATTTTTTTTGTAAGAATTGCAGTTCTTAAAGGTTCAGATCTCCAATCCATATGTATTTATGAGTCGAATAAAAAAACATGATTAATTTATGTAGATGAGATGGTAAGTCATCTAATGTGTATTTTTGTGGTTGTGAGTTCGAATCTCATGACAGGCATTTTTCAAATATGAATATGATGACGTGGCGAGGGTGCCACGTGGCACATAAACATTCTTAGGAACACTTTTTAATACCTAAGTATAGGTATAGATATAGATTTAAAGCTCTATTCTATAAGGATATTTAAGTAATCTTATGTGGACACCATTTACCACTACATCACCCATTCCTTTTTATTTAATGCATTTCCTTATATATGATTCATTATTAATTATTTTCTTATTTTTAATGTGTAATGTGATATGTAGGAAATTTTGCCAACAATCAATATATATACTAAAGTAATCACCAGGAATATTCTAGAATTACACGTGTCACGTTTACATTAAAAAATTTCCCTCCAAAAACTTTTTATTTTTTTTAATTTAATTATTTTCCTTAGAAAATAAAAAGATAATTGATGAAAAAAAATAAAATAACAACCTTTTAAAAAAAAAAAAAAATATAGCCTAAATAATAGAACAATAACAACAAATTTAAATAAATAATATATTAAAAATATATACAATCTATAAACAAATACAAACTTATAATAATTTACAAATAATCTTTTTCCTGTAAATATCCGAGCGTTGCTCGGGCACAGAACTAGTCACTTTATTAAGCCATCCACCTTACAATATTGATCAATCTCTTAAACTATGAAAATTTTACAATTTTTTTTCTTTTTTTTTTTTGAATAATATAACAAATTTTGTCAAAAAACAGATAATCTTGGAAATGAGTGGATAAATAAAATAATTGGTCACACAATTTATGCCTTCAATTTCTTTTCGGTAAAGAAACTACCAATTTCCCACCGTAACCATGTCCCAAAGGAAAATTCTCGTCATCCTAACTTTTTCATCTACAAACACATATTTTTTGAAATTGAAAAATAAAATTATACGTACATTTTAAAAAAATAAGTTAATCAAATCAACGGTCAAAAATCAAGCCACCTCAAAATCTCCTACTGATTAACGCTCCTGATCTTCCATGAAAGTGATAAAAACCCGCCGCTTCAAAAAATAAATTAAAAAAAAATTAATCGTCGAAAATTAGGTTGCTCTATAATTTAATTATTTTTATATATTTATATAAACCCTCAACTCATTTCCATTAATTCTCAAAACCCTTATTTTCTCTCTCTTCAATCTCCATTTTTCTCTCTCCTCTGAACTTTCTTCGTCTCCATTAACAATGGCGAAAGGACCTGGACTATACAGCGACATTGGAAAGCGAGCTCGAGGTCTTCATTTTCTCTCTCCTCTTATTTTTCTGCATTTTCTGATATTTTTCTGGATTTTTTCAGGCTTTTAATTTTGTGATTTGGTTTGATTTTGGCATTTATTTTTGAAATGAATTAGATCTTCTTTACAAAGATTATCATTCCGATCAGAAGTTCAGCATCACTACTATCTCTCCTACTGGTGTTGTAAGTGTTCTTCATTTTTTAAATTTTTAGTACAATTTATTTGTTAATTTAGTTGTATACTTGTATTTAGTAATTTTTTTCATTAGATTAGATCGGTTATTTTTTTATTTATTTGTCTGAAATTTGTTGTTAATGTTCAATTTTAAGCTATAATGTTTTTGTGGTGTAATTTTTGAATTAGCTTATAAATATTTGTTATAGCATATTAGTCGGATTTGATAATTTTATGATTAAATTGCTAGTTTCGTGATTATTGTGACAGTTTCTAGAGTTCTATTGTTTTCCGATATGCTTCTGCTGTTTGCTTGCATTGTGTATATTTCTGCAATTGATGTGCTTTGCGATTAATTCAATAGCATATAATACGAGTTATTCTGATATAATGCTGCGATTTGATCAATTTGTGATTAAATTTCTAGCTAATGCTAATAGTTTAGTAATTGTGCTGCTGCTGCTGCTGCATGTCATCGCATTTGCACATATAGTGAAATTCAACATTTCATTACTAATTTTGATGTTTTTATGTGTTTTTCGCAGGCTATTACTTCAAGCGGAACAAAGAAAGGTGAACTGTTTTTTGGTGATGTGAGTACTCAGGTGAAAAACAACAATGTCACGGCTGATATCAAAGTGGACACCGGCTCTAATGTGAGTCATAAAAATGCTGCAATTTGTTGGATATGATGATTTGATTCATGGAGTATTCTAAGCTGGGATCCATTTTTTTGACTTGAGAATTTATTAATTTGGTTTTTTATATCCTGGAGTTTAATTATTGTTGCTAATTATGTTATTTAGAGTGTAATTATGGATGAGTTTTTTTGGTGATAAATTAGTTTCTTCGTCCAGATTGAGTTGTCACATCACTAGGTTGAAAGTCAGCGTCAAAGTCTTGACTGAATGATTGTTACTTAGAGGCTTCTTTAGAAAGACTACTTAAGAAGTATATCCATAATAAAGTGTTATATGTTGTCATTGTCGTTTGGAAGGAAGATTTAGTTTATTTTTGAACTGAACTTAGCTTTGTGTAATTCATGCATGCTGTAGCTTAAAGTGCCAAAATTCAGAAGTAGTCGAATCAAGATGAACAATTAGATTGTAAGAGTTATTGTAGGACGGAGGGGCAAATTTTTATACTGGATTTAGCTTTGTGTGACACAACATGCTACAATTGAGTAAACTGAACCTCACGAGTATATAACCTCCTCCAAAGGAAAAAAGAAGATTTAGGAAAGGAGAATTGAAAGAGAATGGAAGCATGTACTGTTTATGCCTTTGTATCTCACTCACGTATTCTGTATTTGCCAGTTGTTGACTACCATCACTGTCAATGAGGCTGCACCTGGATTGAAAACAATCCTTAGCTTCAGAGTCCCTGATCAGAGATCTGGCAAGGTACACGATTAGATAACACTTGTATATGAAATTATTAGCATGTAGTATTTTTTTGAGGTTTGAAAGCTAATGTTTGTCTTATGGCCAGATTGAGCTTCAATACTTGCATGAATATGTGGGGATATGCACTAGTGTTGGTTTGACTGCAAACCCGATTGTGAATTTCTCTGGTGTGATTGGGACAAATACACTAGCCTTGGGTTCCGATGTTTCATTTGATACCAAAACCGGAAATTTTACCAAATGCAATGCAGGAGTGAGCTTCACCAATGCAGATCTGATTGCTGCAGTTACCTTGTGAGTGGTTTCCTTCTATTACTCTTAATGCAAGTAGTGCAACAGTATTAACATATGTATTTTGTTTGAAGTAAAGAGTAATTCTGGTCTATATCGAGTTCAGTTAGCACGTAGCAGAATTTAGAGAATAATATCTGGACAAGGAAAAATAATAATATACATCTTGTCACATATCTGTAGTTAGTAATGCAGTTTGCTATGTTATATTTGTTCAAGCTTGCTATATGCGGAGTACTGTACTAGAAAAACAGCATTTTGAATCTTTTGATGATAATAATAATAATACACAGATAGAATAATCTACTTGTATCATTTTATACGTAACATTTTACTTTGTGAGATATGGGCTTTTGTAGAAGCATCTGTAGATCTGTTTGACAACTTTAGCATGGAATTGAGAATGAATAAGTTTGACAAAATAAACGTGTTCCATATTGTGTATACTGCGAATGACTTGGTAGCATAAGCAACATATATTAGAACATATTGCTTTATCATTTCTATCTGAGCTTGACAGCTTTGTCAAATTTGTTCGTTGGATAGGAGTAATTATTTAATTTTATTATTATTTTTTTTTATTTTATATATTGCCGTTTCTTGGTGCTGACAAGTGGTTGCTGTTTTTGCAAAGCATGTATATTTAATAAATTATGTGTGGAATATTGTGAAATTAAATCAATTACTTTTTGTTTACTTAGATGATAACAATTGCTAAGAAATCACTTGTTAATGCAGGAATGATAAGGGTGACAGTCTAAATGCATCCTACTACCACTATGTTACCCCCCTAACCAATACAGCTGTTGGTGCTGAGGTGACTCGCAGCCTCTCAACCAATGAAAACACACTTACCCTTGGTGCCCAACATGCTATAGACCCATTAACAACTTTGAAGGCACGCTTCAACAACTCTTGCAAGGCTAGTGCTCTTATCCAGCATGAGTGGCGTCCAAAGTCAACAATCTCCGTCTCTGCTGAGGTTGACACCAAAGCCATTGAGAAAAGCGCAAAGGTTGGATTGGCATTGGCTCTTAAGCCATGAGCTGTCGTTATACTTACCAATGTTCTGTGTTCTTAACGGTGCTGACATTATTTCAGGCGGATTAGGTGATTTTGGTCTGTAAAAAATAATATAAGATTCACAAACTCGTGTCTTCACTTGTCAGTTTTCCTTAGTTTTGTTCATTTCCCGTCCATTGGGTTGGTGGGTGACAGTTTTTTTTGAATATTGGAGGACAGAATACTCAAATCAGATTTTGATCGCAGGCTGTTTCAATCAAGAATGCTGTTTCATCTCCTTTAGATTGAAATGTTTGATGCTGTGCTCTTGCTGATTTATTTTATCTACTTTAATACCGTTTTCATTGTGAAATGATTAATTTGCAGAGTAACCTTTCTTAGTGTCAGAGAACAGGTTGAACTTGGAAGGTCTGATGTAATGTAATTGTTAATTTTGATTAGGCTGGGCCTTCCCAATTATTTTGATAGTAGAATCAGGGCCGGGGTCGGGGTTGGGGTCGGTAAAGGTCAGAAAAGATCGTCTGGTTTCCTTGATTAATGAATACTCTATTCTTATGATCAATTTTCTGACAATTTATCATCTGAGATTTTGTTGCTGTTGGTGTTGCATTCTTGCCATCCTTAGCAGTACAAGATGGATGTTTTTTGGGCCAGGCAGCATAATTGACTAACATTGGCTGGGAGAGGCCTTCCGTGAGCTGTGCTTTAGTAGGACAGGGCATATTGGGTGGTCCTAATGGCATAATGGAACTCGTGCATGGAAGAACTATCACAGCAGCAGTACAGCACTACACAACCCTTTGAATCAAGCCGCAGACCTCCCTAGCTTGACTTGGGTACCATTGTACCAACTGTAGGGTGATAAAACTCTTAAAGAAGAATCCCCTATGATGAAACAGGTGAAATTCGAATCTAGCCCCCGCTTGCTTAAAATTCAAGATCACCCAACAGCTTCAACTCTTCTCCTCCACATTCATCAATTATACTGTTGACGATGTTATCGTTCTTCGTATATGTTTGAATATTCTTCCAATTAAAACAAACTCCATTCCATCAACGTCTAGCTTCCCACATAGATTAACCTTGTTTTCCTCAAATATAACATTTCCTTGTACAAATATAAAGAAATCTGTTCTACTTTATACATCAAAAATCTCATTTTCACTGTACACTAAGGTGATTCACTGTTTGTACGAGTAATATTGGTCGAATCACTTCTATATCATTGTATTTATGTATATTAGCTGAAAACTATCTTAATTCAATGACGCGCTCTTTACACAATTACACTCATGATTTATAGTTTAGTCTTGATTCTTAACTTTGTACGTTGGAAGCCACAAACTCCTGCTATATACGCTTTTCCTGTCTCCTTCTGTCTTCTCATCTGAGTACTCCGTAATATTTAGCAACAGGTCCTAAGAGGCCTGCATTGTATAACAGCACATGAAACAGGTTCAATCTTAACGCTTTCCCTGCTTCCTTCTCATCTATATATCACTTACCAAGAGGTCCAAAGAGGCCTGCATTGTACAGAGGCACATGAAACAGATTCATTCGCAAACATCTATCTGCAATGAGCTGAGGTCAGTCAACACGACAAACATACACAAGTGACAATATTATACATAAATGAAAGGTGATTACGTCTTTTCCACACAAGCTACATTGTATTACAGGAGAAATAAAAGCATTAAGATTTCCAGTAGACAAGGTATTTATTTTACAATGTGGTAGGGGTTTAACATTTAGATTAAGATGATGATGCTTGAAGTAGTCCATCTCTAATCTGCGTGGCAGTGTCACGCACAGCACCAGGCCCATGTGGTATAAACACGGCTGATGTCTTGGAAGCTGCACCAATATCCTTCATGGTGTCAAAGTATTGTGTGACAAGGATCATGTCTATAACATCCTTAGCACTTGTCCCAGGAACATTATCAGAGAAGCCTAGTACACCTCCCTAAGACCATCAACAATTGCCTGTCGTTGCCTGGCGATACCCAGTCCTGAAAGGTACGTGGATTCTGCCTCTCCTTCTGCCTTTTTTATCTGTAAAATCTTCTCTGCTTCAGCTTTGTCATTTGCTGCCACCCTTAATCTTGTAGCTGACAAAGTTAAACCCTTACCAGAGTGAGAACACATAAATGAAATGGGTGATTTATGAAACAATTCAACAAAAAATTGTATGGTTCTGCTATCATCATTTAATATACCCTTTCATTAAATTATGTTGATAAGTTATAAGGCTATATTTTCACATTAAACGAATCTATCAATACAAAAGATGATAGAGGCAACGAAAAAAGAGGACGACAAATGTCTTACCAGCATTGATTTCATTCATAGCCCGCTTGACACCTTCATCAGGTTCAATATCAATAATGACTGTTTGAACAATCTCAAAGCCATAATGAGACATTGCCTGAAAAGAAATTCCTCAGTTTTGAGTGTCAGATTCTGTATGTATAGGATTACTTTCTTACTGATGCATGATATTTCTGTAAACTTACTTTTTCGAGTTCATCAGCAACTGCTTTGGCAATTTCATTCTTCTGATCAAATACATCATCTAGATTTAGCCTTGGAACACTGGCTCTGATCACTATAAAATCAGAAAGGTTATGACAAAATTACTCTTCTGTTAGCTTATGCAGAAAAAAAAAAACAAAAAAAATTGCAGTGTTCAATTATGTTTTCATATTTACCGTCAAAAACATAGGCCTGAATTTGAGAGCGAGAATCAGTGAGCTTGTAAAATGCATCATTTTCCTTCTCAGCTAGGACACGATATTGAATAGATGCAATAACATTGACAAACACATTGTCCTGCACAGATCACTCTATACTCAATTCTCCAATATCCCTATGCAAGGGTACAGATCGAACACAGTCTACATTAATATACTTCATGCAAACAATTCTAATTCTAATTCAATAAGATCAAGCTTTTTTCATGTGAAGCAACTCATGTCAACCAAATTAATAAAACTGACAGCATAGTTGATTCGAGTACTTTTAATACTGAAACACAAATGGTAAGAACTAGAGAGACTGACCTTGGTCTTGGTCTCACAGCGTACATCTAGCTGTTGTACACGAAGACTAAGCTTCCATGCGATCTGATCACCGATGAACCAGGGGACACAGTGGCACCCTGGCCCCAATACGTCATCAAATTTACCAAAGTTCCCCTTAATAGCAACAGTAGATTGGTCAACTTGAACGCAGCAGAACAAGTTCCCCATAGTTGTGGTCTGTGTAATTCACCTTAAGGTTTAAACCACAGGAAAATATACCCAATATAAGGGGTTACGAGAGTATTGATCATTACCAAAACTCGAAAAAAAAAAACATAATTTATTGAGAGCCAAGAATTGTAGACTTGTAGTTCACAATCATTTACAGTACTATACAAAATAACAAATTTAAAGTTGCAATTCACACACTTAATTTTAACTATTGAAGCTCCAACAACAATGCAATAAAATGATGTTGAAAGTAAAACTTTCGTTGACAATAATTGTTGTGTAGATAATATCTATTTGTTAACATTTGTGTTTTCTTCAAAGAAAAACAGAAAACAAGAGGTGATTATACGATGCAATAAAACTCTCATTATCTATTTCATCACCAATTTTTTCAATGTTATTAGATGATTATTGGGGATGCCCCAGTTTTTCATTTGTTCCTCACGTGTCATTTTCGTAAATAAACCAACAATTTTATTCAATTTTATTCGATTGTGGAGCTCACAATAATGAAAAAGTTGTTGATTTATTCACGAAAATGCCCTCATTCTCAATATGAGAAACAGGGAATTTCCTGATGATTATTAAGCAAACTTACAAGATAATACTAAATATCAAAAATACGATATGCAAACATTACGTACAGATAGAAAAGACGGACAAGGCGTCAATGAGAGAGCTGTTGGCGAAAATACCTAGCAATCGCAAGGATGCTTAGCAGTTATTTCTCTTTATATATTGGTAAGATGCTATGGTAACTGCCTTTCACAACAAGTTATTATTCTTTTGACTCCTTCAACTATACAAAATAAGTTTTTGTTAATCCGTGTCCTATATAAAGACGTTTTATTTGGTGTATAGAAAGCCGCTGGATAGTCGAGTTAAAATCATTTGATTCCGGAGTTGGAGGAATAGCTCAGTTGGTTAAAGCTTTTCTTCCTATATCAAAATATTGGGCTGAGAATTTTTTACACGAAAATGATTGAATTAGCCTTTTTTTTATTATTAGGAAAGAATTAACACTATCTTACCAAACCTTATTTATTCAACATGTTACCCTAATACCCTATATGCAAGTATGATTCAGCTATTGACTAAGACTGATTATTATTAACGAAACAAAATACGGAGTACAAAAGTTTGATGGTTGACCATATAAAACAGGTAGATTACTAGATTTAGAGTTCTTTTATACTATAATTATTAATTATATTTTGAAATTTGAATATTCTTCTTTTTTTTTTTAAGACTACTTTTCATATGGAGTTCTTATCATTATATAAAATATATTACGGGTCTAGCATGATCAGTTGATCACATTATTTAAGAGACTATGAAAAAGATGTACAGTATGAATTGTTGCATAAGATGGCAAGCATGTTTATCTCCTAGCTTTTTACATATTCAACCTTCAGTGACGCGCGTACTTCATTATTTTGTGCTGTCTATTTTTCTTGATCAATCGATATGTGACAATTCATATAGTAATTTCCTTAATATTGGAGAGCTGACTTTGATAGTTGATTTATGAGAAATTGATGAACAATATTTAACTATTCTAAGTCTGAAAAATGAAAAGAGATTTCTAACTAGTTTAGTTGGTTAAAGTTTTGAGATGATATCAAGATCAAATTCTATCTTTATAAATGCCATTGTGGCTCTTTCTAAATCCTAACACTATAAATGAATCATTCAAGTATGAGAAGAGGAGACTAGCTAATAATTGGATACCATATACAATATTTAATTGCCTATATTAGTTTGCTTTTTATGATTTGTTTGGTTAAATAGGAACTTTTTTTCAACCGATTTAAAAGTGTTTTTTAAAAAGCTATATATAAGCGATGAGTGGAAACGGATAGAATGTGCTTACTAAATACTATGCATTAAAAGTCCCAAAGAACACAAGTGTAAATGTGAAAGAACATGTGATACATTCTTTTATTGCTTTTATCCCTATAAGTAAAAGGTAAACCCTTATTCTTTTATCATAATGTCCACAAAAACTCGTGTGTACTTGGGTACAATACTCACTATGCACTCTTGTCCATCATCCAAATTGCGAGATCTAATATATATTAAATCTCACATATATTCAATTAACTCTACATACATAACCGCGGTAACAGCTTTATGTACAAACTCAATACAATTTCGTTCATAAATATATAATAATTGAGGCAACACCAACTCAAATAAGCAAATGACAGTACATAACTACATAACCACACCAGTAGTTGTTTTCCAATGAAAGCTACTAACAAGCAACTACTCTCACACAAGCAAACATTGAAAAGAAGGAATGAAATTAACAGTCACAATTCAAGTTTCCCTGCAGAAGAACAACCAAATAACCATATCTGCATCACAACGCGGTGGGGGTTATTAGTGAGATGATGATGCTTGTCCTTGAAGCAGTCCATCTCTGATCTGTGTTGCAACGTCACGTACAGCACCAGGTCCATGAGGGATAAATACAGCTGATGTCTTGGAGGCTGCACCGATTTCTTTCATTGTATCGAAGTATTGTGTGACAAGGATCATGTCCATAACATCCTTGGCACTAGTCCCAGGAACGTTGCCTGAAAAGCCTAGTACACTGTCTCTAAGACCATCAACGATTGCCTGCCTCTGCCTAGCGATACCCAATCCTGAAAGGTACTTCGACTCTGCCTCTCCTTCAGCTTTTTTGATCTGTATGATCTTCTCTGCCTCGGCTTTGTCATTTGCTGCCACCCTCATTCTTGCAGCTGAAAAAGTTGAAGCCGTTATCAGAGGGAGTTGCTAAAATGTAATGGATGATTCAAAGACTAATTTAACCAAAGTTATCATGATTACAATGTAAGTCTTATGTACACTCTGATAGCATGTCATAGGAAGAGTATTTCCCGTGTGCCAAAGACACAATTAATGTTCCATACCAAATAAAACACGGTCTGATTTTATACATTAAAAACAATACTCCAATCCTAGTAATAATGCCAGAGATAGGGTAACCCGGTGAGGCTGATGAATGACTTACCAGCATTGATTTCATTCATAGCGCGCTTGACATGTTCATCAGGTTCAATATCAGTAATGAGTGTTTGAACAATTTCAAACCCATAATGAGACATTGCCTGAAAAGAAAATAACAAATTGGATTTTCAGAATCTGATTGAATATATATATATATATATATATATATATATATATATATATATATATATATATATATATATATATATATATATATATATATATATACAGGAAGGATTATTCGTGCGGTTATATACAAGCATAAAATTACTTTTTCAAGTTCATCAGCAACTGCTTTGGCAATATCACTCTTCTGCTCGAACACATTATCCACATCTAGCCTTGGAACAGTGCCTCTGATCACTAAAAAATCAGAAGGATGTATAAGATTCAGACTTCTATAGCATTTGTAGTTAAAACTGCCAATATATATTACACTGTCATATATACATACCATCGAAAACATAGGCCTGGATTTGGGAACGAGTGTTGCTGAGCTTGTAAAATGCATCATTCGCCTTTTCAGAAAGGGCTCGGTATTGAATGGAAGCAACAACAGTGACAAACACATTGTCCTGCATAACAAAAAAAAAAAAAATCGATTCAGAAAGGCAAAACCAACAAGCAATAACCATAACTGGACATATAAGAAAACTGACCTTGGTCTTGGTCTCACAGCGTACATCCAACTGTTGTACACGAAGACTAAGCTTGCCTGCTACCTGTTGACCAATGAACCAAGGAACACAATGGCACCCTGGCTCGAGCACATCATTATATTTTCCGAAGCTCTCCTTAATAGCAACCGTCGATTGGTCAACTTGAACACAGCACAACAAGTTCCCCATTTTATGGTCTATGTAATTCTTCTAAAAGTTACAACCACAAGAAAATTTCAACAATATAAGGGGTTAACAAAATATTATTACTCAATAACACAATAACAAAAAGAACAACAGAGTGAAACAGCTTTTCACCAGTTAAAATTAAGACAATACATACAACTCTTACGCACGTTCAAGAACAGCTTTATTAAATTAAGGATATTTAATAGTCTAATTAGATAGATTAAACTCAGTTCTGGCCAATTCAACACAACTCACAAGCCAAATTTAGCTCAATATAAATTTGACTATTAAAACAAAAATTCTAGAATACTCGTTATAAAAATCTCCATGATTGAATACATTTTAGGTGTGAATAATGATGATTCCAACTAATTATACCATCATTAAGTCATTAACCAACTTTTTAAAAAAAATTATTTAATCATCAATTTCATTAAGTCATTAACCAACTTTTTAAAAAAAATTATTTAATCATCAATTTTTTTTGGCGTATATAGTAATTATTTAAGTATTTTGTAACCCATGTTTGTAATTATTTTATGATGTCTCATTCCTACCTCGTATAACTATGAAAATCAAGTCATACGAAATGCTTCGTATGTAACTATGTTTACATTAAATGCATAAAATATTTACACAAAATCATGGCATAAATAGTTTTACATTTTTTATTCTTTTATTTGTGTTAAGGGTAAGAAAAATGACCCTTATACATTAGAATTGTTAAGACTCTTGAGAGTACAGAGGAAAAGTGAGAAAAAAAAAAATAAATAAATAAATAAAAGGGTTATGTTAAATGTCACTCTCATACTCCTTTACTCTTATGAGTTATGACTAAATCGAACGTTTATCACCAAGGGCGAATTAATTGATCTTAGGTGAACAAGTTTTATTTATTTTTTGGGCAAAACCGCTATTTCACGTAAAATACTCATCAAGTGGCAAAACCGCTACTTTACGGTAAAATACTCATTAAGTAGCGGTTTTGCTCAAGAACATGTAAAAAAAAAAAAAACAAAGAGCATGTATTCATATTTTTTTTTTTTTTTTTTTTCAAGTAAGGAGAAAGACCTGACCATGTTACCACTAGATAACCAACATGAAGATTACCTTGTATTTTCTTTTTCTTACCACCAGACAGCTAGTCGAGTAGACCAAGTTTTTCATATGTCAATTGGTAATATTATAATTTATACCTCATTATTGAAAATTTACTAATTGAATAATACTTCACGCAATACAGCCCATCCTAAAACTATACCTAACAATTCGTAGCAAAAACAACAACAAAAATCATCTAAATTTTCGTTTTGAAGACACCAATTGAGCAATTTCATAACATAAAATTATCATATAATAAATTGAATAATCAAGATCCAAAATAAAAATTATAAAGAAAGAAGAAAAATAAATTTGAGAAAAAAAATCTTACAGATTGAGAGAGAAAGATGATGAAGAAGAAGACAAAGTGAAGATAGCTGTTTGGCGAAAATGGCCGAGAAATCGCAAAGATATTCAGCAAACTAAATCCCTTTTATATTTCTTGGTAGCAAGACTTAGTGACTTTTTTAACAAGTTTTTAAATTATAGTCAATGATGTTATTTTGTCGAATTTTCCACTATTGTTACAATATTCTTTAAGCAACTTGTTTTTAAGTTTCTATTTTTGTTAATGTACTAATTAAATGCAGTTATTAGTCATTTTCCTGGGAAATTTCAAGGAAATGTGGTTGCAACTCTTGCAAGACCAGGTAATTATTATTGTTTGAAATAATGTTGAGTCAATGACTTTAAATTTTGGATAGACATTGATTTTTCCATGTCCACTTGATTATACTTTGGATAATTTCAAATTTCACTCCCATTTAGATTAACGAGTTAAACAATTTGAGGATCGAATGGGGAGAGGAAATATGTCTCCAAGCTCGAGTGCTCCTAATCTCTATATGGAGTACTAGAGAATTGGACCCTTAACCTCAAAGTTCTAAAATAGTTTAATTCTTTACTATTGGGATAATAATATTTGATATTTTGATACTCGTATTTTCACTTTCGTTTATTGCTCTAACTATATACTTGTACATAGCTATACTAATATATTATCTTACTGTAGTCTATAGATAAAGTTTTATTAGTGATTTATAGGTCATCTTTATTTCCTAAAGTAAAAGAGTATTGTTTGGTTTTTTTTTTAAAAAAAAAAAAGTAAAAGAGTATTGTAGACCAAATTGTTTAAAAGTGGGCTTTATCTCTACAAAATGGAAAAAAAGTTGGGATGATCGATGCGGATTTGCGAACCAGGGCCCTATTATGTTTATTTGTGAAAGTTTGGCCCGTTAAGTTACTACTTATATATATATATATTTTTTTTTGAAACAAAGTTACTGTTATAAAATATGTTATTATGAATGGTCATTATAACTTGTAATTATCTCTTTTATGACTACCTTAAGTATGGTAGTAATAGCATCCTTATAACCCTCCTTTGTCATTAGTCCACATTAATCCTCTCATGAATGGACTCTTCATTGTCCATATAAGTTACATTGTTCACATCTTGTATATATATAGATGGTCATGAAATGGATGAATAGAGACAACACAATTGCATATCTATCTCTCTCTCTTATATTCTCCCTTTCCTCTCTCTTATTTTATAATACGTTATCAGCACCATACTCTAAACAAACTATTACATTGATCACTCCTTAATTATATATACTAGCCAAAAAAAAAAAGTCCAAAGGTATTCATTTTATATCGTTAGTTAACACGCATCACATATGATGCTAGGAATTGTATTATATCATGATGTCGTGGTTACATACCTTATATGCCTCCAAAATTATATCATTTTTGTTTGTTACTGTGGTCGATAGTGCCGAATTACCTCCACTTCATCCAGCTTATCTCTTTATCATTTTTGTTTGATAGTGTTGGATTACCGTATTACATCATTTTTGTTGTTACTTGTTTGCTTATTGCTATCACGTGATTAGTGTTAGTTTATTACTTTTAATGTGCATATTTTCTTGTTTGATAGTACGTTATTTGAAACATTAATTTGATGCTAACACTAATGTATTTGATGATAGTATATTATTTCCTTTGTTTTTATAAGACAATGCATATTGATTATTTTGGCACCAATTATAATTATGAATTTATATTGATTTGATACATTGACTTTGATGTATTTTATTATCTCTGATTTTTGATATTATTTTATATAGTGAAAAATGTCGAACCTTGCCAAGCTCGAATTTGTGGCCCTTGATATTACCGGAAAGAATTATTTATCATGGGTGTTAGATGCTGAAATACACCTAGATGCTAAAGGGCTTGGTGAAACAATCAAAGAGGCTAATAAGGCAACAGCTCAAGATAAGGCTAAAGCCATGATTTTCCTTCGCCATCACCTCCATGAAGGGCTCAAAAATGAATATTTAACTGTGAAAGACCCACAAATCCTTTGGAGTAATCTAAAGGAAAGGTATGACCACCAAAAAACAGTGATACTCCCTAGAGCTCGTTATGAATGGTTGAATTTGAGATTACAAGATTTTAAATCTGTTAGTGAATATAACTCAGCTATGTTTAAAATAACTTCTCAATTGAAATTATGTGGAGAAAATATTACTGATGCAGAAATGCTTGAAAAGACATACTCCACTTTCCATGCTAATAATATTGTCCTGCAGACACAATATAGAGAAAAAGGTTTTAAAAAATATTCTGAATTTATATCTTGTCTTCTTGTGGCTGAGCAAAATAACGAGTTGTTAATGAAAAATCATGAATCACGTCCTACTGGCTCTACTCCATTCCCCGAAGCGAATGTAACAACCCATAACGGGAAAGAAACTAACAACAGAGACCATTAGAGTAGTAGTGGTCGAGGTAGAGGTCGTGGTCGCGGTCGTGGCCAATGGCGTGGTCGCGGTCGTGGGCTTGGTTTTAATGGATATGGTAGAGGTCGTGGAGGTCATTACACAAATTATCATTCCCACCAGAAGTGGGAACGTAGGGATGGTAAAGAGAAAAATGAGACCAATATATGTTACCGTTGTGGAGGAAAAGGCCATTGGTCTCGGGTTTGTAGAACTCCAAAGCATCTTATTAAACTTTATCAAGAATCATTGAAGAAAGGAAAGAAAGTTGAGGCAAACCTTGTTCTTGAAGATGGTGAAGGTGATTTTGATTTTGGCAATGCAAATCATTTCGATGTTGCTAATTTCCTTACTTCCCCGGAAGGGAATACTTTTGATTTCGGTAGTACAACTCATTTAGAAGTTGGTGATTTCTTCAATGCCCCGAAAGGGAATAATTAAATTTATATTATCTTATGTCAACTTTAAGCATTAGACTTTATTTAGTTATTTACTTATGTTATTTTCTATGGTTGTAATAAGGACTTTATATGTTTTTATGAATTTATGAACTATTTGGGTGTTTTTATTGAATTATTTATTTTATCATCTTTATTTTTATGCTTAATATTTTGACATATATTTTATTTCATGAAGAACATGGATATTACTCAAGTTCAGTTTGCTATGAATGGTGAAGAATTATGTCTTGCTGACAGTGCAACTACTCATACAATACTTAGAAATAAAAAATATTTCTCTCATTTGATGATGAAAAGGATTAATGTGAGTACCATATCGGGTAGTACAAATATCATTGAGGGCTCCGGAAGAGCCACTATAAAATTGCCTTTGGGAACTGAAATTAAAATAATTGATGCTTTATACTCCCCATTGTCTCAAAGAAATTTATTAAGTTTTAAGGATATTCGCAACAATGGTTATCATATTGAGACAATCAATGAAGAAAATAGCGAATTCCTTCAAATCACAAATATAACTCAAGGCACAAAACATGTTTTGGAGAAACTCCCTACATTCTCCAGTGGTTTGTACTACACAAAAATCAATACTATTGAAACTCATGCTATAGTAAACCAGAAGTTTACTGATAATTTTGTTGTTTGGCATGACCGGTTAGGCCATCCAGGTTCAATAATGATGCGAAAAATAATTACGAATTCATGTGGACATTCTTTGAAGAGCCAGCAGATTCTTCATAATAATTTTTCATGTGCTGCTTGCTCAGTAGGCAAGTTAATAATTCGCCCATCACCAGCTAAAATTAATTTTGAATCAATTAGTTTTCTGGAACGTATACAAGGAGATATTTGTGGGCCCATACATCCCCCATGTGGACCATTTAGATATTTTATGGTTTTAATTGATGCATCAACTAAATGGTCACATGTGTCCTTGTTATCAACTCGTAACCTGGCGTTTGCGAGATTACTTGCCCAATTGATTAAGTTACGGGCACATTTTCCAGATACTCCTATTAAGACTATTCGGCTTGATAATGCTGGTGAATTTACATCTCAAGCTTTCAATGATTATTGCATGTCCATTGGGATAAATGTTGAACATCCTGTAGCACATGTTCATACACAAAATGGTCTAGCTGAGTCATTAATTAAACGTCTTCAGTTAATTGCTAGACCATTGCTTATGAAATCCAATCTCCCAATTTCTGCTTGGGGACATGCAATATTACATGCAGCAGCACTAATTCGCATTAGGCCAACAAGTTATCATAAGTTCTCCCCATTACAATTGGTTTATGGTCAGGAACCAAATATTTCCCATCTAAGAATTTTTGGATGTGCGGTTTATGTTCCAATAGCTCCACCACAATGCTTTAAGATGGGTCCTCAAAGGAGGTTGAGAATATATGTTGGGTTTGAATCCCCGTCAATAATTAAATATCTTGAGCCTACAACAGGGGATTTATTTACGGCTCGTTTTGCAGATTGTCATTTTAACGAGTCACTTTTCCCAACATTAGGGGGAGAAAAAAGAGAGCTGGAAAAGAAAATTAAATGGAATGAATTATCATTATCCCATCTTGATTCTCGAACTAAACAATGTGAACTGGAAGTTCAAAAGATAATTCATTTACAAAGTTTAGCGAATCAATTGCCAGACTCGTTTGCTGACCCAAAAAGAGTGACCAAGTCACATATTCCAGCTGTAAATGCTCCATTTAAAATAGATGTCCCGGAAGGACAAAATAAATTTGCTAATGAGTCAAAACCATGACAGAAACGTGGAAGACCAATAGGTTCCAAAGATAAGAATCCTCGGAAAAGAAAAGGAGCATTGATTGATGATGGTCAAATTGAGGAAACAATTTCTGAAGGATCTCTAGAAGAGAATTTAGACATGATACAAGAAGAAATTCAGGTACCTGATAATGAAGAAATTTCAACAAATTATATCATGTCAGGAATTACATGGAACCGAAATCAAATCGACGTCGATGATGTTTTTGCATGCAATGTAGCATTAGATGTCATGGATAATAATGAGGATCATGAACCAAAATCCATTGAAGAATGTAGACAAAGAAATGATTGGCCAAAATGGAAAGAAGCAATTGAAGCAGAATTAAGATCTCTTGAAAAAAGAGAAGTATTCGGACCTGTAGTCCGTACACCTGAAGGTGTAAAGCCAGTGGGATATAAATGGGTCTTTGTGCGAAAGAGAAATGAAAAGGGTGAAGTTGTAAGATATAAGGCAGCTTAGTTGCACAAGGATTCTCACAAAGACCTGGTATTGATTTCGAGGAGACATATTCTCCTGTGGTGGATGCAACTACTTTTAGATTTTTGATTAGTCTGGCAATAAGAGAAGGACTTGACTTACGTTTGATGGATGTAGTCACAGCTTATTTATATGGCCCACTGGATAATGACATTTACATGAAGCTCCCAGAAGGATTCAAACTGCCAGAAGCAGCAAAATCTAGTTCTCGAGAACATTTCTGTATTAAATTGAACAAATCTCTTTATGGATTGAAACAATCTGGGCGTATGTGGTACAACCGTCTAAGTGAGTATTTGTTAAAAGAAGGTTATAAGAATGATCCTATCAGCCCATGTATTTTTATAAAGAAATTTGGATCGGGATTTGTTATAATTGCGGTGTATGTTGATGATTTGAATATCATTGGAACTCCTGAAGAGATTTCAGTGACTGTCAATTATTTAAAGAAAGAGTTCGAAATGAAAGATCTTGGAAAGACAAAATTCTTCTTGGGGTTACAAATAGAGCATCTAGAGAATGGAATCCTTGTGCATCAATCAACGTACATAGGAAAAGTTCTTAAAAGATTTTCTATAGATACAGCACATCCATTGAGCAGCCCTATGGTTGTAAGATTACTTGAAGTAGAGAAAGATCCATTCCGACCTCAGGAAAATAATGAAAAAATTCTTGGTCCTGAAGTACCATATCTTAGTGCAATTGGAGCACTAATGTACCTTGCAAGTCATACACGACCCGACATATCATTTTCGGTTAATTTATTAGCAAGGTTTAGTTCATGTCCAACCCAGAGGCATTGGAATGGAATTAAACATTTACTTTGTTATCTTCAAGGTACGAAGGATATGGGTTTATTTTTCCCAAAGTTGTCCAAAGAAAATTTGATTGGTTTTGCAGATGCAGGTTATTTATCTGATCCTCATAATGGTCGATCACAAACTGGATATGTCTTCACATATGGTGGTACTGCCATTTCTTGGCGTTCTATGAAACAAACTATTGCAGCTACTTCTTCCAATCATTCTGAGATTTTAGCAATTCACGAGGCTAGTCGTGAATGTGTATGGTTAAGGTCGGTAATTCAACACATAAATGAAGTTTGTGGTTTATCATCTGGGAAGGAGGCACCGACAACTTTATATGAGGATAATGCAGCTTGTATTGCTCAACTTAAGGAAGGATACATCAAAGGCGACAGAACAAAGCACATCTTACCCAAATTTTTCTTCACTCATGATCTTCAGAAGAATGGAGACATAAAAGTATTGCAGATTCGTTCAAATGAGAATCTAGCAGACTTATTCACTAAGGCTCTTCCGACCGCAACATTTAAAAAGTTAGTTTATCGTATTGGATTGCGTCGTCTCAAAGATCTTCAGTGATATAATAATGAGGGGGAGTAATTGGGCGCTGCACTCTTTTTCCCTTATCCATGGTTTTTTCCCACAGGGTTTTTCCTGGAAAGGTTTTTAATGAGGCAGCATATATACGCATTATTCTATTTTTAGATAATGACCATCCAAGGGGGAGTGTTATAAAATATGTTATTATGGATGGTCATTATAGCTTGTAATTATCTCTTTTATGACTACCTTAAGTATGGTAGTAATAGCATCCTTATAACCCTCCTTTGTCATTAGTCCACATTAATCCTCTCATGAATGGACTCTTCATTGTCCATATAAGTTACATTGTTCACATCTTGTATATATATAGATGGTCATGAAATGGATGAATAGAGACAACACAATTGCATATCTATCTCTCTCTCTTATATTCTCCCTTTCCTCTCTCTTATTTTATAATACGTTATCAGCACCATACTCTAAACAAACTATTACATTGATCACTCCTTAATTATATATACTAGCCAAAAAAAAAAAGTCCAAAGGTATTCATTTTATATCGTTAGTTAACACGCATCACATATGATGCTAGGAATTGTATTATATCATGATGTCGTGGTTACATACCTTATATGCCTCCAAAATTATATCATTTTTGTTTGTTACTGTGGTCGATAGTGCCGAATTACCTCCACTTCATCCAGCTTATCTCTTTATCATTTTTGTTTGATAGTGTTGGATTACCGTATTACATCATTTTTGTTGTTACTTGTTTGCTTATTGCTATCACGTGATTAGTGTTAGTTTATTACTTTTAATGTGCATATTTTCTTGTTTGATAGTACGTTATTTGAAACATTAATTTGATGCTAACACTAATGTATTTGATGATAGTATATTATTTCCTTTGTTTTTATAAGACAATGCATATTGATTATTTTGGCACCAATTATAATTATGAATTTATATTGATTTGATACATTGACTTTGATGTATTTTATTATCTCTGATTTTTGATATTATTTTATATAGTGAAAAATGTCGAACCTTGCCAAGCTCGAATTTGTGGCCCTTGATATTACCGGAAAGAATTATTTATCATGGGTGTTAGATGCTGAAATACACCTAGATGCTAAAGGGCTTGGTGAAACAATCAAAGAGGCTAATAAGGCAACAGCTCAAGATAAGGCTAAAGCCATGATTTTCCTTCGCCATCACCTCCATGAAGGGCTCAAAAATGAATATTTAACTGTGAAAGACCCACAAATCCTTTGGAGTAATCTAAAGGAAAGGTATGACCACCAAAAAACAGTGATACTCCCTAGAGCTCGTTATGAATGGTTGAATTTGAGATTACAAGATTTTAAATCTGTTAGTGAATATAACTCAGCTATGTTTAAAATAACTTCTCAATTGAAATTATGTGGAGAAAATATTACTGATGCAGAAATGCTTGAAAAGACATACTCCACTTTCCATGCTAATAATATTGTCCTGCAGACACAATATAGAGAAAAAGGTTTTAAAAAATATTCTGAATTTATATCTTGTCTTCTTGTGGCTGAGCAAAATAACGAGTTGTTAATGAAAAATCATGAATCACGTCCTACTGGCTCTACTCCATTCCCCGAAGCGAATGTAACAACCCATAACGGGAAAGAAACTAACAACAGAGACCATTAGAGTAGTAGTGGTCGAGGTAGAGGTCGTGGTCGCGGTCGTGGCCAATGGCGTGGTCGCGGTCGTGGGCTTGGTTTTAATGGATATGGTAGAGGTCGTGGAGGTCATTACACAAATTATCATTCCCACCAGAAGTGGGAACGTAGGGATGGTAAAGAGAAAAATGAGACCAATATATGTTACCGTTGTGGAGGAAAAGGCCATTGGTCTCGGGTTTGTAGAACTCCAAAGCATCTTATTAAACTTTATCAAGAATCATTGAAGAAAGGAAAGAAAGTTGAGGCAAACCTTGTTCTTGAAGATGGTGAAGGTGATTTTGATTTTGGCAATGCAAATCATTTCGATGTTGCTAATTTCCTTACTTCCCCGGAAGGGAATACTTTTGATTTCGGTAGTACAACTCATTTAGAAGTTGGTGATTTCTTCAATGCCCCGAAAGGGAATAATTAAATTTATATTATCTTATGTCAACTTTAAGCATTAGACTTTATTTAGTTATTTACTTATGTTATTTTCTATGGTTGTAATAAGGACTTTATATGTTTTTATGAATTTATGAACTATTTGGGTGTTTTTATTGAATTATTTATTTTATCATCTTTATTTTTATGCTTAATATTTTGACATATATTTTATTTCATGAAGAACATGGATATTACTCAAGTTCAGTTTGCTATGAATGGTGAAGAATTATGTCTTGCTGACAGTGCAACTACTCATACAATACTTAGAAATAAAAAATATTTCTCTCATTTGATGATGAAAAGGATTAATGTGAGTACCATATCGGGTAGTACAAATATCATTGAGGGCTCCGGAAGAGCCACTATAAAATTGCCTTTGGGAACTGAAATTAAAATAATTGATGCTTTATACTCCCCATTGTCTCAAAGAAATTTATTAAGTTTTAAGGATATTCGCAACAATGGTTATCATATTGAGACAATCAATGAAGAAAATAGCGAATTCCTTCAAATCACAAATATAACTCAAGGCACAAAACATGTTTTGGAGAAACTCCCTACATTCTCCAGTGGTTTGTACTACACAAAAATCAATACTATTGAAACTCATGCTATAGTAAACCAGAAGTTTACTGATAATTTTGTTGTTTGGCATGACCGGTTAGGCCATCCAGGTTCAATAATGATGCGAAAAATAATTACGAATTCATGTGGACATTCTTTGAAGAGCCAGCAGATTCTTCATAATAATTTTTCATGTGCTGCTTGCTCAGTAGGCAAGTTAATAATTCGCCCATCACCAGCTAAAATTAATTTTGAATCAATTAGTTTTCTGGAACGTATACAAGGAGATATTTGTGGGCCCATACATCCCCCATGTGGACCATTTAGATATTTTATGGTTTTAATTGATGCATCAACTAAATGGTCACATGTGTCCTTGTTATCAACTCGTAACCTGGCGTTTGCGAGATTACTTGCCCAATTGATTAAGTTACGGGCACATTTTCCAGATACTCCTATTAAGACTATTCGGCTTGATAATGCTGGTGAATTTACATCTCAAGCTTTCAATGATTATTGCATGTCCATTGGGATAAATGTTGAACATCCTGTAGCACATGTTCATACACAAAATGGTCTAGCTGAGTCATTAATTAAACGTCTTCAGTTAATTGCTAGACCATTGCTTATGAAATCCAATCTCCCAATTTCTGCTTGGGGACATGCAATATTACATGCAGCAGCACTAATTCGCATTAGGCCAACAAGTTATCATAAGTTCTCCCCATTACAATTGGTTTATGGTCAGGAACCAAATATTTCCCATCTAAGAATTTTTGGATGTGCGGTTTATGTTCCAATAGCTCCACCACAATGCTTTAAGATGGGTCCTCAAAGGAGGTTGAGAATATATGTTGGGTTTGAATCCCCGTCAATAATTAAATATCTTGAGCCTACAACAGGGGATTTATTTACGGCTCGTTTTGCAGATTGTCATTTTAACGAGTCACTTTTCCCAACATTAGGGGGAGAAAAAAGAGAGCTGGAAAAGAAAATTAAATGGAATGAATTATCATTATCCCATCTTGATTCTCGAACTAAACAATGTGAACTGGAAGTTCAAAAGATAATTCATTTACAAAGTTTAGCGAATCAATTGCCAGACTCGTTTGCTGACCCAAAAAGAGTGACCAAGTCACATATTCCAGCTGTAAATGCTCCATTTAAAATAGATGTCCCGGAAGGACAAAATAAATTTGCTAATGAGTCAAAACCATGACAGAAACGTGGAAGACCAATAGGTTCCAAAGATAAGAATCCTCGGAAAAGAAAAGGAGCATTGATTGATGATGGTCAAATTGAGGAAACAATTTCTGAAGGATCTCTAGAAGAGAATTTAGACATGATACAAGAAGAAATTCAGGTACCTGATAATGAAGAAATTTCAACAAATTATATCATGTCAGGAATTACATGGAACCGAAATCAAATCGACGTCGATGATGTTTTTGCATGCAATGTAGCATTAGATGTCATGGATAATAATGAGGATCATGAACCAAAATCCATTGAAGAATGTAGACAAAGAAATGATTGGCCAAAATGGAAAGAAGCAATTGAAGCAGAATTAAGATCTCTTGAAAAAAGAGAAGTATTCGGACCTGTAGTCCGTACACCTGAAGGTGTAAAGCCAGTGGGATATAAATGGGTCTTTGTGCGAAAGAGAAATGAAAAGGGTGAAGTTGTAAGATATAAGGCAGCTTAGTTGCACAAGGATTCTCACAAAGACCTGGTATTGATTTCGAGGAGACATATTCTCCTGTGGTGGATGCAACTACTTTTAGATTTTTGATTAGTCTGGCAATAAGAGAAGGACTTGACTTACGTTTGATGGATGTAGTCACAGCTTATTTATATGGCCCACTGGATAATGACATTTACATGAAGCTCCCAGAAGGATTCAAACTGCCAGAAGCAGCAAAATCTAGTTCTCGAGAACATTTCTGTATTAAATTGAACAAATCTCTTTATGGATTGAAACAATCTGGGCGTATGTGGTACAACCGTCTAAGTGAGTATTTGTTAAAAGAAGGTTATAAGAATGATCCTATCAGCCCATGTATTTTTATAAAGAAATTTGGATCGGGATTTGTTATAATTGCGGTGTATGTTGATGATTTGAATATCATTGGAACTCCTGAAGAGATTTCAGTGACTGTCAATTATTTAAAGAAAGAGTTCGAAATGAAAGATCTTGGAAAGACAAAATTCTTCTTGGGGTTACAAATAGAGCATCTAGAGAATGGAATCCTTGTGCATCAATCAACGTACATAGGAAAAGTTCTTAAAAGATTTTCTATAGATACAGCACATCCATTGAGCAGCCCTATGGTTGTAAGATTACTTGAAGTAGAGAAAGATCCATTCCGACCTCAGGAAAATAATGAAAAAATTCTTGGTCCTGAAGTACCATATCTTAGTGCAATTGGAGCACTAATGTACCTTGCAAGTCATACACGACCCGACATATCATTTTCGGTTAATTTATTAGCAAGGTTTAGTTCATGTCCAACCCAGAGGCATTGGAATGGAATTAAACATTTACTTTGTTATCTTCAAGGTACGAAGGATATGGGTTTATTTTTCCCAAAGTTGTCCAAAGAAAATTTGATTGGTTTTGCAGATGCAGGTTATTTATCTGATCCTCATAATGGTCGATCACAAACTGGATATGTCTTCACATATGGTGGTACTGCCATTTCTTGGCGTTCTATGAAACAAACTATTGCAGCTACTTCTTCCAATCATTCTGAGATTTTAGCAATTCACGAGGCTAGTCGTGAATGTGTATGGTTAAGGTCGGTAATTCAACACATAAATGAAGTTTGTGGTTTATCATCTGGGAAGGAGGCACCGACAACTTTATATGAGGATAATGCAGCTTGTATTGCTCAACTTAAGGAAGGATACATCAAAGGCGACAGAACAAAGCACATCTTACCCAAATTTTTCTTCACTCATGATCTTCAGAAGAATGGAGACATAAAAGTATTGCAGATTCGTTCAAATGAGAATCTAGCAGACTTATTCACTAAGGCTCTTCCGACCGCAACATTTAAAAAGTTAGTTTATCGTATTGGATTGCGTCGTCTCAAAGATCTTCAGTGATATAATAATGAGGGGGAGTAATTGGGCGCTGCACTCTTTTTCCCTTATCCATGGTTTTTTCCCACAGGGTTTTTCCTGGAAAGGTTTTTAATGAGGCAGCATATATACGCATTATTCTATTTTTAGATAATGACCATCCAAGGGGGAGTGTTATAAAATATGTTATTATGGATGGTCATTATAGCTTGTAATTATCTCTTTTATGACTACCTTAAGTATGGTAGTAATAGCATCCTTATAACCCTCCTTTGTCATTAGTCCACATTAATCCTCTCATGAATGGACTCTTCATTGTCCATATAAGTTACATTGTTCACATCTTGTATATATATAGATGGTCATGAAATGGATGAATAGAGACAACATAATTGCATATCTATCTCTCTCTCTTATATTCTCCCTTTCCTCTCTCTTATTTTATAATACGTTATCAGCACCATACTCTAAACAAACTATTACATTGATCACTCCTTAATTATATATACTAGCCAAAAAAAAAAAGTCCAAAGGTATTCATTTTATATCGTTAGTTAACACGCATCACATATGATGCTAGGAATTGTATTATATCATGATGTCGTGGTTACATACCTTATATGCCTCCAAAATTATATCATTTTTGTTTGTTACTGTGGTCGATAGTGCCGAATTACCTCCACTTCATCCAGCTTATCTCTTTATCATTTTTGTTTGATAGTGTTGGATTACCGTATTACATCATTTTTGTTGTTACTTGTTTGCTTATTGCTATCACGTGATTAGTGTTAGTTTATTACTTTTAATGTGCATATTTTCTTGTTTGATAGTACGTTATTTGAAACATTAATTTGATGCTAACACTAATGTATTTGATGATAGTATATTATTTCCTTTGTTTTTATAAGACAATGCATATTGATTATTTTGGCACCAATTATAATTATGAATTTATATTGATTTGATACATTGACTTTGATGTATTTTATTATCTCTGATTTTTGATATTATTTTATATAGTGAAAAATGTCGAACCTTGCCAAGCTCGAATTTGTGGCCCTTGATATTACCGGAAAGAATTATTTATCATGGGTGTTAGATGCTGAAATACACCTAGATGCTAAAGGGCTTGGTGAAACAATCAAAGAGGCTAATAAGGCAACAGCTCAAGATAAGGCTAAAGCCATGATTTTCCTTCGCCATCACCTCCATGAAGGGCTCAAAAATGAATATTTAACTGTGAAAGACCCACAAATCCTTTGGAGTAATCTAAAGGAAAGGTATGACCACCAAAAAACAGTGATACTCCCTAGAGCTCGTTATGAATGGTTGAATTTGAGATTACAAGATTTTAAATCTGTTAGTGAATATAACTCAGCTATGTTTAAAATAACTTCTCAATTGAAATTATGTGGAGAAAATATTACTGATGCAGAAATGCTTGAAAAGACATACTCCACTTTCCATGCTAATAATATTGTCCTGCAGACACAATATAGAGAAAAAGGTTTTAAAAAATATTCTGAATTTATATCTTGTCTTCTTGTGGCTGAGCAAAATAACGAGTTGTTAATGAAAAATCATGAATCACGTCCTACTGGCTCTACTCCATTCCCCGAAGCGAATGTAACAACCCATAACGGGAAAGAAACTAACAACAGAGACCATTAGAGTAGTAGTGGTCGAGGTAGAGGTCGTGGTCGCGGTCGTGGCCAATGGCGTGGTCGCGGTCGTGGGCTTGGTTTTAATGGATATGGTAGAGGTCGTGGAGGTCATTACACAAATTATCATTCCCACCAGAAGTGGGAACGTAGGGATGGTAAAGAGAAAAATGAGACCAATATATGTTACCGTTGTGGAGGAAAAGGCCATTGGTCTCGGGTTTGTAGAACTCCAAAGCATCTTATTAAACTTTATCAAGAATCATTGAAGAAAGGAAAGAAAGTTGAGGCAAACCTTGTTCTTGAAGATGGTGAAGGTGATTTTGATTTTGGCAATGCAAATCATTTCGATGTTGCTAATTTCCTTACTTCCCCGGAAGGGAATACTTTTGATTTCGGTAGTACAACTCATTTAGAAGTTGGTGATTTCTTCAATGCCCCGAAAGGGAATAATTAAATTTATATTATCTTATGTCAACTTTAAGCATTAGACTTTATTTAGTTATTTACTTATGTTATTTTCTATGGTTGTAATAAGGACTTTATATGTTTTTATGAATTTATGAACTATTTGGGTGTTTTTATTGAATTATTTATTTTATCATCTTTATTTTTATGCTTAATATTTTGACATATATTTTATTTCATGAAGAACATGGATATTACTCAAGTTCAGTTTGCTATGAATGGTGAAGAATTATGTCTTGCTGACAGTGCAACTACTCATACAATACTTAGAAATAAAAAATATTTCTCTCATTTGATGATGAAAAGGATTAATGTGAGTACCATATCGGGTAGTACAAATATCATTGAGGGCTCCGGAAGAGCCACTATAAAATTGCCTTTGGGAACTGAAATTAAAATAATTGATGCTTTATACTCCCCATTGTCTCAAAGAAATTTATTAAGTTTTAAGGATATTCGCAACAATGGTTATCATATTGAGACAATCAATGAAGAAAATAGCGAATTCCTTCAAATCACAAATATAACTCAAGGCACAAAACATGTTTTGGAGAAACTCCCTACATTCTCCAGTGGTTTGTACTACACAAAAATCAATACTATTGAAACTCATGCTATAGTAAACCAGAAGTTTACTGATAATTTTGTTGTTTGGCATGACCGGTTAGGCCATCCAGGTTCAATAATGATGCGAAAAATAATTACGAATTCATGTGGACATTCTTTGAAGAGCCAGCAGATTCTTCATAATAATTTTTCATGTGCTGCTTGCTCAGTAGGCAAGTTAATAATTCGCCCATCACCAGCTAAAATTAATTTTGAATCAATTAGTTTTCTGGAACGTATACAAGGAGATATTTGTGGGCCCATACATCCCCCATGTGGACCATTTAGATATTTTATGGTTTTAATTGATGCATCAACTAAATGGTCACATGTGTCCTTGTTATCAACTCGTAACCTGGCGTTTGCGAGATTACTTGCCCAATTGATTAAGTTACGGGCACATTTTCCAGATACTCCTATTAAGACTATTCGGCTTGATAATGCTGGTGAATTTACATCTCAAGCTTTCAATGATTATTGCATGTCCATTGGGATAAATGTTGAACATCCTGTAGCACATGTTCATACACAAAATGGTCTAGCTGAGTCATTAATTAAACGTCTTCAGTTAATTGCTAGACCATTGCTTATGAAATCCAATCTCCCAATTTCTGCTTGGGGACATGCAATATTACATGCAGCAGCACTAATTCGCATTAGGCCAACAAGTTATCATAAGTTCTCCCCATTACAATTGGTTTATGGTCAGGAACCAAATATTTCCCATCTAAGAATTTTTGGATGTGCGGTTTATGTTCCAATAGCTCCACCACAATGCTTTAAGATGGGTCCTCAAAGGAGGTTGAGAATATATGTTGGGTTTGAATCCCCGTCAATAATTAAATATCTTGAGCCTACAACAGGGGATTTATTTACGGCTCGTTTTGCAGATTGTCATTTTAACGAGTCACTTTTCCCAACATTAGGGGGAGAAAAAAGAGAGCTGGAAAAGAAAATTAAATGGAATGAATTATCATTATCCCATCTTGATTCTCGAACTAAACAATGTGAACTGGAAGTTCAAAAGATAATTCATTTACAAAGTTTAGCGAATCAATTGCCAGACTCGTTTGCTGACCCAAAAAGAGTGACCAAGTCACATATTCCAGCTGTAAATGCTCCATTTAAAATAGATGTCCCGGAAGGACAAAATAAATTTGCTAATGAGTCAAAACCATGACAGAAACGTGGAAGACCAATAGGTTCCAAAGATAAGAATCCTCGGAAAAGAAAAGGAGCATTGATTGATGATGGTCAAATTGAGGAAACAATTTCTGAAGGATCTCTAGAAGAGAATTTAGACATGATACAAGAAGAAATTCAGGTACCTGATAATGAAGAAATTTCAACAAATTATATCATGTCAGGAATTACATGGAACCGAAATCAAATCGACGTCGATGATGTTTTTGCATGCAATGTAGCATTAGATGTCATGGATAATAATGAGGATCATGAACCAAAATCCATTGAAGAATGTAGACAAAGAAATGATTGGCCAAAATGGAAAGAAGCAATTGAAGCAGAATTAAGATCTCTTGAAAAAAGAGAAGTATTCGGACCTGTAGTCCGTACACCTGAAGGTGTAAAGCCAGTGGGATATAAATGGGTCTTTGTGCGAAAGAGAAATGAAAAGGGTGAAGTTGTAAGATATAAGGCAGCTTAGTTGCACAAGGATTCTCACAAAGACCTGGTATTGATTTCGAGGAGACATATTCTCCTGTGGTGGATGCAACTACTTTTAGATTTTTGATTAGTCTGGCAATAAGAGAAGGACTTGACTTACGTTTGATGGATGTAGTCACAGCTTATTTATATGGCCCACTGGATAATGACATTTACATGAAGCTCCCAGAAGGATTCAAACTGCCAGAAGCAGCAAAATCTAGTTCTCGAGAACATTTCTGTATTAAATTGAACAAATCTCTTTATGGATTGAAACAATCTGGGCGTATGTGGTACAACCGTCTAAGTGAGTATTTGTTAAAAGAAGGTTATAAGAATGATCCTATCAGCCCATGTATTTTTATAAAGAAATTTGGATCGGGATTTGTTATAATTGCGGTGTATGTTGATGATTTGAATATCATTGGAACTCCTGAAGAGATTTCAGTGACTGTCAATTATTTAAAGAAAGAGTTCGAAATGAAAGATCTTGGAAAGACAAAATTCTTCTTGGGGTTACAAATAGAGCATCTAGAGAATGGAATCCTTGTGCATCAATCAACGTACATAGGAAAAGTTCTTAAAAGATTTTCTATAGATACAGCACATCCATTGAGCAGCCCTATGGTTGTAAGATTACTTGAAGTAGAGAAAGATCCATTCCGACCTCAGGAAAATAATGAAAAAATTCTTGGTCCTGAAGTACCATATCTTAGTGCAATTGGAGCACTAATGTACCTTGCAAGTCATACACGACCCGACATATCATTTTCGGTTAATTTATTAGCAAGGTTTAGTTCATGTCCAACCCAGAGGCATTGGAATGGAATTAAACATTTACTTTGTTATCTTCAAGGTACGAAGGATATGGGTTTATTTTTCCCAAAGTTGTCCAAAGAAAATTTGATTGGTTTTGCAGATGCAGGTTATTTATCTGATCCTCATAATGGTCGATCACAAACTGGATATGTCTTCACATATGGTGGTACTGCCATTTCTTGGCGTTCTATGAAACAAACTATTGCAGCTACTTCTTCCAATCATTCTGAGATTTTAGCAATTCACGAGGCTAGTCGTAAATGTTATGGTTAAGGTCGGTAATTCAACACATAAATGAAGTTTGTGGTTTATCATCTGGGAAGGAGGCACCGACAACTTTATATGAGGATAATGCAGCTTGTATTGCTCAACTTAAGGAAGGATACATCAAAGGCGACAGAACAAAGCACATCTTACCCAAATTTTTCTTCACTCATGATCTTCAGAAGAATGGAGACATAAAAGTATTGCAGATTCGTTCAAATGAGAATCTAGCAGACTTATTCACTAAGGCTCTTCCGACCGCAACATTTAAAAAGTTAGTTTATCGTATTGGATTGCGTCGTCTCAAAGATCTTCAGTGATATAATAATGAGGGGGAGTAATTGGGCGCTGCACTCTTTTTCCCTTATCCATGGTTTTTTCCCACAGGGTTTTTCCTGGAAAGGTTTTTAATGAGGCAGCATATATACGCATTATTCTATTTTTAGATAATGACCATCCAAGGGGGAGTGTTATAAAATATGTTATTATGGATGGTCATTATAGCTTGTAATTATCTCTTTTATGACTACCTTAAGTATGGTAGTAATAGCATCCTTATAACCCTCCTTTGTCATTAGTCCACATTAATCCTCTCATGAATGGACTCTTCATTGTCCATATAAGTTACATTGTTCACATCTTGTATATATATAGATGGTCATGAAATGGATGAATAGAGACAACACAATTGCATATCTATCTCTCTCTCTTATATTCTCCCTTTCCTCTCTCTTATTTTATAATAGTTACTACTTATATAGTCATATGTTTAAAATAAAATATAATTTGGATATATCTTACGGAGTATGATTTATGACTAAAAATACATTTTAAAACAAAAAAATTAAATTATGAATATCTCAATTTACGTGACACAACACAAAAGTGGATTATTTTTTTTGGTCATTTTCACCTCAAATCGGAGTCAAAAGGATCAAAATGACTTTTAAAACCTTAATAGAGCAAAGTTTTGGCAAAAACATCAATATTAAAAAAAATGAATCTAATAATAGATTCGTAGTGCATAAATTATTGTTATTATCATTATTATTATTATTATTATTATTATTATTATTATTATTATTATTATTATTATTAGTAGTAGTATTTTCTTCAAAAAAAATTATTTTTATTAGTGAAAAATTATGCGAGATCGCAAAGTTTATCAACTTTTCGAATACAATAAGATGAATCAGACGGAAAACATCCTAACGGCTACAATGGATCATCAGGTTGTCTCTCCGACAAGGTTTGTACTATCCAGCAATATAAGCGTTTGATGTTCCATAGTGCAAGATCTACAAAACAATCGTTGTTTATATAAGGGAATTTTTATTTGATTCAATATATGTATTTATTAAATTCGAATCCTCTTTGTAGATGTTGAATAGTATATGATTTTTTTTATTAATGAATTAATTTTACTACTCTAAAAAAAAACCGATACGGAGTATAAAACAATATCAAATTCATTAATATACAATCATAAATTAAGTTAATAATTTATAATGGAATATGATTATGATTGCATGAATTATTTGATTGATTGAAAGTTTAGAGTTATGTATTAATTTATTGATCCTATAAGACAATAAATAAATATGTAACTTACTTATTTTTGAATTTAGTTCATGCAATTCCCGATTGATGATTAATCTTTCCTCTTTTTTTTAATGGATTATGGAGGGGTGATATCATTAAATAATAATAGTCATTCAGCACTTACAATCATCTTTTAAGAGAACTAAATCCTTAATACAAGTATTAAAAAAAACTCTTAAACTAATGGCATCACTTCTGAACTGCTCTGAATAATTGTAGAAGTATTTGCATCATTCTTGACAAAGCTTCATTGATATGTAGTAGCAAAAGTAATAAAACTTGATTGGTTATCAAGATCGGCAAATTTGCAAGACGAATCTTCGATCTAAATTTGCAATCCTATACCAACAGACACGCAATTTCACAAATTTACAAGATAAATCTTCTAAATTTGTATTCTTGCTTACACACAGAAAATAAACTAACAAACAATAGTGAAATTCCCAACATATGTGATGCACGCGGGAGCATCCTTGAAACTAAGGATTGTATGGATATATGATCCTTTAGTTGCATTTATGACTGCAATCTACTTTTGGGATAAATACCCTATCTTAGGGCCTGTTCTGATTTACCGAACTGAGTTGAGATGAACTGAACTGAACTTATCGGAGCTAAACTGAAATGAAATGAACTGAACTGAATATTTTAGAAGAAAATTAAGATAAGAACTGAATTGAATTGAACTTATTGGAGCTGAACTGAACTAAACTGAATTGAAAATAAGCTGAAGAGAATAGGCCCTTAGATGAATAGGAGTGAAGTTTGTGTCTTGATTTTACAATACAATTGATGGTTAAAGATATAAGCGTGGAAACAAGGATGAGAAAGAAAGCTAAGGCTTCATCTTGTCCTTGCTCAAATTCAATCAGCTATATCTTCTACACTACAAGAAATTTTATAGCAATTCAAATTGAAGATTAAAGTAGAGTCCATTTCAAGAATTTTCCAACAACAGGTCATATGCCCAATTTGAGTAAGAAACGAAGAAGTTATGAACATTTGTTTTTGAGCTAGCTATCATCACAAAAGTGAGGAGCATTTGCTTCTTTCAAGTGGAGCAGCCGCTTTAGAGGCCCTGCTTCACGCGAATGATTACTCTACTTTTCTTCTTACTATCATTGTTTAATCTAGGAAATTAACTTTTGAGGATGGGGTAGCTAAAGCTAATACAATGCATTTTTTTATTTTACTTACCTTGAAATTCATTTTTTTATTCAAAAAAGGGATGCAATCAAGTGGTCTCCTTCCTGTATATTAATGATTTAATACATACATTGTAAATTGGGTCAAAAAAATCTAGCCTATAAAAACCAGAATGTTCAAATAATACGGAGTAATTATAATCAAATTGTAAGCTCCCTTGACTATTTTGCTTTTAAAATTTTCCTCTTTAATGTTATCTAATAGTCTGTATAATTAATTTAAACTAATTTAGAACATTTTAATTCTCATTCCAAAAAATTAATATATATTTTCATGGTTTAATGTGTTACTTAACAGTACAATAGGTGAGAATTGATCATATGAGGTGTGTAAAGTGGTTTGACCAATGCAAATTTGAGTCTAAAAAATAAATGGATACGTTAAGCTATCAATATAGATTAAAAAAAATAAAAATAAAAAATAAAAAATAAAAAATAAATTAAAAAAAAAAATAAAAAAAAAAAAAAAAAAAATAATAATAATAATAATAATAATAATAATAATAATAATAATAATAATAATAATAATAATAATAATAATAATAATAATAATAATAACAATAGTTTATAAGGTTAATGATAATCAAATTGAGGCTCACCACTAAAGGTAAATGATCATAAGCTAGTGTAAAAGGTAAAAAATCATCTCGATAACAAAATAAGGGCATGTTCATATTTACTTAATTTCAGTTCAGTTCAGTTCAGTTCAGCTCCAATCAGTTCAGTTCAGTTCAGTTCCAATCAGTTCAGTTCAGTTCAGTTCAGTTCCAATCAGTTCAGTTCAGTTCAGTTCAGCTCCAATCAGTTCAGTTCAGTTCAGTTCAGCTCAATTCAGTAAATATGAACAGGCCCTAAATCATTAAGATTCTTTCATTTAACTTTTTGACTTAAAACATTTGTAATAATCTTAATTTGATATCCAATGAGTGTAATATCCAACCAGCTGCTTTCAATTTGAAATATAGAAAAAAAAATCAGTTTTTATAGAATTTTCACACGATGAAAAGAAATCTGAGATATTATAACTATAAAAGTATCCTTCAAATTTTGGAAACAAATCAAAAGAAATATTTCATCTTTCATTTGCAGCATTTATGTAAAAATGTCTTAACTTATTCAAGAGCTAAATTATTGTTAAATAATAATGAATACACAATATTTTTAGTTTGCTAAATTATTTATATCAGTTAAAATGCTATCTCTCTATGATCAATAATAATTTGACTAATATTATATCGCACATACATATATAATGGAGTATATAATATATACTTGTAATAGACAATTGTTATTGATCATAGAGAGATAGCATTTATTAAATGCTCCGATCCAAACTTGAATACATGGATCCATCACTTCATATAATAAACTATATATTTATTAAATGTCACTTTTTATTGGCTTGATAACCATAACAAAAGAATTACCCACCTACTAGCAAGGTCAATTTGGACATTTTAATTGATAACATTGGCCAATGAAATTGAACTTTCAAGAAATCTAACTTGATTAATTGATAAAGTATATAACATAATATAAATAGGACATGAAGCTCACTCTTCACACACTATAACAAAAACTAACAATTAACTACCCTTTACCTCAAATCCCTCACTTCTAATAAGTTGTTACTTCGTATAATTTTGCCTAGTGATTCTCATCTTTCTTTAAATCTTTCTACCTATTGGTAAGTTGATGACCTTGAATAATAAAATTCTTTATGATACATGATTGTCACATTAAGAGTTTGGATATATACATTTATTTCATATTTAATCATTTTTTCATTTCTCATTAGATTGATGTCATGATAGATTATTTTTGGAGAGAATTTGAAAATTTAATTCCAAAGATTTTTTGACACGTTTTGTCAAGCATACATTGAAAAAAAAAACGCACGATCTATTTATAGCGCGCTAAACAAGACAAACAAAAGTCTATTTTTTAGTATGTTGCTTACTTTATTTAATCCCCGGTTTTAGTACATCTATTTTATACAATAATATATAGATATTAAATTTAAAGGATCTATATATCTTTCTGCAAGACTTTACATTTTTCATTGTTATTTTGCTTGAGCAAGCACACATGCTTCACTATGCAACCACACGCACATGTCACTCATGCTAAATATCAAATGGCCAAATTTGTGTTATCGAAAGTCTTTAATGATGATCCTTTTTCTTTTCATGATGATCTCTTAATTTTTTTGGGATTCAATAAGGAAAATCTTTTGTCATCCGAAAAAGATTTTGTAGTATCATCTTCAATGTGTGAAAGAAAAGGTTTTAATTTCATGGAGATTTCTGATTCCATAACAAATGTATCCAAAATGGTGATAATATGCTCTTATCGATTGTTATGCCTTCAAATTTGATTGATTTGTCTTGATACCATGAATCACCTATTGTGTTTGTATAAATACATTCCTCATATTAAAGTGAATTTAATATTATATTCATTCATGGAGAAGGAAGAAAAAAAAAACAAATGAAATTTCAAAACAAAATTCGAAAGTATAATTTAGAGTTGTCACTCTTTATAAAGTATATAGGAAGTCACAATTCAGGTCTTGAGTGTCTTTTTCAAAAAAAAATTACATCATTAAATAACTAATAACATTTTTTTTTTTTTTTGAAAACTAATAACATCTTTATTTTAATTGATCTTTATAAATAATTACAAAAGTTACTTCTAAGGTTTCTTAGATTTTAATTCGTATAAAAAAAATAATTATAAATAAGAGGAATTTGAAGTTTCAAGTCCACATAAAGTATAATCATAATAAAAATAATTTACTTAATTTGATTTTTATTTTCAAAAAATTATTATTCTTATTGATTTTTATTATTGCCCCTATATATACATAAAATTATTAAAAAATTATATATTCCTTTGGGTTCATAAACAAGAAAGCCCAATGTTCTCATTTTAATGGATTTAGTTTACTAAGGCAGGTTTAATTGCCTTTTAAAAATTTAAGAAAGTATAGTTAGTAGTTACATTAACATATAAAAATTAGGAGTAAATTAAACCTCTTCATATTTAGCTCTCATTTCTTCTTAACTTCTTTTCTTCTTGATTTCTTTCATACATCTACAACAATGGGATTCAGACCATCACCAACTCACAAGCATTCATGGGGGATATTGTCAAATTAATCGCGATGAGGCCCGTTACTTTCTTCATCCTCTTGGTAAGCAATAATTATTATTAGTTGATTTCTTTGCACCAAAAAAAAAAAATTATTACTTGATTTCTATAGAAAAATAAATATTATTTTTAATGATATCTCTATACATATATATTATTTTAAAACCCTCCCTTATTATTGTTTGTAACTATATTGTTTAATGATCGAAGAGGATTCTTGTTTCTATGATTTGAAATATAATCGTGCTTTTGTTACATGTTACAGACATTTGCTGTGTCGTTGTTGCCTAGTGTCATCATCCCAATATGGCATCATATAACGAAAAGTTTAGTTAAAATTGTGGAGATGGAAGCAAGCTATGCTCGTTATGAACATATTAAAAAAGTTCAAGACATAGCAAAACTAATTTCACCCATAAATTCATCAGCCGCCAATCTAGCAAGTGTTTTGGACACTAATAATACATGTGACAAACTTTTATTTTCCGAGATTGAAAAGGAGGTTTGTAATCATCCTTTTCCTTGTTGTTTTTGAGATTTGTTATACTACGGAGTTTTTATATAATCTTTTTTTATACTATATATATTTTTTATTAAGTAATTAATCAAGATTATTATAGCAAAATTAGTGATTTTATAATGATAATTTCATGAGTAATAAATATTTGTGTCTATATTATATATAAGAGTCACAAAAACATTCTATAGAAAAAAATAAAATCACACACTTCTACAAGTAATATAGTAGTTGTACAAGCAAATTTAGGTTCGTTTATTCTGAAACGAATAAGAAATGGCATGCAATCTCAATTACTTTTACGTAATATTTTTTTCAGTGCAAATCTTTTTTTTCCATATATAATCCATGATTATTTGCCACTAAAAAGATTAAGATATTACACTGATATGACAACTAATTATTAGGATGGAAATACTTGTAGTATTAAAGAGAAGATCATTTACAGCTTTTAGCTTTAAAATGTATTACTGTATGGATAATAATTTGTATTACTCGTATAATTTATTGACAAAAAATACTAAATTAAATTATAAGGCTATTCAAAGCTGCCATCATCATAAATTGGGAACGAATTCAATCAATCTAATAAATTTAAGAAACCCTTCCCTTTATTACAAATGATTTGATTCTACTAAAACCAATTATATTGAAGAAAACTAGAATCAAAATCATTTGCTGTCTTAAAAAATCAAACCAACAATTATTTTTTATTTTTTTTGTCAAAAGAAAATACTTTACAAAATTCGATTTTTCTAATGTGTGCCCATTAACTAAAATATATTGATTAAATATTTATAAGATGTGGTAAATTTTGTAATCGAGGAAATAATGAAGATTTTATTATTTTCAAATAATTTGTTAAACCTAACTTTCTTTAAGCGTCGATATTCCTCATCATCAAATAATTATAGGAGATCTATTTTCTTAATGTGTGCCCATTGACACACACCTTAGAAAAACACACAAAATTTTATGTAAACATTTATGCAACATATCTAAAATATATCAATTTGACTTATGTTTACTATGGAGTATAATCAGTATATATATATATATATCCGGAAATAATAGTCTGTATGTCTGGATATAATAGTGATCTTTTATAACAAATATACTGTCACGACCCTACTTATATGGAGCTAAAATCATGGTAAATTCTATATCTAAGTTGGATAATATAACGTGACAATTGATTATGAATAGATCACTTTTTATTGCAACTAACGACTCAAAACTTTTTCAGGTTCACCTGCGTTATTTATATCACTATTGGTCATACCTCATACAATCCAAGCTTCATACATTGGATTGGATGGTCTCTTCTTCTCTTACTTAAAAAATAATGATCAAATATATGCATTGTACTCAAACTCAACTTTTGAAAATAATCTTGATCATTACACTTGGTATACTCAACTAGTAAAATCTACTAGTGGAGAACTACTAGGAGAAGCCAAGATCACAAAACCCCTTATTGTAATCAATGCGACATGGTTCCAAAAAGCAATGAATAGCTCCAATGGCTATGCATCGTTAGGGTCTCGATGGATTACTAACGACGAAAATGAATCGTCAACAAGTCCATTCTTAGACACCGCGAGACTAGGTAGTGTTGGAGCTATCTCTCTCGGGTTTTCTAGTGATGAAATAACAACCATCTTCTCTAGCACGGATGTTTTGGGTGCAAGCTTGTACATGGCAACCCTTGGTGATGACAAGGTACTAATGGATGGTATAAAAGACGCCGACATAACAATTATGAATGGCAAAGCAGCTTTGGTGCAAGCTAGCAACAAAGCTTACCTTGGTGAAATTTCATGTAAACCAATCGAGAATGGTGTTACAAATGTTAGTGGTACATCCATAGACATTGGAGGAGCCAATTTCATTTTCTATTGCTCGTCGATTGATATTGCAAGGTTGCCAATGGTACGTTTTCTTGTCGTTTTACGATCTATGTAAATTACATTGTCAATACTACTAATATTGCCTCTGTTAATTTTTAGTTGCAACAAAGGAATTTTTATGTCTCGCGCCTTTGTTGTAACTAAAAGTTAACAGAGGTAGTACATAGTATTGTGAAATTGTCATTGATAATAATATGGTTTTCTTGTAGGTATATGTATTGGCTTATCCAAGCAATAGATTAATTAGCATTGTACACAACCACACAAAGGTGGAACTAATACTTCAAATAATCATGGTGGTTGACATGGTAATCTATGTGTTCGCGTTTGTAACTTTGATTGTTAGAGCGGCTAGGAGGGAAGTGCACTTGTGTGCCGCGTACATGAGGGAAATGGAGAAAACAACACAAACTGAGAGGAAGAGCATAAAGCAAAGCTTGGCCTTTGCGAGTGCTAACCATGATGTTCGCGGCTATTTAGCTTGCATTAAGGGCTTGACCGAACTCTCTGCTACTGATCTTCCTCCCTCTTCTGAAGTTGCTTCTAGCTTGAGAAAGATAGATACTTGTGCTGAGGACCTTTTAGGTAATACTACGTATTAACGTAAATATATACATACATTTACCAACAAAGTATTGGCTCACTTGGTAAATTTCTTACTTTAGATCCTAGAGGTCTAGGATTTGAATCCTACCAAGTGAGGGTACTTGGCCACTTGGGGGTAGGGGTTCCTTTACCCTCCCCTCTACTCCCAAGTGCGTGTCTGACACGCAAATACTGAACCAAAAAAACTGTGAGGGTTGAGGTCTTGTTAGAATCCTCCTTACCAATTAAAAAAATATATAAATACATTTTTTTTTTCTTTCAAATTTGATCATTCATAACAATTAATACATACTTTCTTGTTGAAATATGCAGCATTAGTGAATTCCATCCTAGATTTCAGCAAGATAGAAGCAGGGAAAATGCAATTGGAGGAGAACGAATTCGACTTGGCACAGCTTCTTGAAGACGTAGCTGATTTACACCACCCGGTTGCTATGAAAAAGGGGGTAGAGGTGATCCTAGACCCTAGTGATGGTTCCATCTTCAGGTACTCCCAAGTAAGAGGTGATCGCGGCAAGCTCAAGCAGATCCTTGGCAACTTGCTTAGCAATGCTGTCAAGTTCACTTCACAAGGGAACATTTGTATCACATGTCATTCAAAGAAACCGAGCTTTGAGAACTCTATCATTGCTTCGAACAGGAACAACTGTCTAAACAGGTTTTCGCGCTTCTTCCATAAGAATAAGCGAGCTTATAATGATCTTGAAGACATGAAGACAATCAAGCAAGATCCAAACTGTATGGAGTTTGAGTTCCAAGTGGAAGATACAGGTCCCGGGATCCCTAAGGAGAAGCGCCATTTGATCTTTGAGAACTTTGTTCAAGTCAAAGAAAACTCTGCTGGCCAAGTTGGCACTGGTTTGGGACTAGGCATTGTCCAATCTTTGGTATGTATGTTTATCACTAAAATTAAAGTTAATTTATTTGCCAATATGTTCTTGGTATTTTCATGCACTCATTCGAAATACTAAAAAAATTAGTGTTTGATGTAATACCAATAATGAGGTGTGCATATGGATTTGCATGAGAATCAGGTGAGGAAGAAGATTTTTGTGGATGACTATACGGAATAATCACTTTTGGTTCATGTAACCGACCCACTTATGAATTTAAGTCTTTGATTGAATGATTGATGTAATATTAATGAGGTGTATGAAAATAATTTGCACTTTTGCAGGTTAGATTGATGGGAGGAGACATAGAAATTGTGGACAAAGCCAATGGTGAGCGCGGGACATGCTTCAAGTTCAACATATTTTTGATAGTGCAAGAGGAATGTTTGGATAACCCAAGGCAAGAATTGACTGAGCATAGGGAAATCGATTCGGGCTCAGGAGGGTTAAGCACATGTGTTCGTAGTCCTAGAGGTGAAAGGTCTCTAGTGATTCTCTTAATCAAGAATGATGCGCGGAGAAGAATGATCCAAAGATACATGGAGAGCCTCGGAATAAACTTGAAAGTCCTAAGCCATGGGATGCAACTCTCTCCAAATCTTAAGAATATCAAATCTATGCTCATTGAGCCTCAATATTACACCTCCTCGTCAGGGAGGTCAGACACGAGCCCTCCTCGAGGAGCTTACTTGACTAGCAACTCTGAGTGCAGTGGTAGAGGTTGGGGTAAACTCCTTCCTCTTAGTACGATGGATGGTACCAATGAAGTCCTCCCGGTGTACAAAAGGTCCATTATTCGAGGGTCAGTGAACTGCATACTACTAGTAATAGATTGTAATGCAGGGGATAATTTTCAGAAAATGCAGAGATCAGTATCTGAGTTCAGAAAGGACCTTTACATGACCTGCATCAAGGTGGTTTGGCTGGATAGGCCTGACACTCCTAGAGCTCACTTCCAAGGTTTGCAAGATGAGAGTCTCCCTTCGACAGATCTTATCATATCGGAGCCTCTTCATGGATCACGCTTGTCAAGGATTATAAGGCTTCTTCCTGAGTTTGGTGGTGAATCTGTGACATCTCCTTCTTATGGGAGATCAAAGAGATCTAACATTGCAATTCTAAGCAACACACAGTCGAATACTGAAGAAGATATTGGTGAGTCTAGTAGTGGGGAGATTAAGCTAGCTAGGAAAAGGCGAACCTTGAAATTTACTACTTGTAGGGATAACTTTGCTAATGAGCAAGATGTCCCTCAAGTTCTAAGGAGCTCTAGCAGCGAGAAGTCTGCATCGATGACTAAAACTACTCAAACAGGAGAGATACAAGAAGTTCCAAGGTAATGTAATGATGTATATTCACATTTCAAGTTGTGTTTGATTCAAGGGAAAATGTTTTCAAATTCATGTTTTTGTGTTAACAGCAATGTAGAGATCAAGAAATCTCCCTTGGAGGGGAAAAGAATACTGATCGTTGAAGATCATCTCTTACAACGAAAGCTTGCTGAAACAAGTGTTAAGCGTTTAGGTGCCGAAACTCAGACATGTGGAAATGGCGAAGAAGCTCTTGAAGGTGGTCTGCAAAGCATTGAGCAACCAACCAAGTGGAGAACCCTTTAAGTTTCCATATGATTTTATAATCATGGACTGTCAGGTGAGTTACACGTAATTATATTTTTTCCAACTTATATAACTAACAGTAATTCATAATGGTTATTAACTTGAGGTGTCTTGTGCTTATCACAGATGCCTGTTATGGATGGCTTTGAAGCAACACTAAAAATCCGCGAAGAAGAGAAGAAGTATGGACTACACATTCCGATTATTGCACTGTCGGCTCATGAGGTGGATGGAGAAGAAGGCAGGAAGATTGCTTTGGCTGGAATGGATTTCCACCTGACAAAACCACTCCGTGGTGAAGAGCTTCTAAAAGTACTACAGCATCTGTTAATAAACTAAGAGATTTGTATAGATCATACATGTACTTTATGTATTAGTAGGTCCTTGTGCCTGCAAAATCTGGATATTTATGCATTGTGCAGGTACTTATAGGCTTTTTAAAGTGACTAATTATTTGTAATCTGCATGGATGTTAGGTTACTCCTACCGTTTTATAAATATATGCAAGCGTTTTAAAACCATATATTATGTACATAGTACTACAAATTGATAAACATTTATGAACTATGTAATAAGAAAATGAAGATACAAAGCAGAACAAATTCTGCTACTTCTAGATCCAAAACTGTGCCAATCACATTTTAGTGTGTAATGTACTTATGTTGTACGGTCTACTGAACCATTAGAGATAAAACAGGTCTACTGAAGCAAATGCAATCAAGAAGCGTTAGAGGGATCTTCCTATATACTTTTGAGTATTCGATCTGTTTATGCAGATGCTTTGTTCGTCACTTTAAACATCATTCTACCACAATTCACAATTGCTTTGGCATATAAAACGGGTTGGCTTTTAAATTCCAGCTGCTCTGTGGTCTGCTGGAATCAGCAATCTTTTCATACCGCTGCACTAAGGCAATCTAATATACTACTGTCGTTAAGAACATTGTGAGGCTGCTGCAGTCAGCTTTTGGTGGATTAATACTGTACATTCTTCGCATTAAATTGATGTAGTCAGCGGAAGAAGAAACTGGGTTAGGCTAGTTTAGCATGGTTGTGTTCAGATCGACTTATTTACCAATAAGGCAAAAATTAATAGATATAGTGAGGAACTTGTAAAGTGAATCACTGAGCTAGTGCTTTGCATCAAAGTGCACTAATATCAGTTCCATAGCATCTAACCATTTAAATGAAGTATTTTCATTGTCTACAATATTCTGTTCATCACTGAAACTTGTGCTATCAATTAGAAATCCAAATATCAACGCAATAATTAACACCAAAAATTTCTACATAAGCAACATTTAATATGGAATGGCGAGAATACTTCATAGCCTAGTCATTGACCATATTAGACAATTAAGAACACAATATACTGAAATTGGAACATAAGCTAAAGTCTAATTGATATTTCATGAAGCCAAGAACTGTACACATCAAAGGCGCCAAAGCTTGCATACCAAACATTGCTAAACACCTAATCAAGTATGTCAGGGTACACCAAATCCTTTCGCAAGGAGGTAACAAACACCAGGTCAACTATAACCATAACCATAACCATAACCTAGCTTAGTTGTTATCTGTCAAGTATAAATTGTTCCTATTTTCTTTTCCCTTCACTTCCCACCTAATCTTCTCTTATGGGGGACAGGGGATGGCACAGTTGGAGCTGCCTTACATTTTCACCCATAGCAGTCAGCAGTTCCAACATAGTTACTTATGATACAAAGGACGCACCTAGAAAGTAGAGATATTTTGAACTCAAGTTTCTAACCAAGCTAATGTCCCCAATATCAAAATTTTTCCCGGCAGCTCTCCTGCTGAAGGTGCAAGGTACGTTATTTTTTTCCTGCATATTGATATATACATAAATCAATTACCATCAAGGATACATTATATACATAAATCAATACACATATACAAGCTACGTTATCAGTTTCACTTATACAAACATAAATCAATAATTATCCAAAGAATTACCAACCTTTGAACATCAACATCAGTAATATATATAAACCCAGCAACATTACTGCAACCATTGAAAGAAATAAACATCAATTGTAACTGATATATTATATAAATTTATAAATATTTATATAAAAATAAAATAAAAAAGAAGGTAATAATCAAACCTTATTTAATATTAAATCTGTGAAAATTACCGTTTTCATGTTTCTTGGGAGAAAACAACTTATACTTATTATAAAAAGACACCTTGTGGATGGATTCCAGCAAAAAAGTCAAATCTCAGGCCTTTGACTCTTCCTTTTAAAATCCTTTTTTGGAGGGATAGACAAGAAATGAGAAGACCAATATGCTTGCTGCATTTGGAGGGATAGAGAATGGGGAGGAGAAACATCAAGATAATTGAAAAAGAGAGTGAAACACGTGCATAAAGGGAGAGGTAAAGGGAGGATCAAAGGTCTTATATATGACTTTTTAGCCGGAATTTGTCCATAAGGAGCATCTTTTGTGAAAAAAATTGCCATATTAAGGTGTCTTTTCACAGATTCTGTATTAAATAAAGACTCTTCTGACAAATTTTCTAATAAACATCATACACCCTTCATTAGTTCATGAACCGATGTAATATAATGCAAAACATTTATGAACACATCAAAATTACCTAGTAATTATGTCTTCCGGATCCTTGGCAAATGAAACAGCAAGCACAGAATGTAGCAAGTCTTGGCTGATGTTTACAGGAATCACCCTAGTAGGGTCTGCAGCAGGCTCTGCACCAATTGGCAGAGCTGAACGTGGTGCTTGCGGTCCACCGCCAATTCGATAGACAGACAGGTCATTGAAATGAGCAATGTTGGAATGAGGTGAGAGATCATTTGCCAGGCCATAGAAATATTCCTGAAATTAAATTATAACAAAATGTGGCATCAACAAACTTTAAACGTCTAGGCATCAACAAACCTTTTTTTTTTTTTTTTTTTTTAATTTTATACTATTACATATAAAAAGTTACAGCATATAAGCTCAGCTGTTAAACAAAAACTTAAATTTAAGAATAGCTATAAGAAAATAGGAAGACAAGAAAGCTGAGAACATAACTCTTATCACAAAGAAAAAAGAAGAATTTTCGAATCAGTGTAATGTAAAATGAATAGTCAATTGGGACACAGACTGAATGACAAGTTAGAAACAGTAGTCGAATTAATTTATTAAGGTAGGGCACAGACTTATTTAACTGGCAAGTGAAGTCATAAATGTTTACTGGCCTATGCTTAACGCTATAAGTAGCAGAAGAATGGTCCACAGATGGAAAAATAGTTAACTTGTCCTTCTCTGATAATATCGAATGTTCAAACTAATTTTGATATGTTTAGTCTTTTATCAAGCACAATGATGAAGCATATTCTGAATGTACAGGTACAATGCCAAAGTTTAAATGCAAGAACACCACAACTAAAATAAATATATTCAACAACTATTTTACCACAAGAAAAGGTGAGAGATAATATCTAATTTATTACCCTTATCCTGTAGCCCCTGGATTTCTGACGATATTTTGGTGGTCGGGAGACAACACCTCCAGATTTCTGTAGTTTTACTACATCAACCTTGGGCTTGGTTTTCAGCACATCTTTAAGCATACTACAAAGCTTTTCCTGCACAATACATAAAGAATTAATAAGATTAGAGTATGCATAAGTCATGGGCAACAAACCAAGTGGTCCAATAATACTGTTCTAGAATACTAGATCACAGAATCTACACTGATGGTAAAATTAGAGAGCTGCAAGATCACTTCTAAGACTAAGATAGGAACACAATTCTCAAATAATTTTGAGAGTTTATATCTAAATCAGATTTTACACAAAAAGGGGACCTCATCGAAGTTAGTGTATGACAGTGAGAAGTACAAATAAATTGAAGTAAAAACACAGGTTACAGTAACACATACCTGGCCCAAAACCAATACAACATCTGCATTAAACATATCTATAGCCTGAAGAAGCAGCTGCAAAAGGACAAAGGATTCAGAGTACACTACGAGAAACATTCAACACATAAGAGGCTGTTAATGAATTGTCCATAAGCATGAAAAAGCTCCAGAAGCATTAGACATCACACCTCATAGCCTACACCTTCTATCCAACCCATTGTATTGATCACCATACCAGCAGCTCGTGATTCAGAATTACCAGAAAATTGTTTTTCAAGTGTTTGAGCAAGTTCTTTCACAGCTAATTTATATAAATCCACATTAGCACTGCAAAACAGCTCAAAAAAAAAAAAAAAAAAAAAAAAAAAAAAAAAAAAAAAAAAAAAAAAAGTGGTTATAGCAGTTGCAATGTTAATGAAAGCTGTGATAATCAATAAGATATAACATTATAGCCACAAAAAATAAATTTAGAAGTCCAAACACTATTACTTGGGACTTGTGTGTCCATAAAAGTAAACCAAAGGCATTTCAAGAGGAATTCCTTCCACTGGATCAATGGGCATCTCAATTGGAGTCGCTGCAATTGACCCAGGTACTGTTATACTTCCCTGGCCTATATCCAAATCCACAAAAGTAGGCTTCCAGCCCTGCTTGGCTCCCCAGCTAAGAAGCATCCTTGACAAAGTACTCTTTCCAGAGTCAGTGGGACCAACCACAATAACCCTGGGACCCTACAAAAAGGCCATCTGTTAGAGGATATAACAAAAACAGGCAAGTTTACAGAACCTATATGTTACAAATCATTTTCTGCTCGAGTGGGGAAGGACTAAGGAGACATAAATAGAGCATAATGAAGATGTAACAGCTTTCTTATCAACCTAGAAAACCTGAACTGACCAAAGCCTGAAACTGGATGACACAAATTTGACCCAAACTAAAATCAACTGTACTGGAACCAAGGTGACCCAAATATATATTATGACAAATGATAAAATCAATATGTATTTAACTTAAAATATCTTAAATATGACCTGGCCAGATTCCGAGCCAACCTAACCTAAATCGTATGGCTAATCACCCCAATAGGACCGATACCAATCCCATTCAGATGGCCCAGCAGCCCGCTTATCACCCCGCCACCAGAAACTATAGAATGAAGCCTAGTTGTGTGCTTGAAATATTCAGAATTTCCAATCTAATAATAGTAGTTGCAAGAATGTCGTAAAATAGATACATATTGCCAAGTTAGAATGTAAAATTTTATTATGAAAAATGGTGAATAGTGAATGGATCCATAATGCAACATTGGATGTAGGAGAAAAAAAAGTGTTAGAATCATGCTGAAGCAAATAAGACCCAAATTCAAAAAAGTTGGTGTAGCACAAATCATGTACAGAAACAGCAAGTGATGCCTCCCAGCTTAAAGACACATGTTTTGTTCAGCCAGCTCAACACGTCTTGCGAGATTTCACATAACTTGTTAGAAAAGTGAAGGGGGTTCTCATCCACTTCTGTCCCCCTTGCAATAAACAGTTTCAACTTACAATTTATCTCAGTTTTCTTACTAGGCAAGTTATTAGGCCTCCTACATGAAATTAAGTTAAACTAACTAAGAAAGGAAAATTAATCATTCCTTAGTTATTAGAGCAATTGAGCAAACTAAATCCAGTACAGAAAGGAAAATTGAAAACTAAAAGCAGCTATCACAAGACTCATTCTTTGACTTAGCTTAATCTGATGGCTTATATAGCCGCTGCACTACAAATACTACAAGAAAATCGTTCATGGTCAACAATTTTCCTCACTCTTAAAATCAATAAGCACACACGACCTCTCTCTCGGCAGGGTTCCACTTCCCCAGTCATGGGATTCATGGCATTTGGCAACTTTGACAATCCAAATTATTGATTATGATCGTGATTTTATCAGCCAAGCCTGTGACCCCTGGTATATTAGAATTGTTTCAGTCTATACTAATGAGTTTCATATCTCTGTTTCGCAATTTGATTCTTCTAAGATTTTCATTCTAAAGTTTTATTTTAGAAATTGAGTTTTAATTTGGGGTTTCACCGGGGAGTATACATATATAATTTTGATGGGGAATGTTAAAGCTTGGAGGTTTTTTGTTGTAACAACTAACAAGTTTTTCCCAAACCAAATTTCAAGCTAGCAGCTTTCTTGGATTCAACTTATGAAATGGGAAGGATGATTTAAGATAAGACGAGAAAGAAGAATTGGTAATGATGGAGAGCGAAAAGATCTAAGGAGTAAGGAGTTGATTTTAGTTTAAAATCTTTTAATCAACTGTATGTCGAATCATTTGCATTTTGTAAATTGTATCCAATATCCTATCTAAACTCCTAGCAACCCTTAATTATCCTTTTATAAACTACTGGTACCCCTTTTAAAAATACTAGTACACCCTTAATTATATATAGTTCCCTTTCATAAAATAAGGTTACTCCCTTAAGTATATAATACTCTTTACAAACTACCAGTATCCCTTTCTTAATTACTTTTTTTCACTGTTGCGCATAGAAAATTTTATCAGAAGATTCCTATATATGATTAAAACTTATAATAATAATAATAATAATAATAATAATAATAATAATAATAATAATAATAATAATAATAATAATAATAATAATAATAATAAAAGGTGCCTCATACCCAAAAGGCTTGGGCCTAGGCTCCAAATACCAATTACGCCTCGTGCCTTTAAAAACAATGGTATAAATCAAACTTGTCATTAATTCCACTTTGGCATAGTGTCTGTAAAAGAATCATGTTGATTTTGTAATACCTAACCTTCCTCATGATCAAGCTCATTATCCTTCTCTTCTTAAATTACAGCCTGATTATCCTATCCCAACTGAACAATTGTCTTCAGATTTTATCACCAGCCATCATTACTTTTGACAAAGCTACCATTGACCCTCCATCAAAGTTCCTATTATTGCTAAACACAAATAAAATCCTCCAAAAAGCTAAGTGATAACCCACGACCCTTTTTGGATATCCTAAAAGCTTCTGACAAAAATTGCCTTCTTGGCTCTTGCTTGAAGATAATTATCCTTGAAATGGTAGTAGGCAATGCATCAACAGACTTTAAGTATCTTATAAACATAATGTTATCACATCTTATAGGGTGTATCTGTACATATAGTAAAATGCCCGGATCGAATTTACAAGTTTTGACTTTTGCACTATTCGCAAATTTTTTAATTGACAAGTTTTGACTTTTTTGCACTATTCGCACAATTTTACTTTGACTAGCTTTTGAAAATTATAGTTATAATAAAACATATTCACATGGGATCTCATTAGAGCCATTATGTGTATTTTCATAACATCAAATTTTAATAACTTTACTTATTTAATAGTTAGAGATGGTAATTGTTGAGCTTGTACATAGGTAAATGTAAAATAATAAATGTGTCAAGGAAAAAATAAATTACGATTACGGGAAAGAGTGTATTAGATGTCTTGTTCTATAAAGGGGGCTTCTAATTTAGAGACACAATAGAATTATATCTAGATTCTTAACAAGAATAGAGAGAGCACTAGAAGATTGAATTTAGGGCTAACAATTTTTCTACTTGGTTCCTATATACACATGTTCAGACAACAAAAAAATTTTGGGGTTGGTGGGAGTAGAAAATTCCATGTCTAGGGTTTCCAAAGTCTAGCCGATTTAAGTGAAAACAATACCTGAGATGACTCAATATCATCGGAAGAAGAAGCCTTAGCTCTATTCCTCCGCGCTTCTAGTATGGCATGAACATTAACATAGCTTATCATTGGTGTCTGAACACAAACAAAAGCAAAGTTTCACTAAAAGAAATTTAAGGGAAACAACTATCCAACTTCAATATTGATTAAGGAAAAAAAAATCAAAACTCAATAAAACTCCATAAAAAGCTAGCAAGGGGATGAGCATACCTCATCTGCTACATAATCAGATGTATCAGACCCACCATCCATTTCAATTGTGGCTCCATGCCATGTAAAGATCTGGTAATTAAAACGGGGTCAATTATTAGATTGAAGCATTTACACTAATTACTCTGCAAACCCAATCTCCAAGTGAGCATACACAATATGTCCTACAAACTATCCTATTTCCTGTGGCACAGATACATAATTAAGAAGTCATGAAACCCAAATCTAAAACTCGAAAGAGCAAGTGGCAAGGGAGAAGAAGGCACTAAAACAATAATTAGTCAAACACCATCCAAGGTACTAACCACCAAATAGTCTAAATTACCCATGGTAATAATAATAGAACCTACACCAATGCTTAATAGTCACATACTCCTTGCGTCCAAAAAAAAAAATTCCTTATTCCTTTTTTGGGATATCCACAAAAAAATATCCAATTTAAAATGGAAATATAATACGCACAATCCATGTAATGTAGATCCCAGATTCCCAGTAACTTTTCTCTCTCTCAAACTAGCTAACTTTCAATAAATTTGTTTATTCTTATTTCTCCACTATCTACCAAAAAACCAACCACGCCGTACTGAAATCATCACTATGCATGCTCACACCTAACAAAAAGATTATTTGCGGACAGAGAGAAGTTCAAATAACATTACCATAGTGAAATTTACTTCAAGACAAAGCTAGCTGCTAGCTACTAGCAAAAACTAGCCAAGTGAAGCAAATGTGAATGTTTCCAGTTTTCCACAATCTCAAGTTCTACGAGAGGCATAATGTGGGTGGAAATTTCCTACTCCCACTTCCTTCCATGCTTACTCCTACATTAGTCTGGGTAACATAATTTCGGATTCAAAACCTTGCCATCTACTCAGCATTCTGTCCAGTAATTAACTAACATGCACATAAAAATGTTTGGCAAAAACAACTCGTTGAAATATGTGATATAGCCATTCTTATGGTATCTACTCTTGATTCAGATGTTATAATTTCGTAATTTCTTGTAAACCCGTTAAAGTATCCAACAATGATCAAATAAGCAATTAAGCACACACATTGATAGCAGAAGATACGATTATGATTTCACAACTCAAAAATTAAAATCAAAGACTTGTAATATACCGCAAATTTAAGGCGTGGAGGAAAATTGAGCCAAATTTCTGGAGGAATTTCTGTACCATATATCTCCGCATAGCCATTTAGCAACCGAAGGCGAAGAGGCGAATTCTCACCCACCTCAATTCGCAATTCACATTCTCTCTCCAACTTCACTTGCCTTGGTGGAGTGGCCCGTCCCTGAGCCGGGGCAGGAGGTGCAGCCGCCCTCGGCCCGGGGAGAAATGGTGCATTTTCATAGTTCCGTCCTAACATTAAGGGTTATATATTAACAAAACCCTGCAACAAATTACAACCAAATTTGACTCAATTATCAAACCAAGCTTAAATTCTTCTCATTTGAGAATATGAATAGCAAAATTCTGGCAAAAAAACTTCTCATTTGAATCATTCATAAATTCAGTAATTATAACCAATAGTCTAATTATCCATCATATAAGAACCCTAAATTGACTATACTGACAATCAAATAGTAATCGATTAATACTAGATTGTGAAATGGTTATTCGATTATTATAAAATAAAGAGTAAACTTACCTTAGAAGCTGCTCCAATGGAGGAAAGAAAGCTCAAAAGCCGCTTCAATGGAGGATTCGGAGTACGCTTCAGTGAAGGAGGGAGCTCACAAGTCACAAGGAGAGCGTAAACGTCTAAAGACGAAAAACTAAAGCTCCAAAGGGGGGAAATATAATTGTAGAAGGAGCATCACTTACACGCGCATAATGTCGATAATTGATTAATAGGGGAGTCTAGGGGTAGGCAAAAATATTGGGTATTCGGAATTGAAATTGAAACTAGTGTTGTGGTTCGAGCGATGTCCCTGATGATTATTTTGAACACTTGTCATTGAGTAGATAGATTCATTCTTTATTACTCCGTATTAATTTATTTATAATACTTTTTTATTATGGATCTTGCTAACGGACGCTCCCGGGGCGTTGGATAACCATTTAAAATATTACCTAAAATAGTATTAATTTGGAAAAGCATGACAAAATCACGCGTCGATCGGTGCAATTAAGAGAAGGTTTTGTGTAAGTCCGTTTCACGTGAGTCCAGTTTATAACATAACATCATCAAAATTCGACTTCATCAAAACCCACAACATTGGCGGAACCTTTAGCCCCCGATCTAACCGACCACCTTCCTCTGTGACTAATCGAATCAAAAACAATTTCACCATCTCCAAACCTCTCGGAATCTGGATCTTCCGCCGTCGATTGGTTGCCGAAATTCACCGGATACTCATGGATTGCTTATGGAGCTTCTTCTTTCCTCGTTATCTCTCACTTTCCTTCTCCTCTCTCTCCTCAACAACCTTGCATTTACCCTGTTTTCCAGCAAGTCTTCGAACTCCGATGTCGTCTCCGTCAGCAGATGGAGTTCACTAGAGAATGGAGTTCGCTTGCTATAGAGTGATAAAATGGCAGTTTGCTAGACTAATATTGAACACTTAAAACCTGAAATTTATGGTACCAATTTCATTAAGATTTTGATAATCATGTTTTCCGTTTCAATAAGATTCATCTCCAGTAGGTATGTTTTTTTTCAGCTTTTACAAATTTCTGATATATTATAGCCTAATATCTGATGTATATAGCATAATATCTAATGTATATAACCTAATTTCTGACAATTTAAATATAATTTCTGATATTTAAAATCTACTATATGACCATTATAATCTAATTCCTGACGATTAAGACCTAATATCTGACAATTATAATTTAATACCTGATAAGTATAATCTAATATATTACCACAATTAGCTAATTTCTGACACTTATTATTTAATATCTGATATTTATAATCTAATATCTGACTATTAATATCTAATTTCTGACAATTAAATTTTTTTTTCCTCAATTTTTTTTTACCGGACTCATGTGAGTCCGTTCTACACAATACTTTACCGTGCAATTAATGTTTTTTTAAATTTAATGTTTCTACTTTTAGCTAGCTTATCCAACACCCCCGAGACGTTCATTAGCTTTTGCCTTTTTATTATACATTTGAATAGATTATTTATGAAACAACTATTGATTAATTATATAAACATGTAATTTGTACTCGTATATAATTTATAGGAAAAATTGTAAATTGCCACCCAAATAGCAGACCTGTTTTGAAATTACCACCCGTTAAATTTAATTTTTTTATTTTAACACCCCTTACATTAAAAGCGTGTTATTTTCCCACCTTTTCAAAATTCCACTGGCTTTTCCGGCTGTGGGCCCCACCAAACGGCTATATTGACCCTTTTGACTGATTTTCCCCTCTGTTTTTCTCTTTAAAACAGCTCTTAATTTCAATTCGCATTTCCTTCACCAAATTTTCTTAGATTTTGCTACTTATTGTTTGAAGAACAAATCCCTACAATTGAAGACGCTCAATTCACAGTAAGGTAAGATTCCATTTGTTCTTAATTTAGGGTTCTTCGCCAACTATAATTAGGGTAAATGGGTAGCTTTGGGAATTAGAATTCTTAGGACCATTGAATTGGGCGTTTTCAACAATTATGGTTCTTGGGACAATTGAATTGAGCATTTTTAACAATTGAATGTCAGAAGCTTCACCTAGCTTCTGGTCCCCAAAGAACACCTAGAGATGGCGACTTTTCGCACTTTTTCCCTTCACCAATACATGCAAGTACAGTAAAGCAATTAATTTGCAGAAAAACAAAACTTAGGGTTTACTATAATAATTTTAGGGGTAGTTGAACACTTGACAGAAAATTTAAGAAGAAAGAGCGAGAAGATTGATGATGGCTCAACAATTTATTGAAGGAATTGAATGAGGGAAGTGATAAGTTGAGTGTAATAGAATAGTGAGAGTTTTTTTTTTTTTTTTTGACAAAAGCAAATTATATTAATAAAATCAGAGTTTACAAACTACGAAATTAAAACTAAAACTTACCACTACATGGCTTTTAACATTTAAGCCTTTACAACTTTTAATACTAAAAACAAAATTACATAACTGGGTTGGTCGGATACGTTGCAGATTAAGACCTCTTTATAGAAGGAAGAGTGGATACCTACTTCAAAACACAAAGAGAGCATAGAGTACAAAAACTGTTCGATCATGGCTTGATTTACCTTACTTGATGAGATCAACTTATCACCAAGTAAGGCCTTCAAGGAGATCACTTGGACATGTGACCTTTCATTCATAAGTTGTTCTTGTTGGCAAGAAAGCTTTGACAACGTCGAGGCTCGAGAAACCCCAAAACAAAGTTTGGGTGCTTGCTTCAGATAGAAAATTTCAAGAGTAATGTTCACAATGATCACTACAAAGAAGGGAACAGAATGACAACAATCATTCCAACATAACACACACTTCACCCTAGCCACAATCAACTTCTTGTTCTTCCCCCAAACAACGATTAACTCTCTCACACTACAACAAAACCAAATCCCTTAACAAGGGATCCAAACTCCCTCCGCACACAACTATCCAATAAACTATAGCCAATACAACCAGAGATACATGACAACAACCAAGAAATGCTAAAATAAACCATACATAAATTTAAAAATTAAAGTAAACTCTAAATAATACCAAGAAAAAACATACTTAGGTAAGAAGACCAGATCGGAGAGCACCTTTCGGACCCAAGATCCGAAACAAAGAACCTCAAAACCCTAACCCTAACTTCACCATTTTCGTCACGAACCATTCCTGACGGCGGCGTTAGGCCTAGCCTTCCAGCGCAAGGGTCCATGAAACCCTAACCCTAACTTTACCGTTTTCGTCACGGTCAAAATTACCAATGACCTTTGACGGCGGCGTTAGGACTAGTCCTTAGACCTCTTGTTTCGTCGGTGAAATCCTTTTAACGTGAACCTTCCACTCTAAGGTGGGTAATATCGGGCCTCACGAATTGAAATCTTCTTAGCCGGGAGAAAAGAAGAAAAAAAAGGGAGGGAAGTTAGTTTGGTGGGGCCACAAACGAAAAATCCACCGGAATTTTGAAAAAGGTGGGAAACTGAATACACTTTTAATTTAAGGGGTGGTAAAATAAAAATAAAAAATTAACGGGTGGTAATTTCAAAACAAATCTGCTATTTGGGTGGTATTTTACAAATTGTCCTAATTTGTAATACAATGAAAATAAAGACATAATTGTTATCTAAAAGCTATAATTAATTTATAAAAATAGTTAATTTTTCTTGTATGCATTACCTCGATGAGTATTATTAGCAATTCTATTCTAATATATAATAATAAAGAATTGCTAATAATAATGTATTATTCAGGTATTATGAGTTGAGTATAAAAGCATGATTAATCAATAGATGAGATGGTAAGACTTCTAATGTATATTTTTGTGGTTGTGAGCTCAAATCTCATGAATAGACATTTTTCATTAGAATATGCTTATAGTTAAAAGATGACATGGCGAGGTGCCACGTGACACATATACGTTTTTAAGAACGCTTTTTGATATATAAAGTATAGATTGATTCGGAACCGGCGGGTTTAAAATTGGAATTGGACCTTAAATTTGGGTATTAATTAAGAGACCGGTTTCAATTTCAATTCTCAAATTTTATGAATTGGAACCAGTTACATACCCGGTTAGCCCATCATAGTTAGTAAAACTTTCAAAAAAAAATGTTATTAAAGCCTTACCAACATAAAATAGCTTATAATGCATATAAGAGTATACTCCATTTTTTTTTTCCTTTTAAGCTACACTTGAGATTTTGCACTTTTCTGTTTTTTCACGATATTTAAGAAATAGGAGAAGAAAGTGTACAAATAAAAAATATTGACTTAAATTGTTATTAAGATTGATTGTTTGCTCAATATCAATCAATCAATCAATAACTATATACTAAAAGACACACCAGCAATGACACGTGTCATCTCCTGGTGTGTCCTTAGGGTTTTTTTTTTTTTTGGAAAACAAATTATATTTGAGGAACAAATCTTTACATATATATATAATAATGATTATTTATGGAGTAAAGTAGAAGATTTGATGCATCCTTCCAAAACAAACATTTGTGAAATATGGAGTTTTATTTCCGAGATTGTTTGACTAAAAATGAAAATTGCGTAGTGGAGATGCGGGGTATCGATCCCCGTACCTCTCGCATGCTAAGCGAGCGCTCTACCATCTGAGCTACATCCCCTAATTATAAACATTTTCTTTTTCAAAATATAAATCTATTTATTAAAAACTAGACGTTTCCACCATTTTTAACTCTTCAAAAACCTCGCAAATCTTCTTCTTCTTCGTCGAATAAAAATGCTGAGAAGAGCACTGAAACTCCGCCCTTTTCTCTCTCCTCACCCTTCATCATCTCTCTCTCACTTCTTCTTATCATCTTCATCTTCTTCTTCTTCTTCATCTTCACCTTCTCAAAATTCATCTGGGAATTTCATCGAACATGTTGCAGGCAATCCTAATGAAACCCGTTCAACTTCAAACCCCACCATTTCCATTGATCGTTCTGGTCTTTGTAACCCTTCTGGTATTAATTTCTTCATTGTTTTTAATTATATGTTTAGTTTTAGTTTGTGTTTTGTTTTGAATTTGATTTCTGAAGTTGGGTTTGTTTTGATTTCCAATGGTTTTTGTGTGCGGCAGAGCATTCTCATGAACCAACCTCGGATTCTGAGCTTGTTAAGCATCTAAAAAGTATAATAAAGGTTACCCATTTTCTCTTTTCTTTGTTTTTTTATTGATTGATATTAGTCTTGCTACTCAGTATTTTCCAGAATGTAATTTATGTTAGCAAATGTGTGCTTCCTTGTTGTTTTTGATGTATAAGAACGCACAGCGGATAGTGATGTAGACGGGATTTGATCTCGAGTTTTTTGTGTAATACTGTATCGCCTCATGGCCTCCTTATAGTATAATTAGCTATGTTAGTTGGCATCCTCTGAAATGTGCTTTCTTATGACCTAATAAACTTACTGTGGTTTGATAAAAAAAATTGGATTTTGTGCTCGTTGTTTCTGTTTGATTTGAAGAGTCCTTTCACAGATAGGTAGGTGTGTATTTTAGTGTTTAATGGGAAGATTGAACAAAGAAATGATAAACCAGTTTCTGAAGTCGTTCCATTACTATTAGAATGCAAGAACTGTGTGAGAGCATTTTCACATAAAATTATTTCATTGCGTACTTTGCGATTTATTTTGTGTGTCTTTCGGTCTAAGGAATTACTGTTTTGCTATGAAGAATTGATTGACTTTGTGCTAAAGCTAACATTGGAATTGGGCTTCTTAGTGTAGTACTTCATCAATGAGCATACTTGCTCAGTGATAAAAAGAAAAAAAATGTTTACTGGTGGAGAGCAAACTTAAATCAGTGCGAAAAGAGAGCTTGTCAATAACATTGAGCATGACTATGACAATTATGGGAAATTCTCTTTATGGCTCGCAATTTTTCGCCAACCCATTGATTAACCATATAAACTGACTGTCAAGTATATCTCATCACCTTCTGCCTCCCGCATTAAATTAACTATACCTGTAACTCTGTATGTGCCTGCCCAAAAATGAAAACCAACATTTCGTTACAAGACTTGCACCGCTGATAATTATGCCTGCCACAGATAAACTTTTACTGAAAATGGGTTGAACTGAAAATTTTTGTCCTGTGAGTTAGTTACACTTACATGTTCAATCAACTGCGGCTTTATTGAAGTTCGATGCATGTTCATTTACTCTTCGCTTTGTAGTTTCGTGGAGGTCCTATCTCCGTGGCTGAGTACATGGAGGAAGTTCTTACGAATCCAAAGGCTGGATTCTACATAAATCGTGATGTATTTGGAGCAGAAGGTGATTTTGTTACTTCTCCTGAAGTGAGCCAAATGTTTGGGGAGGTAACTCAATAACCATACTCATTTTTGCAAACGCTAGATATCCTGATGATGCATGCACTGTCTTGTTGACTACATTCATGCAAGTTTGATTGATAATTATTTTGATCATCTTGTATCACTGCTTATAGATGGTTGGTGTATGGGCCATGTGTCTTTGGGAGCAAATGGGCCGACCTAGTGAGGTTAATTTAGTGGAGCTTGGTCCAGGAAGGGGAACTCTTATGGTTGATCTTCTTCGAGTAAGGCCATGTTAGCATTGCCCTCTTAAAATTCTAATCTGTAGTCAAGCATCCTGGAGAAGATTAATTAAGAAATTTCAGCAGAATTTAGTAATTTGAAGCACTGTAATTTATGCATGTAGGGTGCATCTAAGTTCAAGAATTTCACAGAATCTCTACACATACATTTAGTTGAGTGCAGTCCAACTCTGAAGGAACTACAACACCGCAATTTGAAGTGTTTGGATGAAGATGATACATCATCAAGCGGAGAGAAAAAGACAGTTAGCCAAATAGCTGGAACCCCTGTAGCATGGCATGCTGCTTTTGAGCAGGTTCCATCAGGAGGTATAGAGACTTATGCTATTATTTATTTTTATCTATCTATTTATTTATTTATATTTAAATATATTTATATATCTATGATATATCTACCCGTAGATCTGGCCTCTCAAATTTTGACCTATTGATGTTGTATTGGAATTATTTGCAGCTTGTTTCGTCTCATGATCTTACCTTTTTCTTCTTTTTTTGGGTCAAACTGGGACCTAAATCCATTTAGGTGAACATTGCAATAGTTTTATAGATGGATCTTCTAGATGCATTGATTTTGTTGTTCTAGAAAGCATGTACACAGACTTGACTGAGTTATTATATTTGAGATGAAATTTGATTTGCTCCGAGGCGTTTGAATGCAAGATAGGTAGTTAACGATATGCAGTATGAGGACAAATTAATAAAGAGAAATTTGGTCATTGTTAGGATGATAACCCACATGTTGGGATTAATTGTTCCAAATTTAAGAAACAAAGGGCGAATGACTAACAAATAAGGTTGATGGGCAATCCACATATCAATATTTCGATTAATAATGGAAGCTTGCTAAGCTTATATGGGCTCAGGGAAGTGTTTGGAAAATAACCCTTATGTGAACTAGTCCCACATTGAAGAAATAAAGGGCGAATGATTAACATATAAGATTGTTGGGCTACTTTACTTATAATCAATTGGTTTTATTATGGAATCTTGATGAGCAATTCGTTGAAGAGCTTTACATCTTAAAAAAAAGGAACAATGGTAATGATGTGTTTGTTCTTTATTTTTGTATAATCTTTAATGAGCGTTATAACCTTTGCATTCTAGTTTTGATTTGTTTGATAATACTTATGGCAGGAAACACAATTACCAAAAATGAAATTTATAGTAATTTCAGTCCATTATTTTTTTTTTCATGATTGGGGGAATTGGTGTGTCGATATAAGGAAAGCTAGTTTGGTTTTTAGTGATTTATGACTTTGTAGTCGGGGAAGTGGTTTTGGTGCTTCTTAAAAATCATGCTCCTATGACACATAGTGATTTTGAGTAGCACTTGGAGGAATAGTTAGGATGTGTTAACATGTTACTCATTCTAGTCATTGGAATTTACTGCATTTCTTCTTTATATTTTGCAACATTTAGAGTTTCATGCTTGTCAAAGCACAAGTAGCCATTAATATCATTAAATTTTTTTAATTTTAAAAAGTTATTTTAAAGTATGTATATCTTGAAGGTTCTAACAAGACCCTATATGATTATTATTTTTCTTAATTAATATTAAAATTTTAATAGTATAGAAACCTAAATGTTGCAATAAAAAAGAAGGGATGAGTGGAAGGATTAACATTTGTGCTAACTTGAATGTAATTAATGACAATCAACAATAACGAAGAGCAAAAACAAGTAAGCAACGAAAACAAGAAAGAATTTACCGTGGGAACCAAGTGCCAAAAGAATGATTGTGTAAGCCAATTAGGTTGTGTTATATTTCATATGTAGTTTATAAAACCTTGGATTACGTGCAATTAATATTTCATACGACACTGGATTACATGCAATATTTTATTTGTATTACTAAAACTATAATGACTTCTGTATGTGTAAGAGTTATTTATTGATGCTTTCAAAGATGTTTGGGAATACATTTAAACAAGAAGATGTAGGCTTAGTTTTCTTACCTAAGTATTTGACTTTATACAGATGTAAAAATAAATTGTGTACATGGATTAGATATTAGAATATAATTGAAAATGAATGACCAGTTTCTATCAATTTATAATCTGAGTGTAAGCTAGATGGTTTAAATAAAGCTAAAAGGAGCTGAGCGTAACATACCAACTTGTCAAAATCTATGATTACCTTGAAGCTCACTGAAGTTCTTTCTGATTGTAAGTGACAATGTGCTTTGTGTGACCTTATCTTTTACTTTTTCTTCAGTGCCAACAATCATCATTGCCCACGAGTTTTATGATGCTTTACCTATTCATCAGTTTCAGGTTGGTTTTGTTACTTCCTGTCGTGTTCATTATCTCCTGGTTTGTTGTGGTTCTGTTGTGGTGGATGGCAGAAAGTCCATGGGTCTTTTGAGGATGTAACATTAGCTATGCTTACAGTTATCATGTGCTATTGTGTCAAGTCTATCTTGTGAATGATGGTTTTGGAACAATGGAACCCCCTATTTTAGTGCTCTTTAATTCTCTCCGTCTCTCTCTCAGATACATAAGCGCCAGTTCAAGTCTTCAAGCTTATATTCAGCTATTCTATATGTAAATGTTTTTTGAGAAATTTATTATAATTTAAGTTTAAATTTATAATATTTGACTAAAAAAAAATGTAATGATTTTAATGTAAAGCTGAAAAGGATCAGTTTTAATTAATCACAAGATATTTCAATATATTTTCTCAATTTTGAATTAGTAGAGAGAGAGTCACCAGGAAGAGATAAAGAGTATCGCCCATGAACAGAGGGCAAAAAAAGATCAATCATCATGTCTAATTTCTATTTCAGAATGTAACTTCTGCTTTACAAAAGAAGACCAAGGTGAGCAAAACACTTAGTTTTCACTTATTTTATACAGGGGGTTGGGGTAGGGGTGGGGAAGAGAAAGAAGAGGAGGGTGGGGGGGGGGGGGGGGGGTGGGGGGTGCTATTATATGTACTGTCTGGTAGAAATGACAGAATTTAACTGGAAGAGTGTGATATGGTTGTGGATTTAGGATTAAAAATCAAATATATGTCTCAAGAGGCTAGAGGTGTTAAATGCACTTCTGATATAGTATCATACGATTCATTAAAAGACTCGATTCATCATTATGGGCAAATCCAAAATCTTTGTAGATAGAGCTAATCAGTAGTTCCCACCCTTGGGGCGAATGAAATCCGATACATAAATTGATTACTAAAAGGAATAGAAAAAGCTTTTATTGTGTCGCTTAACTTGTGTAGGAATTCCTGATCCCAAGAGCTAAGAAGAATAAATTCTTTATTTCCCAGAATGAAATAACTGTCTAGAACAAGGAAACAGATTAAATTTGTCGAGAAGTGCAAAATTAAGCTTTCAAGTCTGGTGAAATATGGTATTATGGTAACATTGGTAAGTTAGTAACCCATCAAAATTTAGCTGCTATGAGGAAACATGGTTGAAAAGACTCATCTCTTTTGTTTTTGAAGAAGTATGCGTGCTGCAGCTGTTAGGGAAGTGTCTATCATGATTTTCATTACCTTTCTATCATTTGTGAAGTATGATTGACATTCTTTAAGCTGTTCTTGTTACCTCACTCTTCTTTTACTATTCTGAACCATCTGCAATTTAGATATAAGCAGTTTTTTTTATTTAATTTTGGGCAAATTCTATTCACATTACTCGTTTAATCTTGAGTCCATCTGCAGAGGGCTTCTCGTGGCTGGTGTGAGAAAATGGTTGACATAGAAGAAGATTCAGCGTAAGACTTCCAGATTTTATGATACTACCAAATGCTTTAGCATTTTTTGAAATTCTAGTTATATGTTGCTCTGTGCATTATTGTTCTTTAGGTTTCGTTTTGTTCTCTCGCCTGCGCCTACACCTGCAACTGTTTTTCTTGCAAAGCGCTGCAAGTGGGCTGTGAAAGAGGAAGTAGACAAGCTTAACCAAATTGAGATTTGCCCACAGGCAATGGAGCTGACTGAATCCATTTCTAAAAGAATAAGCTCTGATGGCGGTGGAGCACTTATCATAGACTATGGTCTGAATGGAATAGTTTCTGATAGTCTTCAGGTGCTAATTTCTGTAGCCATATTATGATATTATCTAAGTGATTTCTTATCGGTTCTAAGCCATGTATGATGACCACATTTCAGTCTTTGTGCTTCTTTACTTCTTTTAGTTTGATGACTGGTACATTAATATCTACTTCATATAAACCTTTATTTTGGACCACATAATTAGGATAGCTTCTAGTTTTTATAAATATCCAAGGTTGGCTTGGCCCTTGTTATGGTCTTATGGTCAGCCTTTGAGTTAGATTGGACATTTCATTGTTTCAAATTTGGGAATTATGCAGTCTGCATGAATTTATGGTGTGTTGTAAAAACGTGATTCTTTGCTGGAATTCACAACACTTTTAACTTGAATATTATAAATATTGTGAAGTTCTAAGGTGGAGCAGCAACATTTGCCTAGCAATGTTGTAAGTTGAATTAGCAATCCACTATCATGTCTGTTTTACATAGATGCATGAAGCTACAAAAATTTGTTTGGACTTCAATCACTACTATATAACCTATGTTCTCTTCTGCAGGCAATTCGAAAACATAAATTTGTACCTATCCTTGATGAACCTGGAACTGCAGATCTCAGTGCTTATGTTGATTTTGAAGCAGTTCGCCACTCTGCTGGGGAGGCCTCAGGTAGAAAAAATTCTTCCTTATATATACTTCTCCCTTGTTGCCTCTTATTTGTGTTGATAACTGGTTTGGGTGTACCTGTCAGATGTTTTCTTTTTCATCTTATAGAGTACCAGATGCCAAGTTTAGATAAATTACAAAATTAAGCTATATGTTCTGCACAATAATTTGTTTTTCTTCATCCTTTTTTTTTCTTTGCAGATGACGTTTCTGTTTATGGTCCCATTAGCCAGTCACAGTTTTTGGGCTCTCTTGGTATAAATTTCAGAGTTGAAACTTTGATACAGAACTGTGAAACAGAGGAGCAGGCAGAGTTGTTACAGGCAGGATATTGGCATCTGGTGGGTGAAGGTGAAGCCCCTTTCTGGGAGGGTCCTGAAGACAAGGTGCCTATTGGTATGGGTACACGATATTTAGCTATGGTTATCGTCAACAAGAATCATGGCATTCCTATTCCGTTTCAATGAAGCGGAAATGACACACATAGTGAGATAGTATAGAGATGTGAGGTGATTGGTTTATCTTTCAAGTAGGCTGCATTCTTTTTTTTTTTTTTTCTTCCGTGATGCAGTTTCAGATAACGAGTGTGATTCAACCAGCATTTATAACTGTATTGTTTTTGAGCTGCCTTTCCTAATTGTACAATTTTATTTGTGCAAAAGTGGGATTGAAATTGTGAAAAATAAAGGTTGAGAAAATCTTCTAAATGTTCGTTATCAGAACAACGCTGAGTACATTATTTACATTATCCATTTCTGGCATACAATTTTCATCATACGATGTTGCCTCACTATACTATACCTTTCCACCCAGTGATCTTTACTTTATTTCATACTCAATACAAATATCCATAGAGTATTCAACATTAGAGCAAGGCCATTGGATGACCCAAAAAATTTGGCCATGAAATTGTTTATTAGTATTTTCTATTCCACTTCATCAATGACCAAATTTCATGACCATTCACAATTTTATACCCCAATGGTTGCCCAAGAAAGTTTGGTCATGAACTTTCTCTCTCCTACTTTTACCATACCCCACCATACATTCTCTCTCTTAAATCTCACCATAATGAAAATTATTATTAATATAAATAGTATAAGTACCACAATTTGTACTCTTAATTTAAAAGAATTATACTTTGTGATATAATTATTAATAAGCAATTAAGAAAAACTTAAATTAGAACCTCAATACATAATAATTATAATACGTAATAATACAAGAACACATTTTCTAAGCATGAAAATTGAAAATACATACATACATATAAAAGACAACAAAATACATTATTATATTACAAAAAAAAACCATAATACATTGTCTAACCAAAATATTATTTATAATAAAAACTAAGCATACCTAATCAAAGGAAAAAACTCTTAAACTAACGATAATACATCCATTACTGCCTATAACCCCCATACTTACTCCATAAATGCTCTACTAAATCTGACTTGAGGGTCGTATGCATAAGTTCATCACGAACACGAGCTCTATTAGACATGTAAGTCCTTAAACTTGCTGGTCGATCGCGACTGTTGCTGAATTGAAAAGGTTCCTCCATGTTTCTCCTACGTGAAGACGAAGGAGCAGCTTGATCATATTCATTTGGATCATAATATGTTGAATACGTATCTCGCTCATCTTCAACGATCATGTTATGCATAATAATGCAAGCTATCATAATTTTTCCCAACATACTAACATCCCGAGCTAGAGCAGGATAACGAACTATTGCAAAACGAGCTTGTAGTACTCCAAAAGCACGTTCCACGTCCTTTCGCCTACTCTCTTGCTTTTTGGCAAAAAGACCCTCTTTTTCATTTTGGGGGAGAGATATTGTGGGAATGAATGTTGCCCATAAAGGGTAAATGCCATCGGTGAGATAATACCCCATATTGTATTGGTGGCCATTAACAACATACTGAACAGGAGGTGCTCGACCTTCAAAAACATCATTAAATAATGGAGATCTGTCTAGAACATTTATATCATTACACCTTCCTGGGGTCCCGAAGAAAGCATGCCAAATCCAAAGGTCTTGTGAGGCCACTGCTTCCAAAATCAAAGTGGGCTTATTAGCTCTTCCAGAAAACATGCCCTTCAATCTAAGAGGACAATTCTTCCATCGCCAGTGCATGCAATCAATAGATCCCATCATCCCTGGAAAACCTCGGCGCTCCCCATCACGTAGCAATCTGACCAAATCCTCTTCGTTGGGTCTTCTTAAGTATTCATCGCTAAAGTAAGAGACAACTCCTTCAACAAAATGTTGTAAACAGTCTCTCGCCAGAGAAGCACTAATACGTAGGTAGTCATCAACAGAATCAGCTGCACCACCGTATGCTAGCAATCTAATAGCGGCAGTACATTTCTGCAAAGCTGTTGCACCTAATCTACCAGTAGCATCTGGTCTTTGTTGAAAGAACTGATGGCGTTCTTCTAAAGTTTGCATTATACGAAGAAAGACATGCTTTCTCATGCGAAATCTACGACGGAACAAATTTGGAGGGTAGACCGGCTGGTCAGAAAAGTAGTCATTCCATAAACGGTTATGTCCATCTTCACGATCCCTTTCAACCAAGGTCCTTGGCGCCCTCGGAACTTGATGAATCATTTGGAAGAATTCAATTGGGTTGGACATTATGAATTCATCCATCATCCTATCAACCAAACGATTCGCTTGTCTACGTCTCTCATAACGATGGTCAGATTCATCATCCGAAGAATTTTGGAGGTTGTGATTGGTAGATGAATTGGAAGAATTAGAGGATGAGTTAGAAGAGTTAGTACTTTCATTGGACATGTTTACAGAGATAAATTATTTGTTGTAGGAGGTAAGAAATGGCTTATAGGCTTTGGTGTAGTGAAGTTGATATGTACACCAATATATAGAATAATAATTGATCAGCAATGTTAGTAATTTAACAATAATGGTTGACACTTTTTCTGAGAAATTGCATACACACTTCATCAGGGTTACATCTCATCACTCTGAAAAATTGCAATTGGCTTATGTGATCAGTGTTATATCTCATCAATGTCATTACTGTATTGCTTTTATTGAAGAGTCAATTCATTTATGACAGTGAGAAATCACATCATATGACAAAGCTTCTACATTTGTCACAAGTGAATAGTGTCCATAAAATTTTGCCATCTAGTACTTTCAAATGTAGTTATTCATGAACGATACAATGACAATACATTAATTAAAAATGAAAAGATCATACATTACAATAACCATTCATTAAAAAGTTAAAACTACAGCTTAAGCACTCATTACCTAACCTTACAACATTAAGTGAAAACTAAATTATTAACTTCAAGGAAATAATATTTTCACTAAATTGTTCCTTCTTTCTTGATCTTCCTCTGATAAGTATGGTTTTGCTTTAAGTATCTTGAACAATTCGAGATTGATTTTTCGCTGCTTTCGTGCTTCCCTATCCTTTTCTAGTTGTGCTAGTCCAGCTTCTTTTTCTCTACGATACTTAATCTTTTCCATTTCGACCTCAGCTTCAGTTTGTCTAGCTAGGTTCATGTGTTGAAGAGTATCCAACCATTGTTGAAATGACTCAGAAGGAACATTCATCACTTTGCTCTTACCTTTACTTTTGTTGGAGTCAGCACTATAGGGGAAGCCGGAACAACCTATGTCACCGCTGGTTGGTGTTTCTGGGTTTGTTGAAGATGAATAGTTACCAGCTTCATTGATCCTTGATCTCTTAGAGACATTTGATTGGGTTGAAGTCTTCTGCTTACACGTCTCAACAAAATTTTCATTTTTGGCCCATGCTTCTTCGTTTTTTAAAATATCCCAAGCATGCTTGTCTTGAAATACTGTACTGGTATTCTTTTTTGATTTGTCGTCTCTGTAAATTTTACGGGCTACCTTAATAACATCATCGTCTGATTGCCCACTCCCTCTTCTTTCCTCAGCGTGTGCGTAAGCACCAGCAAATTTTGAGCAATTGGCATTCAACCTTCTCCAACGACATCTAAGCTGCTCCAAACCCCTTACTCTTAATAAATCACCCTTCGTAATGCCATCAATACCTTGTTCAAAACACCTCTCTCTATATTGTCTAACATTATTAAACATTTGCTCAATTTTTCCCCAAAATTCAGCCCCTTTTTGGTTAGTGTTAGTTTTTTTGTTTTTACTAACCTCAAGCCAAGCTCTTACAAGAACCTCATCTTCGGGGTGTGACCAAAAATTTCTTCCACCTCCTGTATCGTCACCTTCATTATTTTCCTCAATTTCTTCAACCTCGTCGTCATTTTCATCATCTGAAGCAGCGGTAGATCTATAAGCCCAATTAAAATTCGAAAATGCACCTTCGCCTTCACCCATCGAAAAGTGTTGTGACATAGGAAATGTTGTTTCATGTTCAGCAAATTGATAATTTTGAACAGATACATTTCCTTCAGATGAAAAAACATTATGAGAATGAGAGGTATATGGATTTTGTGGTGGTCGTAAAGGGACTTCTGTGTTGGACACTGAACTTGCAAAATTCATATTATACATTCCATAATTTGGAAATTGTGGGAAAAATTGAGAGCTTGGTTGTAGTTGAGCATTAAGATCAATTTGACTATTAGAAAATGAAGGTTGATTATTCGGATTATTTAGTTGTCGAGAAGGATTTTTTGATTTGGAGGGATTTTTTTTTCTATTGGATTTATCCATATCCAATATCGTATTTTTGAGTTTAGTAGATAAGAAGATGTTTCTATTTGAAAGTGTGTAATTTAGAGAGATGAATAATTGTATGAAAATACTTCAATATTAGACTCATTTTATAGGGAAAAAAAATATAGTCGTTGGAACAATTTTTTTTTTTATTAAGCTTCGTATTTTAAAAATTATTACCGTTATAAGAATTATAACGTTATTAATAACAATGGTTTTGGACCGTTAGATGTATCTACAATTGATGCATGCTAACCATTGGATTGCATGAGTAAAAAAAGATGCATGTCTTTTCTTCATGGAAGTTACAGCTTTTTTGTCTTTTGCAAAGTAATTTGGGACATGCAATTCCACGTGGCCTTCTCCCATGCTTTGCCCAAAAATCATGTTTTGGTCATGGTGAAGCCCGGGTCATCAGCCAAATACACCATTTTTTATTTATTTCCATTACTTTAATAGTATTTTAAGATTCTCTCTCTTCATGACCAAAGTTTTGGTCATCCAATGGGCATACTCTTATTTTACAATTCTCCCACCTTTTCACGCCTTAAAAAAAAAAAAAAAACACAAAAAACACAAAAATTCTTTTTCTTATATATACTCATCTTTTACAGAGCCCTTTCCCTAAATAAAGTTGGAAAAACACGCAATTCCCAAAATACAGCCAATCTTTTTTTAATTCCCTTCGTACCGTCCATGTCACCGGTTCAGTGGGATTTTTTAAAAAAACGGTTTGATTAAAAAACCGCTACTTCAAGTAGCGGTGTACTACTAAAAACCGCTACTTCAAGTAGCGGTTTGTAATTACTAAGATTTTTAAAACAAAATCACTTTTCCCTTTTCCCATGTAAAATAAATTCAAGAGAATCATCCCAAAAACAAAAAAAAAAAAAAAAAAAAAAAAGAGTCGACACTCCTCAATTCTCAAACAACCTGCCAACGCATCAATCATTGCGCCGGAAGCCGTATTTGCCGCCTCGCTGCCGTCACCGACTTCCTCAATTGTTTGCCGACCACCGATGGTAGAGAATTAGTGAAATTGTTGTTGTTTTCTGAATTAGTGGTAAGTTGATTGTGCCCTAATTATATTTTTTATTCTATTATCAATTTAATTAATTTGTTTTTGCTGAATTAATAGCTTTCTTGGTTTGTTTTTGTTTTCTGGTAGCTTTCATTGCTTTTTGGTTGCTTTTGGTTTGTTGCCTTCTCTTTGTTGATCCCGTAAGCATCTTTGATTTCTAATTACATATGCGTATGGGGGTTTCTAATTAAATTGATATTCATGCTCTTATTAATAAAATTTTGCAAACTAATTTCTTAAATTAATCATGGTGTTTTTAGAATGAAACATGGAGGTACCAAACTACCCTCTATATTGCTATTGGGGTGGGGAAATTAATCACAAAGATGGTGATGTAACGTATAGTGGTGGAAATTAAAAATTCGTTTTTGTAAATCATGGGATGACATATTCACACGTTCTGAACAAGCTATATGAAGAATTGAGTATTGATCCTAGATCTGTGTAGTTGAAGGTGGTTATGCGATATCCTATGAATGGGGCATATGTTGCAATTCCGTTAAATGACGACAATGCTCTTAGGGCTATGTGGATTGCTGTGACTCAAACTTCTTCTATCGCAATGCAATTGTACATTGAACAGGTTCCAAAGGAGCCAGTTGTGCAAACTGATACTGGTTCCTTTCCGGAAACAGATTATTTTTGTAGTATGGAGCAACCAATTCCCCTTACTAATCAAAGTGTGGGGATAGGCTCATTCACAAGAATGCTTGTTGATCCCGAGTATGTTAATGAACATCTTTCAGAGATTAGGTCTCCGACCTCATTGCGTAATGTTGAAACCTCAATAAGCACACAACCACAAGCCATTCTCGATTCTCTTGACCCAAACAATGTTGATGTTTTTGGGGATGTCGAGATGACACAAGAAGGATCTAAGGGGACAGCGTAACTGGGAGATTCGACATTCGGACCATGTACATGACTGGGGTCGACAAGAGGCATTAGTAGTCCAGGGTAACCCGTTCACTGGGACTTCTTCACTAGTCATGACAGAGTACATGGCTTGGTACCATCGCATCACGAGGTTGATCATTACTCCACCTTCGCAGCCACGCCCCCCAAGTCATTACCAGCCATCTAAATCTGACCTAGTACTTGTATGAACTTCATTTCATTTCAATTATAAAGTAGTTATTTCGTTTTTGAATTCATTGTACTAACATTAAAACTAACTTCAATGCAGGCACATGCAGTTGCTGATTTGCACGCGAAGCTATCGGGAGCTACTGAGACCATCTCTGATTTGCCACCAGACAAGGCTCTGCCATTTGCCATTCAAATGATACAGAGTCTTACATCATTTTGTGGGCAGACCTTGTCTAGGGTGGGGCATTCACACCTTATTGAGCAGCCTCGAGTGTCCACCTCGCTATCTTCTTCTACTTCTATTGTGCACACTCGGCCGATTAGACCACCATCCCATCGTGGTGGTCATTCATCACGTGCCTTTCGTCCACCGACTCCCATTCACTCTCCCTTGCATGATCCTTCCCCCTCTCCCTTACATGGTCCTTCTCCCTCTCCTACAGTTCGACATCCAGTTGTCACTTCTGCTCCACTTTTTCCACCTCCCCCACCCTCTCCTCCTCCTCAAACTCTACTTGTTTCTCCTCAACATACCATCGTCACATCTCCTCCACTAGTGCAACACCAGTATCAAAGAGTTCGATGGCGTGGAAATAGTAAGTCTCAGGTTGGAGTTGGAGTTGGCCTACATGATATTCCAGAGGACGAGACAACTACATCACCTTCATCATCACTTCATGGGAGCTAGGTGTATATTTTGGTACCATTGACATATGCTATTTTGCAAATGATTAGTATTTTAGACTTTGTTTATAATTAATATTTGATAAGTATTTGACATTGCTCTTAGATTACCTTAATACAATTTTGACTTCCAAGGATTAGAATGTTTAAGTAAGTTGTTATTTGTGATGGTTGTGTAGAAGATATGGTAAGTAAGTTGTTATTTGTGATGGTTGTGTAGAAGATATGGTATATGGACTTTGCAGGCTGAAAATAGTAGGTTTTAAGGTTTTACAGGTACACTTGCAGGTTTTTTTGGCTGATTTACTAATATTTTGTTTTAAAAAAAAAATTTATTGCAAAAACCGCTACTTGAAGTTGCGGTGTCTATTGCAGGTTTTTTTTGGCTGATTTACTAATATTTTGTTTAAAAAAAAATTTACAGCAAAAACCGCTACTTGAAGTTGCGGTGTCTATTATATAAACCACTACTTCAAGTAGCGGTGTTCAATCTGTAAACAAGTAGCGGTGTTGTGATGAAAACCGCCACTTGAAGTAGCGGTTTATGAAATTAAAACCGCTACTTGAAGTAGCGGTTTGTTGCTGGACCGAGAAAAAAAAAACCGGTTTGTTCTCATTAGCTTACGTGGACGGTACGAAGGGAATTAAAAAAAGATTGGCTGTATTTTGGGAATTGCGTGTTTTCCCAACATTATTTAGGGAAAGGGCTCTCTTTTACATAGGGTTTTTTTTTTTTTTTGATAGGAAAATAATTTCATTTACAAATAAATCCTAAGAAATGTAAAATTCCAAGAGAAGTATATAGCACTTTAATGCTAGGATTGAGGGTAATACATTGAGGGGTAATAAAAGTCAAACTTGAAAAAACAAAAGTAATTTGAGGTGTTGTAGAAGATATGGTGTTTACAAATGAAATAAAGTAGTTGCGCCATGAGGAAAAGAGAGAGATGGTGGAATTATTACTCTTACAATGAGGGTAATAGTTACCCACCCTCCTCTAGCGTAACTATTACCCCCAAAATGAGGGTATTGATTCCTCTTTCTTCACCTCACACCATACCATCACCACATAATTTTCTTACAATCACACCATCACTATCTCCTTCTTTCTTATTTTTACATTCATTTTGCTTAGTTTGACTTTTATTACTCCCTTAATGTATTACCCCCAATCCAAGCATGCCTTTAACTAATTACATCGCAGATTCGATTAACAATTGTCTTAATAATAAACTTCATCGGGAATAGGTACATATTTATGTTTTCAAATTTTTCCTGTGGGGCTGCAGAAGGAAGGAATCTTAGTTTCTCAATATGAGAATTAAGAAACAAGGGTGGTTTCTCAAAATGGCAAAAATGTAAATAAAAAGAATTTTATGAATATTTTGTATTTTTTGATTTACAATTTTTTTCTATTTTGAGTCTCATTAACCACCACTTTACAATCATATTTTTTAAACGAAACCCTAAGAATAACGGTGAAATAAAAGAACATGGTTAACCTCAAAGTGCATGAGTGTTATCTTCCCCCATTTAAGCCAATTGAAGCTCTTCGTTTTACCATTGAAGTTTTTCTGATTTAGCTTAAATACGGTGATTTGTAAGATAATTTTGCAATTAAAACTCCAATTTACTAGCTAAAATGACATTTTACCTCTTTGACATTTCTACTTCATACTACTCTCTCTGTCCCTATTTATTTGTCCCATAAACAAAATTTGCTTTATCAAGGATTGAACCAAAAGATTGTAAGTGGATTTAGTGGTGAGAGCATGTAATTATATTAGGAAAAGAGGCAATGTTTAAAGGACATCCAAATTAAAATATGTTGAAAAACTCGTACTTTCTCGGAAGCAAGGAATATGGCTCTTTTAGGAGGGGTGATTATGTAGCTAGTAAACGATGAAATCATTGAATACTAATGTGTTTAGATTAAAAAAAAAGAAAGATTATTCGTCGTAATCGCTATTTACTTACATTACACTAAAATACTAAATAAAGTAATTACAGTATAAAAAGAATCGATTAAAATAACATAGATGGTACGACTTTGAATAAGTTCCAAATAAAAAGCAAATGTTAAAACTGTTTTTAAACAACCCTCTACCTCTTTCAGAGCATCAACTAACCAAAGTACAGAGGAGAGAGAAAGAGTGAAAGTGACGCGAAACAGACGCTCAAAGCTACTGATACACAGACACAATCAAAATGGGCGGAATACTCTCATCGCTTTTCGGCGCCGGCGAGGCGGTTGCGTCGGAGTCTACGCCGGAGGATTCATCGGAATCTCGAGTTATTTCTTTCCACTCAACCAATCGATGGCAGCTTCACTACAATTCCCTTAAAGATTCCGATAAATTGGTTCGATAATTTCTGATTCTATTTTAATTTGATTTTTTTTTTTTTTTTTATGGAAGTTTTTTGATCGGTGATTTGGAAAATGGAAATTCAGTTGGTGGTGGATTTTGCGGCGTCTTGGTGTGGGCCGTGCAAGTTTATTGAGCCGGCGGTGAAGGCCATTGCTAATAAGTATCCTGATGTTGAATTTGCCAAAATCGATGTTGATGAATTGCCGGTAATTCTCTCCGATTTGCTTTATTTTGATGATTTTGTTCTATTAATTATGATTTTGTGTGATTTTTTTTATTTTTATTTGTAAAGTGTTTCAGTGTTGTGATTATGAGTTAATTGCTGACTGATATTAAATTATTGTTGTGTACTGTATAAGTAGAATAGTGTGGAATTGTATTAGCTTTTAGTATTCGTTTGATGTTAGGGGTCATAAAACAAGAGAATTGTGAGTTTGTTTTGGTGTTATTGTAATGACACAAGAGAATTGTGAGCTTGATTTGGTGTTATGGTAATGAAACAAGATAATTGTGAGTCTGGTTCGGTGTTATGGTAATGAAACAAGGAGTTGTGAGCTTGTTTTGGTGTTATGGTAATGAAACAAGAGAATTGTAAGCCTGGTTCGGTGTTATGGTAATGAGACAAGGAGTTGTGAGCTTGTTTTGGTGTTATGGTAATGAAACAAGAGAATTGTAAGCGTGGTTCGGTGTTATTGTAATAAAACAAGATAATTGTGAGCCTGGTACGGTGTTATGGTAATGAAACAAGAGAATTGTGAGCCTAGTTCGGTGTTATGGTAATGAAAAAAGGAGTTGTAACAGACTAAATCAGAGGAGAAGATAGAGGGGGCTGGTGGAGGTCTGGCCTCCAAGGCCTGGCTCCATGTAAATTTAATTATACTGTTATAATTCTCAAGGTTTCTAGGTATCAGTGTCTGCTTACTTTGACTATTTGTGCATCATGCTCATTTTTGTTTTTGATCATGCTGTAAAGTATTGAAAATGGTGTCGTGGTGGCTGTTATGACCGGAAAGATGATGTCTTATGAATGGCTGAATTATATTATGGTCTGCTTATGGATATAAATAGAAATTTATACATGAATTAGATATAGCTCATGGCATCAGATATAGTGATTAGAATATGCCCTAGATAAATTTTAATGGGCATTGATGTTTATGTAGATGAATTTTATTATTTAACGTGAATGGGTATTGATGTATTCATCTGTCATTTTGAAGTAGAGTTGATAGTCTGGAATTCTGGATATATGCCTATGCCCTGTCAGGGAGTAGGAACTAGAGTTATGTACTGTATTTCCAGTAATAATCCCTTGTGTTTACCTCTGTATTTGAATAGACTAGAAGATTGGAATTAAAAAGGTTTAAAAGAATTATTATGAATTAATAAACAGTTTTTTTGTGTTTCCTTCTGACTTATGTTTTCCTGTCATTTCTATAGAATCACCGTTAAAGGATATAGGATGCCACTGATTGAGATATGTTGAAGTAAAAAAGAAAGGATTTGGTTTAAATAGTTTGAAGTTTGCAGTGCTTGTCATTCAAGTGTTATCTAGGGGTATCCAGATTTCCCTAAAATTTGTTATCTATTATGAAGCTGAGATTGGGTGAGACTTGAGGATAATTTTTCTCATCAAAACAGACTATGAATCTAGGGGTTTACTGATATATTGGCACTGGACTGTTGATGGCTGAGTTTAAAGAGGTCTCCATATTGGAGAAATTGTTTTTGTAAGTTTGAGAAGGTTCTGCTATTATGATGGTTTATTGGTAACCTTAGAATAATCCATGGTGGCTTAAATATTTTGAGTTTGAACCTCAAGGTCATGAAAAAACTTGTCCACGAACATTTACAAAGAGATATATGGTTGGCCTATCGTCCCTTGCAAAAGTTATTATATAGTTTATTTGATTCTGGTCTTTCCCTAAGGTTTAATCTGAAGCAAGTTATTGAATTTGTATTGCTTGGAACCTTCTTTGTGGCATGAATGTGAGTATATGGGACTATGGGAGGCCTTAACTACATGGACTAAGGTTCAATGACTGCAAAGTTGGGAGAGTAGGCATGCATCTCTTTTATTGCTGCTTTTGATATAGAAAGAATGCTGTTCTTTTTTATACTCCGTATTATTGTTATTTCTACAATCTTGAGGTACCAAAGGAGCCATTTTTCTTTCACGTATAAAAAACGTAGGCTAATTTAACAGCCTGGCAAGTGCAAGGGACGGTATAGGCATTATAAAACGTGAATTTCTATTTGTGTTGTGGTGCGCTGGTGCTTTTATTTTGTATACACAGTTTATCTATCACATTTTTTTGTATACCCATTTTAAAAAGGAAAAATTGATAAGAATAATCCCAACTTTGGCTCATTCGCCCAAAATAATTCCAACTTTTGATTATTTTTTAATAATCCGAACTTTGATATGAATTTACTTTTTTTAAGTTCATTTACTTTTTTTTCTTAACTAAATTATTAAATTTGTTTTAATTATTTAATATTTTAATTTTATTTTTATCAAATCAAACTCGTGTCATATAACTTGTTATAACTAGTTAGATTATTGGTTGGGACCATTGAAAGCAAATTCATATCAAAGTTCGGATTATTAAAAAATAATCTAAAGTTGGGATATTTTGAGCGAATGAGGCAAAGTTGGGATAATTCTTATCAATTTTTCCTTTTAAAAAATCCACAATGATCATCAGTTATGGTTCTATAATTTAAATTCATGATTAAAAATCCATGATAGGTTGTTCGAACATTTAGCACAAAAACTAGCCATTTTGTAAATACATGGTGAGCTGCCTTTTTCCTAGGCCTCAGACAAAGAACAACTGCCATTTGTTGCTTGAAAATAGAAGGGGGGGGGGGGGGGGAAGTTGACCCTGTTTACTACCTGTTATAAAATCTGTACGGGAATTCTTTCTGTTGACATTTATTAGTCAGTATCCCTTTTCTTGTACTTATATTCCTTGGAATTCTTTGTAGGATATAGGTTTTATGTGCTCAGTTTGTATATCTTTCTCACTTGGTAGAAAAGTAGCCATAGAGAGTGCTATGTAGTGTTTTGATTTCAAGTATCTTGACTTTTTTTAGCATATAGAAAGTGCTATGTAGTGCTTTGGTTTCAAATCTTGTTTGCACTTTGTTTTTGAAACGTTAATCGACAATTATGCTTTTGCCCTATTACATAAATCTTCTAAATTTATTTTGTTTATGCTTGAGCTTTCTTCCCTATTTTGCTCTCACCCTTTTTCCTACCCCCTTCATTTTGGACTTCTTTACCTGATTAAGATATTTGATCAGCCCTGAATGCTATTCTTTTTTGCATTGTATATTCATGGTATTTATTTTCTGTTTGGGTGGTGGCAACTTGTATTCTTTTGAGTACCTGTTTCTGAAATCTGGTTTATCACCAAGCACTAAGTAGTACCCCTTGCATTCAGAATTTTACGTTATGGTTTTTTTTACAGTTGGTCTATTTCTATTCATATTAACTTGGTCAAAGTAGTGCATATTGGAAAATCTAATTTTGTAACCTGTTAATTGATAAACTTTCTAATTTTGGACAGAGGGGGTTTATTTTATATTGTCACCTGTGAAGGAGAATTTGGGGAAAAATAAATTACTATGCTGTTTTGAGAAATGAACTAAACTGATGTTAAGAACTAAGGAAAGAAATCTTCACAATAGTACAAAAAAGAAATGAAGCAATATCTTATAAATTCAGGAGTATCACCATCAATTCTTGGCTTCGTAATGCATAGAGTGTACTAGTCTATGATTTAGCACAATTGTAGACCTTTTACATTTTGCTAAATTTGGAACCGCATCCTGGAGGGATTCATGGCCATTCTAATTGTGAAGATTTATTTGGACTAAAGATTGGGAAACCATCAATGTACTTCGTATGATAATTTATCTATATGTTGATGTTCTATATTGAAATTGTTTAAAATAGTACTGAAACCCAATTTTTCCTCTATAGGATGTGGCCAGGGAATTCGAGGTGCAAGCAATGCCAACATTCATCTTTCTTAAAAAGGGAAAGGTGGTGGAGAAGGTGGTTGGTGCCAAAAAGGATGAACTTGAGCAAAAGATTGCAAAGTGTGTGTCCTCGTAATTAATGTTCTAGTAACTGGCATTAGGTGCTGCCCCTGAGGCATATGTACTTGGGAGATTGCTAAAGTTGTTTTCTTCAGTATGATGGTGTTCTTACGGTTATGCGCATTTTGTCAATATGTTTTACATCCTACGATACACCAGCATGTTATTGATTATGCAGCTGTTATCCATACGTTTGAAATGTTATTGATTGTGCTCTTTCTCTTGAAATTCTGTCCATATTTTTTTCATTTTTATCTTTCTTGCGCCATTCAGCTGGTTGATTCAATTCTAGGTATTTCATCTTTTCTTTGTGCGTTGTATTAGATGATATGTTTGCATTTATGCAGCCAGCGAGGCATAGTTGTTTTGGGTTGATGATCGCATGCCTTTGTGTGTGTGTGATTTTTTTTGGGGGGTTGGGGGGGGGGGGGGGGTGTGGCTGGCTCTAATTGTTGGTGCATTCATGAACTCCCCAAGATGTCCATTGAATTCTTTATTTTCTAACTTGGATGTATAATGCACTAAATTCGAATATTAAACCTTGGGATCACAAGTGATATTTACGAGTCACCCAGAAACCCAACTTTGTTAGGATTGTATGATATATTTTTTAATCACACGAACCTGAAATCCACACAGCACACAACATTTTATAGAGTTGTCTGTGCTTGCTTATTAATTTACTTTCTCAGGGGAAAAAATTCTACTTCATATTTAACTTAAATTTGGTACATGTAATCAGTATTGTTCATTTGTTTTTGCAACTGCTAATATAAGATGGCTATTCTACATTTCTTCTGTAAGAGGACTTTTGAAGTGAGAGGCAGAAATACAAAGGGTGTCTTTCCAATTGTGTTGCATATTAGTATTTGTTACCCCCCTCAAACAAAATTCAGTTAATAGCGACAGCCAGGACGGTTTGAAAGAATAGTAGAACACCTAATAATTAAGAAAACAAGGGTAAGGGTAAGGGCCTGTTCACATTTCCTGAGCTAAACTGAACTGATTGGAGCTAAATTGAACTGAACTGATTGGAGCTAAATTGAACTGAACTGAGCTGAAATGAATATATTATGAGAGAGGGAAATTAGGAACTGAATTGAACTGATTGGAGTTGAACTGAATTGATTGGAGCTGAAATTAAGTAAATGTGAACAGGCCCTAAATGTAATAATAATAATAATGGTATGATTCCTGAAAGCCATAGTATCACAAAAACCTTTTCAATTTATTTGGACCAATTTACATCACAAATATCACCACTTACCAGCTGATTATATGACACATAAACTATTTAGATTATAGTAGTAAACCAGCATATGTTACATAGTAATTACTAAGAATGAGGCAGAAAATAGTGATGTAACCACTGTCCACTGGTACATTGCCACCAACAGACGCCATATTGATTCTTCCACAAAGGCTTTGCAATCTGGCTTCGACTGTTACGCGCTTATATTCTGCTTCTTGTCAATACTATAAAGCCACACCAGATTATGTACTAAGAAGGGAAACTGAATCATCCACCTAATTATACTGTGTATGCTTGCTGAATTGTATCAATATCAAGGCCCTTCAGCTTAATCACCGACTCCACATGTCCTTTCAGAGTATGCAACTCACGAAGCCTGACACAAATGAGGGAAAAATCATTCACGAATTTTGTACCAAGGCAAAGCAATTCTTTGTAGGAGAAGAGAAAGGTTCAGAGGAAGAGGTTGATACTTTGATCACAAGAATAATTTCTCATGCTAGGAAGGACTCGAGGTGATGATATTGAGGCTTGTTTGGACCTAAGTGACTTAAGAATGGTACTATCTTCGTCCCTAAAAATATGCCACAATTGATTTTGGGTCTATTTTAAGGAGTTAAGTAATACTAGGAGTCTAGGACAATAGTTATCCTTCAATATTTAGCTGTCAATTCGGGTATTTAAGTCGGGTTCGGGTTGGGCCAAATCAAGTCTCGGGTCGAATCAGGATCAGGTTATGTCGGGTCAATCAAGCCTCAGACTAGGTTAGGTTCGGTTTGGGTCAATTTCGGTTCAGGTTATTCTGAGTTTTTCACCCTTTCGGGTTTAGGCCGGGTTCGATTCGAGTCAAATTCAGATCGGGTTCAATTTGAGGTTCGGGTTGTGTTGAGTCGGGTTTAGGCGGGTTAATAGATGGTACATTCGGGCTCGGGTTAGGGTTATTAGGTCAGATAATTATTTTGTCGGATAGTTTTAACGTTGGATCATTCTTGGTTTAGTTTCAAGTTCGATTCGAATAAATATCGATTTGGTCAAATTGAACCTATATAATTACGCCTTCCATAATTTGAACTATCAAGCATTATCAAGATTTTATTTAACCTATATAGAAGTAATAGAGAATAAAAGGTATATATGCTAGCTGAACAAATTGTACCAATATGTTGTTAAGGATGGAGGATTTGAAGGTTTACATAATTGTGCCAATATATAAGCCGAACAAAAGGTATATAAAATTTTATTAAACCTTCCATGACTCGGGTCAATAACAGATTGTGTTGGGTTATAACCGTTTTCAAGTTCTAATTGGGTCGGGTACTAGTTCAGGTTCGGATTGTTGTCGGGTCGAATTAAAATCGGTTGACGGTTACTATCAGGTTGGGTGTAGGTTCAGGTTCAGGTCATAAAGTATTGGATCAAATCAGTTGTCAGTTAACATCAGGTCAAGTTACCGGTCACTAGTTTCCCCCCATTGTTCGAGTACACGTCAGGTGGTTCAGGTCGGGTCAATTTTTGACAGCTCTAAATTTACCATCAATCTCTTAATATTAAAAAGTTCAAAATTTTAACTCGCAATGAGTAGAAAGGAACTAAAATAAAATCATTGCCTACAATTCTGTTAGACTATCTAGTTTAAGTGATTGGTAAACACGCAGACGATGGACAAATAATGGCTTAAAACTTCACACAGACAAGAAAGACATGCACAACTGCACATATGTTCACATAGCAGTTCTAACTACCTAATTGGGGATAGGTTTTCTCTAATAAAGACATACCTTGCAATTTCAGCTCGTCTCTTTGCCTCTTCAGCCATTTGGTTAAGCTCTGAAACACGGCTTCGGTCAGTAAACATCTTGGTTTCAGGTGGATGGAGCCCATGGAGTGTCCTTTGAGCATGAGCCCATTTGAGTTCCCTTGCTTCTTTACCAAAGTCCTTTTGTCTTGTGAAGGCAATCTGCAAAATCAAGACTAAGACTTTTAATCACCCCTTTACTTTTTCATTCTATTTTATAGCAACTTTGAGATGGGCTGCAGTCTTACTCTTTGCTCAAGTAGAAGATCCCATGCCTTCCCGCTGAGAGCATACCGGGTAGCAAACTTGATAATATCGAGGGGAAAGTAGAAGACAAGGTTGTAAAGCCATATTACACCAGCCCAACCCCATCCAATTCCGTCTATTGCAGCAAAACCCCAATTTGCATACACAGCAATCAGGGTTGCGATCTGTGAAACAGAAAATAAAATAAAAAATAATAATAAATAAATGAATAAACAACATGAAGAGGAGAGCGACAAGACTCTAAGCTTGTTGCTTAGAAAAGTGGCTCAATTACAAGCTGAGCAATGATAAAAGCTGACACTAGCAGCAGGCCAGGGCGCTCAACAAAAGACCAGCTTCTAGACCGAGTGACAAATATTAGGGCCTGACTAATGATGCTGACTTGTAGGTATATTGCTGAGGCAAGCTTTCTGTAGTCATCATGCGCTGTTTTTTCAAGCGTTGACACTCCAAATGTGCGCTGCATAAGCAAACGGACAAAAATAATCATGTTAGCTTAAAAAAATATCCAAGAGGGAGAGGAGGAGGAAAAGAGGGGGGGGGGGGGGTTCTTAAAATAAAGTGTAAGTCATGTAATGATGTAAATGGAAAAATAAGAGATGTGGGGACTTTGTGAGATAAAAGGATCTTTATTGAGAGAGATATGCTCCAAGTTTAAGATACAGAGAGCAAGAATGCTGATTTGAGCCTTAGAAACGCAAGAATGCTCCCCCAACAAAGATCAAATTACTAAGATTATTTAAGAAAAGTCATGCAAAAGTAAAGAAATTAGATGTTTTGGTATCAGTAACTGAGTGTTTATTTCCAGCAATTGCATTAGATCCCTTTATTCATTCATGACTGAAGTTCTCATCAGGAGTGATAAAAAAGATTAATATAAGAGGAGAGAGTAGGCTTTTTGGGAAGGTGATGCTTGGAAAAAATCATAATCAACATATATTGGAATAATCTACAGTTCTACACAACATGCATATACATTGCAAGAAGAGGGATATCGTAACTCTTGACCAAAATTGTTAATTGAACAAACCAAGAAAGCACCAATGGTTTACAAATGGAACAACCTTTGAAGCCTCTCTTGCATGTACATAGGACAAGGCAAAGAGAGCAAAAAAAATTTGCATGTCTCATAAAGCTGAATAAAATTTGAAAAGAATATACAACATATAAAAAAAATAAATAAAAAAAAATAAATAAATAAAAAAAAAAAAATAGAAGATTCAGAAGGAATGAAAGTGAAGATAGATTTATATGATTTGATAGTCTTACAGGGAAAAAGTCAGTTTTATATGCAGCCCAGAAGAAAATGACAGTCATCATTGCTAAGTAGCTCCCAAGAACTATTCCAGTGGTAAATATTTCTGACAACTTCCAACTATCTGGCTGGGGGGAAGGTTTCACCCGATCTTTTGATATCGTCATGATTGTACCTGAAGATTCCAAAAGGCAAGAACCATATAATATCCTTCAACTGTGTTAATGGTAGCACATACTTTAATATAATAAGATAATCTCTTTAGAATTGAGGCTCAAGAAAGGGGGAAAAAAAGGCTGTTTTTACACTCCGGCCTATTAATTTTCAGCTAAGCACTGTTCAGCTGTTCTACAAATTCACTCTCCAGCATTGCAAAGTACTCAATCAACAACTGAAAATAATCGTCTTTGAAATGACATTATGTTGAAAGTTCAATATTTGGTTAATTATCTGTCACCAGAAAACTCTGAAATAGATGAAGAACAATAGTGTGCAAGAGTGGCTAAGCATAGGAATTAAATATATAGATGAAAGTACTTAAGTTGGAAAATTAGCAGCATAATAATGAACAATTAAATACTGAGTTTTTCAAACCTTCGGGCAATAAACCATGAAAGTACTATCAGCAACCGTTAAACAACATTTGCTTTTAACAGATATCCAAAGATTCAACACCATACTCAATAGTTGTACGAATAATCATACTCATATACGGGGATGTTAGATAGCTAATGCTAAACATGAAAATCATGAAGAACATCAATTAACAGCGTACAATTACCAACGCATGTCAAAAGAGAACTACTAACCATCATTGAGGATGGCAATGATCAGCACCATGAAGGGTGGGAAGTCAAACTTCCATATGAGAGCCAGTAGCATGAACCCTAACTAGGAAAGGATCCAAAGAGATTACATAAGAAAAATAGATAAACATGCAGACCATAAAAAGCCGATTTTAAAAAAAGGTATATCTATTATCCAAAGCTATACCAACGATAAAAAGCTTACCACTATACGGATGGTAATAGAAACTGCATAGATCTGCAATAAAGAATGGCATGCACTTAGTCAATTGTTGACGTTGTCATATAATGACAAAGGCCACACATTTATGGATCCTAGAGGTTTGACAACCAATTTGGCAGTCTTGACATACCTTACGGAATAAATTAGGAACCACAATTTTTCTATGAAAGCAAGTACAAAAAAAAAATTCACTCTTAAGTTTGAAGCCCAGCTGTATGTTGCTAGGATCCAATGATGATAAATTGGTTTGACAATTACATCATCGATTAGTTACTACTTCATATTTCAAATTCCAAAAGGAGGCTTACCGTGTAGTTCTTCATCCTCTGGAAAATTGCCCTACTTGTCAAGACTGCACTTATAATGACACTAAGCCCAGGTTCTGTCAAGACAATGTCAGAAGCACTGCGAGCTGCATCAGTTGCATCAGCAACAGCTATGCCTATGTCAGCTTTTTTAAGAGCGGGAGCATCATTTACTCCATCACCTGTCATTCCACATATATGTTTTCTTGCTTGCAAGCGTTTCACAATCTCATATTTATGCTCTGCAGGAAGAGATATAGGTATCAGTCATCAGTGTATCATCTATAAGGAGACAAAATAAATGTGGTAACAGCAATACAGAAGCAGATAGAGCAAGATCTGTATAGGTAATAAATTATCCTACATAGTACAATGACTTCATCTTGTTTATCTTCTATAGTGAAGTTCGAGGCTTCAAGCACTTTATTTCTTGCCTAAAACAATCAGCCCAAGTACAAAAATTCAAGTATTAATTTAGGTTACAGGCTGCTATCATACATGAGAATATTAATAAAAACAAGTTTTATCCACTTCTGATGTCAACTCACTTCACTCAGGAAACCATTTTTGTTAAAAAAAAAAGTACCGATAAAAGATCTAGCTCCAAGTACTTGTAGAAATACATTTCATATACATTACTCTGTCTAGTCTGGATGGAATTCAATCCTGCATGAGGGTGCAGCAAAGATAAACATACCAGGGAAAACACCAGCAAAACCATCTGCTTTCTCGATCAGCTCATCAACAGGTAAAGCTACAAGAGACTCATCCTTCTCCTGTCCTAGCAGTGCTGCAGAAGGATACATATTGGTACCCATTCCCAGTCGACGCCCTGTTTCCTTAGCAATTGCCAATTGGTCACCTAGCATGATCATATGGAAAGATCAATATATGGTAATATAGTCTACATCCCAGCATAATAAGAAAATTCCTCATCCATGAGAAAACTTCTTCTTGCTAAGACATACCAGGTGTACTCATTAAATAAGAGAAAAAAATTGATTGACACTACTCTAACATATCACATATAATTGGAACAACAAAAGGAAATCAGGAGCAAAAATATTACATTTTAATCATTACAGACCTAACTACAAGTCCACAACTTCAGATTACACAGGATGACAGGACACATCTCCTTTTAAGTAATACTTGTATATGAAGCAGTTCTCCACATTTACTATCAAGAGAGTTGAATATAGTACCAAAAGCCACGCTAGGTAAATTGTGACCTCTTATTGTGATTTTGTGAAGTAACAAGAAGGTGACTGCTAAAGTTCACTAATTTGCTCACATCTGCATTAAAAAGCAAGTGTGATATGCATAAAGGACTGTGAAAGGAAGGTATGCACCTGTAATCATTTTTACATTAACCCCAAGGTCTAGTGCCCTCCCTATTGTTTCTGCACTATCATGTCGTGGTGGGTCAAAAAGAGGAAGGAGGCCGATAAACTGCCATGGACCTCCAGAGCTGTCCTTTCTACCATCTGGAACCTCCTGCATAAACATCTCAGACATACACCTCAATACATGTGTCCAATTAGAAAGAAGTCAGGACAAAAACAAAAACAAAAACAAAAACAAAAAAAAAAAAAAAAAAAAAAAAAAAAAAAAAAGAGAGAGAAGAAAGAGAAAGAAGACATAAATGACATACATATAGGCAGAGAACAATGGTTACCTGGTATGCCACTGCAAGAGACCTTAATCCTCGCTCTGCATACTTATCAATCACTGCATGAACTCTGCGCTCTATCTCCGATTTATTATAAGCAAGATTTAAGATCTAGCAATAAGCCAAATTGTGAATATAAATGCATCAAACTTATTGAAAATTGAGAAAAAGGGTCAAATTTGATAATACCTGTTCTGGTGCACCTTTGCTAACCCTATGCATTTTCCCATCACTGTCAATGTATGTCAGAGCTGTACGCTTATCAGTTGGATTAAAAGGAAGGAAGTGAACTTCTTGAATGCCTAGGCGAGCCTATTGATTGGGGAAAGAGTATAATGAGAGCAGGACAAAATAAGGTGAAAAACTATGTTTCGTAATATTACTTAGATTACCTCCTTTGGATCAGCTAATGTCCCAACTATAGCAGCATCAATTGCATCTTGGTTTTCCATTCGAGAGGCTCGAGCAGCCATCAATACCATTGTATCTGCATCAATTCCTTTGACAAAAACCTGCAGTAATATTCAAGTTTAAATGGTGCTAATAGCCTAATATTGTGTTTAATCAGGGGAAAAAACTAAAACAAGCAATTTAAAAGCAAACCAAACCTCAACAAGGTTCTTGTCAACAGACAATTTATTTAATGTCAGAGTTCCAGTTTTTGTCACTGCAAAGTACATCCATGCCTGCCATTTCCTCTATAACTGTCATTCTCTTCGTTATTGCACCCTAACGGATAGAGAAATATAGCTCAGAGTCAATCAATCAAAGACTTAATCCTATAGCTTAGAGTCTAGAATATAAGAAAACAAACTTAATTTACAACCATAACCTTTGAACTAAAATGTTACTGCTACTTGTAACCAACCTGCTCGGCTAAACGATGAGAACCTATAGCCATGGTAACAGACAAAACTGTTGGCATAGCAATAGGAATTCCACCAATGAGAAGCACCAATAAGTTATCAATTCCTACACGATATTGACGGTGTTGAATTGGGTACATAACTATGATCTCCACCAGCATTCCCACAGCAATAGAACAAATACAGAAGTTTCCTATAGCAGTCAAGACCTACAATAAAATCCAATAATATTAGACATGCAAATACAACTAAGATACCTCATCCTACTACGGTATCTGGGGGGCTTCAACCCAAAATTGATAGAAAGGAATACAACAAAATCAACAAAAAAAAAAAAAAGGTAAAACACGATGTATAACACGTACAGTCTAATCATGCATAAGAAAGAAACCTTGAAACTCAAGAATCTAATGCACAAGACAGAAACTGGCCAATGATATCAGAACTGGTAAGCAAACTTGTAGCCTTGTAGGACCTGAGGCCCTGAGTAACTGGTATCCTTAATGAAACTCCTACTAAGTTCTTCGATAGCTTCTAGCCTCCTATCTCAACAAACTTATGAGAGTAGCCTCATAGAAAGGGCATAACTGAATTCAATTGTAAAACAACTTTACCAACTAGATTATCATTACTTGTACACTTAAGACCTTGAATCTCTATAATACAAGCCAGCTCTTGATGAATTTTTGTGTTAACCTGGCCCTTATACGTATCTTATGATATTTGAAGCATGCATTGTGTGCAGACCTAGTACATTAATCCACGAGTAAAGTATAAGGCATGTAAATTTTTCTACATCTAAAACTGCATTTAAATTATTAACTTATTTATACTTTTGAAACTCTAATATATCCGCTAACAAAATACAAGTTTGAAGAACATATGTGGAATTGTGGAGACATTAAACAAAGTAAATCACAGATTAAAACAGTGACAAAAAATATGCAAGAATTACAATGAGTAATTTTATCAACATTCAACAATAAAGCTTCTGATATCTGCCTCTTTGATTAAAAATCATTATACCAATTAAATATATATTTATATTAGATGAAGAATACAAGATATGGGTGAAAAACAAAATTATCCCATCAATTAAAGATGATTTCAGCTAAGCTAAGGCACTGTTTGTCCTATACCCCATTGTAGATTAAGGTTTTTTACGTATTACTTTGATACGTCAAGCAATGAGTCAGATAAAGCAGACCCTTCGACCTAGCTTAAGACTTCAGATAAAGGTTTTCTAACAAAACATATTACTTTGTTAAATCAATCATGTACAAGCAATGAGTCAGATAAAATAGCCCTTCAGCCTAGCTAAAAACTTCACTCATACAAATTGATCCCTTCAAATAATAGACTTGACCTCATAGTTCTTTAGGTCATATAGTATCACTCACCGCTTGGAAGTGGCCAACTTGGTTTGTGGAGTCTACAAGGTGAGCAGCCTTGCCAAAGAATGTATGCACACCCGTTGCAATGACCACAGCTTCTATCTCTCCCTGTTTGCATGTAGAGCCTGAATAGACACCATCACCAGTCTGTTTGGTAACCGGTAGTGACTCACCAGTGAGTGAAGACTGCACCTCAGACAAAAGAATGGTCATCAGAGATCTTAAGAGAAAGAAATTCCTAAACGAACATGGCATAAAGGTTACATCTCAAACACCTGATCAATCTTTAAAGGATCACCTTCCAGGAGACGAGCATCAGCTGGGATGATATCACCAAGCTTAATAGAGATAATATCACCTGGAACGAGTATAGCTGCATCCTGCTCACTCCACTTTCCATCACGAAGCACCTACAAGTGTACAACTTCACACGTTAAAAGGCCATCACATTATCATAAAATACCACTAGTAATATAGTACATTAAAACATACCTTAGCTTTAGGAGCCAGGCGTGCCATAAGAGCAGCTGCAGCGTTACCTGCATTAGTCTCTTCTATATAACTAATTGTTGAGTTGATAAACAAAAGAGTGACAATTCCAACGAAGTCCTGCCAATCAGGAGGCTTCCCCTGCAAAATCAAGGTAGCTTATTGCCTCAAGTTCCGATATGTCAAAAACTAAAGATGACCAGCTTGTCTAGAATCTTTTTTGACTAACAGTTTGCCATGAATCATGATATGGTATGTAATCTAAAAAACATACAAAGGCATTTACCCACTAGTGTCCACTATTTTTTCCTTTTATAGTATGAAATTAAGTAGAGATGAGAAGATTATATAGGTTTAGAAGACCTTTCTATGGTCTAATAATCCAATACTGTGATTGCCTTACACAACAAGCACCACCCAACCATTCTGCATTACTACCAAGTACCAACCCAATACAAGACAAGAACATCTTCCAATGTTCATGCACAGCTGCACACTCTTAAAACTGACAAGAAATTTAAGGGAGGAAAGGGAACATTTTCTAATACTCTCTATGCCCTAAGTAATAGCAACATTTCAGTTTTAGACAATCTTAAAAATATTAGGCTACTTTTTTAAAAAAAAAATGTATACAGTTTGATTTTAACTTATCCCATATTTAAATAAATAAAGTATTAACTTAATGATACCATTGACCTAAATTTTGAGCTCATTGATACGGTGGACAATTAAAATTTGAAAAGTCAAGGACAATTATTATATTTTTATGATTCCTCTAAAATGAACCTCATATACTTCGTATATATGATGCACAATATTTTTAAAAGGGACCAAGGGAGTAATATATAAGCTACCAAATAAACATAGTAGAGGGCTTACTCCTCCATTAGCAAGAGCTATAGCCATTATCGCGGCAGCTTCCATCACCCAAGAAAGAGGATTCCACATGAATCCGAGGAACTTCAGAAACTTACTCTCCTGCATTATTAAAGTTCCAGGGGTGTAATATGTTAATTAAAGGGCAATCACAAAGTTCCAACTCTTAGCAACAAGAAATACTAGGAAGGAATGGTAAGACAAATGAACCTCCTTCTCTTCAAGCTTGTTGGGTCCAAAAATGCGAAGTCGTTCTTCAGCAGCCTCAGACGTAAGACCATTTCGATTACACCTTAATTGCTCAAAGACCTCTTCAAGAGAAACATTCTCCTGCAATTACATTATTCACATCAGGAAACAGTCCAGAGAACTCAACTTGTTGAGACGTATGACTCATAATTGATAATTCAACATGCACGGTTATCTAAAAATTAGGCAAAATTACACTAATATGAACTATGGTTCTACTACAACCAGGGACATGAACTTGTGTACTTTTGTTCACATAATCAAATTGACATTAACTAAAGACACACTGCCATAAACTGAATATATAAAGCTAGCAACGACACCAAAATGGGCTTTAATGACCAAGTTTAAGTAATTGATCTGTGTCCTTATACTGTTCATATCACTAATGATCTTTAATGACCAAGTTGATGTCAATCTAATAATAAAAATATGTTCATGTCAATGATTATATTTGGGCCATTGTGCATTTCAATAAGTGTAACTAAGCCTAAAATCTATACAGTAACATTTTCTCACAACAATCACAAAAATTTCCTAGACTTGGAAAAATTAAAAATCAAACTTGTCAAACTTCATATGAAAAAATCTCCCACCTAAACTATTATTGACATCATCATTTTTTTTTTCCTCCTAAGTTCCAAGAGTAAATAAATACTTCTTAAAAAAAAAATGAGATTATGACTACACGTTTTTCGAATATTGAATACTATTTTAAGCAAATAATAGTTATATAAATTGTGCATTAAATCTAGTAAGGGTTTGTTCTGATTTTTAGAACTGAACTGAGCTGATCTCATGAACTGAACTAAACTGAATAGAGCTGAAATGAATTGTTTATGAGAGTAGAAAATTAAGAACTAAACTGAACTGAATTTATAGGAGCTGAACTCAACTGGATTGATATTAAGCTGAAGAGAAGAGGCCCTAATACTAATGCTAAGAGACTGAAATTAAAATGATGAAATAAATTTTATTTTTTTCAAAGATCATGAAACAGGGCAAGGATAATAAAAAGAAAATCCAGAATAAAAAAAACGCTTAAACCCCAAAACATCACTATATCCCAGAAATCAAAACTAAGGAAGAAACTGCAGCAAGGTAGCAACAGAGAAATCAACAACAAAAATTGAAAAATAACTGTGAAACACATTATCATACCCAGAAACTGAAACGATGAAAATAGTAATAACCCAAAAACTGATCATGAAAACAGAGTAGACCTTAAACAAAATTAAAAACACCACGAAAAAATCCCTGAATAAAAAAATAGAGAAACCCAGAACACATTAATAAAATAATAACTAATACGAAGTAAGTATAGTGCCCATAAACCCAAAAATAAGCCATGAAACCCCAGAAACCAAAATCCATGGAAATTACAAAAATGCTGAAATCATGAAAAACCCAGAAACCAAACCATGCAAAAACAGTAAAAATTAATAGCAAAAACCATGAAAAACCCAGAAACCAAACCATGCAAAAACATTAAAAATTAAGAGCAAAACCATGAAAAATGATCATACCAAATCCACAGCTTCCTTCAAAACAGCCTCCATAGTTTCCTTAGAGTCACCCATTTTCAACTAACTTCTCTGCAAATTTTTAATTTCCAAAAACAGAAGAAGAATCAAGTAAAATTATATAGCAAAAAAGGCTGAACATTCTGGAGAGAATAAGATGAAGAATAATGTGAATTAGCAAAAAGGAAGTTAGCGAAAAAATGGTGGGTGCAATACTTTGCTCACTTCACTATTATTATACGTTTTTTTTTTTTTTTTAAATTCCTTTATTTTAGGGGTGTTGTGTTGGTGTTGAATTTGGCTTTCTCTAGAAAGGAAATGGAGGGTTCTAGTATTTGTCGTAAGAGTGAGAAAATTTGGAAAATGGTGGGGCGTTACTTGTAACAGGATGGTAGGTAGTTAGTCCTGTTCACGGATCGGATATCCGATCCGAAATGGGATTTCGAATCGGATATCCGAACCATCGGATATCTAAATTTGATATCCGAATCCGATCCGATAATTTCGGATATCCGACATCCGAAATCATTCGGATCGGATATTTCGGATATCTATTATCCGATATTATTGAAACTCAAAATTGATTATGCCTAATTGCCTATTTATACATTCAAAACACTCAAAGGGCACATTCATCTAAGCAGAACTAAAATGCAGCACAAAACAAGACAAAATATCAAAATCAAACTCTTTGATATACTGGTTAATCAATATCTCCAAAAATCATAAAAGTATGGAAATAGCCCAGACATTGCAGCATTATAAACATGAACATCCCTAAAATTGCTCGAATTAGTCAAATTCCTGCACAAAATCATCAGTTTACCACCTATCCTATCCCTAGAATCTAACATTTCATGTTGAGGAGTATAAACCAGTAACAAAAAATAAGAATTTGATCAAAAATTAATAAATAAGCACGAAATTAAGAAAAGAAGAAAACAAAAAGTTATCAGATTGAAAGAGATCTAGGCGTATTTCTCATGAAGAAGATCTGGGCGTAATTTTCGTGAAGAAGATTTGGCCGAGGTGGCGGTGGGGTGGGATGCGGCTTGAGCGACTATGCGTAGAGAGAGAAAGGGAGGAATTTGGGGTTTTTAGGAATTTAGTGAGAGATTGAAAGTGAGTAAGGTGAATAGGTGATTGTTTGATTATTAATTTGTTTTAAGAATATTCTCTTTTTTTCGGATATTTTTCGGATATCGGATATCCGAAAATTTAAAAACCAATATCCGAAATTGTATCCGATATCCGATTTTTCGGATCGGATATCCTAAAATTCGGATCGGTTGCAGATCGGATTTTCGGATTTTCGGATAGTTTTGTACAGGCCTAGTAGGTACAACTATTTGATCATATTTTCTTTCATTTTCATTGTCCTGCAGTGTGCATATTTTCTTTCACAATCATCAATTTTTGTACTTCATAGGAGTGAAACAACATATAGTTATCAAAAATTTGTTTACGGAATTAGGTCGTGCTTTTAAGGTTTGATCATTTTCATTTAGGACCTGTTCGTAATCGTTGTGATTTTTTGGGGCACTCAGAAAGAAGCTCTACGTGTCACCTTCACAAACCATATTTTCCCGCTCTTTTCCGCTATCTTAAATAAAGTAATTATTCACTAAATAATCTAACACATTCTATTTTTTATAAATATTATGCATAATATATATATATATATATATATATATATATATATATATATATATATATATATATATATATATATATATATATATATATATATATATATATATTATTTCAAAAGGTTTTGTGTGAGACCGGGCTCAATAACAAAAGTCCAACAAAAAGGTGCGGGCTAACTAAACCCGATCGCGAGGCCCGCAACACCAAATACATGACAGTAATATTCTAATATACTTGACAATAATATTCTTATACATAACACTAATATTTTAATATCTGACAATAATATTCTAATACATGACAGTAATATTCTAATACCTGACAATAATATTCTTATACATCACACTAATATTTTAATATCTGACAATAATATTATAATACATGACAGTAATATTCTAATACCTGACAATAATATTCTTATACATGACACTAATATTTTAATATCTGACAATAATATTCTAATACATGACACTAATATTCTTATACCTGACAATAATATTCTAATTCCTGACTAAAATGGTCTTATTCCTGATAAAAATTATCTTATTCCTTATTAAAATTATCTTATTCCTGACTAAAATAATCTTATTCTTGACTAAAATTTTCTAATTCCCGACAAATATAAACAATATTAATATTAATCTAATACTGACAATACTAATCTAATACCCGACAATAAACATTTAATACCAAACAACAAACATCTAATACCTGACATCATTTTCTCCTTCACCACTGACCCTCTTCTTCCATGGCTGCAATATTTTTCTCTCCTCATTACATCATTGGAAACCCCTTCAAATTGGGATTTCCCACATTAAATCAAATTGGAAGTGGGTAACGAGGATACTTCTCAGTCTCAGAGAAGATTCTAGAATGAAACATAGGAGTATAAGCAGCCCGAGCTCCATACTTGCGGCAAAGCACCCTAAACGGAAGCTCAGAGCAATCAACCATGGGAGCAACTATCAATCTACGCCGACCCAACTTCTTCCAATGGGCCCAAGCCCGCTCTGTGGTGGTAGCGTGTGGTTAGAGTAGCCATGAATGAGAGCTTTGGAAATTGAACAAGGTGATGGTTATGGCGGAGGAGAGAGAATCTCATTAACAGATCATTGCCAGCAGTTTCTTGTTGCGGGGGAAAGCAGCGGTGGTGGAGGAAGAAGGTGGAAGTGGGTAACGAGGTGATGATGGTTGGATTTGGATTTTAGCGAGAGTTGGTGAATGAATGGTGTTTTGAGTGTTGGCAGCGGACTCACGGTGAGTCCTTCTCACCCAAAACTTTACCATATTATTTACTTAGCAAAATTTGATACGTCAATCTATACTTGGCAAATAATCCTCAACCCTTAAAATGTTTGAGTTGTTCCCCTTATGAACATTGCCCGCATGTGTGGATGACATGTGTGGCTACTATGCTGAGGTGGCAACGTGTAGAAAGCTAGAAACCTTGAGGAGATTTTTTTTTCTTTTCTTCCGCATTTTACTCTCCTCACTCTTCAGTTTTCCCCTGTCTCCTCCAGTCCTCCATACTCTCCTTTCTCTCTCTTCTTTCTTGTTCACTCTCTCATCTCTATCAAATGCAGCTTCTAATATAAATTCACTCATTTTTCTGATTTGAGGTTTTACAGAGATCTGGAGAAATTTGAGGAGATATCAAAATGCCTGGTCAGAAAAACAGAAGAGCAGCTAGAGTTTCTTGTGAAGATAGAAAATTAATTCTTAAATTTTGAAAGAGTAAGGATCTTTTTTTAAAGTTCAATTTTGACATTATTGTTAAATTAATTGTCAATGTAATCAGTTTAGGGTTTTACAAGGTGTTGAGCAGCGACGGCTAAACGAGAAAGAGAAAGAAATGGTGACCAGGTTAGCACTGCAAACCTTTCTTTCTTTCCTTCATTAGAGCATGCTCGAAATCCCCCGTTGAAGCAGCTTGTGAGCTTTCTCTCCTCCATTAAAGCAGCATGAGGTAAAGATGTCTTTTTTTTTTTTTTTTTTCAATCTTCGACAATTAACTTCATAACACAATTTCTATTTCAGTTTATTTTGGTTTTAATTTTAACTCACTGTTGTTGTATGTTTGCTAATTTTAGTTAAAATCTGGTTCAATTCAAGTGTTTCTTGTAAATTTTGCTATTGAAATTTTGGGATTAAGAGTGTGAAATTGATGATTTTTCATAAAATTCTACGGTTATGTATGGGTTCTACTAACAAATAAATACGGTCCAATTTCAACCTTTTTTTTCGAATTCAATTTTTAATTTTCGATACTCTCTTTTGTTATCACTCTATAAAGTAAAACCCTATAATCAATGTTCAATATCTTGATTTTCCCTTTAAAAAAATTGTTAATATCTAGATAAATTTTTGGTTGTTTTATTGCTCAGGTAGGGGCTTTAATTATCTGCTACAATGCCATCACAATTTGTTTTGATGATGACATTCCTACTGATTTTCTTGTTGCTTCTTTGACCTTCCAGGCCGCATAACACTCTGAAATGCAGGCCTCCCATATTACAATGTTAAAGAATTAAAATGTTTTTTGTTGTGAAATAAAGAGAATAAGAGAAGAATTGAGGAGAGAATAAATCTGTGTATTTCATTCCATATGATAAGGTATATATATATACATACAATATATTAGGGCTTGATTGGATAAGAATATAAACCCTATCTAGATTCTTCCGGAATGATACAAAGGAGGATAATGGTCATCCACACGATATTTCATAACACTCCCCCTTGGATGTCCATTATCGAAGACTGTGCCTCGTTAAAACCTTATTAGGAAAAACCCTGTGGGAAAAAAAACCTAATGAAGGAAAAAGAGTACAAAATTCTTCGTAATATGCTCAAAATGCTGCCTCGTTAAAAACCTTATCAGGAAAACCCAATATGGGACGAAAACAAAAGAGTGCACCGCGTAATTTCTCCCCCTGATGAATACATAACTTGAGGTCTTCTAATGCAATGAATCCAATGTAGTTGAGAGTCTTCTCACATGATGCAGAATGGTATCATTCCTTGATTTTCGATCCTCCCAAATCTTTAAATCTTTACGCGAACAAGTGAGTCTTCATATCACCAAACCTATAACAATAATACATGTGTTTGTCCAAATTTCATTCGAAATCTCTGTTTAAAGTTGCCTTAACCATTATACTTATGCCTTCTTCTGGAGGCTGTGAATTGATGATCATTATTATTTGATTAAACATTCCTTAATAATAATATGGAAACACATGATATTATTAATATTGATTTTTTCAATTTTGTATAATATAACACATGTAATTATATACATTGACCATGGTTCTTCAGGACCATGATAAAACAGTCTCACTCATAAAGTATCTTGTTGATTCTTTAGAATATTAATAATTGACACGATAGTTCTCTTTCATATACAAATAGTAATTCTCATTACTAATAACACTTTTATGCTCAAACTTCAGGTTGAGATGTCAATGATTAAGTCACATAGACTAAAAGTTTAATAATAATTACAATATTCGAAATATAAATTTTGTAGGGCTGGATATATAAATGCGTCGTTTATAAGTTCTTTGGGAACTCTTCTTCTTACATGATTCATAACATGCAATTAAATCGGCGTCATCAATAATTTCATCACAATTATAAGCCCATTGGAATATAAATCTCTCTTTCTCATTTTTCATCAAATAAATATGTCTTACTATACTTTTAATGAACATTGACATACATCACAATTATTGTATAGAAAGTAATGCGTACAATATGAGATATAGAAAATATGATAACATATTAAACAAATAATGCAATAAGTAACGCATCTAACAACTTCGAAAATATGCAATGAATAATCCAGTAGCCTATTACTAACACATGCATATGAACATACATAGGACTCGAAAATAATGCAAGACACTGTACAGTGTGGATTTTAAAATCCATATTTCATTAGACTTCTGGTCCATGATAAACTTTAATTATTATCATTATGTCGACATTAAAATGGACATATATTTCAGATCCCTTATTCACTAGTCCATTATATCATGCATATGCATAATTTATCGGTTCCATCATATACCGGTATCATCATATAATTCCTTAAGATACAACAACTTTTATTTGCATGCTATTTTGACAATGATATCTGAATACATTTTTCATTGGTACCATCATAATTTTTCTTACATCATAGGCCATCTATTATAATAATTCAGATATCTATAGCACTTTTAGGGTATTTCATTCACTATGATATTTATATACTATTACACTATTAGTGTTAACTGCACTATCTTGCCAAATATCATATCTATTAAACATATCTTTATTTTGGAACCGATCATATACAACATACACTTCAGGTGTAGTGATTCAAGTACAATTGGCAAGATTTTATCTCAATGTATACACATAATTAATATGACCAAAATGTATCTTCAACGCTATGCAACATGAGTCATAACTGAATACAAATCAAATCATAAATGTGTAACATATCTTGATAGTATATGGACGAAAGTTGGCTAGAAAACATTTCAAATTACCATTATTTATATAGGGATCATCAGTTTAATTAATTTTTGCCAACTTACTCCAATTCTCCCCCTAAGTTGGTAAAATCTCTCATATATAGGGGCATCACAATTCTTCACCAACTTAGTATACACATTTGTAATAAAATTCATTTCATGGGAGGATCATAATCAACAAAATTTATCTCTCAAAAGAATCATATTAAACAAGCTTTTATCTCTTCTAGAGAGCAATTTTAAATCATTATACATTGTATAACGCATATGTATTTATTATTAAATCTTTCATAATTTGTTCTCTTCAGGAGATCAATAATTCAACATCAATGGGGAGACATATGTTGTGCAGTTGAATTTGCTTCTTTCTTAATTCTTATGTGCTGACATATAATAGCCCCAATCAAAAGAATTGTTATACAAGCATAAATCACTTGCTTGTAATTCTACTAGGTGGTGATCTTCTGGATCTTTAAAGACTTAAATAGTGTATTTGGTAAGCTTTTGGTCACTTGATAGTTGATAATAATATATAAGTTATTTTGGATGGTGAACTTCTGGTCACCCATTACTCTTTTAATAAAAAAAATCAAAATCTATTAACTCTTGAAATTTTCCTCAATACAAGTTATTATGAATCATAATCCATATATAGCTCAATCTCAAAGTTATGTCTTGCTATTCAATTCGTTTCATATATATCTAACATTAAGAGAGCGTCAGCACATTATCAAATGAAACTTCAGGTTTCCATAACGGGTAATTATTAAACCCGAATGGCCTAATTTAATTATCACATCCAATCATTTTTCTAACTTTGAGTTCTGGTCAGTTTTCCAACACTAGTGATTACTTTGTTAAACTTAATTTATGCATGACCATGAATATGATGTGATATTATAACACCAACATGTGTTTCTTTATACAATTGGCAAGACAATCAATTAATATTTTATCCAATAATTACTCATACTCTACTGGAGTTTAAACTATAAACTTGATACATATTTATCTTGTTGGATATTTTATACTCTTCTGGAGTCTTTTATAATCATGGAACTTAAGAATTTTACTAAAAGTTATTTCTTCTAGAAATATAATGTAGTTTATCACCTCCTCAAATTCGTCATTGTCAATAGTGGTTCCTTTCCTTTTCGAAGATTCTTAATTATATATCTTTAGATTCTATTGATCTATCACACTTCAGGCACGCTATAGGTTCATCAACAATTTGTGTTGTCCATCTGGGACATCAATTTTAATTGGAGCAATAACAATTAGTATATGATCAATGACATTTATTTATATCCATCTTCAGGATGGTATCATTTCAACATGTGGCCACTTCTATTTAATAAATCGTTGATTTTTAAGTTAATGTATATATCAAACTTACCATCAATATATTTTATTATTTATGTGCAAGGATTACATAAAATAATGGAATGAATACAATCTCCCCCTAATCCTTGCATATGGGGAATAAAATGAATCCAACATTAAATCTCATCCAAATTTTTAGGCATAAATTCTTTTATCAATGCATGTATCAAGCATAATTATAAAGTCCAACCGTAACTCTTGCCCAATTATATTAATCTCTTATAAATATGGGCATAATAAATTTTGTAAGTAAGTTGCTTATAATGTCATGATTAATTTCTTGAACTCATAACACTGTTTCTTGTTCCAATAGATGTTCTTATGAATTTTTTTTTTCATGAATAATATAATTAATTAAATGAACATCATGCAAACATGCTTATTAGTTTTCTATCAATCATGCAATTTCTCATTCACTTCTGGGAATGAGCTAGTGAGTCTAGTTAGCTATCATTCATCAATTTGATCTCACATAGAGTTTGCTATTAAAAATATTCAACCAAAAGAAAGCTACATCAACTCCTTAAAAACTTTATTTATATATCTTAACATGATAGATAATCTAGTCAGTATATTTTAGAAACTATTAGTAAATTTTTTTTTAGGTCATATACATGTTATTGTATTATTCTTGAGGGTCTTTGACCATGCATTGCCTTCATAAATTTAGATAACTTCAGGTCCATATATACAAGAATTTCATGTTAAATAAACTCATCATTCCAATAATTCAATTTTACATAAACATATAACATCAAATACTATTGAATTCAATCACACATCAAAATCATGACAATATATTTTATAATACTATATCAGTCAACTTAAATAATAATATTATAATAATAATATTATCATGATACTCAGTTCAATTTAATTGTAATTATAATATATGTACATGAACAAAATCTAAAAAATTCTCATACGAGAATAATGGAAAGATGTATAATACAATGATGTGATACCATGAAAGAGTTGGGGAATGATACTACTTTCAATAATCAACGGAAACTTATTTCTAATATAAGCGATGGCAAGTCTGACTAGATATACTGGATTAAAGATAATAATACAAAAGATAGCTAGATATATACGATAATAAGATATGCCCCATAGATACTTATAGTTACAACGAATGGCTAGCAATAGGATTAGTATAGAGTTGACTAATTCATCTCTTATCGTCTAGAGTATGCATGCAATATATTATAGATATTGCAAATTACTACTTTACTAGCAGTACATTATATATCTTTACCCACTATGTTAAAAATCATGTAGTAGACGAGAAGAAGTCATTATTACTCATCAATTTATCATCACAATTAAAATTCATTAATCAACTACTGATTATACAACATAATTTCCTATCAACAGATTAAAACATCCACGTGGTCAATTAATTTAATTATGACACCACATATAAAAAATATATGCTACAAAATAGTGCAAAGATTTTTAATCATAGTAGAATAAAAATATCACAAATCAGTCACATGTACTTATGATTCGTATCAAATAATCGGCATATATAATACCTTGAAAAAGTCGAATTATATCAAAATTTGGTCAATAAATAATTCACATTCGACAACACTTAAATGATTAGATGTAATGATAAACCAATGTAAAATACAAGCTAGGAGTTTGGCACAAAATATACTAATGAAGTCCCTGAATATATGGGATAAATATTGATTATCCTAAAAGGCTAACTAACAACTAGTATTATGGTAAGTATACATTGACTAAAGATATATACAATAGATATGATAATTATAGAATAATATATGGTACGTAAATATATCCTAAATTCCTAACAGTAACGTATGATTACATAATCATATCAACATGGCTAATTAACTAAAAGAAGAGCAAAATTCTTAGACCAAAAGTAGTCTGATATTTGCCTAACCCAACTTCAATATGGCTTATTAACTAATAGCATATTTCTTAGGCCACAAAGCAATAATAAACATTGTTAACTCCATATTAATCTAAATAGTTTTAGATAATCGGAGACTTGAAAATTAAAATAAAATAAAATCAATCATCCTACAATTATTCAACTTGATGGCAGATATATTAAACGTAACGAGACGCATCCTGCTCCCGAAAATCGATTATGATAGATGAGACGCATGTTAATCAAATAATTTGACCGTGGTTGATTTCTCATAGTGTGTATTACATGATATTCCTATAATCTATCAATCCAAGAAGCAAAAAATATCTATGTAATATTCCTATCTTATATAAAGGCATAAAGCATATATAACCAAATTAATAAAAACAATCATCATTAAAGGACGAAGATTTTTACTCCATATCAAAATAAGTCTTCATCAAAATTGTTAATTAGAATACATCCATCAAATATATACATGTCGATCTGTTAAAGTATGTAAAATTATTCACCTAATAGTTTGATAATAACAAAGTTTAGGCGTACCTTGGATTGTCGTTTTAAATGTTGTAAAATTGCTATTGAAATCAATCTAGAGTTATGGTGCGAATTGAACTATATCAACAATATGTGAATCTGCTCAATTGGCTAGAGTTTGGTGCTGATAACGTGTTGTGAAATAAAGAGAATAAGAGAAGAATTGAGGAGAGAATAAATCTGTGTATTTCATTCCATATGATAAGGTATATATATATACATACAATATATTTAGGGCTTGATTGGATAAGAATATAAACCCTATCTAGATTCTTCCGGAATGATACAAAGGAGGATAATGGTCATCCACACGATATTTCATAACATTTTTTTTTTTTTTTTTTTTTTTTTGTCGGCAATGGGTCTAGCTTTTGATGTAATTCCTTAATCCTTAATTTGTAATAAGGGGTCTGCTTTTGTCAGCAAAATTAAGTTTGCTAAAAATTTACAAATTACCAAATCCCAGCTCACCTTGCCCAAACCCTACCCAACCTATTGGTTTCCACCCCACGGTGGCTTTTTTTGCAATCCAATGGACAAAAATATGCGAGTTAGCATCTTCCATCAATATGGATAACTATACTGGGATAAATTATTAATTTGTTCATGTTCATAAAGTCATATGATGAGACTGATGACGGTGTATATGGTTCCTTTTTTTTTTGGGTCTTTGTATTGTGAATCCAATCAGATTAATTGGAGTTGGATTGTTGTTCTGGACTATTGCTATAGTTGGTTGTTGGTGCCCATGGGATTTTTGGTCAATATCTATTTGAGTCCTTCTTCAGCATATCTTTCTCATCTTACTCATAGGATTTTCTCTTTGTTAGGCTTGTTGGTGTAGGTGAGGCATCATTTATCAGCCTTACAGCCCCCTTCATCGATGATAATACCCAAAATACTCGGGTACTTGTTTTCCCCCTTTTCTCTTCTTTCTTAGGAGTTGGAGAGCTTAAATTTGTACCAACATGTATTTTGTATTATGAAAATCCATGCATTAGTAATAATATTCTCAATGAATAACATGAATGCTCTTGAGTTTTTTTTTTTTAAATTTTAAATTTTAAATTTTTTTACTTTATCTCTGATTTGCAATCATAGGATAAAAAGCTCTCTTTCTCTTTCCTCTCTTACATTTCTATTTGATTTCAAACTTAAAATAATTGGAGCACCTCGACCCTCATTTTCAATTTGTAAAGATTTTTGGAATTTATTGGTAGTTTTTTTTTTCTTTTTCGTGAGGAATATTAGTAGGTGTTCAAAGAAAAGAAGTATGCTCTAGGTGTTGGTATTGGTGCCTCTGTTTACTTGGTTGTTGGTCTCAAGTACCTTTTTCTCTCTTCTATTGAAGCAATTTATGCCTTTTCGAGGCTTTTTTTTTTTTTTTTTTTTGATAAGTATCGATTATCAATTTTAATTTATTGATTTAACTAGGGTGGTTTCATCTTTCTATAGTTAGGACTTAGGAGTCATTTTGCATGAATTCGCAGTGATTTATTTAATCATTTTGCATGAATTCTCATAGTGATTTATGGAGTTTTGAACATTAGAAATCTCAAAGCTTGGAATATGTCTTTTATGGCTAAATTAGGGTGGAGAATCATGACTCAACCTGAGAAGTTATGGGTTAGAATTTTGGAAGGAATATATCTTAAAAATAGCAATTTTCTTGACTGTTTTTCCTCTAGCAATAGCTCTGCTCTATGGAAAGATATTTTAAAGGGGAGGAATGTTCTGAAAAAAGGCTGCATTATGAGGGTCGGTGATGGCAAGGACATATATCTTTGGTATCACCTATGGGTTGGAAACGTTCCCTACTATCTCTTGCCTGAAGTTACTCCCTGAGAGTAAGGCTTACTAGAGAGTAAATTACACAATAAAAAACAACAAATGGGACCTTTCCCCAATTTCTCACCTCATACGGTCATACCCACTAACCTGGCTAATCTTATCTCCCAAATTCCTCTACCAAAATTTGTCTCTATCCCTGATAGAATCAGATGGAATTGCAATTTAGATGGAAACTTCACCATTAAATCGGCTTACTCCAACGCAAACAGCCCAGAAAATCCTTTCCCTTACCTTGGTCTTGGGCTAAGATTTGGAAAATCTCGGCTCCTCTTAAGTACAAGATACTGCTTTGGAATGCTGCTCACTCTATTCTCCCTTTAGCCTCTTCACTCCACAGATCCCCAATTTTTCTCCCATCTGCACCAGATGTGTTGATGCTGAAGAAAATTACTCTAATCTGCTCAGAGATTGCCCAAATTCTTCAGCAATTTGGACTCATCTATTTGAGAACAACAATTTTCCAGATAAATTAGAGCTCACCAAATTTTATAATTTAGATTGGATTCATTAGATTGATTACAATCTAAGTTTCGATACGAGTTGGAAAATGAGATTCACAATCGTCGTCTTATGGCATCTTTTGGAAATTGAGGAATGAGTCGTTTCAATAAAGCCATGGAACACCATCAAACTACCTTTAATCGTCTAATAATTGATTATTGTAATACCGCTTATGCTTTTTAGGCGGATACTAAAGGTAAAGGAAAACAAATTAGGAAAGATCCGACTCAATGGACCTTCCCTTCTCCGAGTTATATGAAGCTGGATGTTGATGCTTCTTACATTAGTCCAGGGAAAAGCTAGTGGTGAAACTATACTAAGAAAAGATGGTACCTAGTACAGAGGAGTAACTGTCAAACTCGCTGCTAGAACAGCGGCCGAGGCGGAGATGTTAATCATAAGGGAGGGACTGCTACTGGCCAAAGACTCTAGGATCCAGCAAATTGAGCTCGAAACAGATGCAGAGAAAATAGTGGAGCTGCTTGAGAAGATCCAACATAGTAAAATCTGTATTGTATTTGTCTCAGGAAAATTATCCTTTATTTATAGAATTGAGGATTTAAATTATAACTTGTCCAATTCTAATACATACTTTCTTAGCTATATAGAAATTGGGATTTAATATATTATATTTACGATATTTTTAAAATTACCTGATTTATGATGCTTAACATAGAGAGGTGTTCAAAATGCTAAAAAATAAAATGGTGTTCTCGAGGCTTATTTTGACTATTGCTTTATTAGTGTTATGTTAACACAGTAATGGTCTTATAAAAAGACATTGGCTTCTATTTATATGTTCTTCTTTAATTGAATTCACTCACCCTATTTTTTTCAATCAAGTCAAGAAAAAAAAAGGTACAACTAAGAATTCTTGGTGGTAATTTCGTGCTCTTATATGGTAACTTTAATTCCCCTTGTTCTTGCTGAATGCAATTGTTGATCAATTGGAACTTTGCATTTACACTAATCGACCCTTTGTTGGACTTACTTGGATTGCTAATCAAACCAAATACATATTCACTTGCTTGCCATGACAATGACTTTTTTTTACTTGTTTCGTTATACAAATCAATCGTGTCAAAGCTACATAAACTATGCTTCACTTGTTAAAACACTGGTATTTATGAAATTTACGCTTGTAGAATGATTTTGAATTGAATTTTTCCATTCTTTTGGTTAAAACTTACATTGATCTTATTTGACATTTATATTGGTTTGATAAGGTTGTTCTGTAGAGCTTACAGATTTCTGTTGGCTGATGAATAATTATATATTTCACTGGTTAGAGCACTGACTGCAATGTCATGATTTGTGTAGGCTGGTGTTGGGGTCTTGTTTACCATCTTTTGGTTGGTGTTGGGGTCTTGTTTGCCATCTTCTGCCCAAAATTATTGGTATGCCTTTTATGGTCTTTATGCCGATTGCTTTATTCTGTTACTGCTTATATATCTCATTGTAGTTTTTTTTTTTTTTTTTTTTTTTTTTTTTTTTTTTTTTTTTTTTGGGTTCATTTGTGTTATTAGTATGTGACACATGTTGGAATTTGCTATTGTGTTTTGTTTAGATTAAGGCATTAATGTGGATGTGTCACTTGAAGCTAATGCCTGTTAAAGTGTGTTCCTTTTTTTTTTTTTTTTCGTTTTGTTGTTAAGCTGTCTGGTGTGTGATGAATCTAGAATGTTGACCTTCAGCTTTACTACCCATTTAAAAAAAAAATAACTTTTAGCCTTTTACATCTTCCAATGTAAGCTCTTATAAAAAAAGGGAAAACTGACATCAATTCACACATAACCCCTTAAATTCTAAGTTCAATTCTTCTTTATTTAACCATAACCTTAACAATGTTAGACAAGGGGAAAGATAAGCTTCCTGCTGAAACAAAGCTATAATCATCAGGAAGGCTCACACTGAAATAAATGGAAGAAAGAGTGGACGCACTTGCGCAACAAGTGGAAGAACCAGAACAACAAATGCAGCACCTTCAAGCAACCATTTCAACAAGGAATTCTGCAGCAGATGAAAAGCAACAACCTCCGAAGCGCCGTTTCATGCGTAAGCTGAGCTCGTCGGCAAACAATGACCTTGAAAAGGTCAGTTCGGACTCCACAAGTGTTGAGACTACAATGGTGGTGATGATAGCTCATCTTCCAACAACACCATGACATACCAAGACATCTTCAATGAATCATCTGAATAAGAATACTCATACAGCAGCAATGATTCAAAGATCAGTGACTTCGACTACTAGACAATTAGCAACTACCACATTAGCTATTAACTCAGCCAAAGTAGAACTAATTAAAATGGCTTCATCTATTATTGGGTAGTATTATGTTAATGTATGACAGATTTAATGTATGTAATTGCTATATTTATGTTAGTAATCGGATTGTATTACATCAATGTATGGCAAATTTAATGTATGCAATTGCTATTTTTATGTTGTTATTTAGATTTAATACAAATATACAATGCATTGTATAATAACGTTAGCTACAATCCAACCATCTTATTTCCAATACAATGTGGCAAGCAAAAACTTGAAACTTACCGAGATAAGAAAGTCACTAGACACTAATAATATTTAGAACCCCATACAAAATGTATATTTCTTACTAATAATTTGAAAAATACATAGTTTTCAAGATTAAATTATAACTTTATAACCAACAATGATCAAGCAATTGTAATAAAAAAAATCCATCGTCATTTTTCTTCGAACACATAAATAAATTTTTAAAATTTAAAATATACGCACCAAAAAAAATAAAAAATAAAGTCAATTAGAAGAATTACAATTATAAAGGGTCAAAAATGTGATCATAAAGGCTGGTTATGTGTGTACTAAATCAATTAGCCCAAACCATTTTTAATCCACTTGAAAATTTTGGACCTTTAAACCAATTTTAAATGATAGCTCATTATAACCCAATCCTTTACCAAAGAATCCATAACTTCAGCTTTTATCTAATGTCCCCTTACGAGGCATTTGGCAATAGGGATAGGGATAATGAGGATAAGAAGGTAGGATAAGGATAAGGGATTAATAGGTGGGATAAGGATAAAAATTATATTATCTATTATTTAGTAAGATTTGGGAATTAAATTGGGATAAGTAGTAAAATTACAGAATTATCCCGTAGGCAATATTTCAAGCATCCCACACTTGAGCCCACTGTGATCATACACTTAAGTATGGTGGCGTCCAAAGGGAAGAAAGCTAGAGCAAAAGAGTCGCCAACAAGTTTTAGGAACTTGTAAACCGTTCATAGGGTAAAGGTTACACCCCTTCACGATCCAAGAGATCGCTAACTCCATAGTGGTCCTGAACCATAACTGGATATTCGGGGATGAAGGTACAAATCCAACCTAAAAGAGATTGAACCTGCCCTAAAAATAGGCCTCTACTTTATTCTTCTCATATTCATGTGCGCTTTCTAACTAACATACAATCAATATATTAATCCTAAACCTGTTTAATCTATGTTGGTTGAATATTAATGCACAAACAAAACTATTATTGCGATCACTGGAATTATAATCATATTAGCTTAAACAAGATTATTAATTATCTTATTAAGCGTGATTTCAAGTACAAATTCCCTTTAATCCTGCAAGAAAGGGCGTGATCAAACAATAATATATCAAACAACAATATATAATTATAGACACAACAAATCATCATCATCATCATAATAATATTCTCATCAAAGCATAATAATATTAACAAGATCCTAAGCATGATACTAACAAGATTAATAACAAATCCTAGCATATCACTAAACAATAAAGATTTAAGCTTTATCCCTAACATGATACTAACATGATAGAAGAAATAGGAAGCAACCTAATCATGATACTAGAAAGCAATAAATAACATCCTAACATGACACTAGGAATTAAAATAATATAAGCATGCTTTCTACAAAAGATATAACAATAAAACAACTTACTTTGTTGTCTCATATCTCTTTCTAATAACAAACTACACACGTTAGTAACTTCAAGGAAAATATTAAATCAAACAATTAATTAAAAATAATTGAAATAGGGATTTGGGACCAAACCCTCAGAAATTATCAACCTTTCGCGTCTAGGGCGAAGGCAACATCGAGCTTGGCTAGGTGTGTTTAGATCTCGCGAATGCGGTATTTTGTTTGTAAAGGCTAGGCTTAGAAAGAGGGAGAAAGAATAAGCTTCTAGCTTGTGAAAGAAAAAAATAATTAGATGATTGTTGATGATTATGAATGAATAAAAACGGGGAAATACGACCCTATTTATAAGAAGAATAGCCTGAAAACGATCAGAAAAAACTGAATCCCATATGGAATAAAACTATCTCTGTCGCGGCGCGACAGCTCTGTCGCAGCGCGCTAGTTCTGTCGTTTCGCGATGGTTCACGCGTTTTCTAAAATCCGTATGGAATCCTTAATCTAATTAAATTCGATTAATCAAAGTCCATGCTTATCTTTTAAAAATCAGATTTAATCTCTTTGGAACATTTGTTTTAATCCAAATAGAATTCTTTATTTTCTAAAAAACATAATTATTAATCCTAATTCCATTAGAACTCAATATAACCTTCTAGGTTATTCTAGAAGATTAAAATCAATCCTAATAACTTTAGGAATATTAATTAATGGGCCCTCCACTAGATCATTGGGTCATATAAAACCATTTTAGGCCCAATTTAGTATTTTGGCCATAACTTCCTCATTATTCATCGAAATTGGGCTTATAATATATCGTTGGAAAGTTCTTTTCGAGCCCAATCCAACTACACCATTATTGGACCCCTATCATGGACCAAACTAAATTGGATTGGATATTTTCATAAATAGAGTACATTTTCGAAAACAGAAAGAAAGATATTCTTATTAAAACAACCGCATCACAAGACTTTTCACACTTTCACTTCGTTCGATAATCAATGACGTGATAGGTATTCATCACTGGGTTTGGTTTTTGGGGAGACACAATTAGGTGTCTACATATCCTTACTAACACTTCTCCTCTTCATTCCCTTTCATTAAGGGTAAAACTATCTTTTACATTTCAAAATTAATCCCTACACCTTATATCTGCCCCCCCTTGTTACAAAAATAGAGGGATAACTCTATTTTTTTTTATCCCTATCCCTTTCATATGGGATAGAACAATTCCCATTAAACAAACAAGGGATTATAGGATACAAGGGATTATTAATCCCTATCCCACCTACAATCCCTACAAACAAACACCCTCTTAGAGCCCACACCTGAATTAGATTATCTATCTACATATAGTTTACAATAAATACTCAAGTAAACTAACTTAGTTAATACTTATACATATATTATACATTTAACTCCTTTAAAAAAACATGTACAATTATTTATTTTGGTTTAATTCTATTTATCAACATATACGTTCACTCATAAATCTACATTTATTCACAATTACTCTAAAGAAGCCAACACATTAGCCTTAGAAAAAACCACACTTTCGGCCGTGCTCACTAACAACACCACGTTACTTCGCGCGCAACACGCGCGCCTAGCAACCCTAGTCATACAAAGCTTATGATTATATCTTATTACATGTATGTGAAAAGGCAAAGAATCACAAAATAATATTCATTCAATTCTCACAAGCTTATGATAATATTCCACTATATTCTTACTAAATCATTATAATCATACCGTGCAATTTAGATCATTAAATCATATTCTTACCATGCAATTTAACCCCCAAATAATAAGAATATAGTAAGAATCATATGTAACGAATAAAGTGGAATATAATTAATTTGTGATTTGACAAATCATTTTTATGAACAATATTCTTACTATATTCCACAATTAACGAATCACAATATTCCATATAGTTGGTTGATTATTTAATAAAATATAGTGTTGACATAGTTACCACCCTTACCTTCCTTAAATTAATTGACACTATATTTGAGTGTATTTTACATATAAATATACAACTTATCATCCTAATTAATATACAAGAACCAAAAGTTTGTATTTTATATCATTAAATTCTAAATGGCGTACACCATGTTGAATGATATCACCCCTCTTACAGAAAACTGGAAGATCAAAGTTAGGATTGTGAGACTTTGGTATGTTCCAGACTACAATAAACCTGAAAAAACCTGTTTAATTGATTTCGTTTTGGTTGATGAAAAGGTACAATGGTATTTTTATTGTTCCGTAATTTATTCAAACTACTAATGCGTTCTATTTATTTATGCACATAACAATTACTACAATTTTTATCACAGGGATCAAAGATGCAAGCCATTATCAAACAAACACTTATTTAGTGATTTGAAAAACTTATGAATGAAGGCTCAACTTGCATCATTTCTAACTTTGGAGTAGGAAAAAATTATGGAAAGTATAGAGCAACTTGTCATACTTACAAAATCAATTTTTTTTTTATAAGACTTCAATCAAAGATTGCGAAGAAGTTGGACTCTCCTTACACGGATTAGATTTAGTCCCTTTTCACAAAATACTTGAAAAACAGTTAAATGACATTTATTTAGTTACCTTTTAAATGACACGTATTTTGTCCCTTTTAATTTCTGTTTGTTTAAAAATTTAATTTTTAAAAATTAATATATTTTGTGGTGTCTTATAGATGTAATCGGAACGATTACGGGAATAGGTAAGATGATAGATGAGTTGAAAGGTTCTACACCAAATTGCAAGCTGCCACTCGAGATAGAAGATCAAAGTGAGATAATTTATTGTATATAATATATTTGTACAAAAAATTAAATTTTGCTTAAATTTATTGTTTTCTTCAATACTGTTGATAGGAAGAACAAATTGAAAACTACTTTATGGGGCAAGTATGTTGAACAAGTGTCAAATTTTGTAAAAGATGACATTAAAGGACACGTTGTTATCATTATACAATTTGCTATGATTAAGATCTTTAGAAATAATTCTATTTTATTTCAAATTATGTTTTTAAAATTTATATAATTTAATATTGATAATTTTTGTTATTTAGATGAAGTTACTCTACAAAATTCACTTTTTGCAACAAAGATATTACTCAATGAAGACATATCTGAAGTGCGTGATTTTAGGAGCAAGTATAACAAATCACTAAGTTAATTATTATTAAATACGTGTATATTGCCAATTAATAACTAACATATATCTAACTAATATTTTTTTTTACTGGTGTTAGCATTATCCGTGGAGATGATTCTCATTCACAAAATATAACTCAGTTGCCAAGTCAAATATCACATTTTTTGTCCGATGAATTTTTGATAATGTCTTAATGCAAGCAATTGGACGAGATATATTAGACTAATAAAGTAAGTTAATTTGATATTTATGTGTGTATATAAATAATTAAATATTAACAAAATTTATAGAATTTTGTTCTGAATAAAAATAACGCATATATAGTTTAGTTATTTTATAGATAGAATATAATTTAACAAATATTCTACTAGAATGTGTTCTTTTATTAATATATTCTATAAGTTTTTTTTTTTATTAATCCAATCACATAGGTCGTAATAAATACCGGATAATTAAATATTGCAAGATAATATATTCCCTTTGATATGTAATTATAGATTTTTCACCACAATTTTTTTTTTTTTTTTTTAAAAAAGAGATACATCTTTTAAAAAAATCTAATTAATTAATATACTATATGGATTTTACAGGAATGTTATTTTGTGACATTTGCTACCATCGTTGGTACAGAATTTGATACCGCGTGGTACTATAACTCTTGCAAACAATGTAACAAAAAGGTTGATTATGAAGAAGGTGGAAGATATTGGTGCCAGAAATGTGACGCACATGTGAAATCTGCTCCACCAAGGTACTTTTTCAAAATATAGTACATGATTATATAAAATATTTAAATGCTTGATACTTTGCAATATTTACAATTCTATTCATGTAGGTACAAAATGACTGTGACGGTGGAAGATGATAGCGGAACGACAACTTTTGTCATGTTTGATCGTGAAATATTTCAAATTCTTCAAATATCGGCTATGGATTTGAAGGATAAGCTATCAAAGGTATTTAAAAATATGAGTATAACATTTGAGTTTTAATACTCATATTGAACTTTCCAACCCTTCTTTGTCCAACCATTCTAATACAATCTCTTTTTATGCAAGAAGGTAAAAATGATCCATATCCAAAAGAACTTGATTTACTTATGAACAAAAAAATGTTGTTCAAGGTTCAAATTTCAAAGTACAATATCGAAAAGAATTGAGATAAGTTTACAGTCCTCAAAATAAGTGATTATGAGAATTTAATCAAATCCTTTTTGGAAGTCAATAGTAATGTGGAGGTAACTAATGACATTATAAATCTCATCATAAATTATGGTCAATTATGATGCAAAGAAAATTTTTAAATGCATTTTATTAATCTATATTTGTAGGAAGATGATGTCGATGTCCAGTCTTCCAATAAAGCAATAGAAACTTCATCTAAGAAAGAAAAGGTAAACTTTTAATATATAAAAAGTTGATGCATAATTAAGTATATGATTTTTGTTTAAAAATATATAATTGACTATTGTACTAAAAAAATCTTGAAACTTATATTATAAGAATCTACATTTGTGATTTGTGATAATGGGGATCCAAGTGATTTCTTAATCACTCCAACAAAAAGACCTATTGAGAATGTTTTGTCCGTTGAGATCGAAGGCGAATCAAGTTCTGCACAACACTCTACCAATTAAAGGAAAATAGTAGTAAAACAAGAAAAAGAGGACAACTCTAGCGAGGATTGAACTTTGTATGAAAGATAGTTTATGGGGTCAAAGCTTTTAGTATTATTGTTTTGTTTCCAAAGAATAATTGAATTTTATCTTTTAATACAAATTATAATAAGATTCGTGGAATATAACTTTGCCTACTTTTGATTGTAGTAATTTTTACAAAATATTTATTATTTTATTCTTCGTCTAATATTACTTTGCCTATTTTATATTTGAATTGAATAGTAATAAGGATAATTAAATAATACATATGAAAAAATTATTCTCCAAATGTTAATGCAAAAAATAATTCTTTGTTTGAGTTACGTGTAGAATATATAATGAGCTCTATACAAACATAAATATAAAAATCCAAAGTTGACAGCAAACTTAAACATATTTAGGCATTATATATTTCCTCAAAAAAAAAAAAAAAAAAAAAAAAATAAAATAAAATAAAGGCATTATATATACATTTGTGTATTGATGTACACAAGATTCCATTAATCCCATAGAGTGAGTTCTGCACAGTACTCCTTTACCAAAAAATAAATAAATAAAATTTCATGATCAACTTAGGTAGTAATGAAAAGATATACAACAACCTAACTATTTATTTCCTAACTATTTAATTTATTTAATGAAATCCAATATATTCATAGAATCATAGCCATCATAGAGTAAAAAAAATCCATTAAATTCAAGTTTTTTTTTTAAATAAAAGTAAATAAAAAAAAATTCAAATGATCTTTTATACATAGTACAATAATCGATCATCATATAGAGTAGGTTCATTTTAGTGCATCTTGCAGCTTATGACAAAGAATGTAGATAATGAAATATACACTTGGCAAGGAAATAAGAATATATTTAGGCATATGCATAGTAAATAGGCTGTCAAAATGATTTTCTTGATTCCAATATATCTAAAATATATGATTAGTTGATTAAATGACCAACTTAGGTATGTATGAAAAGATATACAACAACCTAACTATTTACTTCGTATAATAAAATTCAATATATTCACAGGGTAGAAAAAAGATCTTATATAATTATTTGGTCGACTAAATTATGAGAAAGAACCGGTAGCAAAAAAGTAGTTATGGAAAACATAATGGAATAGACACATGAAAAGCAAATAACAGTATATTTAGGTATAGTATACGAAGTATAAGATTAAAATAGTTTGGTATTTCCTTATATGACAATTTTATTTCATTCTATAATGATAAGCATAAAATATTTTATAAGTAATACTACTTTGATACATGGTAAGTTAATTATATCATATTGAAAAAAAAACCTTCTAAAAGATTTTTTTTTTAATTGATTTTGGTCCAAAGGTATTGAAATTCATAAGTTGCATGGGGTAGAACTATACTTATTGCATACAATTTTAATGTTTTATTTCTACTTTTGATGTCATACGCAAACAACTTCATATTAATATAAAGTACGTCACATTAACAAATGAGTTCACCGTATAAAGCTTAATTTGTTATATACTACCTCCGTTTCACATTTTTTGCAACTTTTGCCAATAATGTCCCCTACACATTTTTTGCAAATTTTCAAAATTTTCCATTTTAAGTAAAGTTTTTTTAAATGAAATTACTAAAACACCCTTACTAAAATTTTTATAAACTGAATTAGTAATTTAAAACAAAACTTAATAAAATACTAACCTAACTTAATGAATCTAATTATTTACCCCAAATCTAATTCATTCCCCCTACCTAACCAACTCAATTCATTCACCATCAAATTTTTCCAGATCCAATTCAAACAACCCAATTCTTGAAGTTCTTTTTCAATTCTCTACTACAGTTTCTTTCTCAATCCTTTAAGCTAACCCCTTATCTCTCTACCCCACGAAGACAACCAGGGGTGATGCCGTGACAGAGATCTTCTCTTGGAGAGCGACGGAAAGTTCGCATATTATGGTGGTTGTTGTTGAACCACTAATTTTGAACAAATTTAGGGCGAAAGTCGGTGGTTATTTCGATGAGGGTTGGTGGTCGGTGGGTGGCTAAGGGTAAGTGATTTGGGTTAGTGTGGGGGCGTTAGAGGGTGGTTGTGTGGTGGTTTTGGGGTTAGTTTTTAGGTGGTATGGTTGCAGCGGGGTGGGTAGATGGTTTCGGGTTTGTGTAGGTGTATGGTGGCTACGGGATGGGTTTTAAGTTTTGGGTTTGGTGGTGTGTGGGTTTGTGGGGTTTGGCGGTGTTCGCGAGGCTGGTGTTGGCGAGTGGTACTGGGTGGTGGCGTGGTGTTGTGAAGTAGTGGTGCGTCAAGGTGGTGGCTGGTGTTATGGAGGGTGGTGAATTGTCTATACCCAATTTCTCTCTCTTTCCTTAATTACATGCCCATACCTTTCCTTAATCTCAATTTCTCATTTTTGCCTAGGAGTCCGTGTCGACTCTAAAGTTGCAAAAAATGTGAAATGGAGGTAGTAAATAAATTGTCCACATATTGTCGACAAATTTATGCATGGATCCAAATTTTGCACGACTTGCAAGGCTGAAGAGAAAAGCGATAATCACAAGGAAGCGTAGAAATCGTGATAGTGAAAATCATGGTAATTTCTAATTTACAGATAGAATAAAACTACTCTCTCTATGGTTGGGTAAATTTAACTAAACATGAAAAATATATTTTACAGGTGATATAGAGAAAACAAAGGATAAAGACGTGCAATCAATTCAAAGGAACCCATTAGGCGACATTTCAAATGGTCGGGTCACTCCTACATTTAAATTTAGCTACAATACAATAGCTAGCATGTATAAATTACCTTTAAACTTTTTTTTTTTATTGATTTTTGTGGGCGAGGGAATGAGATGGATAGAATAAAGCACTGATATACAAAACAAGAAAGTAATAAAGCACAACTACATCATAATATACATGCATATACATTTAAATTTTTTAATTAAAAGTAGCATTCTTACAATTACTTGGTTTATAATTAATTGATCTTGAAAATTGTGATACTTAATACAATGTATTAAATTAAAGTAAGATCTCATAAGTTGAAGTCATGCAATTTGTAATTTCCATCATTGTTGCAAATATGATTATAATTTTTTTTTTTGTTTTGTTTTTTTTTTTTTTTTTTTTTTTTTTTTTTTTTTTTTTTTTTTTTGTAAAAAACCACCATTCAAAGAACTTTTTGATTCTTAGTATTTTAATGTAATCTGTTTGCCATATTAATTTTGGATGATTTTTTTAAATCAAGTGCACTTTGTTCTAACCAATTTCGGAGAATCCATACTTCCAATCTATGTGATGCGGCTCAACTTAGAAGAAAAAGTACTACTTTGATGCCCAGAAAAAAAGTAATTCAAAATGGAAGAATCATAATGTCAAGAGACAACAACGTTCCAAACTTGGTAACAATATCAGGGGTAGTACTAATTTTTGTATTGTTATTGGTGTTGATTAAAATGTACGTAGTATATTCTAAATGAAATGAATGTGTCTATTCAAATACAGGTGAGGGTAGCTCTGCTTTGCCCTTAGAGGAAAATTGTACTATGAATGATGACACTGCAGTTAACCAAGGTATTATATAACAAAATGTAATAATTATTATTATAATTAAATAACGTTTTAAGTAATGCAGCAACCTCCTATATAGGTGAGAGTAGCTCTGTTTTTCCCTTAGAAGAAAATCCCAATATCAATGACGACACTGCAGATAGCGAAGGAATTATATAACAATGATTATCATTATTATTGATTAAAGTTTTAAGTAATTCAACAACCTCATATTTTAATATTTATGATTTTTTGTGTTTAGGTGAAAATGATATCTCAGCTAACTCATTGAAAGGTAATGTGCTTCTCCTTACAATTTATTTTCCTAACATGTATTTGTAATCAACTAACGTGGTTGTATCATAAAACAGAATACTGGGATATAGGAGATCAAATATATACTTGTAGATTTTGTGGTGCGATGTTGCGGTATGAGGAAAGACTAGAGAAGAAGCGGAATTAAAAAAATCCAAAGTTTTCGTTATGTTGTATGCAAGGGAAAGTGCAACTGCCTTTGCTAAAGGAACCACCACCGCCACTTAATAGATTTTTGAAGAATAATGATGCTAAAAGTAAGCATTTTCAAGAGAATATAAGAGGTTACAACATGTTGTACGCATTTACGTCAATGGGAGGAAAGATTGACACGACAATTAACCAAGGTCGATGACCTTATGTCTTCAAATTACACGGTCAAAACTATCATAGAATTGGAAGTTTGTTACCAAATTCTGGATCATCTCCAAAATTTGCTCAACTTTACATATATGACATAGAAAATGAGGTTGCAAATAGAAAGTGTGCCATGAGGTATTTTTATAAGTTTCTTTCATTTTTTTTCATAAACTATTAAATTTAATCAACTCATACATCACTTATTAAAGACTAAGTTAACATTTTTTTATGGCCACTCAAGAAATTTTGATTATTTCGAAGATGCAATTATTGATGGTCTCAAAACAATGCTTGATCTACACAACCCTATTGCTAAAGCTTTTAGAATGGCAAGAGATCGATTTAATTCTAACGATTCTCAAAATGTCAAACTAAAACTTATCGGCAAACGAAAGACTGATGGGAGGACATACTGTAATACCCCGTATTTTTGAAATGTATTTCTAATTAATTAATTAATTAATTAATTAGTATTCTCTTAAAAAGGGGTTAATAATTTATTTTACTATTTGAATTTTGGAGCCGAAATGATATTTGAATTTTAGCGCCAAAAGTATTTTAAAAACTCAATTATTATTTTTGGATTTTGGATAAGATTTATTACCCATTTATTTTATTTTAAAAACCGGATTATTTATATATATTTCGGATATTTTAATTAATCAAAATTATATTTTAATTATTTAATTAGGAGGTCCGAATTTCCTAAATAATAAGCTATGATTTTTGGATTTTCTAAGTGTAGAAAATCTGATTTTCGTAGTGAATTTATTTAGTGAATAATTGGTATTTTCTTAATTAGTTATTTTATACACTAAATATTATTTACACAATTATTTTTAATTCCTTAAAATTAGCAAATTAATTCCCTAAATATCTAAAGGGAGGTCCGAAAATATGAGCTTAGGAAAGCTCAAATTTTCGGCCACCATGATGGATTTTTGGGTGATTTATTTGGTAAATTGTATTTTCAATTATCTCCTCAAAATCTCTTATTTTCCTTAATTTTATTTTTCCATCTCACAAAGATTTGATCATCTTATTTTCCTACCTTATTTCATCTTTGATTATTCCCCAATTAATCTCTTCTGCCATATTATTTTCATGACAAGCACACTTTCCTAAATTCTATTATTCTTAATCACCTTAATATCAAAGGTTTCCATATTTCTTTATTCACTTCTCCAAGTAATTCCTTAATTTTTTTTTACCATAATTCTTCCTACATTCTCCTACCATAATTCCCTCATTCATGAGCCTATAAATACCCCTTCATACCTCTCATATTCTTCACACCAAAAACCCAATTCTCTTCTTCTTCTTTTCCCTGAACCTTTTCATATTTTTCTTCTCCTCTTTTTACACAAATCATCATGTTTATCTTTGAATCTAGTAGTTTTCGGGCACTTTTGGTCAGTTTTTGGGGTATTGACGTTTCACAGAAGATTGTTTCTCTCAAAAAATCTTTGAGGTTAGGCTCAAGAATTACCCAATTCGGAGTTATATTGAAGGAGTTATGGCCTCTGCAAGTTTTGTCTATTCTTTCCAACGAAAATTCAATTCTCTTTATTCCTATTCTTTTATCTTCTTCATGGTTAGTTTTCTAAAATACAAATACCTATTTCAAAGCTACAATTTTATATTAAAGTATTATTTTAAAAGAGTTTTATAGTCCATGCACATTAGATTTGAGTTTATGTTGTGATAACCTTATGGTTATGTTATTTGCAAGGTGTATTCATGATTGAACTTTGAAAGTACGAAGTGTTGATTGATATTCGGAATCAAGGTACGTTTAGGTGGCTAGATACCTTTGAAATTGATTGGTTTGAATAACATGTTTTGAATGATTTTATGATGATTGAATTTGATTTGAATTATGATTTATGAAATAAATTATGTTTGGAGGTATTGATTTTAATATTTGTTTTAATAAAAGTATTTTGAACGATTGAGTTTTAAATCGTGTTTTAAATGGTTTGAATTATTTATCATGTTTAAATAAAGAAATTGATTTGAAAAGTTTGTTGAATTAAATCAAAGGGGTTTTCAAAGGAAGAGATTGATTTTGAAAAGTTATTAATATAAGATTTTATTCTCAAGTATTTATTAAAAGGCAGATTTTGAGAGCATGATTGGATAAAAAGGAGTTTTGATTTAACCTATTATGAAGGTTTATTTTATTTACGGAGGAATTATTGAATTATTATTGAATTAAAGCTTTACAAGCATGTTAGTAATCCCACTATGCGAATTTGATTTGATAAGGCCTTGGACTTTGTATGACCGGGTCTTTCCTCAAGAATAGCCTTGTAATATAAGGAGACTAGTTTGGGGGGTGTGCACACTTGGGTGAAGAATTAGATTTAAAAGGAATTGGATTTAAAAGGAATTGGATTTTTAAAGGAATTGGTTTTATTAATTATTTTGATTGTTGAATCATTGGAATTGATTTTGGAATAATGAGTTTGGAATTATTAGAATAATTATTGGAATTGATTTTGAAAGCATGTTTGCAAATAAATTGAGTTTACATTATCTTGCACTTATCGTACTTAGCATATTTTGCTAATCCGTATTTCCTATTTGTTTTGGTTCGCCCTGTTTACCGTAATGGTAAGCAGTGTTGACTATTTTCAGGTGGAGTCATGAATGAGCATATGGGAGTCCCGGGATTTGCTTCACCTAGTTTAGGAATGTTGGTCTCGTCTTTATTTTGAGTACTCATAACAATGTTACTATTTTTATAAGTATTAATAAAAGAAAGTTAAGTTTCCGCTACAAGTTTTGTTATTGAGTTAAGTATCTTGAGTAGCCTTGCGTAATCACGCGGCGGTAACACTCCTAAGTCTATCTCTATGGTATAATTATACGTATTATACTAGTATTTCCGTAGAGGGAGATTTGGGGGTGTTACAAAGTGGTATCAGATTTTCCGGTCCTAAAAAGATTAAAATTTGGAATAAATTAAAAATTGTGGGTAGACTTAAGAGGGCATATAGGATAAAGTTTCGCATTTGTGTGTGAAGGTCAAAAGCATTAATTTTAAATAAAAACTATTTTCATATTTGTGGAAAGATGAGTGAGAAAAGGATGCTCGGGTTCTCTACGGAGGCCTATAATGGGTACGACTCTCTGTCTAGGAAAGGCTCGCCTCAATGTCGTAGGTAACTTTCCTGGGAGACGCGGGCTCGACCGTCCTATATCATGACTCAAATACATTATTATTATTTTCGAAAACAAAAAGAATTGAAACTATTGAAACTTGAGTTGTGTAATTATGTGTGCATTAGAGTTGGTGTTAAAACACCTTAGAGTATGGTCATAAGGTCCGAATTTTTGTTTAAGTTATTACCCATGGTTGGGTGATCTTGAGTATGCTTGGTTTATTATTGAGTTATGAATTGCTTAGTGCAAAGGGAAATTATGAGTTGAGTTGCTTATGTGAAATACCATTGAATTGATAATTTAAATGATTGATGATATGAGGAATAAATTATTTGATTTGTATTATTTGAAAGGTGATGGGAGGTTCAAAAATTATGATGTTTTGATGCTCATAGTTGAGTCATCTTAGTTTATACTTGTTGATTTATACGTATTACTTCATACACAAGGAATTCATTGAGTTTTGATTTGAATAGCTTATGTGGAATAACATTAATGTGTTTATTGAATTAATTTATTTATATGTTTAAATATATATTGGATGAAGTAAAGAATTAGGTTCTTTAATATTTATTACTTGAAAGGTGAAGGGATTAGCAACCTTGACTCGATTCAAAAGTGATTTGTACTACCTTAAACATGACTATATATGAACCTAAAAGGAGAGTTGTGGAACCACCAAAGTTGGGGAGAACTAAACCTTGAAAGAATTTGACCAACTTCATTACTTGAACTTCCAACTACCCTTTTATCTAACCAAGACTTTGCAAAGAGTTTGTTTCCTCCATTGATTCATACCACCTTTTGACAGGCATAAGAATTATCATTCTCCTTCTTCTACTCCATGTTATGAGACTCCTACCTCATATAGACGTCCAAGCCCAAAAGCCAATTTTCACATTACAAAAGGCCCAAAGTTCATGATGTTTCATATTCATGTAAAAGATAACCAAGCCTAAAGAATCATCCACCTTCTTCGATCCAAAGGTCCAATGCTATTTCTTCTAACCCAATTTGTGGATTTGCTAGCCCACACTATAGCCAAATTCAAAGCTCAAGCCATACTCCAAAATACAGTGATTACAACCCAGTTTACCTAACTTAAAATCCTACTACACTTGGCCCAATTATTAAAGCTTATTGAGTGAATGGTAAGGCAAACTATGATGATCCAGATTATGATCTTTCCAATAAAGACTTTGACTATGAGAATTCTGATTAAGTGGTTAAATTACTTTTATATGTTTTCAATAAATGTCTTAAGTGAAGTGATTATTGTTCGATTTTTCAATATTTTGGAATGCATTAAGTGTTTTCATGGTGTATTCCTTTTAATTTTCAAGAATGGTATGAATAACCAGGGATTATGTCTTCAAGAATGAGAAATAAGCGATCTGGTTCCAAAGTAGGCAAGGTCCTTAGAAAGTTAACCCATAACACTGAAAACATCACGAAAGTGGTGAACAAGGGAAACCGAAACTCTAAACTTGACTATTACAGTGAAGTCTTTAAGAGAATTGCTGCAGCAAAACCACTTGTTTACTTGGGAAAGGAAGACCCAACCAGTCTTGAAAACTGGATTAAGGAGTTTAAAGAGCTGTTTGATGCCATCAATTGCCCAAGTGAGTTGAGGGTGAACAATGGTGTTTATTACATGAGGGAGGAAGCTGGCTTATGGTGGGCTCAAAGAAAGGATGAGTTGTTTAAAAGACCAAACTTTGGATGGGATGAGTTTAAGGAAGCCTTGAAGGAGAAGTTTTACCCTTCCTACCTAAGAAGGTAGAAGCGTATGGAGTTTACCAACCTGAGAATGGGGAACATGACTATCAGTGAGTACTATAACAAGTTCATTGAGTTGATGAGATTTTTACCTGAAGTTGTCCCAACTGAAGCCATCAAAGCTCAGAGATTTGAGCAAGGTGTAACCTTGACCCTCCAAGGGAAGCTAGGGGGAGTTACTTTTGAGACCCTAGATGAAGTTTATGGCCGTACAACCCACCTGTACGGAATCAAGGGAAGGGAGTTTGAGAGCCTAGGGGGAGAGAAAAGAAAGAGTTCCGAGTCTCACGGAGGTGAAACACAAGCCAAATGGGAATTTTCAAGGGATTGGAGGTTTTAATGGAAGAAAGGGGAATAAAGGGAACTTTGGGAAGGGAAATGATGGACAAGAAACCAATGTCAAAATAAAACTTCTCGGCAAAAGAAAGACTGATGGGAGGACATACAACCTCCCAAGTGCATCTGAAGTGGCAGCTCTCATTGTGGGAGATATTGGATGTTCGGCAGATAGGGATATTATTGTTGAAAGACAATCAAGAATGCTACAACGAATTAATGAGCTTCATCCTTCTTACCTTGCTATGCAGTACCCGTTGTTATTTCCATATAGTGAGGATGGATATAGAGGTGATATTCCGTTGAGGGACACCGATGGAAATTCTATGAGGAAACGACAACGATTAAATATTAGAGAGTATTTTGCATTTAGGATTCCAGACAGGTTACATGAAGCTGCAACATTGTTGATGTCAAGAAAGTTATTTCAACAATTTTTAGTTGATGCGTATACAATGATAGAGGCAGAACGACTAAATTACATTCGAACACATCAGAAGCAATTAAGGTCAGAATTATACAAGAACCTTGTTGATGCTGTAATGAGAGGAGACACAGATCCATCCTCCATTGGAGAACGGGTAGTTTTACCTTCATCATTTACAGCAGGACTTAGGTACATGATGCAAAATTATCAAGAGGCCATGGCCATATGTAAGTGTTATGGATACCTAGATTTATTTATCACATCCACTTGTAATCCGAAATGGCCAGAAATCAATAGATTTGTCCAAAAGAGGGGACTCAAATCAGAGGATAGACTTGACATCCTATGCCGAGTTTTCAAGATGAAACTAGATCGATTAATACATGATCTCAAAGATAAAAGAATGTTTGGGAGAGTTAATGCTTGTAAGTTTGTAATGCTATTATATTATGTCATTTACATGCTATAAGATTTTCGAATATTGATATTGTATCATAAACATATTTGATTATCAGCTAAATGACATAAGTTTATTTCTTTCAGTGGTTTACACAATAGAGTTTCAAAAGCGTGGATTGCCTCATGCTCATATCCTTCTATTTTTGCATCTCGATGATAAGATTTCAACCGCAAAGGATATTGATAGAGTTATATCTGCTAAAATTCCAGATCCAATAGAGAGCCCTAAATTATATGAAATTCTTGGGGATAGTATGATGCATGGTTCTTGTGGTGCGATGAAAAAAAATTCTCCATGCATTAAAGAGGAGAAATGCTCGAAACATTTCCCTAAGAATTTCACTGAAAGCACAAGATTTGATGAAGAAGGGTACCCAATGTACAAAAGAAGGGACGACGGCAAATTTATTGAAAAGAACAGAGTCAAACTGGATAACAGATTTGTTGTTCCCTATAACCTGACATGATAGGCGTGTCGCGTACCTAGCAAAAATAAACCTAACTAGACCACTACTATGTAGACGAGCAAGCAAGGGTCGGATACCAAGAGACTATGGTTTAACTAATTAAATAGACTCAAGTAACTACTAAGCAAGTAACCAAATCAAATAAGGAAGAATTAATAACTAATTAGCAAGGAAAAGCGATTAAACTAAATAATATGATAAATCAAATACTAAATACATCCAAGATCAAGCATCACCACGAATACAATTAATGCAATAGTCGTTTTACCCCTAACATATAATTCAATTGATTAAAGAAGAAAAGTAATCCCTGAATAGTACCAATGATCTCTCCCGAGTTATCAATGGCTTCTCTAATCACAATCAAGCCTACTTCCGTGGAATCATGTAAATTAAAGACTTTGAGCACATTACTCTAACTTCCTAGTCATCCATTCAACTATACCTGTGATGAAGTTCAAACCCTTAATTGATTTATTCAAACCCGTCAAAACCCAACTCCCGTTGCGATTAAAACAATGGATTAACAACAAAACCAATTATCCCTAATCTAGTATTGGGATGAGCACAATCAATTAAGCATATCAATTACAATTATCATTAGAGAATTTAAAGAATTAAATCATGCATCAATCATATTCGGGTTTCGCTAGATCTTAGAATAAGGAAACTACTCACGCATATTAACGAAAGCAAAAACAATATTCAATGAAGAAAACATGATTAATAAACAAATAAAAGTAAAAAAAGAAGTAAAGATGAATACCAATTACTTGAATGAAGAATAGTACCAATTGTTGATGAACAAAGATCAAAACTTGAAAGTGCAATTTAATCTAGATCTAGAGAGAATATTAGGGTTCTAATGAAGGTTTAAAAGCTGCAAGATAATAACTAAGTGTGTTTTAGTTGGGTTTACAAAGGTTATTTATAACCCATAAAATAAGAAATCCCGAAAAAATAGGAAAACGAGGTCTTCGACACATTGCCTGGGCAGCCAGGGCAATGATGCCCGGTCGGGCGTGAGAAGCATTCTCACACCTTGCGCCTCTTCTAAAGCCTCCAATCTTCGTACTTCGTTTGCCCGGTCTGCCATGGCAATGATGCCCGGTCGGACGCGCAAGACATACTCCGATTGCTGTCCTTTGAAGCTCATAACAACACAATTCATCTCCGCCCTGGCTGCCAGGGCAATGCTGCCCTGCTAGGGCGATGGGAGGAAGATACTTTGTATTAATACTTTGCTAATCTCTTCTCCTTCCTTCGCCCTGGCCACCAGGGCAATGTTGCCCTGCCAGGGAGGACACTTGAAAATGCTCCTCCATCTTAATAAGCTCTCGTGGTTATCCAAAATAGGTCCAAATTATCCGAAAATCTTCATGTACCTACAAAAATCAATTAAATAGACCAAGCCACACTAGAGAAGAGAATGTTAGTGAGAAATAGCTCCGTAGAGCTCAAAAACCATACGAAAATAGCTATAAAATGAGGGTAAAATATGGTATAACACGTGTACATCAAATTCCCCCAAGCTAACTTCTTGCTTGCCCTCAAGCAAGACAATCAACGACAATTAACAACCAAATAAACATGCTTCACCCCATAATACATTTGAAAATACCAAACTCAAAATCAAAATTGGACACACAAGCATCTCAGCCAACCAATCACCTCATTCAGACTATCAATCAACCTGAATGGCCATCAAACAGAGTCAACCATGCACACATAAGGAATCGATGACTAGAATATCTCACTTAGTGGTCACTCCGCACGATTTTATGTGGCGAGCTAAAAATGAGCCCGATCCCTCTCCATCCCCACTAATAATGATAAACCCCCTTTATCTCACAACACTCGCGTGTTTAAAGGGTTATAATGCCGCTCAACCTAGTCAAAAGTCGACTCGAAATGTGACATATACTCCATCATTTTGACAAAAGACTCGTTTCATATGAACACAATACTATACACGAAGGTCGAAAGATCTTTTTTTCAAGCTTGTAATGTAGGCCGGGTGAAAAATAGGTAGGAAAAATTTGGAAAATGTAGGCAAATATAGTCCCTCAGGAAAGCCATCAAAAATGAACACTACAAATCAAAATCCCATCGAACTAATTCACAAGAATACACGCTCCAAAAATAAATAGAATTATGAGAAACTTCCACCTTATTCACCCTACATAACAATTCATTACAATATTCTTATTTTCGAAGCTCTTTTGTTTATCTTTCAAGAAGCTGAAAACTTTTTTTTTCTTCTCTTTTCTCTCTCTCTTTTTTTTTTTTTTTTTTTTTTTTTTTTTTTTTTTTTTTTTTTTATAAATTCCTATAAGAGCTTCAACAATAGGTTGTATAGAAAATAAATCAAGAACCTTCAAACTTTTCTTCTCCAAAATTCACATAAAGCTCAATATCATCACAAACCAGAGAGAACACCAAGATAGATGGCTCCCCCAAGCTAGACTTGGGATAAGTTACTAACTGGGGTCGATAGGTTAATTTTGTGACTTAGATGAAGAATATGGACAAGGCTACAACATGGGTGAGCAAGAAGGGGACAAACGTTTCTAAATTCATCTTAAGGCTACCTAACGAACATGGCCTTCGTCCTCCTCATCGTGCATGTGCAATGTACCATGACACACTACTAAAAGTCTCAAGTCAAAACTAAGATCAATGTCACACCAGGAACTAACACACATGAATGAATAATAAAGGCTCAAGCCTCACAGCTAACACAGTAAAGCTACAGATTCATACACAGTTGAGCAAAGTTGACTTCCATTAGGTCAAGACAATCCAAAATCAGATCATGATCATTTAATCCGTATTGCAAGTCTTTCAATCAAAATCAAGCCAAAAACCTTTTAATCATCAAGAATAGGGGCACAAAGAAGTAGTTTACTAGCTGTTCATCGTCATGATTCACTTTTTTTTTCATTTTTTTTCAAGCAATAAAACTAAACTACTCAAAGCAATTAAATCTATTTACCAAGACATAAGAGAAAAAGAGAACATACCAAAGCAAAAGCTATATACATCCTCCCCCAAGCTACACTCGGCAATGACCTCATTGCAACGAGGGGTAGGTAGAGCGCTACTCAAGAACCTCAGTCAAGGTCCTCGTCATCGTCAACATCATCATCAGCTGCTCCATTTGCACCTGCAGAGTTCCCTTCATCGGGGATGACATACCAAGAAGGGTGTTGACCGTCCCTTGAAATGTGACCTTGCCTGCATAAATAGTCATAAATAGGATACATACATAGGCGAAAGTCAGTCTCTATGGTCTGAATACGAGAGGATAAGCCCTGATGGGATAGCTCAAGACCACGGATACCGGCCATAATGGTGTCATGATCGGAGGGGGCGGAAGAAGAAGAAGCTCCCGCATCTGATCGCCTAGAGTAGGTAAAGTTGGTCATAACTGGGGCAATAGGAGGGAGTGGCTGACCCGGGATCTCCAAGAGATAGGAAGGCTGGTTAGGGTGAATCCTAGCAAGCTCGGGTGCAGGTAAAAGATAGAACGGGAGGTTTTACCTATAAGCCATCGAATAGTACTCGACTCTATGGAAATCCAACCCGTAGAGATGAAATATTGTTGATCTAGAAAGATAGGACCTACTACGGGTTGTTTGCTTGCTTCAACAAAACCCTCCTTGACCGCCAAATGAGTCACAGACCAGCAAGAATTATAGGGATTTGAGTGCGCTCACCATTGGCCTTGAGGGTGGTGAAAGTGCAACTTTGTTTCCTAAGGTGAAGGGCGAAAAGGTGGGCTATGTTCATGGTGATTTTCATGTTCGGGGGGTTGTGATTTTAAGTGACTACCCAAAATTGCAACCTCATATACTCTCACATTATGAGGCTCTATCCTCCCAAAAATAGTCCACCCTGTACTACGGGTCCAAAACCTAAGGGCAGGTTGGTGAATTTTGCTAGCAGAGGCATGTTGCCAAGAATCTAATTGTTCTCCTGTCAAGGCTAGCCAAAGATTCCCTGAAATTAATTGGTCCGGTTGAGCTTATAATCCTTGTGATGGCAACCCAAATTTCCTAGCAAACCCATCCAAGGTGAGTCTATGAGACTTGTTTAACAATCTATAGGAGACATAAGTTACCAACCTATTCCTCCCCTTTTCAATTTCAAAAGAACTCAAAAATTCAAGAGTAAGATCTTCATAAGTATTATGAACCATGTTGAATAGTTGATTCATACCAAGTTTTGAAAATAAAAGCTTACATTCATCATTAATTCCTAACTTACCAAGAAAAGCATGATCAATAAAACGGGTAGGAATTACCTTTCGATGCATAAGCTCCAAAAATCTAACCTTTTGATTTGGAAATTGCCGCACAAACTTGATATGAGGGAATTCCGGCACACTCTTGAGATCCAAGGCCGGTTCTTGAGTTGCAATCCTACTCCTCTTCCTTGTAGCCATTGTTGAACACTCAAGCTTTCTCTCTCTAGAAAAATATGGGTATGGTGGGAAATTGGTAGAAAAGGGATGAAAAGGATGATGGAAAAGAAGTAGATGATGGATAAAGATGTGAAATTGGAGATGAATAATGGTGGTAATTGATGAAAAGAATTGGGGTTGAAGTGGAGTATGAGAAAAAGAAATAAAAGATGAAGAGGGAAAAGGGGGGGGGGGTCGACGGAAGGGGTCGTTTTTTTTTTTTTTTTTTTTTTTGGGGTCGTGCTGCTCGCGCCCGGTAGGGTAGCCTTGCCTAGAGCTGGCAATTTCACCCGAACCCGCGGATAACCGATCCATTCGACCCGAAAATATGGATAAAAACTCGATCAAAGGCGGATTATAAATGGATGACGGATGGATCGGGTGACGGATCGGGTCGGATTCGGGTGGACCTTCATCCAACCCATCACCCGATCCACCCATCCATCCATATATATATATATATATATATATATATATATATATATATATATATATATATATATATATATATATATATATATATATATATATATATAATATTATTTACTACATCTTAACATCTAGAAGTTACTGATAGAATCATAGAATAGAAAATCATTTCTATGAGTTTGTTTCTCTCTCATCTAAAGTTCAAACCCTAGATCTAATTTCCGACTAGCCGCATCTTCAGAGCTACACCATTTCGACGAGTTTCGCTGTCATCAACCGCTCTAATTTCATCGGCAAACTGGTTAGAACACTTTATTATTACTCTTCTCTTTATTTTTCATTATTTTTGTTCATTAGTTAAATAATTCTCATGAATTTTCAGTAAATTAATTTTCGTTTCTTAGTTAAATCAGAAGGAACAAACATTATGTAATTTATAAAACAAGAAATTAAATCAAGAAAAACTTGCAGATCAAAGATGATAAAGTCATACTAATTAATTTCATGTTTTGCAAGTGGTTTAGGTAGTATACTTGTACGAAAAATCTGGAAATTAGATAAGAAAATATCTAGCTTTTGAGTTTTGACTTTAATTATAATTAGAATTTGGGATTGTAATGTATATAAGTTAGGTTTTTTAGAATAATTTGGACATTTGCGTGTGGCAATTTGCCAATTTCATATTCTTATAGTTAGATCTTGTTATAGTTGCATGTAAACTTTAATAATTTATGGTTGTGGAAGCCTTGAGAGGTTTGTTTTGTTAATTAATACTGATCTTTCACTTATATAACAACAGATTTCATGGACATGGAAGAAAGTAGTGTTGCGTCAAAGTCATCAGCTCCTCCTGAGATGGAGATGCCACCGCTATTAGCCTCTACTAAACAAGCGACTATGCCTACTAATGATCAGTCCACACAACAGGATTTTAGTTCACAACATAATTCCATGGATTTACCTCCACGTCAACCTAAAAGGCTCAAATCAGAAGTCTGGAATCATTTTGAGAAGTTGACAATCAATGGTGTAGCAAAAGCAAGATGTCTACATTGTAATAACCTCTTCTCAGGTAATAGTAAAAATGGGACCTCCCATTTAAAAGACCATATTGAGAATAGGTGTGTTAAAAAGCATGTAGTGAAGATCGATGTGCGACAACAATTATTGTCTATTAATCGTAGACATGATTCAACAAGAATAGAAAACCATGTATTTAATCAAGAAGTATCAAGGAAAGAGTTAGCTAATATGGTTATTCTCCATGAGTATCCCTTGTCTATTGTTGAGCATATTGGCTTTAGAAAATTTGTTCATAGTTTGAATCCAACATTCAAGATAATCAGTCGTAATACTCTCAAAAGTGATATTTTGAAGATGTTCACAAGTGAGAAAGCAAACCTAAAAAAATTATTTGATGATCATGTGGGAAAAGTTGCAATTACGACTGATATGTGGACTGCATCAAACCAAAGACAAGGATATATGGCTGTTACATCACACTTCATAGACGACCAATGGAATTTGCGAAACAGAACCTTAAGGTATCCATAATATTACACTCTTTATTATATAATCTATTGCATTTTTTCATATTAGTTGTCTGTTTGTTTATATTTGTGTATTGATTTGTTTTGTTTCATACTAAATTGATTGTGCTTAATTATTTTTATGTCTAGGTTTGTTTATGTTCCTTGCCCACATACTGCCAACATGCTTGCTCAGGTTTTGGTGGATACTCTGAATATGTATAACATAGCTGAAAAAATTTCATCTGTGGTTCTTGATAATTGCACAACAAATGATGCCATGGTTGATATCTTGCATGAGAAATTTGATGTTGACAGTCTTTTATTAGATGGTAAATTTTTACATGTGCGTTGTAGTGCACATATATTGAATCTCATTGTCCAGGATGGGTTAGATGTGATTGGTTATGGTATTGAAAGAATCCGTAATTGTGTTGTTTTTTGGACTTCTACTCCAAGTAGAATCCAAAAATTTGAGGATAAGGCTAGAGCTTCAAAAATTGATTGTTCTAAAAAGTTAGTTCTTGATTGCAAAACAAGATGGAACTCTACTTACTTAATGCTTCAAAGTGCTTTCCCATATAAGAATGTATTTTCAAATCTGAAAACTCAAAATCCCAAGTTCAAGTTTGTAATTCCTACTCAACGTGATTGGGAGTTGGCTGAAAAAATTTGTGATAAGCTGAGGAAGTTTCATAAAGTGACTGAGTTGTTCTCTGGTAGGAAATACCCTACTGCAAACTTATTTTTTCGTCAAGTATGTGAGATTAAGTTGTGCTTGACAAAATGGAAAAATGATGATGATGAACAGGTTATTAGGGACATGGCTGAAAAAATGATTGAAAAGTTTGACAAGTATTGGTCAAACATCAATGGAATCTTGGCTATTGCGGCAATTTTGGACCCTAGAAATAAGCTTGAATGTGTGGAGTTTTACTTTAATGAAATATATGGTGATGGAGCATTTGGTGAAGTTCAAAGGATTAGGGGATTGTTGTATGATTTGTTACAAGAATACCAAGATAAGATGGTGGGGGGAGATTATATGTCTTCTAGTCATGATACCATTTTTGGGAAACGACATGTTGGTGATCCTTTGAATAATAATGGTGATGAAGTTGATGAATGGACTAGGATTAAGAGGTCTAAGAAAAGAAAGGCTAATGTGAGGTGTGAGCTTGATCATTATCTTGAGGATGATGCATTGCCGGAGAGTAATGATTTTGATGTCCTTCATTATTGGAGAATTGATTTGAAGTATCCAACCTTAAGAAAAATTTCCAAGGACATACTAGCCATTCCAGCATCAACCGTGGCTTCAGAGAGTGCTTTTAGCATGGGGGGTAGGGTTGTGAGTCCTCATCGTTCGTGTCTTCATGCTACAACCATGGAGGCACTTATGTGTTTACAAAACTGGATTCTTAATGAGTACTCTGGTAATTCTTACTCTTTTACATACTACATCCACTTAAAATAATTTATTTATTTTAAAATGTTTGATATCATAATTGATAATTTTGTTTATATTAATTTAGATTCTTCATTTGACAATGCACATGCATGTGCTACTATCTTGGATGATGTTGATGTGGGAGACGAAGGAAGTACATCAAGTGAAGTCATTGATATTAACTCGGTAATTTGATCAAACTCGTCTATTTCTTTATTCTTTAACCCCAATTTCTTTTGATTATATCTTATTTATAAATACTTGGTATTATTAATTATGGTATGTAGGACGGAGAGGAAGGACTTTTGATATGAAGATCAATAATTTGTGAAAGCTTGAAGAGTTGAAAAGAAAGACGTGTATTTGGAGCAAGTGTTCAGTACTTGAGATGTACTGTCTTTTTTTTTCATGTACTGTCTTTTTTTTTATGAGGCTTTAGACAAATGTTGTAATTTGTGTGAGACTTTTTAAATTGTATTATGTGGTATTACTATCATTTTCTTTCACTGATGGTGTATTAGACTATTGAAGTATTGATGTTAGTGGACTACTTTTCTAAATCTGATTTTTTTTTTTAAAATTAGAATGCAAATAGAACTTCACCCATTTATCACCCGATCCACCCGATTCATCCGTGGATGATGGATGGATCGGATATGGATGGAGTCTGGAATAGGTGACGGATGGTTCGGGTTATGGATGGGCATAGGCGGATGGATGCGGATGGAGCATAATCCGACCCGTATCCGATCCATTGCCAGCCCTATCCTTGCCCAGGTTGACCGGGCTGTGGGGGTTGGGATTTTCCGAGTTTTTTTTTTGGGTCATGTTGCTCGCGCCCGGTAGGGCAGCCTTTCCCGGGCTGTGGGGGTTGGGATTTTCGAGTTTTTTTTTTTTTTTTTTTTTTTTTTTTTGTGGGTGGCTGTGTGGCGCGCCCGGTAGGGCAGACCTGCCCGGGCAGCCAGAGCGCTGGGGGTTCGACCTCCTTTTTCTCCTTCCTTTGTTTTTTTTTCTTTGCTGTTTCTCGCTCCCGGTAGGGCAGCTTTGCCAGGGTTAACAGGGTAGCGAGAGCTTCTTCTTTATCGCCCAAATTCCTTCACTCTTTACCTACGCAATATTTATTAACGATGAGTATAGCAAGATAAATCACTTAACGTTCTCTAAAAAAAAGACTAAAGAAAGAAAATAAATAAAATAATAATAAAAGAAATTTTTTAAAAAAAAAGACGGGTTGCCTCCCGTAAGCGCTTGTTTATATGGTCATAAGCTCGACCACCTTTTTGCTCAACTTTCTTTTGTCGGATTTGAGAGCGTGATGTCTACTCTCTCATCGATTGGATCACCAACTCGGTAGTGTTTTAATCTCTGGTCATTCACCTTTAAAGTACCACCATTTTTGTTCCACAATTCAATAGTACCATAGGGGTAGACTTTACAAACCTTGAATGGACCCGACCACCTAGAACAAAGCTTATCCGAGAATAGCTTCAATCTTGAGTTGAATAAAAGGACTTGATCTCCTTCCTTAAACTCTCTTCTCACGAGACCCTTATCATGCCACCTTTTTGTTCTTTCCTTGTACAACCTTGAACTCTCATAGGCTTCGAGGCGAAGCTCATCTAGCTCATTTAGCTGTAACAATCTTTTTTCACCCGCTGCTTGAGCATCAAAATTTAAACTCTTGATGGCTCAAAATGCTCGGTGTTCTAGCTCGACGGGTAAGTGACATGCCTTTCCATACATCAATCTATAACGCATCATCGATCTTAACCGACCAATCCTTCCTTGTCCTACCAACTGTTTTCTCCAATATAGATTTTATTTCTCGGTTGGATAGTTTGTGGGTGATAACCAATACCAATCCTATGTTGCACTCCATACTTCTTCAACATTGCTTCAAATCGATGCTCCAAGAAATGTGTTCCCCTGTCACTAATTAACACACGTGGTAAACCAAAACGAGGGAAAATAACTTTCTTAAAGAACTTACTTACCACACGAGCATCATTGGTTGGAGTAGCAATTGCTTCAACCCACTTTGAGACATAGTCAACGGCTGCTAGAATATATCGATTTTCATAGGAAGAAGGGAATGGTCCCATGAAATCTATCCCCCATACGTCAAACAACTCGACCTCGAGTATGTTATTGAGTGGCATCTTGTTCTTCTTTGAAATAGTACCGGCACGTTGACAACGGTCACATGCCTTAACATATGCGTAGACATCTTTGAATAGAGTTGGCCAATAGAAACCACATTGTAAAATCTTCGCGGCCTTTTTCGTAGGACCTGCATGTCCACCACATGGTAATTCATGGTAATGAGAAATAATATGGTTTACCTCACCTTCCGGGACACATCTTATAATCATTGCATCCACACATAATTTTTATAAGAATGAATCCTCCCAAAAATGTCTCTTTGCCTCGTAAAAAAATTTCTTCTTTTGTTGAGATGAGTAACCATGAGGCAATGTACCTATGGACAAAAAATTAGCTAAATCAGCATACCAAGGTGATTCAATGTGAGAAAGTGCTAATAAATGTTCATCAGGGAAAGAATCATCAATAGGGAGCTCATCCCCATCCCCCTTATCGAGGAGGATGCGAGAAAGATGGTCGGCGACGACATTCTCAGTCCCTTTTGTATCCCTTATCTCGATGTCATAATCTTGCAATTGAAGGACCCATCGAATCAAACGCGGCTAGGCATGACTTTTAGTCATCAAATATTTCAATGCAGCATGATCTGTGTGAATTATCACCTCCGAACCAACAAGGTACGAGTGAAACTTGTCTATTGAATCAAGAGTTTTACTAGAGTAATAAATAGCGTGAAGTTTTCTATCCTTTTGTTGCCCCAAGACGGCCCCTACCGCACAGTCACTGGCATCACACATAATCTCAAATGGTAGGGTCCAATCCGGGGGTTGCATAACAAGAGCGGAGATCAAAGCTTCCTTTAACCTGTTAAAAGCCTCAAGACAAGCATCAGTAAATACAAATGGGGCATCCTTGGCCAAAAGCTCAGTTAGAGGTCGAGCGATTTTTGAAAAATCTTTAATAAATCGTCTATAAAATCCTGCATGACCAAGAAAGCTCCGAACTCCTTTTATAGAATTAGGAGGGGGTATTCGCTCAATTACCTCTATCTTTGCTTTATCAACCTCAATACCCTTATGTGATACCACATGGCCTAGAACAACTCCTTATTGTACCATAAAATGGCATTTTTCCCAGTTCAAAATTAAATTGACTTCCTTACATCTATGGAGCACCTTTTCCAAATTTTCAAGACATACATCAAAAGATGTTCCATAGACTGAAAAGTCATCCATAAAGACTTCCATTGAATTTTCAAAAAGACCTGAGAAAATTGTCATCATACAACGTTGGAACGTGGCTGGAGCATTACATAACCCAAATGGCATTCTTTGATAGGCTAAGGTGCCATAGGGACATGTGAAAGTAGTCTTTTCCTAATCACATGGATGAATGGGAATTTGAAAGAAACCAGAATATCCGTCCAAGTAGCAGAAAAGGAATGCTTAGCCAAACGTTCAAGCATCTGATCAATAAAGAGGAGGGGAAAATGGTCCTTTCGGGTGGCCTTATTCAACCTCCTACAATCAATACACATTCGCCAACCTGTAACAGTTCTAGTAGCGATTTGCTCACCCTTGTCATTCTTGACAATGGTCATACTCCCTTTCTTTGGAACTACTTGTACAGGGCTAACCCACTTACTATCTGAGATAGGGTAAATTATTCCCGCAGCAAGCAATTTAAGAACCTCTTTTTTAACTATCTCCATCATATTTGGATTAAGTCGTCTTTGAGGTTCTATGGAGGAGGTATGATCGTCCTCAAGAATTATCTTATGCATACAAAATGAGGGATTAATACCCTTAATATCATCAATGGTGTACCCAATAACACTTTTATATTTTCTCAAAACAGTGAGCAGTTGCTCTAATTTCGTGTCATTAAGCTCAGCATTAACAATAACAGGATATGTATTATTAGGACCAAGATATGCATATTTAAGAGTAGAGGGAAGGGGTTTCAACTCTACCTCGGGAGGCGTAGTACTCTCCCTAACACTCGATGCACTAAGGACTTCCTTCACTAGAGCGGCGGTTGGATTGGCTTTTCCTTCCTCAAGTAGCCATGTGTACTCCCTTGTTTCCCAATCTTCCTCATTGACACTTCCCACCAACACCGTTTCAAGTGCATCATCTGTTTTAGTCAAGGGAAGTTGCTCACGTTCTAAGTCATCAAGGACATCCACTTAACAAATAGTCTCTCCCATGAAAGGAGTTCCCATAACATTCAAGAGTGAATATTCCATTTCCTCATCGCCCACCTCAAAAGTGATTTTACCATTCTTCATATCAATGATTGCACCTGCAGTGGCTAAGATTGGTCTACTAAGAATAATTGGGACATGTGCATCCTCTTCCATCTCCATCACAACAAAGTCACACGGGATAAAGAATTTTCCCACACGAAGAAGAACATCTTCAAGTATACCCAAAGGAAATTTAACCGACCTATCTGCAAGTTGTAGAGACATGCGTGTAGGCTTTAGTTCACCCATTTGAAGTTTCTTGCAAATAGAAAGCGGCATGAAACTCACGCTTGCACCAAGATCACATAGTGCCTTGTTAATCTGTATATCCCCAAGCTTCACTGGAATGAAGTAATTACCCAGATCGCCTAGTTTCTTAGGAAGTGTATTTTGCAAAATTGCACTACACTCTGCATTCAACGCAACTGTAGCATTCTCCTCTAGGCTTCTTCTTATTAGAGAGCATATCCTTTAAAATTTTTACATAAGATAGCATCTCGGATATTGCATCTAAGAATGGAATGTTGATGTGAAGCTTTTTCAGAATTTCCAGAAATTTTCCATACTTTTTCTATAACTTAGCTTGAGCCAACCTTTGCGGGAAAGGAGCTTGTGGCACATATGGAACAAGTGGTGGTGGAGTTGATGCCTTTGGCTCTTCCTCAATCGCATTACCATCGACCACCTTCTCTTTTGTGGCTACCTTTTCAACAACCTCCTTTAATGGCTCCTTCATGGGAGGATCTTCCAACTGCTTTCCACTCCTCAAAGTCATAACATTCATATGCCCCTTTGGTGGTTGCTCTGTTTGACCCGAAAAAGCCCCCAGAATCTTCAAAGATTGGCCAACTTGATGAGCAAGTTGACTTATTTGATTTTCCATGAGCTTGTTCTGAGCTTGTAGTTGTTGGATGTTGTCGTTCGTTGTGGTAACGAAGTTCTCCATCATTAACTCAAGGTTGGATTTTTGTGGAGGTGGTTGCATAGGTTGTTGGATTAGAGGTGGTCTTGCTTAGAAACTAGGTGGTGCATTATAATTGTTGTTTTGAGGTGGTGGTGGAGGTGGATTTTGTTGAGCTTGGGTATTCTTGTAAGAGAAATTTGGATGATGTTTCCAACCTTCATTATATGTGTTTGAATGAGGGTCATATGACCTTTTGGGATTCGAAGTGTAGAATGCATTGGCTTCCTCGATCGACATCTCATTTGAATTTTGTGGACAATCAGGTGCAATGTGACCTTGTACATTACACATTTGACAAGTTTCAGGTGAGCCAGATGATGCTGCTTGGAACTTGTCAAACTTGCTTGTCAATGCCTGCATAGAACTAGTCAAAAGAGTTAGAGCATCAACTTCAAATTTTCGGCCCCCAGGATGATAATTGTCATTGGCCGCCATCTTCTCAATTAGCTCATTTGCCTCAGTTGGGTTCTTGGTCAAGAGAGAACCCCCTAATGCAACATCAATATAAATTCGGAACTCATGAGTTAAACCATTGTAAAAGGTTTGGATCAACATCCATTCAGGAATACCATGGTGAGGACATTGTCTCTGCAATCGCTTGAACCTCCTCCATGCTTCATATAAGGACTCATCATCTTACTGCCCTAAAGTAGATAGCTCGTGGTCTGACAATACTAGAGAGGTGTGTCGCGTACCTAACAAAAATAAACCTAACTAGACCACTACTATGTAGACGAGCAAGTAAGGGTCGGATCCCAAGAGACTATGGTTTAACTAATTAAATAGACTCAAGTAACTACTAAGCAAGTAACCAAATCAAATAAGGGAGAATTAATAACTAATTATCAAGGAAAAGCGATTAAACTAAATAATATGATAAGTCAAATACTAAAAACATCCAAGATCAAGCATCACCACGAATACAATTAATGCAATAGTCGTTCTACCCCTAACATATAATTCAATTGATTAAAGAGGAAAAGTAATCCCTGAATAGTACCAATGATCTCTCCCGAGTTATCAATGCCTTCTCTAATCACAATCAAGCCTACTTCCGTGGAATCATGTAAATTAAAGACTTTGAGCACATTACTCTAACTTCCTAGTCATCCATTCAACTACACTCGTGATGAACTTCAAACCCTTAATTGATTTATTCAAACCCGTCAAAACCCAACTCCCGTTGCGATTAAAACAATGGATTAACAACAAAACTAATTATCCCTAATCTAGTATTAGCATGAGCACAATCAATTAAGCATATCAATTACAATTATCATTAGAGAATTTACAGAATTAAATCACGCATCAATCATATTCGGGTTCCGCTAGATCTTGGAATAAGGAAACTACTGACGTAGGGAAAATGTAGGTCGTTATCTAATCTTCCCTAGAGCCAAACAAATTTATAAACACTTAACAAACCTAAATACTAATATAGAGGTAAGTCAAGGGTCGAACCCAAAAGAACGGTAATGTTCAAGCACTCTCAATTATGCACTTAAGCTAGGTCAAAATCAAAGGTAAGAGGTAACACTAACAACTAACAAAACAAACAACCAAACAAATAAAACACTAGGAATGGGATCAACAAGTTATAATGACAATTGCAACAACTTGAGAAGATCATGCCAATCAAAGGTTGTGAAGACTAATGATAAGAGCTATCAATTGGAATCAAAGAGCTATCTCCTAATTGTTAAGCTAGGGTTCACTATGGATAACAAACTAAGAGAATCACAATCCAAACCAATCAATAATTGCAATTCCTAAATCAATTGGTCGTGTCATTAGCAATTACAATGCAATCTAGCATAATTCTCAAGGCCTAATCGAATTACACACATGCAAACCTTCATTAATCATTTTAATCTCAACAATTAATCAACACAATTACCTAATTAATCACAATCAATCAATCATACAAGTTTCACCTAATTCCTAGCCAAACAACTACTCAAGAATCATCATCTATCAGCAATCAACTAAGGAAATCAAGAATCAACAAAATATCAAGAACAATTCCACTATCAAGAATCAAACATCAAAATTAAACCAAACAAACATGAAATTAAACAAAGCAATAAGATGAGATAGAGTGAGATATTCTCATTGATTGATTAAGAAGATCTTCAATACAATTGTCACCATTGAATCTTCAATCTCTCAAACCACCATTGAAATCCCTCACTTTCTCCCTCTAAAACTACTCCAAAACTATCCCTAAAACTAAAGAGAGAAGCTCTCAACCTAAGCTAAGATATGAGATATAAAGTTTAAGCTAAACTTAAAAATCGTCCTCTAAAATAGAAAGGTCAAGGCTATTTTATAATAAAACGAGCGAGGGGAAGCAGAGCAGACCGTGCGCACGCACTAGCTCCCTGTGCGCACTCACAGCAAGGTGCAGAGTAGTCCGTGCGCACGCACCAGCCACCCCGCGCGCGCACACAGCAAGGTACAGAGTAGTCCGTGCGCACGCACCAGCCAACCCACGCGCGCGCACCCCTGCTGAGGTGCTCGTGGCTTGCCTCCTTGCTTGGTTGATCGATCTTCGCGCTCCCGAGAATCCCTATAATCGGTGCACTCGAGGCCATGCCCGCGAGGAGGGCAGCCTTTTATTCTTCAAGCAATTGTACACTTCAGACCTCTTCATTGCTTCCTTAGTGCTCGTACTTGCAGAGCTAGCTTGGTTTGCTTGAGTTGCATGCTTGGATTCCCGAACTTAGCTCCATTGACTTCGTTGAATGCGCTTGAGCTTCCTCCTCGATAATTAAATACCTGGAAACTCGGCACTCCTACAAAACAAGTCAAAGAAACAGAGAAGCGAAAGAAATAGTCGAGAAATGAATAAAATAATAAGAAAACCATCAAAAGCACACATTTCTCTAAACTTATACACAAACACGCAAAACAAGCATTATTATGCAAAAACACAACATAAAATACTAAAAACGATCATAAAAATAAGAAGAAAACCTAGCTTAAGAGTGCCATAAATGGCACGCATCAACTACTCACACATATTAATGAAAGAAAAAATAATATTTAATGAAGAAAACACGATTAATAAACAAATAAAAGTAAAATAAGAAGTAAAGATGAATACCAATTACTTGAAAGAAGAAAAGTACCAATTGTTGATGAACAAAGATCAAAACTTGAAAGTGCAATTTAATTTAGATCTAGAGAGAATATTAGAGTTCTAATGAAGATTTAAAAGCTACAAGATAATAACTAAGTGTGTTTTAGTCGGGTTTACAAAGGGTATTTATAACCCATAAAATAGGAAAACGAGGTCTTCGACACATTGCCCGGGCAGCCAGGGCAATGCTGCCCGGTCGGGCTCGAGAAGCATTCTCACACCTTGCGCCTCTTCTAAAGCCTCCAATCTTCGTACTTCGTCTGCCCGGTCTTCCAGGGAAATGATGCCCGGTCGAACGCGCAAGACAAACTCTGATTGCTGTCTTTGAAGCTCATAACAACACAATTCCTCTCCGCTCTGGCTGCCAGGGCAATGCTGCCCCGCCAGGGCGATGGGAGGAAGATACTTTGTAGTAATATTTTGCTAACCTCTGCTCCTTCCTTCGCCCTGGCTGCCAAGGAAATGTTGCCCTGACAGGGCGGACACGGGAAAATGCTCTTCCATCTTAATAAGCTCTCGTGGCCATCCAAAATAGGTCCAAATCATTCGAAAATCTTCATGTGCCTACAAAAATCAATTAAATAGACCAAGCCACACTAGAGAAGAGAATGTTAGTGAGAAACAGCTCCGTAGAGCTCAAAAACCATACGAAAATAGCTATAAAATGAGGGTAAAATATGGTATGACACGTGTACATCACGACACTTTTGCTAAAATATCGTGATCATATCAATATTGAATGGTGCAACCAACACAGGTCGATCAAGTACTTATTTAAATACATAAACAAAGGAAATGATCGTGTTACGGGTGCACTTTCTGGAGAAAATGGTGATAATGTTGATGAAATAAAATCCTATTATGATTGCAGGTTAGTTTCCCTGATTATACTTTTTAAGTTTCTTAAAATTATATAGTTATTTTTTTTTGGATGTACGTTGGTTAATAAAGTATTTATACATATGTTTAAAAAAAAAAGTATTTATACATATTTTCTAACAAACTGCAGGTACATTTCACCTTGTGAAGCAACTTGGAGAATTTTGGGATTTGACATGCATTATAGATTTCCTCCTGTTGAAAGATTGAGTTTTCATCTTCAAGATGAGCAAAATGTTGTGTTTGAAGACGATGATCCTATGAATTCAGTCATAAACAAGCCTTCAATTGAGAATTCAATGTTCTTAGCATGGATGGGGTGTAACAAGACTGACAAGGAAGCTAGACAACTCACTTATGCTGAATTCCCAAAAGGTTCGTGTGGATCAGAGAAGAAAAACTATGGAGAAAACGAAAAATTAAAGGAAAATATTCTATTGGGAGAATCTACCATGTTCCCCTAGGTTGTAAAGAGAGATACTACTTAAGAGTGTTACTAAATCATGTCAAAGGCCCAACATGTTATGAGGATATAAGAACGATCAATGGTGTTCTGTATCCTTCATTTAAAGATGCTTGCTATGCACTAGGACTATTAGATGATGACAAAGAATACATTGATGGGATTAAGAAGCAAGCTTTTGGGTATCTGCACATTACTTAAGAAGCCTTTTTTCTATGCTACTATTATCTGACAGTCTATCACGACCAGAGTATGTTTGGGAAGCGACATGGCATTTACTATCTGATGATATTATTCACAGACAAAGACGCATTCTACATATTGACGGTAAACATCTTCTCTAAGCAATGTGCTCATTTCTTAGAATAAGTTACATATTAATTAGTAAGAAAAGCCATCTTCAATTTGCTATGTGCAATCTATCTAGATTTCAATTAGCAAGAAACATACATAAATGTGACTAAGCAGACACTTGATCATGTAATATAGAAGTTGACAGGACAAGTGTAATACCCCGTATTTTTTAAACGTATTTTTAATTAATTAATTAATTAGTATTCTCTTAAAAAGAATATTTTAATAATTTATTTTACTATTTGAATTTTTGAGCCAAAATGATATTTGAATTTTGGCGCCAAAAGTATTTTAAAACTCAATTATTATTTTAGATTTTGGGATAAGATTTATTATCCATTTATTTTATTTAAAAACCGGATTGTTTATATATATTTTGGATATTTTAATTAAACAAAATTATATTTTAAGAGAGCAGAATTTCCAAAATAATTAACTAGGAATTTTCGGATTTTCTTAGTGGAATTAAATAGTGAATAATTGGTATTTTCCTAATTAATTATTTTATACAAAATATATTATTTACGCAATCATTTTTCATCCTTAAAATCTAGCAAATATTTCCCTAAAACTATAAATGGAGGTTCGAAAATATGAGCATAGATATGCTCAATGTTTTCGGCCACCATATGCTAATTTTGGGTTTATTTTGTTAGTTTTGTATTTTAATTATCTTCCTCAAATTCCTTATTTCCTTAATTCCTATTTTCCATCTCACAAAGATTTGACCATCTTATTTTCCTACCTTATATCTTCCTTGATTATTCTCCAAGTATTCTCTTTTGCCATATTATAATTCATGACAACACACCTTCCTTAAATTAATTATTCTTAGTCACTTTAATATTAAAATTTCCATAATTCTTTAACTCTCTTTTCCAAGTAATTTCCTTAATTCTTTTTACCATAATTATTTCTACATTTTCCTACCATAATTCTTTCATTCATGAGCCTATAAATACCCCCTTCATACCTCTCATATTCTTCACACCAAAACTAAATTCTCTTTTTCTCTCTTATTCTTCTTTTCCCTAAACCATTTTCATACTTTTCTTCTCCTCTTTTCATACAAATATTATCCCGTCTACCTTTGAAGCCAGTTTTCGGGCACTTTTGGTCAGTTTTTGGGGTATTGATGTCACAGAAGATTGTTCCTCTCAAAAAAATCCTTGAGGTTAGGCTCAAGAATCACCCAATTCGAAGTTATATTGAAGGAGTTATGACCTCTGCAAGTTCTTCCTATTCTTTCAAACGAAAATTCAATTCTCTTTAATCCTATTCTTTTATCTTCTTCATGGTTAGTTTTCTAAAATACAAATACCTATTTCAAAGCTATAATTTTATATTAAAGTATTATTTTAAAAGAGTTTTATGGTCCATGCACATTAGATTTAAGTTTATATTGTGATAATGTAGACACCTAAATGTGTCTCCCCAAAACCAAACCCAGTGATGAATACCTTTTGCGTCGAATCATAATCGAACAAGGTGAAAGTGTGAAAGGTCAAGTGTAGCGGTTGGTTTTTATTAAAATTCTTTCTTTCTGTTTTCGAAAACAACTTTATTCTATGAAAACAGCCAATCCAGTTTAGTTTGGTCTACGACAAGGGTCCAATAATAATGTAGTTGGATGGAGCTTGCAAAGAGCTTTCCAACGGCATATTATAAGCCCAATTCCGATGAATAATGAGGAAGTTATGGCCAAAATACTAAACTGGGCCCGGTTTGATCTTTACATGCGGCCTAATGATCTAGGGGAGGGCCCAATGTTAATTATTATTCCTAAGGTTATTAGAATTAATTATAGTCTTCTAGAATTCTCTAGAAGGTTCTCTTTAATCTTAATAAAATTAGAATTAATAATTATATTTTGATAAGTTTTATTTGGAATAAAATATTATTTTATGAAAAATACGATTTCAGTTTTCATACGGACTTTACAAATCGATTTTGATTGATAAGTGGACTCCGTGTTTGAAAGCGCGTAGGAGTCTAGGTTGTCGCCAAACGACAGGCCTGTCGCCACGCGACAGACCTTGTCGCCTAGCGACAAGGTCGGTTTTGCAGCGACATAGTGGAGTTTTATTCCTTATCAAATTCTACCTATTTCCGGACTGTTTTCTTATAAATAGGGTCCTAAACCTCCTTCTTTAACTATCAATCATCAACAATAATTCACAATCATCAATTCTCATCATCAATTCTCTCTATGCTCTCATCTCTCTAGCTTTTCATAAACAAAATTCCGCATACACGAGATCTAGAAACACCTAGCCGAGTTCGAAGTTGCCTTCGCCCTAGACGTGAAAGGTTATAATTTCTGAGGGTTTGGTCCCTAATCTCTATTTCAATTATTTAATTTGATTGTTTGATTTTATATTTTCCTTGAAGTTACTAACGCGTGTATTTTGTTATTAGAAAGAGGTACGAGGCATCAAAGTTATGTAATCTTATTGCTCTATTCTTGTAGAAAGCATGCTTAAATTTGTTTAATTCCTAGCATCATGTTAGGATGTTATTATTGTTTTCTAGTATCATGTTTAGGGTGTCTTTTACTTTTTTCTAATATCATGTTAGTATCATGTTAGGGCTAAAGCTTTGATTTTTATTGCTTAGTGACATGCTAGGGTTTGTTATTAATCTTGTTAGTATCATGCCTAGGATCTTGCTATTATTATGCTTTAGCGTTATAATGATTATGATTATTATTATTATGATGATTGTTATCATGTTGCTTGATATATTATATTCATTGTTATTGCTTGATCACGCCTTTTATGCATGTTTAAAGGGAATTTGTACTTGTAATCACGCTTAATAAGATAATTAATTATCTTGTTTAGGGCTAATATGGTTATAATTCAAGTGATCGCCAATAATAGTTTTATTTGTGCATTAATATTCAACCAACATAGATAAACAGGTTTAGGGTTAACCTATTAATTGCATGTTAATCAGAAAGCGCATATGAATACCAAAATAATGAAGTAGAGGCCTATTATTAGGGCAGGTTCAATCTCTTTTAGGTTGGATTTGTACCTTCATCCCCGAACCCTATTTGGTTCAAGACCTTTTGGAGTTGACGATCTCATGGATTGTTAAGGGGTGTAATCTTCACCTTGTGAACGGTTTACAAGTTCCTAAAACTTGTTGGCGACTCTTTTGCTCTAGCTTCCTTCCCTTTGGACGCCACCATGCTTGAGTGTATGATCACAGTGGGGCTCAAGTTTGGGATGGCTTGAAATATTCCCTACTGTTTTTGGCGACTCCACTGGGGAGGATTTCTATTTTAATTCCTGAAATTTATTTCGGCAATGATTTAGAATGAGTGGATGAGACTAAAAAAAAGTAAGTATTTCATGTACGTAATTTTGATTAGCATTATTGTCATATGCATAAAAAAGGTCCTCATTGGATAGACCATCCGAAATGAGTCAAAAACATAGGATTTTTACACGTAGGAAATTTGAGAAATATCTTTCACAACTAAAATTGAAATAATGCTGCGAAATCTGGAAAATTCTAAGAACGTAGATACCTGCTGAGGCATGTAGGAACTAGCGCCTAGAAAACAGGGCTTGTCGCCTGTAAAGTGCTTCTGTCGCCTGGCGACAGTTCTGTCGCTTGGCAACAGAGGTGCTTTTGCGGCGACAGTCCCTGTAGTCTGGCGCCAAGTTCTTCCAATACCGAGCCAGAACTCTGCCTTCTTGTTTTGACCATTTCTAGCACTGTTGGCTCGATTCTACTTCCTGATTGAGTTTTTCTCTCTTTTCTGAAACCCATATGTGTTCTACATATGGACATAACCCTCTGGGGGTTCACGCTCCATCTACCCAATCGAACGCTCCTGGCAACGACGGGTACATCCGAGTTTGTGAATCCACCAAACCGTGGAAGCAAGTTTTTAACTTGCGGGGTCCCATCCATACGCGCCAACCCTTCCAAAGGTAAGGCTTCCGCGCGATGCATCCGGAGTCATAACCATGGACCTTCTTTGACTAACCCATATCCTTGAACTTTAGAGAACTAGAGCCATGGCTAGGTTGCAAACTCATTGCATCATATTGTGGCTATTTGAACTATTTGTGCATTCTTTGCTTGTGCATACCCTATATGTGTTAACCGTTTGTTTGACTTGTGTTTAAGTCTAAATAAACTAATTAATGACTAAAAAGGACTTTGTCTAACTAATCAATTAATTAAAGACTAATAAAGTAATTAATATGACTTAGTACGACTGTAGGCATGTCCCCTTAAAGTAAGCTTACTGGAAACAGTCCCAGATTAATGTTCCAGCAATGGCGCAGAAATTTGGGCTGTGGCGCCGCAGTTTACTGCTTGTCGCCTGGCGACAGATTTGTCGTTTGGCGACAAGCTTCAAACTGTGGCGACAGTTCTGTTGTTCCGGCGACAGTCCAGATTCTTACTCGAGTCATCACGACGAGTCTAATTAAACAGTCTGCTAATCAGTTTAACCAATTTGTTAATGGCTTTATCCATGTTTAAGTCCTTAATTGAGTCTAGGCACTTAGTCCCATGGTCATACATAAGAGTCAAAGCATGTCACGTACACTCACTAGTGTTAGCACTCACTTTATATAGTCACCATGACCATGTCTTAGGTTCATGCATGAGTCGGTTTTTTCCGTCATTTGAGTTGGGGGTACATTCTATTCCTAATTTTTTTCATATCTCTCCATCTGCATCATCTTTCCATTCTCTACATGCTTTCCCCACATCACAATATTCATTCTTCCTACCTTCTTCCATCTATTGCATGTTGAATAGAGTTGAGTCAAATAATTAACAACGAATATCCCTCAATTTCCCTTTCCACACCACTTGGTCAAGGAGAGAAGAGCACTTAACCAAGACAACACTTTTGATAAAGCATCACTTTTTTTTTATAAAACAAAAGGGTTGTAGTAATGGCCGGCGAAAAAGAAATTTTCTTGAGTAATATAAGTGAAAGCTCGTCAAGCCTGGAAAAGGATGTTCAGGAATTACGAAATATCGTTGTCACGCTTATGGGTGCAATAGAAGGACTAAGAGATTGGATAATGGTTATCGAACAGCGTTCTCACTATCAACACCATAGAGGCCATGATCACACCACCGAAGTATGTCTCGCTCTCAAAGATCGTGTTCAAAACCTCATTGATTCAAGTCTCCTTCATGTTCCTCCGCGCGACAAGAAGGCCAGGATTAGTAACGATAACAACAGTGGCTGTAAAGGAAAGAAGAACGATTATCCTTCTTCTTCCGAAAACACCTACTCTAGCAACAGTGTTGGTACTTTCGACCTTAATGAAATCTTAGCCATGAATAATCGAGGATTTAGAAAGCAACTAAGAAAGGATTTCACCCCTATTGGAATTAGCTACGATGATGCTTTCGATCGACTCCATGCAAAGAAACTCATTACTCCTATTGGACCCATTCAAGATCCCCCACTTGAGAAGAGATTGCCTAGTTGGAACCCAAATGTACGCTGCAAGTACCATCAAGGTAGGGGTCATACTACCGAGAGCTGTTGGAAGCTAAAGGAAGCAATCCAATATTTGATCGACAATAACGAGCTTCCTATACCTCCAGTCGGCAAGAAGACCGAATGATAATAAGGCACAAGACAAGAGGCGAGCTTCAACGACAAGATTTCGTGACCTCTTTTTCTTTTTCTTTTTTTTCATTTTTCCTTTCCCCGATAAGTCTAGCAATAGGCACCTTCTTCCTTAGATTTTTTTTTATTTTGTATGTTTCTTTTCTCCCTTTAATAAAATGAGCATTTGTTTCCTTTCATGTGATCATTACATTGCATTGCATTTAAAAAAAAAAACGTCGAACTAAGCATAAGGTATACCAATGATTTGAGGCACCCCTTGTAGCCACATCATATCACCTTTCACCCTTTAAAAAATAAATCCTTTTTTGATAAACCACTTTGAGCCTCGTCTAACGATAGACCTATCATTTTTCAACCCATATCTACCTAACCTTGGGATGGGATGGTGTGCAACTTATGCAATTTTCAAAGAACGAAAGCTTGAATGATTTTACATAAAACTCAAAAATTCAAAAAGCAAAAATGATAAAAGTGTACAAAAGGGCAAGTGTTCCAATGTCATTGACATGAACATATCTTTGATATGAACACGTCTCAGATTGCGTCTCTTATCGAGTGCTCGGTACCGTGCCTGAGAAACATGAATGCCAAGTGAGTGATAGACCGCATGATCGGGATTGCCCACGCTTATAAAAAAAAATTGAATTTGAAAAAATGATAAAGCAAAAAGAGAGAGCAAAATATAAAGAGTTAAAACACTCAAGCATAAAAATACAAAGATTCAAAAGCAAGGTTGCACACCTCGGGGGCTTACCTAGGGTGTTGAGCCTTTATCCCTTTCTTCTTCAAACCTTTAGCCTAACCACGTTACAACCCTTAAAAGACCTTTTTGAGGTATACACACTTGTGCGAGGTTCGACTAGAGCTACGTTCGGCCTGATTCCTAATGGATACTTAGGCAACCACACATCGAGGTGCGGTCGTAATAAACATGCATTCATATTCACATTCACACACTCACACCATGATCATATCAAGGAATTTCCAATGCTCATCCTTTTCCATTTAGAGCTAGACTTGGGGGCTTGATCCTTACATTATTAGCCTACCCAGCCTAAGAGTCACCACCATTTGACTCTTTTCAATATATTTTTCCACACACTTAGCCCTTGCGGCCTAACTTTAGTGTCACCATCACACACATCACACATACATGACCAAATAATCCTACCTTTAGGAACCCTTTGTCATGAAATCTTAACACGACGCTGAAACATGCCTTTTTATATCAACATCACTCATCAATCATAATCATCATTGCATCACAAAGTATGAATCACTTAGCCTCCGCGCCTAAGTTACCTAAATACTTTCATCTTTAAGTCAACTAGGATAGTCTAAGATGTTACAATCCTTGTACTGTGAGAGACAACATTAACGGATTAAGCTCATTTAACATGCACCTTCAAAAACTTCACTTCGATTCTTTTTTGCGTCTTTCTTTTTTGGGAGAAAGTCAGTACCCTCCACAAAAAATGACGGAATTTTTTTTTGCTTTTTTCTGCATCGCACAATCACATTATAATGCACACACGAGTCATGTACGTTGAGTCATGTCACCTCGAATTGAGTCTAACGCATGTGTCAAAACACATTAAATCACATAAGAGTCACACACGTGTCAAAACACATTGAGTCAACCTCAAGTCAGTCAATCACCTTAGGTCAACCCTAAGAAAAACACCAGCAAAGCCTTTTGGCAATCTTTTGATTCTTACAAGATACAACCATTCAGCAAAGCTCCTGTTCACAGCCAACCGAACGATCTCAACAAACATTCAAGTATCAAAGCTCTTTGCTCAGAGACGCGTGGGCATCCTATCAAAGCTCTTTGCTCAGAGACGCGTGAACGTCCCTCTAAAAGCTCTTTTGTTCAAAAACGAGTGAACATCCCTCTAAAAGCTCCATTGTTCAGAGATGAATGAACATTCCTCAAAAAGAAGCTCTTTTGTTCAAAAACGAGTGAACATCAGCGGCGACAAAGCCTGTCGCTTGGCGAAAAGAATAAATAGCGGTGACAAGCAGTTTCGGCTAGCGCTGGAGCAGCGACAGAGTACAGGGCTCCATAATATGGTTATGTGAACCTTGTGCAGCAATTTCGGGTTCCTTGGTACGCCAGTTAGCCCCTATAAGCAATTTGACATGATTAAGTAATCGGCTCGATTACAATCGCAATAGGTGATCAACCTGATAAAAGATCGTCTCACTTAGCTTAAAGCGCCTAAACATTGGCTCAAAGGCACCGACATAATGGTTCACAAGCAGCAGAAGCGCCGACGTACTGGCATAGTGGAAGCAAAGTTCAAGCGAACTTTATAGGATCAACAGGCATTGGTCTTCGGTGATATTCTTCAGAGTATTGTCACAACAAATGAGGATGGCTACAAGCAGAGTTATCTTCGGCGTTCCCTAGCTTGTGGAGGGTTGTCACAAACAACTGAAGATGGCTACAAGCAGAGTTATCTTCGATCGTGTTCCCTAGGATGTGGAAGATGGTCACAAAAAAACTGAAGATGGCTACAAGCAGAGTTATCTTCGATCATGTTCCCTAGGATGTGGAAGATGGTCACAAAAAAACTGAAGATGGCTACAAGCAGAGTTATCTTCGATCGTGTTCCCTAGGATGTGGAAGATGGTCACAAGCGGCGGAGAATGACTACAAGCAGAGTCATCTTCGATGAAATTGGAGGCAGCTATAAGCAGAGCGGTATTCAACAAAACACCACAAATGCAACAAAACGGTTACTCTAGAGACGTGTGCTCGACGGTGCAAGATACGTGTTTCTTAACTCTTTTATCTGTTTAACTAATGCTAGTTTGCAGGTATTGGTGTTAAAAGAATAATTTAAGATCGCAGAACGTTCTGAATCATTCTCCGTCCCTATCGCTACTTTGACTTTCGTTTTCGAAACTTGCGTTTCACCAAACTCGGTCAAAGTGGGGGCTTCTGTAGACACCTAAATGTGTCTCCCCAAAACCAAACCCAGTGATGAATACCTTTTGCGTCGAATCATAATCGAACAAGGTGAAAGTATGAAAGGTCAAGTGTTGCGGTTGGTTTTTATTAAAATTCTTTCTTTCTGTTTTCGAAAACAACCCTATTCTATGAAAACAGCCAATCCAGTTTAGTTTGGTCCACGACAAGGGTCCAATAATAGTGTAGTTGGATGGGTCTTGCAAAGAGCTTTCCAACGATATATTATAAGCTCAATTCCGATGAATAATGAGGAAGTTATGGCCAAAATACTAAACTGGGCCCGGTTTGATCTTTACATGCGGCCCAATGATCTAGGGGAGGGCCCAATGTTAATTATTATTCCTAAGGTTATTAGAATTAATTATAGTCTTCTAGAATTCTCTAGAAGGTTCTCTTTAATCCTAATAAAATTAGAATTAATAATTATATTTTGATAAGTTTTATTTGGAATAAAATATTATTTATGAAAAATACGATTTCAATTTTCATACGGACTTTACAAATCGATTTTGATTGATAAGTGGACTCCGTGTTTGAAAGCGCGTAGGAGTCCAGGCTGTCGCCAAACGACAGGCCTGTCGCCACACGACAAGCCTTATCGCCTGGCGACAAGGTCGGTTTTGCAGCGACAGAGTGGAGTTTTATTCCTTATCAAATTCTACCTATTTCCGGACTGTTTTCTTATAAATAGGGTCCTGAACCTCCTTCTTTAATCATCAATCATCAACAATAATTCACAATCATCAGAATCATCAATTCTCATCATCAATTCTCTCTATGCTCTCATCTCTCTAGCTTTTCATAAACAAAATTCCGCATACACATGATCTAGAAACACCTAGCCGAGTTCGAAGTTGCCTTCGCCCTAGACGTGAAAGGTTATAATTTCTGAGGGTTTGGTCCCTAATGTCTATTTCAATTATTTAATTTGATTGTTTGATTTTACATTTTCCTTGAAGTTACTAACGAATGTATTTTGTTATTAGAAAGAGGTACGAGGCATCAAAGTATGTAATCTTATTGCTCTATTCTTGTAGAAAGCATGCTTAAATTTGTTTAATTCCTAGCATCATGTTAGGAAGTTATTATTGTTTTCTAGTATCATGTTTAGGGTGTCTTTTACTTTTTTCTAATATCATGTTAGTATCATGTTAGGGCTAAAGCTTAGATTTTTATTGCTTAGTGACATGCTAGGGTTTGTTATTAGTCTTGTTAGTATCATGCCTAGGATCTTGCTATTATTATGCTTTAGCGTTATAATGATTATGATTATTATAATTATGATGATTGTTATCATGTTGCTTGATATATTATATTCATTGTTATTGCTTGATCACGCCTTTTATGCATGTTTAAAGGGAATTTGTACTTGTAATCACGCTTAATAAGATAATTAATTATCTTGTTTAGGGATAATATGGTTATAATTCAAGTGATCGCCAATAATAGTTTTATTTGTGCATTAATATTCAACCAACATAGATAAACAGGTTTAGGGTTAACCTATTGATTGCATGTTAATCAGAAAGCGCATATGAATACGAGAATAATGAAGTAGAGGCCTATTATTAGGGCAGGTTCAATCTCTTTTAGGTTGGATTTGTACCTTCATCCCCGAACCCTATTTGGTTCAAGACCTTTTGGAGTTGACGATCTCATGGATCGTTAAGGGGTGTAATCTTCACCTTGTGAACGGTTTACAAGTTCCTAAAACTTGTTGGCGACTCTTTTGCTCTAGCTTCCTTCCCTTTGGACGCCACCATGCTTGAGTGTATGATCACAGTGGGGCTCAAGTTTGGGATGGCTTGAAATATTCCTTACAGATGACCTTATGGTTATGTTATTTGCAAGGTGTATTCATGATTGGACTTTGAAAGTGCGAAGTGTTGATTGATATTCGAAATCAAGGTACGTTTAGGTGGCTAGATACCTTTGAAATTGATTGGTTTGAATAACATATTTTGAATGATTTTATGATGATTGAATTGATTTGAATTATGATTTATGAAATAAATTATGTTTGGAGGTATTGATTTTAATATTTGTTTTAATAAAAGTATTTTGAATGATTGAGTTTTAAATTGTGTTTTGAATGGTTTGAATTACTTATCATGTTTAAATAAAGGAATTGATTTGAAAAGTTTGTTAAATTAAATCAAATGGTTTTCAAAGGAAGAGATTGATTTTGAAAAGTTATTAATATGAGACTTTATTCTCAAGTATTTATTAAAAGATGGATTTTGAGAGCATGATTTAATTGGATAAAAAGGAGTTTTGATTTAACCTATTATAAAGGTTTATTTTATTTACGGAGGAATTATTGAATTAAAGCTTTACAAGCATGTTAGTAATCCCACTATGCGGATTTAGTTTGATAAGGCCTTGGACTTTGTATGACCGGGTCTTTCCTCAAGAATAGCCTTGTAATATAAGGAGACTAGCTTGGGGGGTGTGCACACTTGGGTGAGAAATTGGATTTAAAAGGAATTGGATTTTTAAAGGAATTGGTTTTATTAATTATTTTGATTTTTGAATCATTGGAATTGATTTTGGAATAATGAGTTTGGAATTATTGGATTAATTATTGGAATTGGTTTTGAAAGCATGTTTGCAAATAAATTGAGTTTACATTATCTTGCACTTATCGTACTTAGCATATTTTGCTAATCCGTATTTCCTATTTTTTTTGGTTCGCCCTGCTTACCATTAGCAGTGTTGACTATTTTCAGGTGGAGTTATGAATGAGCACATGGGAGTCCTGGGATTTGCTTCACCTAGTTTAGGAATGTTGATCGCGTTTTTATTTTGAGTACTCATAACAATGTTACTATTTTTATAAGTATTAATAAAAGAAAGTTGAGTTTTCGCTGCAAGTTTTGTTATTGAGTTAAGTATTTTAAGTAGCCTTGCGTAATCACATGGCGGTAACACTGCTAAGTCTATCTCTACGGTATAATTATACGTATTATACTAGTATTTCCGTAGAGGGAGATTTGGGGGTGTTACAACAAGCACCAAAGATATTAATGATTAAATTTAATATTCAACTTAAACTCACAAGTAATAAGTCAAATAGGACAGTCCACAAAGCTTAAACTCTATTAGTAAGAGAAATAGTTATTCTAAAGCATAAGTGTTAGGGCTACTTATTGTCCCAAAAGAGATTTGCATGAAAATTGCTATCCATATAAAAAAAATAACTAAGTTTATATAGTAGCAAATTGCAAAGATAGTAGATACTACTTACTTCTCCTGTCAGCCTGCTTCTGATCTAACCACATCGTGAACATATCAGCTTGATCTCCCAATCACGTTCAATCTACAATTACGCAAAAATTAAGCATGTAATTTTCAAGGCCAAATAATAATAATAATAATAATAATAATAATAATAATAATAAAAAAATAATAATAAAAAAATCCTTGCTATACTGCTAAAGGCACATTCAAGCTAATTGTAAATTTCAATTTAATCATTGCATACACAAAATAATGCAATCATAATTGATAACTATAAGCCACATTACATACCTCTGCTAACCCAGTAAGATACTTAAAATACATAAAAATTCACCAAATACTCTTTATATAGCTTAGTTGTTTATCTATATTCATTTATTGGATGCATATTTTACATATTACATTAAATTGCACAGATTTGCAACTAAATGAAGATCAATTGAAGGGCTACACTCTTACTGAAATTGAAACATATTTACAAGGTAATGGTGGTACGCTTCGAAAATGTCCCATGTTACCATTCCTAGATGACATGCTTATGTCAGAAGGAAGAAACAAGTTAATTCAAGATGAACTTCAATATGATAGACCAGCCTTGCATATAGAGCACGAGAAACTTTTTTCAAGTCTTACAGATGAGCAAAGAAAGATATACATGAAGATTATGGATGTCGTTTCAATAGGTCAAGGGGGTTTATTTTTCATATATGGATATGGTGGGACTGGAAAAAAATTTATTTGGAGAACTCTATGTGCAGCTCTGCGGTCTAAAGGAGAAATTGTGCTTCGCGTTGCTTCGAGTGGAATTGCATCACTCCTCCTTCCCAAAGGAAGAACAACCCATTCTAGGTTTAAGATACCTTTAAATGTGACTGAAGAATCAATTTGTAATATTAAACCAGGAAGTGATTTGGCAGAGCTTTTAATGAAAACAAAACTTATCATTTGGGATGAAGCTCCTATGGTCAACAAATTTTGCTTTGAAGCTTTAGATAGAAGCTTAAGGGATGTTCTAAGGCCCACGGATAAACCTTTTGGGGGAAAAGTAATCGTGTTTGGAGGAGATTTTCGACAAATTCTTCTGGTTATCACAAATGGAAGTAGACAAGACATTGTTTTTTCCAAAATCAACTCATCTTATTTGTGGTATCATTGTGAGGTCTTGAAACTTACAAGGAACATGAGGCTTCAAGTGGGAAGTTCAGATTTAAGCAAACAGGATATAAAGGAATTCTCAGAGTGGATATTAAAAGTTGGAGATGGTAAGTTAGAAGAGCCGAATGATGGTGAAGGAACTATAATAATCCCTGATGAGAATCTAATAAGAGAAGCATATAATCCAATTGAAGCTATTGTCAAAAGTAATTATCCGGAAATTTTGCAGAATTTATGGGATCCAAAATATCTTCAAGAAAGAGGAATTTTAGCCCCAACTGATGATAATGTAGATATTATCAATGATTACTTGCTATCTTTATTACCAGGTGAAGAGAAGGTATATTTAAGTTCTGATAGCGTATGTCAGGCGGATGCAACCATGGGTATTGAAGACATCTACCACTCGAGTTCCTAAATACCATTAGATGCTCTGGGGTGCCGAATCATATAATCAAGTTAAAAGTTGGTGTTCCTATCATGCTTCTTAGAAATATAGATCAGTATTCTAGCCTATATAATGGTACTAGATTTGTGATCACTCAGCTTGGAAACCATGTTGTTGAAGCTAAAATCATTTTAGGTAGTAATATATGGCCTAAAGTGTTCATTCCTCGAATGACATTAAGCCCATCAGATACCACCAATTTGCCAATCAAGCTTCAAAGAAGACAGTTTCCGTTGGTTATTTGTTTTGCTATGACGATAAATAAAAGTCATGGACAATCACTTTCACATGTAGGTTTATATCTCCCAAGACCAGTCTTCAGTCATGGACAACTCTATGTTGCAATATCCAGAGTGACAAGCAAGAAAGGATTGAAAATTTTAATATGTGACAAGGACAATGAACTTTCTAATACTACAAACAATGTAGTTTACAAAGAAGTTTTCTAGAATTTACCATGAGGTATTTGTAGGCATACTATTTATTATTATATAGGATTATATTTTCATATGTTCTTAAATTTATTCCTCTTATTTTCTTTCATGCAGCCTTATCTCCCAATGGAACAGTTCCTTACTAAGTGTCAACGGTACGACCGTACACGCAACTAATTAATTTCATGCTTAGAATATCTTTGAACTTTTTGAATCATTCAAGTTATGTGTTGACTTGTGGCTATGTTTTTTTTGAATCATTCTTATTTACTGAATTTCAAGACTTTTCTTTATGAAGATGATGCATCTGAAACATATATATAAGTCAATTCTTTATTTTAAATAGTACTCGACTGTGCTACAAAAGTTTGTATTGTAGCAGAATATTAATTCACAATTTGCTTGGTTATGATTTTTTATAGCTCCTAAATATGTTAGTTTCAATATAATTTTATCTTGCTCTTTGATTGTTAATCTGATTTATTGCAAAACACAACAATTGTTTATTTAAGTCCATGAATTGTACTGTTTGCCCAAACTGTGTTTTTATCAATATATCAATAGATTAAAAAACCCCCTTACTTTTTTTAAGATCGGAAAATAAACCAATTGTTTTTGAAAATTTGCTATCACACACACTATAACATCAAAATCCAAGAAATAAATAACAAAATTAGGCAACCTTTAGATCATTACAAAACTTGAATTGTCACAATCAATTCAACAAACTTAGTGAAAATCAAATAAATTGCAACTACATTTCAAAAAAAAAAAAAAAAAAAAAAAATTGCAACTACAAAGCAACATAAAAATCATCACCCAAAATCAAACAATGTAAATAAATATAGAAATCTTACCTTTGAAATTTTGTGAGCTTCTTGAATTAGTCTGTATAACGAAAATGAAGTTTGGAGAAGATGAGTGAATTTAGTGGGCTTAGTGGGCAACTTGTGCATGTAGTTGACCAAACTTGTGAAAATGATGATTTCCTACTATGTATTTTGAGCTTTTGATAGAATTGAGGAAGGTGACTGTTTTTGCTCAAAATTTATGTCTTTAGATCTAAGATTTTTATTTCTTTTTTTTATTATTATTTTTTTAAGGTTTAGATCTATTAGGCAAAGAATAAGTTGCAATATATTCCCTTCTCTATTCGGACTATGGATGCAGGCAAAGAGTAAGCTTATACTCCCTTATCTCTATTAAGGTAGCAATTTTTTATGAAATGCTACAATACTTAACTATTTTTTTTAGGCAAAAAAATGGTGCTATAAAATAACTTAAGTACCTATAAAAAATATGGTATTAAAATTTTTTATTTTTTAAAAAAAAAACCACGTTTGATTTTATAATGTATATTACACATTCTCCATAGTAAGTTATAGTTATACATAATAAATTGGATAACTTGTATTTATAACATGGCAACTTTTGTTTATCTTGGGACAATTTAAGTACCTTATTTAATTTTTTATGACCACAAGGGACAGAGAAAGTATTATTATCTTGATTAAACAAAAAGTATGAATATATGCATGTGCATTGTAGTTCTAATCTAAAAGATAAAATGTATAAAGGCCATAAAACTTTTTTATATCTCCAAATCGATCTAATTTTTTTTTTATTCAACATTGAATTAATTTTATGATATGCAATGTCATGATAAGATGGGTTTATATTATTGCGAATGAATAATTAAATAATGTAAGAAAATATCACTATCATGCATTAAGTTAACTTTAGTTTCAATTTTATGAACTTTAATATTTGAACTTTCAAAACCGTGCAATTGCACGGGTACTATACTAGTAATAATAGTACTAAAACAGATACCGAGAGTGACACATGTCATATCCTGGTGCTGTTTTTTCCCTCTGAAACCCCTTTCCCTTTATAACAACTTTTTTTTTTTTGTAAATATTTGATACAATTATAATAATATCATTCCAAATCTTTTATATTATCTTTATGACAAAAATATAGTACTTTTTATTTGGTTTTCATAATTCTTCAATACGCATTTACCTAAAATATTATTCTAATATTATTCCAACTCCTTTTTAATTATCTGATAAACGGAGTAATAGTAGATTTTGCTAAAAAAATAATACTCCGTAATCTATTAACTATTACTAAAACAAAACATGTTGACATCATTAAAGGACACATGTCAACTTTCTATGAAAAATTTCCCCGCCTAAATTATTTTTGACAACATCCTTTTTTTTATCTTCAAATTTTCATGATTAAAATAAATACAATACTTCTTTCAAAATAAAATCATGAAATTATGATTACACTATTTTTCAAATAAATAATATTAACAACCATTTTAAACATATCATAGCTATTTAATTCGTACAATGCACGGGACTAAACTAGTATAATTGATTCATAAAATTGATATTAAAGAAATTACTTTAAAGCATCACTTTTATTTGTTAGTTATAATTATTTTTTACAAATCAATAATCAATCAATAACTTAATACTTAAACAGACACCGGGAGCGACACGTGTCATGATGCTGTTTTTTCCCTCCAAAACCCCCTACCCTTTTTAACAATTTTTTTTTTTTTGTAAATATTTGATACAATTATAATAATATCACTAGATTAAAATCCCGTGCAATGCACGGTTGTTAAATATTTTTAAAAATATTATTACAAAATATAAAGTATATAAAGGATATTTAGATATATTTTATTTGGGTATATATAGAATATGATTGTCAAAGTGGAAAGAAAATATCATAAGGTATAAATAGTTTATTTAAAAATTTTGCAAAAAATAATAAAAAATAAAAAAGAAGAGAAAAGGCGGGAAAATTTTTAACAAAGTAATGACAAGTGTTATGAAAAGATTTGCTTTTAGTATAGGTTAATAGATAGATAGATAGATTCTAAATCTTTTAAATTATCTTTATGACAAAAATATAGTACTTTTTATTTGGTTTTCATAATTCTTCAATACACATTTACCTAAAATATTATTCCAACTCCTTTTTAATTATCTGATAAACGGAGTAATATTAGATTTTGCTAAAAAAAAGTAACACTCCGTAATATAATTGATATTAAAGAAATTACTTTAAAGCGTCACTTTTATTTGTTAGTTATAATTATTTTTTACAAAAAAATAAAAAATAAAAAATAAAAATTACACTTACCGTGCATGGCACGGGGCCTAAACTAGTGTTCCTACTAAGGTGAAATGGATATATTAATTTTTTAGGAAATTTTGTCTTAAACTACCCGAAAGATAAGGTGATATGTAAACAACTACTCATTTTTTTTACTCCCTCCGTCTCTTTATTAGACTCCCCTTTCTAACATTTATTACTCACATAATAAAGAGAAAGGGGACTCTAATAAAGAGACGAAGGGAGTATTTATTTACAATTACCCGCAAGTTTGAAAACGTTTGTATATCACTATTCATTAACGTTTTCCGTCCAATTTCCACGTTATTGGGGCCCACTTTTTAATCTTTCCTACCCAATTTACTCCCCCACCCCCCGACTACCTTCTCTCCTCTCTAATTTATTTTCCTGCGATTTTTTTTTTTTAATATGAATTCTTTTTTTTAATCAAGATCTAATTTATTAACAAAAAATGATTTCTTTTTGTAAACCAATGTCGTATTAACACGTTTCCATCGTGGGTCCCTTTAATGGATTTCATCTAAAAATCCGTTAGTAGGTGGTAAAATCCAATTTTTGGATTTTTTATAGTGTTATAATAAAAGTTTGAAAACTTGTGGTGTTACAATCAAAATTCTGTGTTTTTTGTAGTGTTATTTTCTAAAAAATCTTTTTGTTAAATATATCTCGTGCATTGCACGGGTATACTCTAGTTACTTCAATTTACAACTCTGCGGCTCTACCTATCGAATTTAAAACAATTTCCAAATTAATTTATGACAATGTCGAATTTTATTTATTTTTTTATTTTATTTTATTTTATTTTTATTTTTTGGGTTTTTTCTAAGCTATGCCCCTATAGTTGTTGGGTTTCTAAGGTTCATGTTTTTCAAAATTAGAATATGTATCCTCCAACTTAAGATGTTTATTTAATCGTATTCTCTGACGTTAACCTACCGTGAGTAATTGTGTTAACTGTTAATTACCCCGCTTTGAAGACAAATTTCACGCCCAAAATGGGTTACATTTTATTTAAGGGGATTAAAATTAAGCATTTTTTCCACATTTTTTTTTATCTATCTTTTCTTCTTTCTTCTAAAAGCAATCTTTCATATTTCAAGCTCACGGTGTAATTTTTCTTCTTTTTTCTCATCCGCTTTTTATTACTACCTATGTTTTTTAAATTACTAACGTCGAGTTAACGTCAGGGTACGATTGATTAAACAATTTAAGTTGGAGGGTACGGTTGATTAAACAATTTAAATTGAAGGGCACAACTTGTAATTTTGAAAAAGCATGGGCACACTTTAAAAACTCAAGAATCTCGAGAGCACAAATTAGAAAAAACCTTTTTTTTTTGTTTTTTTTTTTGAAGGAATGTCGATTTTTACCGTCTTGATTAACATATTTCGTCAATCCAAATACGGAGTAAAGACCAAATACGGTCCCTAGACTTTGGTATAAGTTTGATTTAGGTCCCTCAACTTTTAAAAGTTTGATTTTGGTCCCTCCACCACCAATGACTCATCAATTGTAGTGGCTATAAGAATGAGTCAGCAAAGTTTAGGGACCTTGCTATTATTTAATTGCTGACTGGACCATAGTTTAGGGACTTCCAATGCTGACTGTACTAAAGTTTAGAGACTTTGGAATTTTTTAATGATTTTCGTGCTGATTATACAATTCTTGTCACATATACGAACAAATAAAAGGTAGTTAAAAGTTTAGGGAGTTTGCAATTAATGTCTGAGGAATGTTTGCACAGCAAAAACAACTGAATTCCAAAATAGACTTCAAAAACTAGTCGTTACAAGTTCAAATGGCTATTTAAAGCAACTAATCTTCATAATAGAAGGGAGAACTCAAACCAAATCAAAAAAGTTATCAAGGTTGAAGAAGGAGAATTGTCCCTTGTAGCTGCAATAAAAAATTAAAAAAAAAATTAGGACAGTAGTTAGTTAAGGACATATCTGTTTTGTTCAAATGTGAATTGTGGGTGGTAATTGCACTTGTAATTGTGTGTGTTGTTGTGTATGTGTTTAAGACAGTACTTAGTGAAGGACATGTCAAACTTAATATGGTAATTTTTATATTAAAGTATTAAGTATTAATAAAAAGCTATGTTACCTTAATTTTTGTTGTTTCTTATCTCCATCTGTTTTGCTCTTGCTTAGTTTTGCAATGCTTGGCTTGAAATTGTTTGTTGTTGATATGCATCTTGAGATTGTGATTGTGACAGAGGTTGTTCTTGGGAGAAATTATAAATTGTTTGTTCCCCTTCAAAATCAGAGTAGAAAGTCGTCGATCTTTGTGTAGTTGACATTGTCTGAGTAATAGGCTGTTATAAAAGAAACGTATGTTAGAACACTTAATATATTATGCAGTAGCTGATAAAATACATTTAAATAAACTACACTCACAGTTGCAACTCTCTGGAATCCATTTGGATATGTGTACAGTCCAACACCTCTGTTGTGCATAGGGACAGAAGGTGGTTGAGATGGTGGTGGGGCAGCCTCATTCCTTGCAGAAGATGCATTGCAATGTTGCTATGTAGGTGCATTCTTACATCCTCTTGAATTATGCCCTTGTATCCCACAAGACTTGCATGTCATGGGCACCCCTGTTCTTTTTAATTTCCCTGATGCAGTGACTTCTCCTACTCCAAGATTTCTCTTTTTTTTTGGTCTGTTCTTAATCTTCTTTAACTTTGGTGCAATGACTGTTTGCTCTGACAGTGGCCATTCTTCTGGGCCATTGAGTGGTTCAAGCAAAAACTGATAAGCTTGTGTATAAGTGGACTTTCTAAAGTAGTCATTCACATACTGTTCAGGTTGGTCCATTTTGTTCCATATGGCAACCACAGCATGTTTGCATGGTATCCCACTTACCTGCCATGCTCTACAACTACAAGTTCTTTCTGATAAATTCACCACATACTTGGTTTGTGTTGCCCCTTCTCTAACTCCATATGTGTACCCACCATCCCAAAAGGCATTCCAGCCCCTAGCCCAAACCTTGTGCTTCTCCAACTGCTGCTGAATTCTAGGACATAATGTCATGTCAGATTCTTTGACCATGTCTCTTTTCTTGTGCAATCTTTCCATTAACCCTTCTCTCATGTCTTCTAGCATTGTTATAATTGGTTTATGTCTCAAGTTGAGTATGTACGCATTAAAAACTTCACTCATATTATTGTCAACACTATCACAGGAAGACATGGGTGAATAAAAAGCCCTACACCACTTCTTATAATTCCTTTTTAGTAGGTCCTTAGCAGCTTCATTTGAGAGTTGTCTCATACCATCCATCTTCTCATGGAATCCATTTTCTGTAGTGCTTTTTGCAATCATCCAGAGCTGTTTCCTAAATTCAAGACTACCTCCAAAAACACCTCTAAAATTGCAATACACATGCCTTGCACAAACTCTTGTTTCTGCTTGAGGAAACACTTCAGCAATAGCACCAAGTAAACCTTTTTGCTTATCAGACATGAAAGTATACCCTGCACCTTCATTAGTACCTAAATCACCAGCAAGCAAATAGAAAAACCAACTCCATGTGTCTGTACTTTCAACTTCGACAGCTGCTCAAGCTATAGGGAACATTTGATTATTCCCACCCTACCAACAGCAACTAATAACTGCCCCCCAAATGGACCCTTTAAGAAACATCCATCTAGTGAGATGAATGGCCTACAACCAGCTAAAAACCCTTTTTTAAGAGCCTCAAAATAAATGTAGATTCTGTCAAACACATTCTCTGTCAATTTCAGCTTCATTGTGTTACCCCTATTACTCCGAAGAATCTCTTGTGCATATCTAGGAAGCAAAGCATATTGCTCCTTGTACTCACCAACAATAAGTGCTTGTCCTCTTTGCCTAGCTCTATAAACCATATATTTAGTAACCCTCACACCCCAATCTAACCAAATGAACTCCATGATATCATGCAACCTCATGTAAGGGTTGACCTTAAACTGATTGTTGTATGCTTGTGCAATCCAACAAGCTGGCATCTTTTTAACTTTAGAGGATCTGCCACATGTGTGGCTACTTACATGTGTCTTGATTGAAAAACTACTTTTGTCCTTGTTCCATGAAGCCTATATCCTCCAAGGACAATCTTTCTTTTTATGTTCACATTCAGCCCCTACCCTCATTTTGTCATTCTTTGTGAAAGGTATGTTCCTACCTTGTTCTATAGAGTGATTCCTAAGTGCCATCTTAAAAGCACCAGGGTTGTCAAAATGTTGTCCAACATAAAAGCCTACATTCTTTTCATCACTCAATCTCTGGTTAGTCTTACAGTACTTTGAATTAGGTGGTGGAACTAGGTAGCCACAGTCATCATCTGACTCAACAGGGCTGTCTAAGTCTGAAAACCCCTCAAAATCACTTCCAATCTCACCCAACCCCTTAGATGCAGCAACTTTCTTCAGCATTTCAAGCTCCTCTATATAAGAAGTTTGGTTAACTTTGTCCTTAGCCACTTCACACCTAGCTTTCACAAATTCCTCACCCTCCTCATCAGTGCCTTCTGTGTCATAATCTATGTAAGGTTCAGCACACCTAGGTATTTGGTTTTCCTCGTAACCATGATCATATTCAACTTCCCCAGCCAATAAACTCATGAAAGGTCCCCTTTTATCCAAATTTTGAAGCAGAGGTGCAGTATCTTCTTTATGCTCAATGTATATGTGAATCAACTTATATTGCATGAGTAAGGCCAAAAAAGGATCACAAATTTGCCTCTCAAAACCCAAACACCTTATTCCACTATTAAAGTCCTTCCTTGGGTCAATGAAATGTAGCTTAACAATGTCATTATACCCCAACCCATCAATTAACTTTTTTGCAAAAGGTCCATCTACATTTTCAAGGATATCATCAAATACATTAATTTTACCACCTAAATAAGAAGCTTCACCACCAATTTGCCAATACCCACCATGATGAACAACCAAGCATGCTTTCAAATCCATACTTAATATGAGATTAATAAGTAACAAATTTAATTAACATAAACACCATGATCATATTCATCATAACAATCATAGAAGTAATTAAAAATAAAAAACATAAGGCTTCCATCAAAATAATAACATCATATTTATAAATTTCATAACTTAGAAGCATCAAGTTTAATTCATTACATTCATAATTGACTTAAGAAGGCTTCATCTACCTTCATCAAGCTAACATTTCAACCTAGGAAGCCTTTCCAAAAGTTAGATAAAATGTCATAGCAGTGACAATCCAAAAAAAAAAAAAAATATACCATGATGGTCACATTCATCTAGCCTACATACACCAAAAGCTATGACATTGATTGCCTAGCCCTACATTACAACCTAAATTACCAAACAGAGCACATCAAAACCCAAATACATTCGCGAACAACAACCAAATCCTAAATAAAAAAATAAAAATAAAAATAAATAAATTGGAAAAATTGCTCTTTCTTCAATTGATTGCAACTACCAACATAACCAAGCATAATTTAAGCAAAAACAGAAATTAAATCTAACAATTCAAAAAAAAAAAAATAATAATTCACCAAATCCTAACTCATACATGTTAAACAAAACAGAGTAAAAAACGAGTGATAATTACAACAATTTCCAAATTAGAGGATGGCATTACCTTCAGCAGATAATACTTTCGCAAGCTTGAACTCTTTTTGCTCCCTTGTTTTGCCAAATTCCCAACCCGACATCAGCAAAAATGGACTTATACGATATTGCGATGAAAAGTACTCTTTTGGAAAGTTTCTAGAGGAATTAATAGAGCCTTCTGATTATATCGCCTAAGTTAATACCCATTTTGGGGAAAAATGGACTGCCAAGGTCCCTAAACCTTCACCAATATTAATAAAAAATGCCACCTCATGTGGGTAAGGTCCTTAAACTTTTCCCTTCATTTGACAACTCAGCAATTTTGTTCCTAAACTTTGTCTAATCATCAATTTTTTTTGCCGGAATAAGTCTTCAGTGGTGGTGGAGGGACCAAAATCAGACTTTTGAAAGTTGAGGGACCTAAATCAAACTTATACCAAAGTTAAGGGACCGTATTTTTACTTTGCTCTCCAAATATGTAGTAATTTAACTTGTATTTTCTCAATAAAAAATGGGGAGATAAAAAATTTTTTTTTTAATATGAGATTAAATTTTGACCGTTGATTTTATTTTATTTAGATCTAATACTTCGTATATGCGTGACAATGTGACATCATTCACATCAATCTTCCTTACGAGTGGGGATGAACACTGCATCCCTCTCTCTCCTCCATTGAAGCCTACTTTGAGTTCTCCATTGAAGCGCCTTCTGAGCTCTCTCACCTCCATCGAAGCTTCTTCTGAGGTTATTCTTTATTTCATTTTTTCGTGAACATCGAAAATTCATTTCACATTCTAGGGTTTAATTTCAGAGTATCGTTGATTTGATTTCCGGCAATTACTCAATTTAGGGTTCTTCTAAGGTGGATTATTGAACTATTAATTATAAAAGCTGAAGAAATGAAAGCTTATAACGAGCGAAATTGTTGCTAGAATCGTGCTTTGCAATTTACATTAATGTTCTTAAGCAAGAAGAATTATATGTGATTTTGTAAGTCTAATTTGATAATTGAGTCAAATTTGATTGCTATTGTGTTGTTATTTTTATCCTAATTGAGCCCTAATAGTCGAGCCGATCTTAGGGTCCGAACATTAGGCTCGGCTCGAAGGTTTAGTACTCTTGTTGCCACTCTTGCCGTACTCAGGGCCGTCAGAGGTGGCCCTTAGAGATATGGGTGCTCTATCGGAACTAATTCTTTGCGAACCGCGAATTACATTGTGATCAATCCTGATCATCTTGTTCTGGAGATTAAATTAATCTTGTGTGCAAAACCTTTTGTTGATTGTGATCATCTTAGTCGCGATTCATAATTTTGTTGTAATGTTTGAAGCTTGTTTTTTTAATTGGTCTTCACTTGCAAATGCAGAAACTTTTTTCTGGTGATATCATTTGACATCTGTTAACTTTGCCACTGCAACTGAATGCAGAGCAGGGAGGCGGCTAACTGTTGCTATGTTCATGATATTGCCTCATAAATACTATTAAAGGCCTAGGTACACATAAACTTAGCTGCGTAATACCCCGGCTAAGTGTTTCTTAACATCTGTTCATATTTAGTTGAAAAATATGGCGGGGCATTCTGCAATCCAAGGTTTGACAGCTTCAGCTGGTTTAACATCTTCGTTAGTCAACATCAGGCATTGTTCAAGCAGTTATTTGCCGTGTCTTCCTTCTAGATGTAAGAAACGAGCAGTATTTGTTAAGGCTTTGTCATCTAATGCTGAGCAGAACCAACCTCCCTCTTCACCAGAACCAAAATCTGCAATATCTGCTATTCTAGAGGTTCCTCGTAGTATCTGGAAGCAAACTTTACGTCCTCTCAGCGACTTTGGTTTTGGTAGGAGAAGTATCTGGGAAGGTGGTGTTGGTTTGTTTCTTGTCTCGGGTACAATACTATTTGTGCTGAGTTTAGCTTGGTTAAGGGCTTTCCAGATTCGCAGTAGATTTAGGAAGTATATGGCAGTATTTGAATTTCCTCAGGCTTGTGGCATTGGTGCTGGAACACCTGTGAGGATTAGAGGAGTGAATGTTGGCAATGTGACCCGTGTTAATTCTTCTTTGAAATGCATAGAAGCTGTCGTTGAGGTTAGCACTTGTCATCTCATGCTTCTCTGTTGCTACATATAATACTGAATTTTGCTCAATTATGGCTACTATTCTTTGAACTCTAACCCAATTTCTGTGAACTTACGTTTCCGTTCTTTCAGTTACTATGTATGGACAGGGTGTGGTTGGGGGGTGGGGGGGTGGATTGGGTTGGGGATGCGCAGCATTTAAGTGTGGAGAAAGATAATAAAAAGGAGTCATGTGTCAAGGAAAGTGATAGAGAGAACCATTGGCTAAACAAAGTGATTTTATTTTGCAACTTCCCAAATAGGAATGCTCTGCAATCAAATATGAATGGAGGAATTATATTGATAAGATACTCATAATTGTGCTGTCTTTGTTTGTAGGTGGATGATGATAAAATAATTATTCCGCGAAATTCTACGGTTGAAGTTAACCAGTCTGGTCTCCTCATGGAAACTATGATCGACATTACTCCCAAAGATCCAATTCCAACACCTTCTGTTGGGCCTCTTGATCCAGAATGTGATAAGGAAGGCCTCATTGTTTGTGACAGGCAAACGATTAAGGGATTACAGGGAGTGAGTTTGGATGCACTAGTCGGAATATTTACCCGCATTGGACGTGAAGTGGAAGAGATTGGTGTTGCTAATACTTATTCATTGGCACAAAGAGTTGCAGCTGTTATTGAAGAAGCAAGACCACTGTTATCAAAGGTATGGTTTCCTGCTTGTAAGATATCTATGATTGCTAAGAGTTGCAGTTGTAACTTGTAAAAGCTTTAGCTGAGTAACACTAATTTATCAATGCAAGATTTATAAGAATGGATACTGTCTAATTAGACCTTAAAAAAGTTCAGATTTGGCTGACTTGCTGTGCTGTGCCAGTGGTGCAACTAAGTTGATGCCACCTGCTAATGTAATGCCCTTGTAATTCTAGGCATCTACTTGATTTGGATTGGTGTACAGAATCCTAATATATCCTTCTAAATAGCTTATTATGTTGGGTCATAATAAGGAGAAGGTTTTTTTTAGAGTAGAAAATAAAAGTGCACCTCAACAGTGGATTGGAATCCTTCCTGTTCACTTGAGATGAAGGCAATATCATGAGTCCTGTTGTATACCCAGAAACACCTCTCACTAACTCACAAAGAAGTATTCATGGGAACTTGGGAAGTAACACGAGCAGCTAGCTTATAAAATATGGAGTCTTACTATAGGATACCCTTTTCAGAATATTCATTTCCTTACAACTTTACAAATTAAAACAGCAGGATTGTGGGGATTGCCAAACACACAATTTTGATGACCTATAGATGCAACAAGAGGGATCAGAAACAAGGCCATTTGATTTTCCTAGTCTCAAAGATCTTATTTCATAGAGAGACAACTATGTCATTATAAAAGAACAAGTAATTTTGTCTCACCACTTTTCAAGTATAAGATGGAACACATTCAGTAAAAGGCATTTGTTAGGTTGGTTGCAATTGTTGGATTTTGCGGGCAAACTTCTAGCTGGTAATCTTTGGGATTTTTTTTTATTTTTTTTAAAACCAAAAATTAAATTTTAATTTCTTATGGCATTGTTTTATGGCCTATGTTAGTGGTCTGAATGTTGTCTTTTTACATATATATGCTTACAATGCTATCCTTTAAGATGACTTTTAAGGTGGGACTGGGTTCTGTTACTTTCATTGTTACCTTAGCCAGCTGTGGACTACTTACTTTAAAGAGTGTCTAGTGCATAATCTAACTTAAGACTAATGGTGGACTAAATCATATTTCTTAGTAACCTGTCTTTTCCTCCTTCTCTTTTCTTTTTGCTTCGAGGTACTAGGCTAGCTAGCTGTCTTTCACTCCAATTGCAATTTTTAGAAATAAGATTAAAAGAGGCTCTTTGCGATTATGTGGGCTTGTGTACATATCCTACTTTTAGGTGGGAGTTTTTTTAGAGGCATTGGGTATTGTGATGTCAGTAGTGGCTATAGGAAGCTATGGTTTCATGGGGATAAGTATTTTGGGCCATTTGGGGTATTAAAATCTAGTGCTTCTTTTTTAATTGCAACGTTTGGATTTCTACTCTAGTGCTTGTTCTTTCTTAATTGCAACATATATGCCTTTAATATAATATAATTGTACTTTAGTTTAAACTATATAAAGTTGATTATTTGAAAATTGAAAGTATATATTGAGACAAACCACATGACTATATTTTTGATAATGTATAAATTACAAAAGAGACGGTAGAAGGATTGTATGTGAATTAGTGTAAAATTCCCAATGTTGCGATAAAAAAGGAGGTATGTGGACTTCCATGGCGAACGTCAATACGTCATTATGAAAAACTTATGAAAAGGACTTCTTTCTTTGCTAAGCAATTTTTGTCTAAAGTTTTGATCTACCTTGAATGAGTTTCATGGCTCCAACGCACACAGATTAGTATTTTTGTTTATGCTCTTATGACCTAGATGTATGATCTTGCTATGTCTAGGAGCCAAGAGTTCACTTACTGATTAATTAGTAGATTAATGAGGGGAGAACTTTTGCCTTCATTGTAACTATAGATCTTGCATTTTGTCTATTTGAAATTGACACATCTTAGATACTTTTTACTAGGCGCTTTATCATAGATGCATATCAAAAACATTGACCATTTGATTTCTTTCATTTCTTTTTTTTTTAATTATTTGATCTTCAAGTATGATTTTGGTGTTATGTGGAATTGTAGATTGCCAGACTGGTTTATGTTTAACGTGTTTTACTGTGTAATATCAGCAACTAGGTTTATAATCAAGAGTAACTGCCAATGAATTTCTTTGTAGTAACTCCTATCCACGGTGTAGTGATTCTTTAGATTAAAGCCATGTCTGAAGACATTCAACCTTTGTTGTCCGAGGTCCGTGACACTGGTTTGCTGAAGGAAGTTGAAAGTTTAACTAAAAGCCTTACACAGGCAACTGAAGATTTGAGGTAAACATTCTCATCTAAATATTATTTTCTGTAATTTCAGAGAGATGTCTTGTCCTCAATTTGTCTGTTTATTCTTTTCAACATTATTCTCAAGAAATTGTTTACAACAAAAAAGAAAGGACAAACATTGGGTAAGGTTGAAATGATGCACGTACTCCTAATGTCTTTAATTTTTTGTAAGGAGAACTCAAATATGGCCTTTGAGATTTTTGAAAACAGAAAATTACTAGGTGATTCAAATTTGATACATAGTGACATGTGAATATTTGGCTGTTTTCCCCCAAAGAGATCAAATGTAAAAGAGAACGATTACATAAAATGGGTTAATGCCGGAGTAAAGTGCCAAAATGTTGGGCTTATTCTGATGTTTTCTAGTATATATGGACTCACATCAATGACTTTGAATTCGATGGTGGTATTGGAAAGCTATACTAGGTCAGAAAACTCTTTGTGATTCAGAAGGATATCAAAACAAGAGGATGATGGCCTTCTTTAGACAATATTGTTATTGATATGCAATCAAGTTTTTTTTATATGCTTTTATATTCTTTAGTGTTAAAAGGTTTAAAATTTGTCTGATACGAAATAAACTATTTCTTGATGTTATCTGCTGCATTATTATTTGGAGTAGCTGCTAACGGAGCTTAATGTACTGCAGAAGGGTGCATTCTTCGATTATGACCCCAGAGAACACTGAATTGATTCAGAAATCAATTTACACCCTGGTATTTACTTTGAAGAACATTGAGGTATGATGTATGCACCATGCAGGAGTCAAATTATTATCTAGTGATTGAAGGAAGTATAAACAATTTTGTATAAACTTCTTTGCTGTTTTCATCTACTGCAGAGTATCAGTTCTGATATTTTGGGGTTCACGGGTGATGAAGCCACGAGACGTAATTTGAAGCTTCTAATTAAGTCATTGAGCAGGCTGCTGTGAGGAACTGGGGCTTCTCGAATTTGGTGGTTGATTTTAACTAGTGTGGACAGTCAGTTTCCGGGTGCTAAGTTCTACTGAGAATTTTCAATGTGTGATAATTTCTGAGACACACATCAATATGAATTTTCTAGATGAAGAGTGGACAACTGAAGATCATTTTGCAACATCTTCTGATGTTTCTAAATTTTCCGAACCTTTCTCCTCAAACTCGAAGGTGAATGTTAATGGACAATTTCTTCAATTTCAGGTTGTTGAAGCTGCTACCGAAGAATTTGGTAGCAGACTATTTTTTTCTGTAACAATTGCTCTCTGTCCTTTTTTGTTATCACGTAGAACAACTGTTATAATTTTTTTCACCTATGTTTTTATAGTAGGTTGGTGGGTGTGGATGGGTTAAAATTAGGCAAGGCAAGGGGTGTTTGTGGATCATTTCCTTCAAATTCTATTTTTGAGTAGAAGTTTGGCCCGGTATAATTATTTTGTGTGATTTATTGTAGAAAAATCTTGCAAGTGCACAAGAGGTGTCACATATGTAATTTCTTATATTTCAGCCTTTCAGGTATTAACGCTATTAAGAAATCGTGACTTGCAATGAGAATATTGAAGTGAGTGAAATTGGTCTTACCTCCGGTTTATATTATGTGCAGCATTTATCAAAAATGGTTGCTAGACATAATGAGCAACAAATTTTTTTTTTTTCCTTTCTTATGCAAACATTTAACACTATCTCTCCCGCCATCACATGTATCATTATATGATACCAATCAAGTCTTGCATTTTTTTCAATTTTACCCTTGTTGCAATTTATATGGTGATAATGATCTAGTCTTGATTATGATCGGCCATCGACACAGTTGTAAATTTGGGAGCTCATGGTTCCCAAATGTATCACATGATCTCTCGTGCCAAATTAGAAATGGATCCTTTCAAACAATTTTCATGCTACAACAATTTGGAACGAAAACTATCATAGATAAATTAGTTTGGATTGCAATTTCGCAAATAATAAGTAGACCCTTCTTTTCTCATGCTGTTCCTATTTGTGATCATCATAGCGAACCCTGTTTTTCTCATGTTACTGCCAATTTGGAATGAAAATTCTTTGGAACTGATGCTCCCAAACATACTGGATAAATTTAGGGCCTCTGTTTTTCAATTTCAAAATGATCCTGAGGTATTTAAAATGTGTGAAATGTTTGTACACCATTCGCATTGTCCAGGAATATAAGAGAGAATGAATCAAAAACTGGAATACAGTACCTAAAAAATAACCACAAGTATATAGTTTTAGTTTTTTCAATTTCTAAAGGTGTTATGTGAATCAGAAATTGAGATAGAGGGGATAGAGTACCTAAAAGCCACAAATATCAAATATCGTAAGTAATTTGTGTAACGAAATCCAGTACGTACTAAATTCTGCTTCTAACAAATAAAAAAAGGGCACCAAAAGAATATGAATAAAGAGATGAAAGCAAAAGCAGGGCCAAAATTGTTATTTACAGTAGAGGTGATGTATCAAGTGCAAGGTCACTTGCCATTGGCATGAGAGTGCTTATTAAAAGGCCAAAAATTCACAAGGCGCTCAAGAACAGCAGAGGATTTGGAGAAGTAACCGGTGAAGGGTATGGGCGTTATAGGAGGTGGGAAATCTTCAGCAGGCATTGCAAATGGGCAGAACATATCTTCCATCTTCTCAAAAGTCAGACAAGATCCTACTTCTTGCAATCTCTCTGGACCCATGATGGGCAAAGTATGCTCCTGATGCAACCAATTGGCTTCACTGTCTTTATTCTGTAATGAAAAGCAAAACATGGGTGAGGCTCACAAATGAGAGCATAACCCAAACACAAATTTTTCTACATAGGTGAAGTAACCAAATGCTTAATGCACATAAAATAGTTATTGCAATAATTTAGTCTTTAACGTTTGTAAAGTCCCCCAAGAAAAAGATATCCTTGGAATCAAGAATTAGAGGGACGTGTGAAGGCAGAAATCCTTCTTGACTTGGAATCGTAGTACCAAAATCTCAAGGTAAAAAGGGTCCTTGAGATGCTAAGAAGAAGCTGACCTATAGTTACTCCCTCCGTCCCATTGGGATTGCCCCAATTGACCATTTTTTATGAAAGCTTTTCGGGTCAAATGGGGCAATTCCAGTGGGACAAGGGAGTTTAAACACTGGCTCTTAACCATTAACCATTGATATCAGATGGAAGAAACAAAAAAATTGTGCTGACGGGAATTGACTTCTTTCTAGATGATGAAAGAGAATAAGGTTCAAAATGGGACCATGGAAATTGAAATTCAAATTGTGAACACCTATGAGAATATTATCTTCAACACACTGCTATCAAAATCTATAACAAAAAAAAAAGAACACTATTTATTATAAGGAATTTACCTCCAGGGGTGATAGATCAGCACCACGACTAAATGTCAATTCAATGCGGAACCTTTTCGGATCATCTTGAGCTACCTGCAGCACCATTTCATCATCATTTACTGGCTAAGTTGTAGAAAATTAATTTTATATAGTACATAAATTTTCACATACTCCATCTTACAAATCATAACACAGAATCTATAATTTTAGAGCCATGTCATTATACAGTACTCACTAAACAAAGACCTCACACTGTCAATCAATTCAAGTTCAAGGGTTTTTCAATTGTGTCCTAGATACAAGTAGAAGCAACACAGAATGGATACTGCAGTCGTAGCAACACCTTCCTTGTAGGCAAGCACTGGCTTGTCGTATGCACCTAGATAAGGATAACCTCAGAAGCAAACATTCAAAGTTTAAGCATTGCAAAAAAGCATCAAACACCTTCCTCCAAATTATTGACTTTTGGTGGTGTCTCAGCCCTTTTTTGGTCAGTACAAATTATAGATTCGAAGGATCCACTGACAAAGTGACAAACAACGAAAAAAAATTACAGCGGCCTTCAGTTATTGGTCACCCGAAATTCCAAATGCATACTAACAAAAAATTCAAGATCAATTCTCATAGTTAGTGCTCCATAAATATGTATGCATTTATCATGTCTTCAACTACTCCTTTAAAAATCTATTTCCAGGTTACGAGGTCTGCAATTTTACACATGTTTCAACATCAACTTCATTTGAAAAGAGGGAAACCTCAAGCAGAATACTAACCTCTATGTTCTCGAACATCCTCAATACTATGTAACTCATGTAATCAAGCTCCTTAGTTTTGAACAGCCGCTCCAGAGCACTAAGACAAACAAGGCCCTCCTCTCCTTGTAACGATTCATCCAAGTTACAATAGCGAAGGACATTCATCAAGGAATGAATATGAGATTCCTGTCATTACATAGAACTTGAAAATTTAATGACTGACAATTGAGCCACAGGGAGGGAGCAGTTGTTAACACATTTTAATCCACTGGTAACAAAAGGTACTGACCGATGTAAAATAAAGTCGTGTCTTAACATGCCGTTCTGGTGTCCTTACATTTGCATACCTGAAAAGATATTTCAACAAATCATAATATCAGAACTAACCTACAAGTAAAACCTGAGGTTATTGAGAAAAAAAAAAAGAAAAAAGAAAAAAAAAAGAAAAAAAAAACGCAAAGCAGTTTAAAAAATAAACACACTTTGGATCCAAGCGATATTCGGTTTCTTTTTCATCATCATCTTCGTGATCAATTGAAATATCAGTAGCACTAGATCTCCTTGTATCTTCATTCTTTGAGTGCGTTTTAGAACGAGTGTTAGTATCTTCTTTCTTGCCGGATTTCGTAAGCTGGGTATCATTACTCTTCAGTTCAGCAGGCTGGGTATCATTACTCTTCAGTTCAGCAACATTTATAGCTTCTTCCCGAGTGTTCCTCAAATCAATCAATATTTTACCCAACAAACGACGTGCAATCTGCATTCAAGCATGAAAAAATAACATATTTGGCCTTTAAAATAATCCAGTGATCCCCTTTATAGATGTCTTCTACAAATTACCCAGTGCCAAAAAGAAATAGGATAATTCTTTCTCTTTCACAAATTAAACAATGGAAATATCTTTATAAATCTCTTACATTCAATAGTATCCCATCAATAGCCAAACAAGTGAATTTTAAATTTTTACGATTTCATTTTGCAAAGTTTCCAGTCTAATTCACAAGATTCCCCAATAAAATGAATAAAAAAAACAAAAAAAAAAAAAAACAAAAAAAGACGCAGAGACATTAGATCTCAGGGGATGTCAAAATTTTTTTGAGTATGCAGTTCACTGTCGCCAGGGAGTAAACTGACACTGATACTACTTAGCACACTCTTTGATTGAACCCCCAGAATATCTAGGTCTGGCAGAAGTAATACAGGAAAGCCATGCAAAACGCTAAAGCTTGAGGGATAAAACTTAAAATGTAAGGCATGAGCTCAAATGAAGTTTATTAAAGTGCTGACAAACCACAGATCTCATAAACGAAATTTTTTTATTAAAAAAAAATGGGATGAAATAAGGTTACATTTACAATTCCAGATAAAAATACCTTTGAACCAATTTTCAGCTTCTGCTTGGGATTGATCCCATACTCATTAGGAATAACACCATCTGCGAGTGACTGGAAGCACAAATGACAAGTCAGAATCACTATTAAGTTATGACAGTGGTCAAAGCAAAGATAACAATTGGTAAAGCCTAATGGCCCTAATCACTTATTTATCAGTTATTCATAAGCACCAAGGCACAACACAATAAATAGTAAGAGATTAAAACGCAATTAAAAGAAACTAGCAAAAATCATATTTAAAAAACTGTGAGACTGGGCTATCCTGTGAAAGGTCAAGTATAGCTCATTAGAACTTTAGAAGTAGCAAATAATGCTACAATATTACAATTAAGCAACACCGATCTAGTAATCATGTTTGTGAAAACATAGAGAGCAAAGCAAATATTGACATTCTTGGTACTATTTGGAAACAGTGCATTACTAGACAGCAGCTAAACCTGCGCCGGTTCCACATACCTTAGCAACATTAAAGAGTTCACCCAAGCCTTCAAGATTGAGGTGAGCATTGTGTAAGAGATCATATCTGTCAAAAGAAGATGTGATCTATTAACAAAAAATCATCATACACTATTTGAATAATCTGATGCATCATTGCAGGCCTTATGTATAACCCAACACCAACAACCACAACACCAATGTCAAACACAAAAAGGATAAGCCCCTACAACCCCCCCCCCCCCAACCCCTCTCCCTCTCTTCTACTAATTGCAGAAGACAAACCACAATTGGAAATGGAAATCATGCAAGAAAAGACTTTCACGAATTCTCCAGTCACATGATGAAAAGCTTAGTCAATTCACGCAGTCCATATATGTATAACATCATCATGAAACCTGAAAATAATTGAGGTTGGGACTTGGGATATTGGGATGTCACATGACAATCTGCATATCACAAGATGCATTAAGTTTCCATTAAGTATTGAGCAAGCACAGAATGAGTGCTATCTTCAGGGTCTAATTGGGAGGATTTTTTTTTTTTTTTTTTTAAGAAAAAGAAAAGGAAAAAAAAAAAAAAAAAGACCTATCACAAGACCTTCCATGCTAAATTGACAAGAAAATAAATTAAAGCCGCAGAGAGTAATATCCATTGCAATGCAAACAACCATATCAACTGATAGTCAAGTTTAAATCTAACAAGTGAAAAGGTTTACAAGTGGAATACTAACTTGCACGAGTCGTAGACATCTGGAATTTGAGTAATATCATATCTCCTGCAAGAAAGCTTTTAAATGTCAATGTAATATCCCACAAACCAAAAAATTCCATTTATAAGCAATAAGACAATATAGTTTACATGTAAAAACAGACAAGTTATAGGCAAGTTTTAAAAAAAATGTCACTTGGATAGGTTTACTTCTTTGAGATCTAGATCCTTAAACAACTTCTTCCCATTTGATGAAAATTAGATTCTTACAAGTTTTCTTCCTAGATTTCATTGACATGTTGGTAACTTCATTTGTCATTGTAATTGCATTACTTACGCTTTTCGTTCGTTATATAAGTCTCTTTCTAGTTTTCTCCAACGTGCATACATCAGAAGAAATCCCTCATTGCCACAAGGTAATCCAGCAGCAATCCGATCAACATCAATATTAGTCTTTCCGAGGGCCTTAGCTTGATCGTATGGAGGGAAGACATCATATGAACTTTTTTCTGCAAGCTTTTCATCTTCTTCTTTAGCAAGCTGCCTCACTTGTTCGGTAACCTTCTTAGTTAACTCAACCTAGAAAATCAGAATTCAGCCCAAAGAAGAAATAAAAAAATTAACCATCAGAACTTGTATACCTCAAATTAGTGTTATACAAGAAGCATATGATTAAAAAAATGCTCCTGTTCATAGTCAACCTGGAAATATATCATATGCCAAATATGGCAGTTCTTTTGTGAGCCACATTATTTGTAAGAAAAACAAATTACAGTCAATTAACTCTGATTAGATATTTTTACTAATTTTTTTTTTTTAAATACTTATGCAAGGCATAACAGTATGATTCGGTCTTACTTGAAATTTACAGGAGCAGATATTGCATTCTAGAAATTAAGCAACATGTATACTTCCAAAATAAAATCCACACATACATGCAGTCAAATGATACATGTTCTCATAAGTCACTATAGATACCGCTAGTCCTCGTAAACATATTTACATCAGCTGATATTCCAAAGGTGAGGGAACTCCTCTCGGACCAAACCTCTGGAGCAAAAATGAATGCAATTGATATAAAACAACAGGTGAAAAAAAATAAAACCAAGATTTCAAAATAAATAAGCTCATTTTCAGAAGAGCCATAAATCTATCCAACCCAACAATTTTGTTATCAATAACGATGGAGATTAAAAATAAATAAATAAATAAAATCACTTTGTTTCCATTAAGCTGAGAAAGAGACATGAAATAAGGAAAAAAGAAAATCACACCAGATTAGGTATTAATCTACATACCAATTTAGGTAGGCACTCAGAAGCATTAGAAGGAAGTCCAGCTCCATCAACCATCCATGGAAATTCAGGTGTTCCATTATTGTGAGAATTTGGTGCTCCTGAAGTTATAATCTCATTCAACCTTGCCTGTTTAGAGGTTACTCAAATGAGTACACATGAACGTTATTGTAATCTAGTCCATGTTAAAAGCAAAACATAGTACATAACATAGGGTAGTAATATACCAACATAGCACACAAAAAGCCAATAGGACTTGCGTTGCTCGATCGGGGGCACCTTTTCCCAGTCAAACTGGGCAAGACACAGATCAGTGGTTTTTTTTTGTTTTTTATTTATTTTTTTTTTTTTTTTTTTTTGGCCTTATATTTCCCTTTTGCGTTATTTCCTTTGCATTAACTCTATCCTCAACTCATAATATAATACTATATATGAATAAGCTCCATTTATCTATCTATCATTCCGACATTGCAATACATTTATTAACTGTAAAATCTTTATCTTTCATCCCACAAATTTTAAAAAAAAGTTAAATCAATAGGTAGTAGGAACAATGATGATTCAAGAAAGTTAAAAAAAAAAATGACAGCAACAGAAGCGTAGATATGATTCAAAGAGATTCTACATTAGAATTGAAATTATTTATTAGGGAAAGAGGCAGTAAAATTAAAAAATAACCTTTGCTTGCTCCATCTCAATGCTAGCATTATCAAGTCCATCTAACATTGAGGAGTCTTTACTCACAAGTGAAACCTGTGATTTAAAATGTCAGCTTCCACATAGAACAAATGGACTTTCTTAGAGTAATTGCTGAGAGAAAGAACATGACATACGAGAATTGGGGTAAGTTGCCCTTCTAAATCCAGTAAACCTTTGGCAAATGCAGCTGCTGACATCTGTCATCAATAATGCAACTATTACTAATGTTCATAGTTCATTAAGCAGTTGATTTTCCAGCAAAAGTAAAAGGGTATTTCAGGATCAATATTAACATTGTTTTGTTGACCAAAAACACTATTTGGATAGAGGAGATGACCAAAAGCTCACCTGGACACGGCCTTCATCAGAGCTGTATATCTTCAGATCGTGTCGATAAGTGCTGTGGAGACGGAGAAGACCTGTTCCTTCACCTATAACATTCCAAATTAACAATGTTAAAACATGTCAAACCATTAAAGTAAAAACAATGCCAACAAACAAAGAAAAAAAAGGAAAATTTTGCCTTGATTCATGCTTATAAATTTACCATTATGCCAACGTGGCAATGCTGATGTTATAATTAATACATAGTGCATAGCAACGGTTTTCATAGTCTAATTGAACACACAAATTTTAATTTTTAAAAAATCGTACTCATAAATCACAAAGATCAAGAAACTCTCACAGCTCTAAAATATCTAATCTAATGACTGCATTCCGGATAATATTAAGAAATTTATAAAAATCATAAGTCGTAAATGAGTGTTTGCCTGTTTGGATCTGGTTTAGCATGGTAAATTTGGTTTGCATCATGTTCAGGTGATGAGCCATTAAGTTTGATCAGGTCAGGTTATCTAATTTAAGGTACCAATCACAACTGGGTTGGAATATCTTGTTTCACCCCTAGTTTATTGAATTTCCCACATAACACATACTCGTATAATTTCAAAAAAAATCTAAAATCGATACAATCTATACTAGAGAATAAAGAGGACTAGAAAAAAAAGAGCTTAAGATGAAAACCCTAAAACATTAGGCTTTTTACATGTGATTCGGGATTTTAATACAATGCACAGAAGAAAAAACAATAAACAGTATTAAATAAAGAATACATATAAAGAAGCAAAGAACCGGCAATGGGATATAATATACCTGGATACATATTATTCCGAAAATACCGACCAAGCTCTTCAGCCTGTTAAAGAAAATGGACAAATATATACATGTCTATTATTATAAGAGGGTAAAATTCATTCTAGTAGTGATAGCCTTTTCTTACATGTAGGCTAACCCAGCACGCATAAATGCACTTTGTAGAAAGCTAAAATATCTAACCTGCTTTCTGCCAGCATGTGTCAAAACACCTCCATATTTCAGGACCATTAAAGCTTCGACAGGTCTTTCTTCCTCACCATCGCCATTATTTTTGGATACTTTTTCCCACTTCAATGGTTTTAGTTGGACCTTTCGATATATACCAGAGAAATGGCCACCCTACAAACCAAAGTATCAAGAACAGTCAAGCTTGACTCTATTATAATACAAACAACACCTAATAAAACCAAATGCTGACAAACAGAGAAGATAGAAAATGCTCGCTGACCACCAGGCAGAAATGATGAGGAAATGGGCAATTTTCTATCAAATCAAGTCTCCTCAACAAGGCCACTGTCAATAACTTGATACTTCATTCTTTTTTAATCCCAATGTTTGAGATGTTGCACTATTCTTTTTTTTTTTGGTAAATAATGTTGCACTATTCACACACAATCCTATGACCGTCTTTTGTGATTTATACATTAGAAAAAACATAGTCATGTGAGGTCTTGTAAGATTTCGTCTCAGTTTATTTTTTCAAAATATTAACTTTACAGAACTATAATTAAAGATGTTAATGATCTGAAAAGTGCGTTGCCAAGCGTTAAAACCCCAATGTTTCAATTAAAAAAGAATGGAGAAAGTATAAATTATAACTTTCTAAGATATTGATTGCTGTATTCAAGAAAGTATCTATGCCATATCAATAATCCTACTCCCTCCATTTTTTTAAGTGTTATACTTTCCTTTTGCAGTGGTTCATTTTTATTTTTTAAATGTTACACTTCCTTTTTGGCAATCTACTCCATTTAAATATTATTTCTCTCTCCTTTCATGATCCCCACTCAAACCCACTATCACTCTCACAAAAATGGCACAATGACAAAAATTATTCAATATTAGAAGTCATGTACAAAGATCAGTCATTTGACTCAATTCATTATAGTTTCCACAAATTTACCTCTTCCAGCACTGCTTTGACTTGACGGAGCTTTTCAGCATGTTCAATATCTTCTGCCTCACTATCACTCTCTCTGTCAGGTCTGCACATCAAGTGGAAGTAGATTAAACGTATTTTAAGAGCTTTTTTTTTTTTTTTTTTTTTTTTGAGGAAATTTTAAGAGCATGTTTAATTGAGAACTCGTGGAAACCCATATTGTCAAGGAAAGCTGCAGATTTAGACAACAAATGGGCAAACTTGAAACTCAGAAACAGTACAATACTTCGATTTACATAGAAATTAGGATGATGAGAAAGCAAGAATAAAAGTCTGCAGCAATGGCACTCTCATTTTTATCCCCAGTATGAGAGATAAGCCTTTAGTTGATCATCACCCAGCTCTACCAGGATGAGAAATTCAACACAGATGTCCAAATAAGTCTCTTTCATAAACAACAATTGACATCACATCACTGTTAGATACCTACGATAGAATGAGCTGGAGTTTCCAAACAGTCATGGAAAGGATAGCTGGATAGGTATGTGAAAATCGGAATAACAGACATGTTTAGCATACTGCAGTAATAATCTTTGCAAGGATACCCCAAATCAAAGAGTTTAGCTGGTGACAAGTTTTTAGACTCAAACTAAATCAGAGAAGAGGGAAAGACTTTTAGTTGACTATGGGAATAGATGACCTCAATGATATTTGAAAACTATGAATTTGGATATCCAATAAGGAGTCATCTCTCAATGTAATTGAACAATACAACCATTCTCAGACAGGAAATCTTCAAATCATTTTTGCAAGTGTTGCTGTAGTAGGATTGCAACAACATAGTTTTAAAGATTCGTCTCTTATTATGCCTCTCAATTGAATAGACTTGTTATCTTATGCTTCCATGTCATGTGTCCCAACAATAGGGAAATGGTTAATTCTTGTACTCCTATGCTTCCATGTCATGTGTCCCATGGGCCATGGATTTTACCTCATGAAAGTAGCAACTGAAATTACCAAAAGTTTGACACATGAAATTGTATCAAATAAGCATACCTGGAACGAGGAACAAGAGCTCTGGTGGCATCAAGTAGATCCTGCAACTGGACTGCACTTTTCAGTTTTGTCTGGAGGAAGCAAAATAATTAAGCCCTAAAATTAACCGGCATGAACCAAAAAGACTATTAGTCAAGATAGGCAAAAACCTCTGCTCTTGGCCTTCCTCCATTGTACTTCAGCATCAAATTCAGCAATTTTTCCTCAGTGACCTTCAACTTCACCTTCTGTTTGGGAGTTCTATCACCACTACACCACCCAATGACATTTATTAGAGGAAAAACGAGATGGGACTAAAGATATCCATGTAAATTAAAAATGGAAGAAGAGAAAAGAGGAAAACAAGGGGCAAAGAAGAGGAACTTCTTCATCTTTGTTTGGTATAAGGAAATGCACATTTATCTCTCTACATAAGGATTTACAAAAGAAAAGCAATTCCCTTTGCCAAAATGAGGATGCTAATGGAACGGTTCATATGCAGCTCCAATAGCTACATGTATTCTCCATAAAAAAATTTAGGCTGTTATAGATATGGATATGCCACTGCATAAACATGAGCCCAGGAAAGTAGTCTTACTGTCTAAGTATGGCAATTACACAACGTAACTCCTCTGACTGCCCAAATGTTCCAATGATTCCACTTCCCTGGCGTGTAAGTCCTTCTGAAGCATTTGCTGGCTCATGGACCTTCCATGGTAAAGTTGGAGGAATGGTAGTAGAAAGATGTGGAGCTTTTGCATCTAGAAACATCTTCCTTAATACACAAGCAGCATCGTCATAATACCTACAGTTGAAAGTACATACTATTAAGAAAATAATAAACAAACAAATCAAAAGGTAAACAATAGTGTCCAAATATGTGATTTCCCTATATCAAATAGAAAATTAATCAATAAAAGGAAAGTATTTGGACAAAGCACAAAAAGAAATTAATCGCTTTGTTCTCCAGATCAGTCATTCCAAAGTGAATACATAAAGTGTGCATCAGGAAAGCAAGTTCCAAAAGACAAGATGTAGCTTTAACCTGTCTAAAAGCCAGCATCCAAATTTTAATGAACCAACCACAATTCATAAACCATAGCAACTACCTCAATTACCAATCCTCAGATAAGCATGGTGGGTAAGGCCCGGGTACAACCACATCAGTAACTTTATATGAAACATAAAAAAGAATCCAACTATACATAGCTGGAAAATTTCTCAAACTATTTCTCTTGGACTTTGAAGCTCACGTCAGAAAAATAAGGCTCAATTACACATGCACTCAGTGTCAAGGATCTAACATGGTGTTATATATTGGCTGCATCAACACATCGCAGCCACATTGTAAAAGATTTGTGGTTACCGCGGCCGATATATTAGGCAGTAACAGCCAAATACCACCTGACAAAATGGTACTGCTATCACGAACGCATCCATGTTATAAACCTTTCAGGTTCTTTCTCAACCAATGATAAACAATAGGCTTTTTTCGGGAACATTTAATGATAGTACAAAGAGAAGGCCTAGATACAGACACGCAGTGAAAACACGAGTAGAAGCTCCTATATCATATAAAGAAACAAGAAAAAGGTAGTTCACATTCAAAAAAAGTATCCAAAAAACATTAAAACGCTGTACTTGTGTGAATTTTTTACGAAACTCCATCCATTTACATCGCAAACATAAGAGCGACCCCCGCATCGAAGCAAATCAAATCCACAAACCTGTAACCAATGTAAACATAAATGATCGTGAATGAAAAAAACTAAGGATTTTTCTGACAAAAAAGGATGACCTAGTGTAGAGCATGGAAATCATTAACTATGTTGCAAATGGAAGAAACTAAAAAATTCATACCCCTTGTCTAAATGCAATGCAGACTTCTCTTGCCATTTGTTTTTCAGCAGGAGTGAGAAGGACAGGATACCGCACCTGTCGGACAAAAAGACACCTATCAATCTATTTCAAACAGCTTCTCACAACTTTAGCAAATTAAGCATGAGTGGCTTAGACAGAGAAAGTAACCAAACAAATCAAAGACATACACAAGCAGTTATAACTAATTGTACCAGAAAATCACTAATGCAATGTGGCAATTAACGATTTAACTGTGTCATACTCCATTATGCTCTTCTCGTGTTATAAACCTTGTTCTCCTTTTCAATCTTCTCTCAAATTTAAAGTTCTAGGTCACTAATATCTAACACATTTAAGCAAACATGTAATAAAAGTAGGACTATTGTCTATTTAAATGTTGCTTGAAAATTGTTCAGAGGAGCAAATATAATATAAACTACACATAACCTTAACAGTTGGAATGAACTAAGCTGACAACAGCTTGTGATCTTCGTACTGTAAAACGAGTCATCAATTTCTTCTATCCATTTGGCAGACATTTTTTATTATATAGGAAAATTTTGAAAATTGTGAAGAACAATGAATTATTAAAAAAACAAAAAAAAAAAAAAAAAATAAGTGATTGGGACACTTCCAAAACTCCTTCAAAGTCACACTTTAGGTAAATAAATGTGTAGAGAGTAGGAAGAAGGAAAAATATAATATAGGGAACACTTAACACATAACTGATACGTTAAGCAGAGACATACTTCTTTTCCATCGGGATTTCTCATTACAACACCGTCAACCACAGGAGACTTCCTTGCTTCAGCATGAGCATAGTCCGGGCCAACTGTGTACACCTATTAACACCAGCAGGGAAGCAAACTACAAAAATTAGCTACATAAAAGGGACCATATCACAACTCGTAAGGATATATAAGTGTCATTTGGTTAAGGGTCTACAACTAAGTGGGAGTGAATAAGTTCCTATGTTTTCCTTTTATGATTCTTGGTCAAAATTTTCAGCTTGGTTTACATGATCCCGCTACCCCCACCTAGAATTTTTGTCACCCCATCTCACTACAACCTTCATGAAGAAACAACCATGAACAGCAATACAGCTAAGTGCCACCAGCCATATCACCATACAACACTCACGGATTCTTTTGAAAGGTCTAATAACAGGTTTCTATGGCATGGGCAACAGCACACAAAAAGAACAACTTATAATGGGCATAGAATAAGGGTTCAAGAAATAATTTCGCCATGCTCAGTCAAATCAGTCTCATTGTTCAAACAAGAAAGATATGCATGACAAATTAGTCAATTTTATGACAAGAATTGCATTCAACCAAGTACATGAGACCAAAAAAAAAGAAAAAGAATTATGTACATGGTAGAAGTTCTGTCACCACAAGGCAGGTTAGTTTTCCTTTCCGCTATTCACATTCAATAAAGAGTGTGCAGAACAAGTACATCATTCGGCTACCCACCTTAACGTCTGTTCCACCTGTGTGCATAAATTCTTCATATATATAGGAGCTATCACGTCTCACATTTCGGACATCAGGATGAAACTCACTGGAACGATTCCCAACCTGAACCAATAATGAAACCAAAAGGTATCAATACAAATGATTTGATCCCTTTTACCTTTTTAATATTCAGAAGATCTACTATCCAAGTTGCTTTACAAAATTATACTCCCTCCGTCCCTTATTGATAGTCCCTTATGGTCAAATTTCACGGGAATTAATAAACTTAAATAACTTAAATAAGAAGTAGTAAAAGTATATTGGAAAAATAACTTTACATGGGGTATGCAAAAAAGTAGAGAGAGAAATTAATAAAAGTATATGGAAATGCAAAATTTACATAGAGAAGCTAAATTTGCACAAATAATATTGTAAATTGGAGGGAATTTTGGTACAAAAATTAATATTAATAGTAGTTAGAAAAAGCAAATGGGACTATTATTTTGGGACTTAAATTAGGCCATAAGGGACAATCAACAAGGGACGGCGGGAGTATATGTTAGCCATGTATCTGATAATAATTTAAATTTGATAAATCTGTACTATCCGACATCACAATAAAAAAATAAAATAAAAAAAAGTATTGAAGGATAGAGCAAAACACATTTAACCAGGCATTCATGGACCAGAGCAAGTAATCAAAATCAAAGTTGGCAACTAAACAACATTGGGTTCATTGGGGAACTGTTCTTGGCCTCATCCCTCTTCAGTTGTGTTTGTTATTTAACAAAAATAGATTTCCTTAGAACATGCATCATCTCTAGATTATTCAGCTTTGAAGGATTGGGCCCGTGCTTCTAGAGATAAATTTTTAAGGTGACTAAATCAGTCATCAGCACAGCTATTGAATAAGAAAAAGTTGATGTCCTAGTCAACAGGCTTTCATGGATAACTTCAGTTTCCTCAAAATGGCCGGATAATAGGCTCTTGAAAAGATAAGCCCAATAAGTGTTGGATATGCAGGTTGGTAGCTCATTTGTTAATGTATGAAATTGCCTGAGACACAGGGCAATGGCTTTTGCCAACAACGAATCCATTCAGAGAATTCAGGAATTACAAAAATTTAAGAATAGACTATTCCTTCTTTGAATCTCAGAAGCAAAAAAAAAATGTAACTGGGATGGGTGACTAAATACAAAGAGCACCATCTTCTAGGGAAAAAGATTAATTTAATTTTCAAGCATGTGTCGTGTCAAAGTTTTTATATTCTTATTCTTCAGATAAGTGCCACAGTACCCAATCCTCATCAAGTTCATCTTTCATAAATTGAAAATACAAAAACCTATTTATTCTGGGTGGATTGATATTAAGCTGAATTTACAAAGAACTAAAGAAGATATCTAAAAGCAACAAAATGGCCCACCTTCCGGAATAGCTCCTTCATGCCCCCACCAGCAGAACTAGGATAATATATCATAATGCTGTGGTTATCACCTGATTAAATTCATATGTAAGCTGTTAGAATAATTTTATGCAGAGAAATAAAACAAAATAAACTGTAACAGGTATATGTCTCAGTTTCATTCAAGGAGATTTCCATTAATCATAATAAAGGGATAGTGACACCATATACTCTCATTGTTATGGAGTAAAAATTAATGGTTACAATATTTCCTATTTTGGCCATTTCAAATTAATGGTTACACTAGCACTTTCGCTTCTTTCGATAATTTTGTACTACCTTATTTTATTATTTTTTTATACAATACGCCTCTCCTATACATTAACTTATTACTCATTTCTTATAATATGGCCCAAATTTTTTTAGTCACTTCTATCTAACAGTGCAGCCACCACAGCAAACCATAAGCTTGAATTCAGAATCCAGAGTGGCCACACAGTACGCTACAAAAAGCCATTCCTACCCAAAAAGGTCGCTCATAAAAGTCACCTTGTATTCTATGAGACATACTCATCAAATCGAACAAAAGAATCAACAATGAATAGCATGATATGACAGATAAAATAATTATTTAAACCTACAAGCATTGGAATAGTTTATTTAATAGAAAAGTCATAACGAACAAATCCTAAACTCTAAAGTACTCAAAAACATTAACTTGGTTACCATCAACAGGTTTTTCCACAAACGGCTTTGAGAAACGCTCGCCATGGACTTCAACATAATCATCTTCTTCAAAAAAATAATCCACTTCTTGAAATGGAAAATCTCTATTCACAAGAGCATATCTAGGAACAGGTATACCAAATATCTCGAGACGCTTACATATGCAAAATAGGAAGTGAGGGCATCAGTTCCACTTAAAAGGACAGATTTGAGCAAAGAGAAAACAAAATATAGAGCAAAATGAGAAAAGCAAGTAAGCAACCATAAAAATCATGAGCAATAAGCCTAACTGCTCTTAGTGCTACTGTGCTAGAACACCTGCACTACTAGTGGTTTTTTTCTTAATTTTTACTTTTTAGCATTAAAATGATTTTTAAAAAATAAATTAAATTAAATTAAATTAAATTAAATAAATAAATAAATAAAATAAAATAAAAAAAGATGATCCTTAAAACACAAGTATACTGTTAAGCAAATTCAACATATGTTGATCTGATACAGGTGATAATAAATATAGGATTTCCAAGATTGTTACTATAAAAAAAGGCATACACCACAAGGCTAAGGACCCAAACTAAATGAACAAAAAGAATTAAGTTGTGTGAACCGAAATCTCAACATTGCTATTACGAGAATTGCAGAACCTTATGGGCAACCTGAGATTTTGGAAAAACATTAGCCAGGAAACTTAAGATCAGGGTATTGTTTCGAAAAGCAATTTAAAAATATTTAAGCAGCCAAATATGCAGATTCAAAAGGAATTAAAATCCAAATTCCTGGCTGTAACGATGAAAAAGAAATTGTAAATATACGATAGAGTCCTTCAAACAAAAATATACAATAGAGAAGAAATTTCATGTGCAGAAATTGATGTTGTACCTATGCAGTAAATCAAAGCAGACAAGCAAATATATGTTTCATCAGGAGAGAAGGTATATCTGATTGACAATAAGCATCTAAAAAGACAGACAGCATGAACACTAATATATTTTTCGTCTCCATTAGCACCAACGATGGTAATTCTTATGATGACATAGTTAACACAGTAATACATACATCATACACCTTCCTTCTGTCGTGCAGCAGGTGTTGAGGCTCCAGTTCATTGATTAGATAGGGCCTAAAACACAAGAAAACCCTCAATATACACGCATATATACAACATAATCTGCACAAGACAAGAGGGTAAGACATTTGAATGCATGAAGGATGCCTGAGCAAAAGTAGGCATGTTATTTAGCAATCATATTTCATATATGCTCTTACCACATTATAATGCAACTACTGCACCCATCCCATACTGACATAAGGAAATGCTATGAGGTAATAAAATGGGAAAAATCCTAAAGCAATTCGTGTCGATTGGCATGGAAGGCTCACATGGTTGTCAGAATTATTGCATGTCTACTTGTGAGCAAGTGATTTCCTTCAATAAATTGGTAGTCATGATTGGTAGAAGAAAAATACACAGATCCATATAAGTCAACCCATGCCAGTTTTACCCAATCATTATCATTCCCTATGTCCTAATCATAAGCCATCCAAAGTTCCAATCACGTCTATGAATATACGTGAATAGATAGATAGTTCCTAATTTTTAAAAAAAAAGCAATTAAGAAAATGAAATCATGGAGATTTGATTGGAGGGGGAGGACTCTGAAAGATTAGATGCTATGCTGAATAAACTGAATTATTGAAAGTTTGTTACTTACTTCCTTAAAGCTGCATACGCCTCAACTTTTTCAAGAGGATAGCCAGTCGAGTAGAAAGCAATAAGACAATCGCACAAAGGCCAGCTGCAAAAGACTATTCATCAGTAACAAAATAAGAGAACAATAATAATTTCAAATAAACTCTGCTATAGAAGGTAGAGATGGTATGACAAGTAAAGCTAAATCTTGTAAGTTTCAAACAGAGATACATTTGAAAATGGAAAAAACACACATAAAATCATAACAGCCATTAATTAAAAACCAAGAGGCAGTGAAACATTCCGGGTTTCTGATGACTATTTATTTGTTATGGAACTAATAATACATGAGATCATAACAGGCATTCAGCCAATCTCACAGCCTAAGGAACCAATCATGCTCACTACATAATTACATATCTGGTCATCTCTTGAAGGAATCTCCTATTATCTGATTTCTAAAAATGCAATGACCTCAATTATAATTTTGTAATATATTTCATTATTTCATACAATTTGCAGAACATACGGTATACAGGTAGGTACTCCTGCTCATGAAAGTGCCAAAGAGATAACTAAGTATGAAGTAGTTTTGTTGAGTATTTCAACTCCAAATGAGAGTGGGTGAAAGCAATAGGAATATCAAGAAATGTGCAACTACATCCTTTTTCTTTTTGATAAGATACAATGCTTTTGAAAGATTGCCTAGCAGACACTTCTCTAATTGAATCTGATAGATAACCACAGATGTGAAAAGGGCATTTATCAATATATAAACCAGAACTTGTATTCTGCTCTATAGTGTCTATAAAAGTATAAATGGACAAAGATATGAATTTAAGACTATACTTCATATTAAGGAGAAAGTTGTTTGAACTTTAGAATCACTAGGACTTCTTGAATAGCAGGGTGAAAAAAAAACTTGCAGAATTCCAATTTATTTTCCCAATACTCAGTGGAGATAGAAAATAGCACTCCCTATGCATCAAACAGTAAACAAGACTCACAGGAATTGGAAGACCTTCAGGATCAAATATGTTCAACCATAATTTTTTAAATTTGGCTGCATAAAAGGTAAATCGTATAATACGAGAACTTTCAGTTTCAGAATCAAATTACTGATAAATGCCCATCTTCTCTTTCAGATTCTTATATGGAGATTCAAACTAACTATATTACACATACCAAACAAGCAGGTCTAACTATTGAGTTCTGTGGCTACAAAAAGCTAGTGTCCCAAGAATGTGACGGCAGGACGCAGTAGGGGGGAGGGGAGGGGAGCACAATAGGAACAATATAATGTGTTTGTCTTGGGATTTAACTATAAAAAATAAATAAAAAATCATCTCATATAAATTATTTCTAGATAATCCTTTTCTTCATTCTCAAATTTGCAGAAAAATTAAATTTAAATACAAGAATCATGTAATGCTGATTTGTTAAATCAATCTTGTCATGCAAAATTATGCAAATAATTATAGAGTTTTAAACAATGTATACTTCTAGAAATTTGAAATTGGAAAATTAAGAAATGAAATAACAAACACATTCCCTTGGATAAAAAAAGAATCATACAAGCACGAGGCATGAAGTACCTAACCACAGATTAAAATAAACAATAATCTAGAAATTTAAAAAAATGGAAAAAAAATAAAAATCATAGAAGAATAATATAGTACTTACCAAAATAAATCATGAACAAATGCACTTATTTCAAAACTATGACCCAATTCACCCAAGGAACATACAAATTTACTGAGTAAAAGCTACAGATATATTGTCTCCATGTCTCCTAGCCACATAGTGGTAAAAAACAAGTTCCAAGTTTCAAAAAAAAAAAAAAAAAAAAAGGGAAATAAAAACATCTCTATTTAAAATAAGTATCCGATGAAATAGTATTGAATCAGAGACACTTGTGCAAGATATATACTAGTGTATCACAAGGTGCATAGTACTCCTTTCATCCACTTATATTTTTTGCACTTCCCTTTTAAGGTAGTCCCAAAAAGTTTCCCCACTTCTATTTTGGGATAGATACTATTATTCCCTCTTCTACCCAATGCTTTGTCTTATTTTATTTTCTTACTCTAACTACTTTAAAAATTTTATTTTACATTTAATATATCTTAACCTTCCACCCCAACCTCAAGATGAAATCTATTAAGGGGTGGATGGAGTAGTATATTCTTCCTTATTTCATCAAGTGCCGCATAAATTATCTTGAAAGCAAAAAAGATATAGTGATGTTAAAATTGTACAACAATCAACAAATTGTAAGTACTATTTCGGACGATGCTCGGTAGCTGTCGCTCATTCCCACAAATATCAACCAAAAAAACAGTTAAAGATACTCACTAAGAGGACATTTACTTGTAGCTACAGATAGGAATTTATGCTCAACATATTGACTACTATTCTACAATAATTTACACACCAGTCAACCACGTAATATTCATGTACCAAGTATTACACCAGCAATTATTTTCCAAGTCAACTTCAACCAGCTACAATTAACAAATATTAGATGCCACTAATTCAATATTCCTCCCTTTCTACTCCCCACCACAAAAATGGAATAGTAATTCTCGAATCGAACGTGATACGTGAACGTTTTTAGTCAGCTGAGTTAACTTTCGGGTTACTTAATCGTTACTATTACACACTCGGTAACATTTTTCGACTTTTGTTCATAAAATTTTACATAGACTAAGTTCTAGAACATATATTTTTTTTCCTAAACTTTCACTAATTTATTATACGGAGTACAATTAAATTGAAGGTTGTCAGACCGTCTTTTTCATTAAAAAAAAAAAATGTTGTAAAAAAGAAAATGAAAATGAAAATCTATAAAAAGGAAAAAGCGCATAGAAAATGAACCCAAAAGCAAACAGCTGAAAAAAAATAATATTATAGCATTTTTTTCAGTATATTAGTGGATTCTACCATAAAAGGTGTGATATGTACCTCTCAATCGGATCTTCAAGTATAACTTTGTCGCCGAAAAGTATTATCTGAAAACAGAGCACAAAAACAATGATTAGATTACAAAACGAGTAAAAACTTTCAATAATGCTAATTAATCAATGAAATTCCAAAAATTCTTTCTAAAAAATACAAAAAATCAAAAAACAAAATTAAAATACCTCAAATTCGCCAAATGCGTCTAATCTCTCCAGAATCTGCTTCATCGGACCCGAAGATGCCTGCAAAAAAAATTCAAATAATTTTCGAAAATCAAATGCTTAACAATCAAATGAACACAAATAATTTAAAAAATTAGCCAAAAAACAAAATCAGATTAAAACAAATAATCTAAAATTTTGAAATTAATAAAAAAAAAAATTACGATTATGATTTTTACAACTGGAAAATAAAAGCAAAAACAACCTCAAAATCACATTTCACCTTCTTTTCCATCACACAAACGCCGAGTTTAACCTTCCATTGTATTTCTCCGGCGCCGCCATTGGCAGTTTTCGGCGAAGAATTCACCGTCATAATTCCGTCGCTAAGTTTCTCTCTCCTCCAACGCAGATTTTTTGAGAAATGAGAAAATATCGGAGGTTTCACCGCCAAGTATTTTGGCAGTTGCAGTATATATAGGTTGTTCGTCGGTATACGTGTATTGTTTTGTAGAGGAGAGAGAAAGTTAAGAAATGGAGATTGGAGAAGAAGGCTAAGTTAAAATAAAAAGAAAAAGAAAAATAGTGGTAATTAAAAGATGGATTGAAAATTTCGTTACTTGAAAAAGGCAGAGTATCACGCGTTGGTAGGCGGAGAGTAGGAGTAGACGAGTAGTATATACGAAGTACTTTTTTTTTTTTCTTTTTTTTTTTTTTTTTAGCTACGAGTAGTTAAGAAGACTTTTTTTACCAAGCCAAGTTTAATACAGTGAAAAGGAGAGTACCTTTTAACCATGAGGTTGGGGGTTCAATTCTCACTAGTGACAATTTGAAGAAATAAGATTTCCTTATCTGCTAACACATGATATGATGTGGATAGGAAAAATGAAAATGAAATGCAATGGGATGTTTCAAATTAATCGCAATATACTACTTTTACTTTAAATTAGTGTTTAGCCTGGGCGATGCCCCGAAAAAATACTTTAAATATTATTATATATAGTTTTCATGTATTATATTTTATGTAGATGAATTTGACTTTTAATTTTATTTTTTGATGTACATAATAATCTTAAATATATCTATTTAGTTTAGATTTAATCAAAGAAAACAATTTGTCTTCTAGTTAATATATATTGTTTAGAGTACTCCAATCAACTACTTTACAACTTTACAAATGGCAAATGTAAAAGTACAAATAAATAAACTCTCATGTTCTACATTAACTATTATTTAGAAGAATAAATATGCAAAATTATTAGTTAGCAAAGATGGTATGACTTCTTATTTATTTTCCAATGAACGTAAGTTTGATTCTTGACATAAACATTTTTTTAATTGAAGGGTATTGTTCATACTTCTAATAGGGTGATGTGGCATCTTGTTGGTTTCTAATTGGATGATGTGGCATCCTGTTGGTGGAATAGAGGGTGACACCCTTGATTAGGAACGCTTTTTAATATATAGTATAGATTGTTAGTAAAATAAACGGTTGATTAATAAAAAGAAAAATATATGATTTTAGATTTTAAAATACTAGTTGCGCCATGGTATGAATTGAAAGCCACTACTTTTAAAAACGAAATATGCCACAATCGAAAGGTTATCTAATGATGCACGCCTCTAAGGCCAACGCAATTTTCTCCGGAATTTGTTGTTCAGACCTCTATTGTTTGTTGTGTTAAGATTTTTCTCAATGAGTTAACAAATAATGAGGCAAGGGGCAGATGTTAATAAGATAATTGAAAAAAATATTCCAAGTAAAGCATTGAGCGTTGCTCGTGAAGAACTCAATGTCTCGTGCAACTCTACACACACACTTCAAAGTCACGAGCACCCAGTGTAGGCAAGACTGCCTGTTACGCATAACCCTCGGCCGATCTCATCGGACAAGGTTGTTTGATTGGGCACTAAATACATTATTGGTTTGTTGGCGCGACTGCTAATGTGCCTAACTAGGCAACGAGTTGAAATCGTTTGGTTAGGTAAGCTATTAGGCTCGAGAAGAGGACGAAAACAAAGTTGCTAGTTATTAGACTATGTCCAATGTATGTTTATATTAGCTTAATGTAATTAATATGTAATTGCTTCCCTAAGCCCTTTTATATTTCCTAGGATATTTGTACTTGTATATAACCAATGTTAAGCAAGGAGAATAGCGACGGATTACAATCCTACATGGTATCAGACTAAATTCGATCCCTCTTTCTCTCTGCCTTCTCATCTCCCTCTATTCTCTTCTTCTTCTTCTTCCTTCAATGGCAGCCATGTCTGACGACCCACCACCACAAAAATCTCCTCCTTTTCACCCCGCAATCGCTGTAAACAATATCAAGAGCATTATCCCTATCACATTGGAGATGAACAAGGGTCTCTACTCTTCATGGGAAGAGCTTTTTAAGGTCCATACCCGTGCGTATGACCTTATTCACCATATCATTCCCCCCGAAAACAAGGAAGAACCTGCTGACCCCCTTCTTTGGTCCCGTCTAGACGCCATTGTACTCGGATGGATTTATGGCACTATTTCTCACGACCTTCTCACCACCATTCTTGAACCTGATTCCTCTGCTCAACAAGCTTGGGAACGCTTGAAAGATATTTTTCAAGACAACAAGAACTCTCGTGCCGTTCAATTGGAGGCTCAATTTTCTAGCATTGAGATGAAAAATTTCCCGAACGTTTCGGCTTATTGTCAACATGTGAAGATGCTCTTCGATCAGCTTGCTAATGTCGATGCTCCGGTCTCAAATCACCGCCTTGTCCTCACTCTTATACGCGGCCTCCCGAAATCCTTTGATGGAGTCGCTGCTATCCTCCAACAAACGGACCCTATGCCCTCATTCTACAAAGCTCGCTCCATGTTGACATTGGAGGAGTCGCGCCTTGCAAATTAGGCCGAGAACGAAGCCCTCACTGCCGGCGCCGCCCTTGTCGCCACCAATACCGAAAGCTCATTCTACCATGACAACTCCTCCCCTGCTTCTTCTGATGATACTCGCTCTCACCAACGCGGAAATAGAAACAACCACCGCGGCGATGGTCGCAACCGGGGTGGTGGTGGTGGCCGTGGAAGAGGCCGGAACAACAACAACCACCGCGGCAACAACCAGAACCACCACCAGCAGCAACAAACCCGAAACCAACAACAATGGCAACCTTGGGCTCAGTGGGCTCCTTGGCAACAATTCCCACCTTGGGCTCAACAGCAATGGGCCGTGCCCCCTTATCCTTACCCCACAAATGGCTGGCCTCGTCAAGTTGGGCCGCGGCAGCAAGGGATTCTTGGCCCAAGACCACAACAACAAGCTTTCACAGCAAGTGCTCCCTCTACTGCCAATTATGCGCCTACGGATATCAATGAGGCTATGCATACCCTTTCTCTTGCTCCTCCGGATGATGGATGGTATATGGACACCGGCGCCACCTCTCACATGACTTCTTACCAAGGTACTCTCTCTTCTTATTTTAATTTGGGTAATAAACATAACATTATTGTTGGAAACGGGCATGGCATTCCAATTAGTGGCGTTGGTTGTACTACTTTACCTCCCCCCCACCCTCCCTTCTCCCTCAGTAATGTCCTTCATGCTCCCAAACTAATTAAAAATCTGATTTTTGTTCGAAAATTCACATGTGACAATTGGGTTTCTATTGAGTTTGACCCGTTTGGTTTTTCTGTGAAGGACCTTTCGACGGGGACAACTCGTATGCGATGTGATAGCACCGGCGACCTTTATCCTATTTCTTCCATTCAAGCATCTCCCCCCTCCACTTTTACTGCTTTATCTTCTTCTTTATGGCATAATAGACTAGGTCACCCCGGCGCCGATGTTTTGCGCTCTCTTGTGGGGAACAATTTTGTTAAATGTAATTGGATTTTAAGTACTCCTTTATGCTCTTCTTGTCCTCTAGGAAAACATGTCAAACTCCCCTTCTATTCTTCTAATTCTCGTACTTGCATGCCATTTGATATTGTGCATAGTGACTTATGGACTTCACCAAAAATGAGTTCGGCGGGCCATCTTTATTATGTGTTGTTCCTTGATGATTTTAGCAATTTTCTATGGACATTCCCTATTTGTAAAAAATCACAAGTCCACTCCTATTTCCTTCACTTTCGTGCATATGCTAAAACTCAATTTGAACGTGAAATTAAATGTTTTCAATGTGACAATGGTAAAGAGTATGATAATGGTCCATTTCGCCAATTCTTTGAACAACATGGCATGCTCTTTCGATTTTCTTGTCCTCATACTTCCTCCCAAAATGGCAAAGCGGAACGAAAAATCCGTACCATAAACAACATGATCCGCACTCTTCTTGCCCACTCATCCATGCCCCCCTCCTTTTGGCACCATGCCTTACAAATGGCCACTTACTTACATAATATCCTTCCATCCAAGACAATTGCCCAAAATTCTCCTACAAAAATCCTATACACCAAAGACCCCTCATACTCCCACCTTCGTGTTTTTGGATGTCTTTGCTATCCCCTACTTCCCTCTACCACAACCAATAAGCTCCAAGCGCGTTCTACTCCATGTGCTTTTCTAGGATATCCCTCCGATCATCGTGGATATAAATGCTACGATATGTCCACCCATAAAATCTTCACTTCCCGCCATGTCATCTTTGATGAATCCCAATTCCCCTTCTCCAAAATTCACACTCCTACACCCACCATGTATGATTTCTTAGATCACACAATCTCCCCTCTCTTACTGCATCAAATGAGCAGCCATTCCAACTCTCAAATGGCCCAGCCCACACCAGTGATAAACACACCACCATCTCCCACGGGCCACTCTTCTCCAGCCCACCCAAATCCCCATCTACAATCCCCTATCTCTCACTCCCCCAATTCCACGGCCCAGCCCAACTCCCCCCCTACCCCGCCTTCTCTTCATGCAGCGGCCCAGCCCCACTTCTCCCCTAACCCATCTTCTCCAAATGGGCTCACTGATCCAAATGGGCCGCCCTCTCCAAATGGCCTCGCTGATCCAACCCACCCTCATATAACTCCAACTCTATCACCAAAAATGGCCACTAGGAGTTCTCACGGTATTTTCAAACCGAAACGGCCATTCAACCTACATGCTTCAGCAACCCCTACCCCTCTTCCTCGCAACCCGATCAAGGCTCTTGCTGACCCTAATTGGAAAAATGCCATGCTTGATGAATACAATGCCCTTATTAAAAATAAGACTTGGGAGTTGGTACCTCGTCCATCTAATGTCAATATTATTCCATGTATGTGGCTTTTTCGCCACAAGAAAGATGCTAATGGTGTTTTTGAGCGGTATAAAGCCCGACTCGTTGTGAATGGCAGGAATCAATAGGTTGGAGTTGACTGTGATGAAACATTTAGCCCGGTGGTCAAACCGGCAACCATTCGAACTGTCCTCACTCTTGCTCTCTCAAAGTCTTGGCCTATTCATCAAATGGACATGAAAAATGCATTCTTAAATGGTGATATTGAGGAAACAGTTTATATTCACCAACCACCCGGTTTTCGTGATCGAACCAACCCCGGTCATGTGTGTCGTCTCAACAAGGCCTTATATGGCCTCAAGCAAGCACCACGTTCGTGGTATCACCATTTTTCTACCTTTGTATCCAAACTTGGGTTCATCCATAGCAAGGCCGATAACTCTCTCTTCATCTATTGTCATGGGAAAGAAATTGCTTATATTCTCCTATATGTGGACGACATCATTCTCACTACCTCCTCCGACAAGCTTCGAAAATCAATCATGGCCGAATTGAATTCGGAATTTGCAATGAAAGACCTTGGCAAGTTAAGCTCCTTCCTCGGCATCTCTGTCACCCATCACAAAAATGGTCTTTTTCTCTCCCAAAAATCCTATGCTCAAGACATCATTGCCCGAGCAAACATGTCATCTTGCAAACCATCATCAACTCCCGTTGACACTAAGGCTAAGCTTAGTGCCACCTCCGGACCCCCAGCCGAGGACCCCACTCTCTATCGAAGCTTGGCCGGCGCTTTGCAATATTTGACATTCACTAGACCCGACATCTCCTATGTCGTCCAACAAATATGTCTCTTCATGCATGACCCTCGCCAAGAACATATGCAAGCTCTACGACGAATTCTCCGATACTTGCAAGGCACTCTTAGACTCGGGTTGCACCTATACCCGACCTCTATCACGGGGCTAATTTCCTACACCGACGCGGATTGGGGTGGTTGCCCCGATACACGTTGCTCGACCTCCGGCTATTGCATTTTCCTTGGGGATAATCTTATTTCATGGTCTGCTAAGAGGCAGCCCACTCTTTCTCGTTCAAGCGCCGAGGCCGAGTACCGTGGAGTTGCGAATGCAGTAGCCGAATCTTGCTGGCTTCGGAATTTATTACTTGAGCTTCGATGTCCAATAAAGAAGGCTACGGTGGTCTACTGTGATAATGTAAGTGTTGTGTATCTCTCCGGCAATCCCGTCCAACACCAACGCACAAAACACATTGAAATGGACATCCACTTCGTACACGAAAAGGTAACCCGAGGTCAAGTTCGCGTACTTCACATTCCCTCTCGATATCAAATAGCCGACATTTTCACCAAAGGACTTCCGCAGCTATTATTCGAAGACTTTCGTTCTAGTCTAAGCATTCGATTACCTCCCGCTTCGACTACGGGGGTGTATTAGACTATGTCCAATGTATGTCTATATTAGCTTAATGTAATTAATATGTAATTGCTTCCCTAGGCCCTTGTATATTTCCTAGGATATTTGTACTTGTATATAACCAATGTTAAGCAAGGAGAATAGCGACGGATTACAATCCTACACTAGTATTAAGACATTCCGACTGATATGAACGGGAAAAGTTGCCCGAATGCCCGATCGGGCATGCGAGCTAAAACCTCTACTTTGGATTTTAATTTCAACAATCCCTAATAATGCAAACAAGGTAAAGATAGAAAATATGAACAATAATAGAAAGGCTTGGTATTCAAGTGCTAGCTAGTATCAAAAGGTTAGAACTTACATTTAGTGGAATGAGGTGTTCAACACTATCTAGTGAGCTAAGAAGGAAGCTCATAGCACACATGACACATCTCACCTTTAGAGCTTCAGTAACTCATCATCAACACACAATATTATCCCCTTGGGTGATCATGGTACTTTTGGAAGACAAGACCAATCTTCCGTAGAACGAGGCCAACCCTTCGCATTCACGTAGGTGTTCATTCTATATGTGTAACTCATATATTCCCAACAATGCAAGAACTATTCATACAAACATTATGTGTAACTCATATGTTCTTTTTGCTAATCCAACAACAATACATGCATTGGAATTTACAAATTAGTATTTAACCTTTTAGTTGAGTTAGTTCTTTTACAATTTCGTTTCCAACCAAAAAATATCCAACCAAACATGCTTTAAGAGTGTAAGCTCTTTGCTTAAAAATTCATTACTATATACTCTGTATCTATAATGGAATTGAACACACCATGGACCTTTTAAGCACTATATACGGAGTATTACTTTTACTATACTTTTTTACCTATATATATATAAAAAAAAAAAAGTATATTGTCATGTAAAAAGTTATTTATATTTTCATTGTATCAACTTTTTATATTTTTTACTATTTATATTCCGTAATAGATACTTCTTCTATTTTTTCAGTTGACACATTTCTATTATCACACTTGCCAACGCATGTTTTAAACGATTAATATCTTTAATTATTAACATTGTAAAATTATAAAAAATAGATATTAATAAAATATACATTGAAACGATTCAAATAAGATTCAACATGAATAAGTTTTATCGTATCTATAAATCACAAAAGCGAGTCAAATTAAAGCGTGTTGTGTGAATAGTATAAAAGTCAAACGATGTCAACTAAAAAAACGGAGGAAGTATATAACTCAAATATTAATTGTTAAAATTGTACATTAAACGTTTGTCAGTCGCCCAGTTAGTGCTGATTATTATGAAACGAAAGAAGACAAACAAAATAAATTAAGATAGAAAATACGAAATACTCTACTAATTGTCTAATTATACGAAGTAATAGATTAGGCGAAGATATTTCAGTTTTTTAACTAATACCTCAAGATATTTTGCAAATAACAAATACACGGTGTATATAAACTACTACGTATATGATAGGTTAGATAATGATGAAAAGTGAGTGTTTGGATGAAGATAAAGGAAATAAGTGGGGTAATGTTGGATTCTGGAATATGCATGTGATATTATTGAAGCTCATGGTGGTTGTCTACTGGTCTATTTACAGATATAAAGCTTTGTGTCTTTTTCTCTTTTTTTTTTTTTTTGGATGTTCTTGTCATTCGTAGAGTACAGCTTGAACGTAGAAATATATGCTGGTATCCGTCTAAGATTTCCTCGTACATTCTAGTCTGGTAATTTATATTGAATCGTATGGAGTAATCTCTTTAACTTAATTTCAGTTCATTTCAGCTTAATTCAACTCCAATCAATTGAGTTAATCAGTTCAGTTCAGCTCCAGGGCCGTCTATGGGCTTGTGCAAGCTGTCCTATTGCACAGGCCCCGAAAATATGAGGCCCTCAAATTGCACCAATGTTTTGTTAAGGTTATATAATTATAAAATGTCTTAAAAGATTACAAAGTTAAATCTGTCAAGTTGGTTGTATTATCAGCTAAGTATTAACCAAATTGGTTCGGGTGATAAGCGGATCAAGCCTTGAAAATAGTGTATTTTTTGTTTTATTTTGCTCGTTTATTTTCTTCAATCTTAGTTTCTTTGAACACAATAAATACACATTTTTGTTACAGTAGATGAAGTTATGCTTTTTTTATACATATAAAACAGAAATTATGATTTTTTTATATTTTTCTTATTTTCTTAACATAATATCTATAGAACCTATCGTTCAACTCTAACATTAATCTTAATTAACTATTGTAAGAAATAAATTAGTTAGCCTTCAAAAATGAAATGTTATCAACATCATAAACTTAATAATAGGAGTATAAGTTTTATGTGTTTATAATTTAATTACCCGTTTTTAAAATGAAATGCTATCAACATCATAAACTTAATTAGTATTTCCTTCAAAAAAAATAAAAAAATAAAATTACGAGTATAAGTTCTTCGAGCAGTTCTGAGTTTTAAGGGCCTAAAATTATTAATAGCACAGGGCCCCTAAATTGTTTAAGACAGCCCTGTTCAGCTTCAATCAGTTCAATTCAGTTCAGTTCATTTCAGCTCATTTCAATAAATCAGAACAAGCCCTAAGAGCAACTCCAATGGTTATACCTAGGGACTTGTTTGCAATTTTAGAAATTCCCTAGCTATTAGCTTAACCATTGGAGTTTAAAAATTAAATTAACTTGGTCAAGTAAATTAGCTTAATTTGCTTGAGAAATAAACTTGCCAAAAAGATAGGTTGATACAATAACAAAATTAAATGTAAATAGCTAATTAACAAATTAAGGCTCAATTAAATCACAAGCTACTAGCTAACCATTGGAGCACAAATTAGCTATAAAAAGAGATTAGCTTATAATTTTATGTGGCATGACAAACTAATTTGTTAATTAGCTTATTGTTGGAGTTGCTTTAAGTCACATTTGAATTAGTGAATTAACGAATTTCATAGATATTGAACAAATGTTTCTCAATTGAAAAATGATATTAATATTCATTTTTATTAAGGTAAGAAGGAAGAACCCTGATTGAACATCAACTCTTTACAGTTTTTGGTTTACAAGTTAAACACTTTAAAAGTGAGGGAGAGGGTTCGAGGTTCTCACCCTCACCACTCAAAGTATCACTAAGGCCCTATTCTTTTGAGTTTCTGGGCAGAGCAGAGCAGATTTCAGCAGAGCAGAGCCGAACCGATTTCCTTATTATTATTATTATTATTATTATTATTATTATTATTATTATTATTATTATTACTACTACTACTACTACTACTACTATAACTATTATTAATATTATTAATAATAAGTATTATTATTACCTATTTTTGTCATTATTTTTTTTTTTTTGAGAAAATATTATTATCATTACTATTTTTACAATTTTTACTATTATTATTATTATTATCAATAAATATTAATTAGTATTATTACTATTATAATTATTAATTATTATTATTATTATTATTATTATTATTACAGTTCAATATTAATTACTATTTTAATTATTAAATATTAATTATTTATTATTTATTATTAAATATTAATTTTTAATAATATTATTATTATGAAATATTATTTATTAATTATTATTATTATTATGAAATATTAATTTTGAATAATAATATTATTTTTATTAAATATTAATTATTTATTGTTGTTATTATTAAATATTAATCTTTAATAATATTATTATTATTAAATATTTATTATTTATTATTATTATGAAATATTAATTATTATTATAATAATGATTCAATATTAATTATTATTATTATTAAATATTAATTATTTATTATTATTATTAAATATTTATTATTATTATAATAATTCAATATTAATTATTATTATTAAATATTAATTATTATTAAATATTAATTATTTATTATTATTATTATTAAATATTTATTATTATTATTAAATATTAAATATTAAGTATTATTTTGAAGCAGAGCAGAGCAGGACAGAGCAGAGCAAATTTCAGCAGAGAAGAACAGCTCTAAAGAACGAGGCCTAATAATGTTTGAACTCCCAATTTCATGGTTTGCTTGATACACTAACGTTCATTGATTAAGAATCAAACATTTATACATAATGATGTTGTATTTTACCAAACCAATAATATAGATTATCACATGATAAGCTCATAATTAGATTTAATATTATAATTTTTTAATTGGACAAGAAATTCATAACTATTTAATTTGATTCCCTCTTCACTACACTCTACTTCACTATAAGGTATGGACTGATGACCCCACATTGCATCAATTTAGATTCCAGTTTTGATTCGAAAAATTAAGCTGCTAATCTAACATGAACACACGTGTACTATAAACATACTTAATTTAGAGTGGCCTTATGATAATTTTAATTAATTCAAAAACGCCCTTGTGTAAACCACCCCTTCCATATTATCTGGCCTTTCCCTCTCTTTACTCAACACATCCCCACTCTTTGACCACCGCCAGCAAGCCACCGAAGCCCACAGTCACCGCCACTAACCTGTCAATTAAACCGATTATATAATTATTCTCTCCGATCCTTTTTGTTCTTTTTATCTAGATTGTTTTTTGTTTCATATAAAGATTTTGAATGGAAAAACAAAGATTGAAGTAGCAATTACAAATCATATTCATATGTATTAAGGTCTTGGTCTTTTAAGCTGTATCTTTCTGCTCTGATCTGTTGTCTGTTAAGCGCTTCTCTGTTTAACACAGATGTGCCGAAACACATTCGTACCCCTAATTTCCACACTTGAATTCCTTACTAATTTTTTTTTTTTTATTATATAGATTATTCCGTATAATTTTACTAATTAATTTCACATAGTTATTATAGCTAATAATTGCAAACCGGATGCATATAGGCTTATGATTTTTTTGCATAACAAATTGTTAGTGTTATGCCTTCGTACTTAAGTGACCTTATGAAAAACATCCACATACATTTACAATTTGAAAAACGTCAACATACGTTTATATATAGATTATAGTTTGAAAAATGTCCAGATGCATTACAAATTAATTTTTACCCCAATTTACTCCTATAATCATGACTTGATTGATTGAAAACTGTTTTTAATTTGCCACCTCTCTATTCGACTATTCATTTGGAAAAATTTCTTACTTCATTACAATACAATATTTAACTTACTCTCCTTTTGATTTGGGTTACAATTGTTATTCCCAGTGGCGGATCTAGGGGTACAAAGGTACAATTGTACCCTGTTCCACCAAATGAAAAAAATGGTAAGAAAAGAGACCTACTATATCAAATAGGTGGTCTCTTAGTTACTGTGATGTAGTTAGCCAAGACAACAAATTAAAGCCTATTTTGATTTACTGAACTGAGCTGAACTGAAGTGAATAGAGTTAAAATGAATATTTTATGAGAGAAGGAAATTAGGAGCTGAACTGCCTTTTTTATGTTAGCTTCAAAGAGACTGCCTATTTAAAAAGCAAGCCTCTTAAGACTCTTAGGTGATATTTTTGATTTTTCAACGCCGAATTAGTATTTTTCGATTAAAGATACCTGTTGTTCCAAAAAAACAGGTCTCTTAGATAATCTCTTTGTTTTACCCAAAAACATATTTACTTACTCAATAATAAGACTTATTGTCGGAAAATGGGATGTATTGTACACGCAAATACTAATACAAAGTATAATGATTTATGATTTAGGAAAAAATTATTGTAATCCACATACAGAGTATTATTTTGTAATATTTTTTTAAATTTATTTATTTATTTATTTTATATATCAAACTTCATTTCATACCCCCATTCCCCAAATCCTTGATCCGCCGCCGGTTATTCCAATTGGTTCTTCACTTTTTTGTGAGTGCACACAATTTACGGTGTCATGATAATCCTAAAGGGTGGGCGTTGGTGGAAGTCTGGACCTGTGTTTTGACAAAATCACCTTTTAGGACAGTTGTCCTTTTGAAGTAAGGTTGTTTTTATTTTATTTTTTACTAGTTTTGTCCATGTACAATGCACAGATTTATAAAGTATGATACTACCTTTGTTTCACTTTTTTTGCAACTTTGAAAGGTGCACGGACTCCTAAGCAAAATTTCTTTGTGAGTGTAAGATAGAGAGAGAAAAATAGAATGCATATGATGAGGAGAGAGATAGAGCAATGACAATCTAAAAAGGAAAGAAAACATTAGTTGCAAATAATGTGTAGCATCCACTTTTGGCAAAAGTTACAAAAAATATGAAATGACTTATGTAACACTTTTTTTATTTTAAATTTGAATTTAATAATGTATATCCTTTAAAATTTTTTTTTATAGAATTTTTTTTAAAAACAAAAAAAAAGTGCATTTTAAAGGGAAATTTTTTCATAAAATCATGTCAAGTGTTCCTCCGGTGATTACTTTTGTTTATAATATATAATAAAATATAGATTTTGCATTTATGTGTGTTTTCATGGGTGTTTAGTTTCCAACGATAGCTACCTTAACTTTTTGAATGAATAGTTGAATACTAATAATTGATGCATAATTTATTATTAGCCTGAGCAAATTTGATAAAGGATACCCCCTCCGTTTCAATATGATAGTCCAATATAGAATCAATCACATAAAATAAGAAAAGGAGAATATTTGGAATCTAGCATTAAAGTAAAAAATAATTCATAAATAGTTTTGCTTTATTTAATTTTTTTGATTTTTTAGGAAAGCATTAGCTATAATTGTATAAATTAAGGATGTAATTTCTTTACTTAGAGTCATGTCATTAATTCACAATCAATTAATCTAACCAATCAAAATTTAATAGGGAAATTGTTCTGTATACCCCTGAGGTTTTGAAAAATGCACCATGTACCCTTGAGGTTTGTAAAAAAATGCACCACACCCTGATCGTCTTACAAATGCACATATCATTGACTTATCAAATTAAAATTATGCCCACACACTAACTCATTTTTAGTACTTTATATTTTTGGAGTAAAATTGTCTAAAAGCATAATTTACATCAAAATTTGAACTCCATCGATCATTCTAAATCCTAAACTTTAAGGTGTTAGAATTTGATTTAACAATTAAGTTTGCTTGATAATTAAATGCTTTAGCATTATACTAGCATTATACTGTAACAATTTAATAGAATTTGATGCTTATAGCCTATATGGGGTCTCAATTTAACAAAATTATCATTTGTTATATGAGTCTAGGGGTATTTGGTGTAAGTTCTTACAAACTTCAAGGGCACACGGTGCATTTGAAAGTTTTCAGGGGTACAAGGTGTATTTTTTAAAACCTTAAGGGTACATGGAACAATTTCCCAATTTAATAGTATAAAATAGGAAATAAAAACTAAGTCAAAAGTGGAATACATTTAATATGGGTAGATTTTTTTGAAATGCCCAAAATAGTATATGAGACTAACAAATTGAAACGGAGGGAGTAGTGAATTTAATTAACTTTAATTTATTACAAAGGAATCATTTCCTCTCAACTATTGCAAACCTTTCTTGATTACCAAACACCTCAAACTATACTTAGCTTGTTTTTTTATTTCAAAATCAACCTTTTAGACTCAAAAACACTTTTAATCAAATAATCACCTTAAAGATTTGATTTAAAGATTTGGACCCAAAAAAAAAAAAAAAAAAAAGATTTGATTTAAAGCACCGGGGGGTGTTTGAAAAGCAGGTGAGGGTAGATTTGTCCATTAATGTCAAAATACGGGTATTACCTAATAAAACACAAGCGATGTTTAGTAGCCCCATTATTAATAAATAATTGTGTAACATCAATTATTGTATATAGAGGTGTCAAAAGCACACCCGGTCAGACCCGATCCGAAAAATATCCGATTCAGATTTGGACTCGCGTGGACATAACAATTTAGTATGACTTAACTTTAAAAATTGACCCGACCTGACCCGACCATATCAGACCCGATCCGATCATCCGAATTGACACCCCTAATTAAATACATACTAACATACTTGGTATATGCGTGCCACTCATATGAAGTATATTAAACAAGAATGTCACACAATTACATTTGTATCCTTATTGGTATTACCCTATTACCAATAAATAACTATTCTTTTGATTTGGTGGACTAATACTAATTTGTTATAAAATATGTTATTATGGATGGTCATTATAGCTTGTAAATATCTCTTTTATGACTACCTTAAGTATGGTAGTAATAGCATCCTTGTAACCCTCCTTTGTCATTAGTCCACATTAATCCTCTCATGAATGGACTCTTCATTGTCCATATAAGTTACATTGTTCACATCTTGTATATATATAGATGTTCATGAAATGGATGAATATAGACATAACACTATTACCTCTCTACATCTCTCTCTCTTATTCTCCTTTTCCCCTTATTTTATAATACGTTATCAGCACCATTGCTTTACCTAACAAAAGTCGGAGGAAAACATAGTCAAATATCATAACACTCACGGGAACAATATCATCTATGTAGGTTTTTTTTTTATGTATACTATTTTAGATACTTACAATTTTTGATGAATTATGTCACATGTTTATGTTAGCTATAATCATGAATTATGTCACTTTATTTTGCCGCAAGTATGCTGCATTGTTATATTATTTTGCTAATACTGCTATGCCGCATTGTTATGTATGACTTTGCTATAATCATGAATTATGCTGCATTGCTACATACACACTACTGTATTTTATTATGGTTGCTATTTATTCAATATATTACCACGTACACTTTATTACGATCCGTGCATTGCTCTTGATTAGTGTTTTCCCAGTTTACCTGTTTGGTTAAGTATATATGATTATACATATTAATATAGGATCTTAATGTTAACAATTCTTTATATTATGTATCTTTTGGATACTGCTTAATTTTTATTTGTTATCTTGCCATTACTTTTTTATTATCAACCGTTATATTTTGATATGTATATGTTTGATGTTTTATGAGATCTAATTTTGAATATTATTTTATATAGTGAAAATGTCGAACCTTGCCAAGCTTGAATTTGTGGCCCTTGATATTACCGGAAAGAATTATCTATCATGGGTGTTAGATGCTGAAATACACCTAGATGCTAAAGGCCTTGGTGAAACCATTAAGGAGGCTAATGAGGCAACACCTCAAGATAAGGCTAAAGCCATGATTTTCCTTCGCCATCACCTCTATGAAGGGCTCAAAAATGAATATTTAACTGTGAAAGACCCACAAATCCTTTGGAGTAATCTAAAGGAAAGGTATGACCACCAAAAAACAGTGATACTCCCTAGAGCTCGTTATGAATGGTTGAATTTGAGATTACAAGATTTTAAATCTGTTAGTGAATATAACTCAGCTATGTTTAAAATAACTTCTCAATTGAAATTATGTGGAGAAAATATTACTGATGCAGAAATGCTTGAAAAGACATACTCCACTTTCCATGCTAATAATATTGTCCTGCAGACACAATATAGAGAAAAAGGTTTTAAAAAATATTCTGAATTAATATCTTGTCTTCTTGTGGCTGAGCAAAATAACGAGCTGTTAATGAAAAATCATTAATCACGTCCAACTGGCTCCACTCCATTCCCTGAAGCGAATGTGACAACCCATAACGGGAAAGAAACTAAAAACATAGACCATTCCAGTAGTAGTGGTCAAGGTAGAGGTCGTGGTCGCGGTCGTGGCCAATGGCGTGGTCGCGGTCGTGGGCGTGGTTTTAGTGGATATGGTAGAGGTCGTGGAGGTCATCACAAATTATCATTCCCACCAGAAGTGGGAACGTAGGGATGATAAAGAGAAAAATGAGACCAATATATGTTACCGTTGTGGAGGAAAAGGCCATTGGTCTCGGGTTTGTAGAACTCCAAAGCATCTTATTGAACTTTATCAAGAATCATTGAAGAAAGGAAAGAAAGTTGAGGCAAACCTTATTCTTGAAGATGGTGAAGGTGATTTTGATTTTGGCAATGCAAATCATTTCGATGTTGCTAATTTCCTTACTTCCCCGGAAGGGAATAATTTTGATTTCGGCAGTACAACTCATTTAGAAGTTGGTGATTTCTTCAATGCCCCGGAAGGGAATAATTAAATTTATATTATTTTATGTCAACTTTAAGTATTAGACTTTATTTAGTTATTTACTTATGTTATTTTCTATGGTTGTAATAAGGACTTTATATGTTTTATGAATTTATAAACTATTTGGGTGTTTTTATTGAATTATTTATTTTATCATCTTTATTTTTATGCTTAATATTTTGACATATATTTTATTTCATGAAGAACATGGATATTACTCAAGTTCAGTTTGCTATGAATGGTGAAGAATTATGTCTTGCTGACAGTGCAACTACTCATACAATACTTAGAAATAAAAAATATTTCTCTCATTTGATGATGAAAAGGATTAATGTGAGTACCATATCGGGTAGTACAAATATCATTTAGGGCTCCGGAAGAGCCACTATAAAATTGCCTTTGGGAACTGAAATTAAAATAATTGATGCTTTATACTCTCCATTGTCTCAAAGAAATTTATTAAGTTTTAAGGATATTCGCAACAATGGTTATCATATTGAGACAATCAATGAAGAAAATAGCGAATTCCTTCAAATTACAAATATAACTCAAGGCACAAAACATGTTTTGGAGAAACTCCCTACATTCTCTAGTGGTTTGTACTACACAAAAATCAATACTATTGAAACTCATGCTATAGTAAACCAGAAGTTTACTGATAATTTTGTTGTTTGGCATGACCGGTTAGGCCATCCCAGTTCAACAATGATGCGAAAAATAATTACGAATTCATGTGGACATTCTTTGAAGAGCCAGCAGATTCTTCATAATAATTTTTTATGTGCTGCTTGCTCAATAGGCAAGTTAATAATTCGCCCATCACCAGCTAAAATTAATTTTGAATCAATTAGTTTTCTGGAACGTATACAAGGAGATATTTGTGGGCCCATACATCCCCCATGTGGACCATTTAGATATTTTATGGTTTTAATTGATGCATCAACTAGATGGTCACATGGGTCCTTGTTATCAACTCGTAACTTGGCGTTTGCGAGATTACTTGCCCAATTGATTAAGTTACGGGCACATTTTCCAGATACTCCTATTAAGACTATTCGACTTGATAATGCTGGTGAATTTACATCTCAAGCTTTCAATGATTATTGCATGTCTATTGGGATAAATGTTGAACATCCTGTAGCACATGTTCATACACAAAATGGTCTGGCTGAGTCATTAATTAAACGTCTTCAGTTAATTGCTAGACCATTGCTTATGAAATCCAATCTCCCAATTTCTGCTTGGGGACATGCAATATTACATGCAGCAGCACTAATTCGCATTAGGCCAACAAGTTATCATAAGTTCTCCCCATTACAATTGGTTTATGGTCAGGAACCAAATATTTCCCATCTAAGAATTTTTGGATGTGCGGTTTATGTTCCAATAGCTCCACCACAACGCTCTAAGATGGGTCCTCAAAGGAGGTTGGGAATATATGTTGGGTTTGAATCCCCGTCAATAATTAAATATCTTGAGCCTACAACAGGGGATTTATTTACGGTTCGTTTTGCAGATTGTCATTTTAACGAGTCACTTTTCCCAACATTAGGGGGAGAAAAAAGAGAGCTGGAAAAGGAAATTAAATGGAATGAATTATCATTATCCCATCTTGATCCTCGAACTAAACAATGTGAACTGGAAGTTCAAAAGATAATTCATTTGCAAAGTTTAGCGAATCAATTGCCAGACTCGTTTGTTGACCCAAAAAGAGTGACCAAGTCACATATTCCAGCTGTAAATGCTCCATTTAAAATAGATGTCCCGGAAGGACAAAATAAATTTGCTAATGAGTCTAAACCACGTCAGAAACGTGGAAGACCAATAGGTTCCAAAGATAAGAATCCTCGGAAAAGAAAAGGAGCATTGATTGATGATGGTCAAATTGAAGAAACAATTTCCGAAGGATCTCCAGAAGAGAATTTAGACATGATACAGGAAGAAATTCAGGTACCTGATAATGAAGAAATTTCAACAAATTATATCATGTCAGGAATTACATGGAACCGAAATCAAATCGACGTCGATGATGTTTTTGCATGCAATGTAGCATTAGATGTTATGGATAATAATGAGGATCATGAACCAAAATCCATTGAAGAATGTAGACAAAGAAATGATTGGCCAAAATGGAAAGAAGCAATTGAAGCAGAATTAAAATCTCTTGGAAAAAGAGAAGTATTCGGACCTGTAGTCCGTACACCTGAAGGTGTAAAGCCAGTGGGATATAAATGGGTCTTTGTGCGAAAAAGAAATGAAAAGGGTGAAGTTGTAAGATATAAGGCACGCTTAGTTGCACAAGGATTCTCACAAAGACCTGGTATTGATTATGAGGAGACATATTCTCCTGTGGTGGATGCAACTACTTTTAGATTTTTGATTAGTCTGGCAATAAGAGAAGGACTTGACTTACGTTTGATGGATGTAGTCACAGCTTATTTATATGGCCCACTGGATAATGACATTTACATGAAGCTCCCAGAAGGATTCAAACTGCCAGAAGCAGCAAAATCTAGTTCTCGAGAACATTTCTGTATTAAATTGAACAAATCTCTTTATGGATTGAAACAATCTGGGCGTATGTGGTACAACTGTCTAAGTGAGTATTTGTTAAAAGAAGGTTATAAGAATGATCCTATCAGCCCATGTATTTTTATAAAGAAACTTGGATCGGGATTTGTTATAATTGCGGTGTATGTTGATGATTTGAATATCATTGGAACTCCTGAAGAGATTTCAGTGACTGTCAATTATTTAAAGAAAGAGTTCGAAATGAAAGATCTTGGAAAGACAAAATTCTGCTTGGGGTTACAAATAGAGCACCTAGAGAATGGAATCCTTGTGCATCAATCAACATACATAGAAAAGATTCTTATAAGATTCTCTATGGATACAGCACATCCATTGAGTAGCCCTATGGTTGTAAGATCACTTGAAGTAGATAAAGATCCATTCCAACCTCGGGAAAATGATGAAAAAATTCTTGGTCCTGAAGTACCATATCTTAGTGCAATTGGAGCGCTAATGTACCTTGCAAGTCATACACGACCCGACATATCATTTTCAGTTAATTTATTAGCAAGGTTTAGTTCATGTCCAACTCGGAGGCATTGGAATGGGATCAAACATTTACTTCGTTATCTTCAAGGTACGAAAGATATATATGGGTTTATTTTTCCCAAAGTTGTCCAAAGAAAATTTGATTGGTTTTGCAGATGCAGGTTATTTATCTGATCCTCATAATGGTCGATCACAAACTGGATATGTGTTCACATATGGTGGTACTGCCATTTCTTGGCGTTCCATGAAACAACTTGCAGCTACTTCTTCCAATCATTCTGAGATTTTAGCAATTCACGAGGCTAGTCGTGAATGTGTATGGATAAGGTCGGTAATTCAACACATAAAAGAAGTTTGTGGTTTATCATCTGGGAAGGAGGCACCGACAACTTTATATGAGGATAATGCAGCTTGTATTGCTCAACTTAAGGAAGGATACATCAAAGGCGACAGAACAAAGCACATCTTACCCAAATTTTTCTTCACTCATGATCTTCAGAAGAATGGAGACATAAAAGTATTGCAGATTCGTTCAAGTGAGAATCTAGCAGAATTATTCACTAAGGCTCTTCCGACCGCAACATTTAAAAAGTTAGTTTATCGTATTGGATTGCGTCGTCTCAAAGATCTTCAGTGATATAATAATGAGGGGGAGTAATTGCGCGCTGCACTCTTTTTCCCTTATCCATGGTTTTTTCCCACAGGGTTTTTCCTGGAAAGGTTTTTAATGAGGCAGCATATAAGCGCATTATTCTATTTTTAAATAATGACCATCCAAGGGGGAGTGTTATAAAATATGTTATTATGGATGGTCATTATAGCTTGTAAATATCTCTTTTATGACTACCTTAAGTATGGTAGTAATAGCATCCTTGTAACCCTCCTTTGTCATTAGTCCACATTAATCCTCTCATGAATGGACTCTTCATTGTCCATATAAGTTACATTGTTCACATCTTGTATATATATAGATGTTCATGAAATGGATGAATATAGACATAACACTATTACCTCTCTACATCTCTCTCTCTTATTCTCCTTTTCCCCTTATTTTATAATATAATTTAAGATATTGATATTTAATATCAATTTTCAAATTTCAATATATACTTCGTAGCATATTTCATCTACGATACCACAGTTGCATGCATGCATGATAGATGATATATATATACCATTTCAACGAAGGAAACATAACGAAAGAGGGAGTCAGCTATTAATTGGTGATCCATTATCACTAATTATTCCTTTTCAAACATAAGTACTCCGTATAACTTTACGTATATATGGACCATCTCAGCTTTATACAAGTATTTATTTAAAAATTCTACGTAAGACTGCATGATTTATGCTACAAGTAGTCACGTATTAGCTGTTTTTGTATTATTTTCTAAAAAGCAAGACATACTTATTTTGCATAATTTTGTTTTATTATCATAATTAATAAATAATAAGCTAAGTGAGAAGTGACGACATTACTGGAATTGCTCCTACATTTGATAGATGGTCTTCCACTATTGTAGCAATAAAATTCTTTTGTAATTATTATTGCGAGTTAGGCAAACCCTTTAATTAGTCTTTTGTAAATAACATTTCATTTAATCCTATGATCATAACATTCATAAGTCTCAACCATACATTCTTATTAATAGAGGTTTGGATAAGCCAAATCGTTCATTTAATTTTACTTCCAAAGTTCAAATCTCTTTCCCAAACATCCACATAGAAATAAAGTTTTTCATGGCCGGAATATGAAAGCCATAGATTGATAGACTCATAGACATATAAAATTTAAAGTGCATGCTCAAAATAACTTCTTTTAGGTTATGTTTTCTTTACTTTAACTGAGAAAATTTATTATTTGATTTAATATTATTAAAATCATATATGATCATACTATAACATAAGTAATCATCCTTGAACAAACCATAATTTCTACTTAGTACTTAATAATAAAATTCCGCAATTAATTATAAAAATATGATACGGGTATCAAATTAAGAATTTTCACAATAAGACTTTTAAATCTCTACATAACTGTTTTCCTCATGTACTAGTGTACAAATACAGTCAAAATTCTATCAAGCTATCCCTAAATGAAAGAAATTTTATTTTGTGCGAAAACTGATCCAATAAAAATATGGGTTTTTCAAGCTTTGGCTAACATAGTAAGATCAAGCAACCACTTTTTATTTATTTATTTATTTTTTCTTAATGTTATAATGTATGGAAAATCTAGCAAAGTACAAGTGCACCACGTTTATAAATAACAATATCTTTGAAGATGAATTGATAAACTTTGCTTACAAAATAAATCAGAAAGTAGTCCATCCATAAAAAAGGATTCTTGTACGGAGTAGATGAGTAGGTAAGGCAATATTTTAAGAGGAATAATGAGTCAGCTAATAAGATAGAAATCATATAATTAGTGTTAAGTAATTAGTAAACATATGGTCCCATTCATAATCTTTGTGCTTAATGATGTGCATGGACCACCTTAATTAACAGTTTTAAATAGCTTTATTGCGTGTTTCATGCATTTGTATCTTCTGTATAACTGTTAGTCAATGCAACTTCTTACATGCCTTAATATATATGTCAATTTTCTTTCATTGAGGGAATATTTGTCTTACAATTGACGGCACATTGCCTTACGCCTTACGTACACTCCTATGCCTATTAGACTAGAGTGACTATAATTCAATTTACGTACCCTGAGAGCTAAGTGACCCGCTAGCAAAGGGATGGTTCATTTTCGGATAATACTTATTTGGGTTGATTTTGAGTTTGGGGCTAGGTTCGAGTCATTTTAGAGATTACATTGCCAATTTATTTATTTTAATAAAATAATCATTATTAGAAATATTGATTATCGGGTCAGTTTAATTCAAGTGGGGTTAGGTTAGGTTGATTTAGATCCAGTTAATTGCATTGCGGGTAGTGTTTGAGTTTTGTATTGGCTAATTGTGTAAAAGTCAGTTTTGTTGATAATTCTTGGAGTGAGACTTTCATTTTTCAAGCGGCTTTGCTAAGCCTAGTTCCACTCGAAATCAATTAATTGTCGGATTTATAACTTAACAAGATAAGGACACTTGATTGAAACCTCTTAGCTATCTTAGTAAGGAAGGAAGAGTAAGCTTGCTTAAAACCCCTTTGCAAAAAGCCGCAATAATAGGGTCAACAATCTCAGGATGTACCTTAAAAACAACTAAAGCCTACATGCCTCAGATTCTTTATGTCTCATTTCTTGTCAATCTTGAGTTCCACACTACCAATATATGTGAAGGCAACCTTGGCAAAAATGACTTTAAATTCTGGATACATGTTTTAATTAAATTTGAGGAGATATCCAAAGCTCCCACCCGCCCCTTATGTTCCAGTTAACCTTAAAATTAGGGGGTGGAGTTCATTGATGGTGGTGGGTGATGGGTTCGAGCATCCAACAGTCAACTGGAACTATGATGTATTTGTGATGAATAGCAATACTTCGTACTTGTATTACTTTGGAATGTAAATAGCCACAAAGAGTAATGTTGTATACAAGATTCAATCCAGTCACGAATATTTTTTTATTTTACCAACATATGCTCTTGTCTAATCACAGTTATCAAACCCTCTCTAATTCTATATCCCTTTTATTTCACAACAATCTGCATACAACTTCGAAGCCCATACATAATAGGTGGACAAACCCAAACGCCCTCAGTTTTAACTTTTTTGCATTCTAGTTAGCATGCACATGACTTAGTTCTGGCTTAGAAATTAGAAGGCAGTTTTAGGCTTGTCGCACTAGCTGCATAAAGGGACAATGTCATAATAATATCTGCACCTTAAGCACTCTGTCTGCTGGCTGCTGCTAAATCCCCAATGCTTGTACCAGCAATATAGCCCCCCGTCCACGCATTCTGCAAAAGTTGTTAATCTATAAGCATACAAGCCTGCATCCAAGTAACTGATGGAGGTATACAGGGAGCCTAAACAGAACACCGGAGTACTTGCTAGAACTATGGTAATTTCCCAATTGCATGAACATCAATCAAACGGCCTTGCAACAGTAACAAAAAGAAATCAAAGAGTAAATTGTTGAAGATAAGTTAGAAGTAGACCTATGTATTGGACCTCCAAGATGCAAAACAATTAGGCAAAAAGAGTTAAAGACAATGAACAGCATATAGTGAAAACTGAGAAGAAAAAAGATTCAACTAACACCTATGACTGTATTCTCTCTTCAATTTATATTTATACTGACTTATCAGAACTTGAATCAACTAATCTGAACTAATATATAAGTATTTGAACTTATTTTCTCTGAACTTGTGTGTTTGAACTTGACCTTAAAGTCTTTAAAATTAAGAGAAAGGAGATGCACGTGTCATTCCTACTTTTGTTACCAAAAGCTTGTTAGAATTTAGATTATCTCACAAAGTGACAAATGAAAAGGAAAACAGTAGTTATTTTGGCTGAGGAAGTACTGCCTTTTACTCAAATAAATGGAAACCAACATATAGGGAAATATATAGGCATACATAACAAAGCTTAGAATAGGAGACTAGGAACAATGCATATTGCTAGAAACATGAATTAATCACATGCTAAACAACTAACCAACAATTATTATGAATATCAGAGACCAAGTTCCGGATAGTGACTTTTGGCAAAATGATATTGACTTGCAGTTTTTATACTTTGGAATTGTTTGCTTAGACTTTATTAGGTTGATTAAGGGAGCATTTCTGAATAATTATACTAAGAATTTTCTGCCAGAAAACGAAAGAGAAAGCAAAAAAGAATTAAGATGGATACCTGAAAATTAAATCCACCAGTTATCCCATCAACGTTCAATATCTGCAAAACATAAGAAATTTAGAACGCCTTAAAAATGCATCTGTCCTCGCCTTCAATGACCTCAAACCTCAACACACATTTCCACTTCTCTCAAAAAGATCTTGACCAAAACAATGGGTTATTAAATTTATTGTGGTGTAGTGGCCAAGAGTCTCCACAATTACAGGGTGAACACTTGCAAGATCTTCTCATGTCCCGAACAACATTCAAGAACAAAGAAGGGAAGCACTTTTCTAGTATGAATGCAGCAATATCAAACAACATAGGCCAGATTTACTTCAAGAAGCTACTAGGGAAACAGAGCCAACTACTGAAACTGGAAAATGCAAACATAGAATGCCTTTTAAAGTTCATGCCATGGCCCATATACATAACTTTGGCTGTTTTTATGGTATGCCTGAGAAAATACATTACAAAGCATGATTAGTGATTACCTCTCCTGCAAAAAATAAGTTGGAAAGTATTTTGCTCTCCATTGTCTTCAATGCAATCTTCAAAAGGGGGATAGTGCAGGTTAAATTCAATATTATGAGATAGAAAGAAAATAACAGGGACGGAAATAAAGGGAGAAGTGAGAGTACCTCACTCAAGGGAATACCTCCAGCAGTGACAAATTCATCTTTAAATTGGCCCTTAAGCAAAAATCATGTCACAAATCTTGACAACCATAAATATACAAAAACAGAACTAATAATATTTAGAGAGGGCAAAGCAGGATCATACCTTTCCTGTCACTTCAAATGGACACTGTTTTAGTAGGGAGGTAATAGAAAGCAACGCATCACTAGAAATGGAAGCCCACAAGATATCTTCAACTAAACCCTAGATAGAATGAAGTAGTTTAACAAACAAAAGTTAAAAAAATTTCTTGACAAGATTAAACTGTCTAGTGTCTACCTCACGTTTGAGCAAATATCTCTCCAAAATAGCAAAAATATATAATAGTGGTAGAACAAAAGAACTACTGTCTAGTGTATACCTCACGTTTGAGCAAATATCTCCAAAATCTCTTGACAAGATTAAACTCTGAAGGGCTTGAATTGACCACTTTTTGCTTCTGAATGTATCAACATTTCAACAGAACAATGAAGTCATGCTCATAGAAATAGCAAAGTGTATATAACAAAGTGGTCAAATCACTCAATATTATGAGCCATCAGCAGTAAACAATAATTAAGAATATTAAATTGCCTGTATGCCAAATAAACACCACATTTGTAAACGGCATAATGAAAGAGCTTTCTACAGTATTAGAGGAAATAGATTCATGACTACAGTCATGTTTTCTTTTACCTTAAAAGCAGCAAGTAGTATTTAAGTCAAATTGAATATTTAATTTCATTTCTAGGCAAGTATATCATGTTCTGATGCTCCCTTCCTCCCTATCTTATTTTTGGGGTAGAAAGGGTACCTATTCAAATGAAGCTCTAAGAAGGAAAGTTAATTACTGCAAAATTCTTCTTCTGCTTTAAGAGGATTGACTTCACTTCTTCTTTATGAAGGTCTGGTGCAAAGTCCAAGATAAGTGTCCCTGGATACATAAGATTATGTCAGACACAGATAATGTAGTCAGAGTGTGCAAGCAGACTGTTCAAAGATATTATTACCTTTGTAATTTGAGCTGTATAGATCACGAGCTGACCAGGCAGACAACCGGAGAATTGCAGGACCACTGAGCCCCCAGTGAGTAACAAGCATTGGTCCAACCTACAATCAACAGGATGAGTTAATTTATATTTACAAGAATATTGAAGGACATCACCATAATATAGTCATGCATGCCTGTGTAAGCTGTGGTATATTTCGTCGGCTGTTATCCAATTTTAATCGTGCTTTTACCTTGGAGAAAGCAACCTAAACATCCACAAGACAGACAGACAGACAGACAGACAGAAGAGTGTTATTTAATTTGTAGAATATTAATGTAGCGAAGGTTTCTGAGAAACATAATACAAAAAACTAAAAAAGTGAGTGATGGTGACATATAAGTATATAACAGCATCACTAAAACAGGTGACGTCACATGAGTAGCTGAAAATGGTTGTAAATCAAAAAGGAGGTTGATGGAGATTGTCATACACCCGATAGTTCAGCCAAATTAGAGTCTTTGATCTTGAAGGTGAAGAGACTAGGGACAGGATCTATAATCGTATGGCCAAGCTGACCTGCAAGACCATAACCCTGTATAAAATTGTAGTAACATTGCATAATTATAATAACAGGTTCATGAATAAAATAATCTTAAAGCTCAAACAACCTGCTTGCTACTTCCAGTGGCAATTAACAGATAATCAGCTTCAACAAGATCAGCAGTTGGAGAAGTACGCATCTCAATCCCGAGATCAAACTTCCCAGTAGCTTTGCTAGTCACAGTAGTCACAGTTTTTCCTGTCTGCACCGACACTGCAAAGAGTGAAGCATTAAAACAATTTGCAGTAAAGCAAAAGCATTTAGGGGCCGTTTGGTTCATCCGGGGTAAACGGAATGGAATGAACAAAGGGAATGGAAGAGAATGGAATGAAAATACCTAATATTCTCTATGTTGTTTGTTTTAAAAACAAAGGGAAACAATCCCATCAACTCACCACCACACAACCACCCCACAACCACCACACAACCACCTAATTCATTCACTTTCTACCTTTTCTAGCCACTATCCGTCCACCAAACCACCAGCCGCACCTTCGCCGGCCCCCACGCAGCTCTCCCTTCCCCGAAAATCAGCCCCGAAAACCCTAGAAACATCCCACCCCTGAAAAACATCCTTCACTCCCCAAAAAACCCGCCGTCCGACCCTCCCCCACCCTCGAAACCCTAGCGGCTAGGGATAGGGAGGGATTTCTAGGGTTATACGGGGTTGGGGATGTTTTTGCGAGGAGGGGAGAGTTTTACGGGGAGGGGGAGAGGCGGCGAGGGCCGTCGGAGACGCGGCGAAGCGTGGGTAGTGCGGTGGTCGGGTTTCTTGGTGGTGTGTGTAGGTAGGAAGGTGGTGATGTGGTGGTGGCTAGGGAATGGGAATGGAAAAGTCTAGGGGGGGGGGGGGTGGGGAATGAACTTAGAGGGATTTGGGGTAATGAAGAGGGTAAAGGGAATGGGAAAAATGGTCTAACAAACAACAAAGTCAACAATAAAGGGAATGAGGGTAGTTGATTCCCATTCCCTTTGATGATTAACCCTAACCAAACGGCCCCTTAGTGTTATGGAGAAACTCAAAGGGTGCACTTAGACTATGTAAACAGCATGAAGAATAGATTAAGGAAAGGACTGTTGTTTTGTGAATCATAGGGTATTCTGAGAGGAGATGATACTTGCAATATTTTATCCAGGTTTTTCGGACACTCAACCTTAAGGAAAGGCAAAGAAGAACTAACCACTGAGGCACACACCTTAAGGTGTCATGAATGAGCCTTCCCATTACACTTATAGCTGAGAATCAAATAACAATCAAATGCTAAATTACTGATCAAGTAATCGTCATTGTACCCCAAATTGCCATCTCAAAATTCTAACGCATCTCAAGTCTTCTATATCAGCAAACGAATCATAAGTGACTTCCCGAATCTGAGTAATTCTACTACAATGCCACAAAGTAATTTCATAGTAATTTAATCATTTGACATCATTTAAGTTCTTTCCAGAGAATTGATCAACAGAGTAAGCTTTACATCTGACGTGAGCACATAGTACTCCCTCCGTCTATCTTAAAGCTTCATTTCTCACAAAATTCTTGTCCCAACAAAACAAAATAAAAACACATTTTTCATTTTTGTAGGGTCCATAACCGCTACTTTTTCTATACACTTTTAATCAACCGAACCCCCCTAACCCCTTACTTTTACTCAACAAGGAAAGGCGATTCCATCCCACAATAAACTGTTCTCCCTACCTTCATATCCAACTTTAATCAACTATACCCTGCCACAATACCTCTCCTAGAAGTCTAAAACTATGCTCCTAGGAGAAAAGGGCTTTTATTTAGGGACGACGGGGTGAAAAATTTGAGGTATCAGCATACAATATTCTATAAATTCCCAATATACATGAAATTATTAGGAGACGGGTAAAAATGCACTCTTTCTCCAACCATGCTATGAGAATCTGAGACAAGTCAGACAAATGAATAGAAATTCAAACCACTGCTTTCTTACTTTTTTTTTTTTATTTTTTTTATTTTTATACATGGTGCACCTACTCTTTAAACATGTATCACTGCACCGTTTCAAAGTTCTTTTACATAAACTATTACGAAATCGATAACAACAATATAATGGCATAAGGCAAGTTGATAAATACCTCCTCTTTTTCTTGCTTCAGTCATTAGGCAATCAATAATTGAAGTTGAGCTATTGCTGACCGGAAATACCCGACCATCACTTTCCGTCTGATTTCAGTACCGTACATATGCATAGAAAGACCACAGAATAACAATAAATTACTTTTGTGATAGCAGACAAAAAAGATGAAGAACGAAAACAAAGGGTTTAGAAAATATAGACGACCTTGAGTTTGACTCCACGACTAGTAAACCAGGACATAGTATCAAGTGGACTATGCATGCTAAAGAAAGATCCCTTTAACTCTTTGTTTCCCCTAGGGTAATGTTCTGCCATAATCTGCAAGAAATATTAGTGATCAACGACGATGAAATGAAGCCTATAAAAATAATTTTAAGAAGTATTAGCAAGAAGAATGACCATTATTTTTCATAAACTACACATAATTATTGTAGATTTGTTGGTTGTAGTAGTAGCAGTAGTAGTAATTTCAATAGTAGCGCAAATGAATACAAGTCAAATATTATTTCATAATGTTAGTACAAATTACATCTATCCTTTTCTAACAGAAGCCGCTACGAAAGCATGGTGAGACACAACACACTTTAAAAATATCATTATTTGCAAGTAGGCTACCATAATGCCAAAGCTCTTATGCTGCACTTACCACATTGTCAGGGCAATGTCCATTGGTCACATTGCATCTACCTCCTCCAGATATTTTTACCTGCATCATGCATAGATTAAATAAATCCAGATCAACATCACTAATTCACCATAGACATGAAATAAAATTTCTAAAATTAAAAAAAAGATTAGACATATAATGTTGAGAGAAAGGAAAGAAATATTGACAACTGCTCAAATATATTAAGAAGGTAGCATTATATTCTCAATAAACTAATTCAAACAATCAATTTTTGGCAAAGGAGTGATGAACACCAGTTATTAGCTTTTGGGGTAGTGTTTCACAAAAGCTACCTGAAGATACATAATTCCCAATCATAGCACCCTATGTCGGTATGTCCCTATGATTGGACATTGCAAGAGATCTGAAAAATAGACCGGAAGATTGCCTAAAACCCATTCATGACCGGAAAGAAAATAATCCCACGACTTTAGCTAGCACAAATACAATCAGATCCACAAGCCCTTCAGTTAACATATAGCCAGAAATATTAACAAAAGGGAAAAAAACAAGCATCAGCTGGGCACCTAGCTCCAGTGCAAGCCTAAAGCGCTGGCAGGATCTACAGAGCCCCCTCAAGGCAGTCACTGAAATGCCTTTGTAGTGCTGGTCTAACCTTATTTCAATGGCCAGATCATTTTCTCATTTTAAATTAAGGGGTCAATCTGAGGTCATGTGGCTTGTTCCAAAACAAAAAAGCTCTATGCTCTCATAATACCCAAATCAATTCATAAATCATTTACTGTGCTCAGTCAATTTCAAGTTCCATTCAAAAGTTTGAGATTTCATCCAAGGACTCTAGACAGGAAAGTTATTACTTGTAAGGGTCATCAGTATTTATTTCCAGAAGTAAAATTGTTCTTTCATTTCTAAATTGTTATTGAGCAACCTAAATTTCATGATGCAATGTGTTCTGATATCATGCTTGTATTACTATGTAAATTTATTGTATATTGGCTTGTAATGTTAGTGCTTGGAGTTATGATACGTTGTCACCTTTTTTTTTTAATTGTTTTTTTTTTTTTTAATAATTTATTTATCACTAATTATGACCTATTTCAATGTTACCGTGCATAACAAGATGATTATGAAGATATGAACAAACAGTTAGATACCGTGCAATTTGGATTACTTTACTCAAACCGTCACCATATATTAGTCATAAGTGTGTTTGTATGCTATTTCATAGCTAATTTCACCTATTTCATAGCTAATTTCACTTGTCGAAAGATTATCGAGTAGAGGCCAACATGGAATTACGGCTCTTGGTCAAATCTATACCTTCATTCTCGAATCCAAATTGGTTCAACTGTTCAAGATCATATCGAGTTATAATTCTCTTAGATCAAGATGCTTTTCGGATTAGCACTTATTAGTCCCTTTAGCTGTCCCGTTCACAGAATCCATCAATAGTTTAGAATTCTTTTAAGTACTTGCTAGGGACTCTACTTTTTCCCTATCGTATCCCTGATCAAGCAAGCTAATTTATAACTTCTAAAATTACCATTCATATGCACATTTACAATGATAGGCTAGTTATTTTATCTCTACACAACCCAAACTACTACTTAAGGTAATGTTTCACAAAATCTACCATAATTAATTTCCAAGGTATTAAATGGATTAAAATCCTACTTTGACAACTAACCTCTAAGGCTCTAACAACTGACAATTATCGACTAACAAGTAAGAAAATAGCTAAGTGCTAGAATCTACAAACACTACAACTAGTCATTCCAAATTATTGTTGGGGAATATCAGATAAACACAATATCGGGAAAAATAACAATATACGGAACTATCAAAACAACACACAAGATTTTTATGTGAAAAACCCCACCTCTAACATTAAGGAAAAAACCCCTGGTCCAACACAAAAATAGTTTTACTAGCAAATAATTTCGGGAGTACAATGATCACCACCACAATTACAATAACCAATACAATGTATTTTAAGATGGTCTACATTAAGTACCCTTAACATTGGTACTTATACTAAACCTAAAAATACCCCTCACGTACTTGTTTCTTCAGCAACTCATCAATCTTCTCATGTATAACAATTAACCAAGTCAATACTTGGAAGAACTTGTTCCCCCAAACTAAAACTAGATACATCAAGTCTAAAGTCTTCCTTCCATTAACTGACTTCAACCAACTTAGACTTTAGTGTCCACACCTTCAATTCCCACGCACTTCTTTTTCTTTCATTTCTTACAACAAAAAGCATATTACTACTAAAATAGTAACACTACTTAACTAATTGTGATTTGGGGAGATTAATCCAACATATTCCTCCCTCGACCCGAATCACCAAACATTTCCACTAAATCACAAAACCGATGCCACTCCTCGAGATCGTTCCCGACCTCAATTTTGTGGCCTTAAACAACTTGGCCCTTCACATAACAAATATTGTTATCGTACTTCTAGCTACCTCCGCAGTCATCTTATACCGCCACTATCAATTACCATCCGTATTATGAGGAAATCTTTCAAACATAAGAAACAATATAGCTTGGATCTCTGAACTAGCACCGCTGCTAGCTATTGCCAAGAACACGCTATTTAACCCCCACAATACTAGGTAGACTTTCGATACAAGGCTACAACTCAATAGCTTAGATCTGCCATCTTGTACCATCGCTGCCACCACAGAATATGACATTTGACCATCACAATATCAAGTGGACTTTTGACACAAGGGCACTACTTCTCTTGTACCGCCATTATCACCATGGAACCTGCCACTTGACCACCCATCTAGGGCTGTCAAACGGGTCGTGTCGTGTTCGTGTCAATGTTAAACGGGTTGAAAAACCCTTAACCCAAACCTAACACGTTTATTAAATGGGTTGAAAACCCTTGACCCAAACCTAACCCGTTTATTCGGGTAACCTTTTAACCCACATAATGTAAAGTAAACTAATTAATATTCAACATAGTATTTAAAAAGACATACATCATTAACGATGCTACAAGTGCTTAAAGTTAGTGATTTTGGCGAAAGATACTACAAGAGTATAAAGATATTGGTTTTAGCAACCCAACCAATACATAAGAGTTGTCCCAACCTTTAAATTGACAAACTGTCAACTTCTAAAACATGCATCAGTACTTAATTTCATGGATTACGTATATGGTTTAATAAGTATGAAATGTAAAAGAGTTTAAAAATTTTATTTGACCGCTAAATTAAATCGCCAAACAATTACCAAAATTTAAGAATAGCGCCAATGCTTTCTACAAAACTAGTACAGTACAAGTTTAGAATAAAAAAAATAGTTTTCTTTTACTACTTAATAATTGGGTTAAGCGTGTCAGGTTCGTGCTAACGGGTTGTCGTTCAACCCATTTATATAATTGGGTTATGCGTGTTGGTTTCGGGTTGAAAATTTCAACCCAAACCTAGCCCGTTTAATTACGTGTTGAGTTCGTACGTGTTAGGTTCGTGTCAACCCAATTATTTAATGGGTCGAGAATTCTTGACTAAAACCTGTTGGGTTCGTGTAATCGTGTCGGGTTGTCGTGTCGGGTCAGCTTTTGTCAGCCTGACCCATCCGGAGGACTTTCAAAATAAGACACATTGGTCTTTAATCGCGAGGCTACACATATGAAGGAGTCTCCCACAAAACGGAAATGCAATTACGACCAAGATTGCTTCACAACCATGCGACTTGAATACCCCTTGTTGGGCCTGAATCATCCACCTTGATGGGCAGCATGCACACCACAACTCCACGTTAATATGATATTGTCTGCTTTAGGCCTAGCTTGCACGGACTTGTTTTTGGGTACCTTCAAAAAGGATCATACTAATGGAGTATGCTTCACTTATAAGGAAATTCTCTCTTCCATATTTCTTCCATGTGGAATTTAGGATGAACAAAACCCTAACAATTAGTTAATCTTCCCAAATCACAATTAGTTAAGTAGTATTACTATTTTAGTAGTAATATGTTTTTGCTGTAACAAATTAAAGAAATGAAAGAAAATAAGAAGTATGTGGGAATTGAGGTGTCCAAAGCACAAGTTGGTTGAAGTCATTAAATGGAAAGAAGATTTTAGACTTGATGTGTCTAGTTTGGAGGAACAAGCTCTTCCAAGTATTGACTTGGTTACTTGTTGTACATGAAAAGATTGATGAGTTGTTGAAGAAGAAAGAAAGGATGAGCATTATTAATCGAAGGGTGCTCAACCAAGAGGCAAGACAAGAAGAAGTGAGCTGGCAAGAAGAGCAAGAAGGTTCTAGCAAAAACGTAGTAGCTAGGAAGTGAGAGAGGCAGTGAGTGCATCTCAAGTAGAAGGAGAGCACAATAGTTGTAGTAGTGAGGGAGGAAATGACATAGAGGCAAATAAGATATTAATGTGAGGGGTATTTTTAGGTTTTGTACAAGTACCAATATTAAGGTTACTTAGCGTAGATTATCCTAAAATACTAATATTGTAATTGTGGTAGTGGACTGGTGGTTATTGTACTCCCGAAATTATATTTAGTAAAGTTATTTTTGTCCTTGGAGATTGGGGCCATAGTTTTTCCCCTTATTGTTTAGGTGAGGTTTTCCACGTAAAAATCTTGTGTGTAGTTTTTGTATTATTCTTCCCTACAATTTACCCTTAGACCATCCAAATTACTCAAGCAAAGCAAAGGGGCATTACGGGGTTTCTTCCTACTTGTTCTTCCCAAAAGAAATGTCTCGATTACAAAGCCCATCTTTAACTATTTATCTCATCTACACAAACTAATCCAACAACATATTACAAAGTAGCATTTAATTGTTATACATCACTAAGAAAATGTGATCAAAGTTGATGCATGAATAGTCTAAAGTCAAATTGTTACAAATATTCATGTATTGAGAGACTATATTGCAAAAGGAATACCCTTAGAAATTCCAAATTAATTACTGTAAATCAAATCTTTTTGCAAACATGTATTGCATTCATACAAAATACAGAAAGTTTATCAGCAAAACAAGCTCATGCAAAAAACGAAAGAGAGTTAAAAGTGGTGGTACCTTAGATAATGGATGTCCTTTCTCAATGACAATAACATTGAGTTTGGGTGCGACAGTCTTTGCCCAAATTGCGCCATAAATTCCGGCAGCTCCGCCACCCACCACCACCAACAATTCTTGATTACACTGCCCAAATTTGAAAAACATACATATAAAACAGGGATAAAATTGTAATTTGCGAAGGAGAGAAAAAGAGAGAGAAAGGTGATACCTTTGGATTGGGAAATTGGGCAAAGATTATTGGGAAATTTAATTTTCTAGAATTTTTGTTTGAATTATTGGTAAAGGGTACTGGAAAATTGCAGTTTCGATGAAGGAAGCTGGATTCAAGAACTAAGTTTAAGGTCATGGGTGTGTACTAGTTATGGGTATGGAGTGCTGAGGTTGTTCAGGTTTGCTGTAATTTCCAATTTTTCTGCAAGCGCAACAAGATAAAATGGAGAGGTAGTGATAGATCACTACCAGCTATGGACTCGTTGAGTCCATAGCGAGGGCAAAAATGTAATTTCGCGTATTACTATGTTGTAAAAAACTGGTCTCTCTCCTCTCAATAATAATATTCAACTCCATAATAACCGTATAGATATCAACCATAACAGTACACAATTAATAATAACAATATACAAGTCAATAATAACAGTACAAGTTAATAATAGCTGAGCACCGACAAACAATTATCGTCGTCAACTTCGACGGAACTCTGAACTTCCAGAAGTGATGCGACCACTTGCTGCTTTGGCGAAGAAGCGAGTAGCAGAAACACGGTCGCTAGAATCACCAGAAGCCGATGAAGTCGGGAAATTTCGAGGCATTGAAAGTTGTAAAAGTCTCTAGAAAAATTGGAAAGGAAATTGTGAAATTGAGGAAAAGGGAAAGAGAGAGAAAGAGGAGGGTCCGCAACATAGAAGAGAAGAGAAGAGGGGAAGAGAGGGAAAGAGGAATGTTTGCAACCCAGGAGAGAAGAGAATAGGGGAAGAGAGAGAAAGTGAATTTTTTTAAAAAAAAATACATTTTTTTTTAATTATGGTATGGGCTTCCCACTATCCATACCTGGTAGTGGGCTATAGTTACTCGAGGTAGGACTGTGGAAGGATTCAATTTACTTTTTTCTTTTTTTTTTACTGAAACAAAATGGTGGAGAGGTGGGACTGTGGGAGATATTAAGGCCCCGTTCACTTCACCTTATTTTTGCTGAACTGAAATTATTTTTACTAAAACAAAATTATATTTGCTAAAGTTAAATTATTTTTACTGAACTTAAATTAATTTTAGAAAATTTTGAGTTTTGCTACCTGTGAAAGACATGCATTTCGATTTTGCTACCTGGGAAATTTTTTATTTTATTTTACTACTGTATAAAGTGAGGTTTGTTAGAAAATGCTACCAGTTAACGACTTCTGTCACTTTTAAAGTTTGGGGGCCCCACCTAATTAACTAACCTTCCCTTATCATCTTCTCTCTCCACGAATCTACCCCCGTCAACCTAATAACTATCTTTCTCACTCAATTGAATTCCCTTCAACCCCCAAATTTAACTCCATTAAAGCCCTTTTTTTTACCACGAATTTTTCTCTCTCATCTGTCAGCATTCCCATCTTTCTTTATCTCTACTTTTATGCAACTTGGAGGTGAAAGTGCTTGCGTGGAAGGTGTTGGCTGGTATAGCGAAGCAGGGGAGGACGACCAGGTGGAAAGATTCGGCATCTCCATTGTTGGGAACTCGAAGATTCAACTGACAACGCTTGATTACATGGTACGAAACCCTATCTATTTATAGTGGTCCACATATGGTGGTAATTTTTTAATAATGTATGGAATTTGTGGTATTTTAGGGAGAATTTGAAGTAAACCCTAGACTAGTGAGCTTTGATTGTTTTAAGCAATGTTGTTTGACTAATTTAAAAGTGATGTGGACACACTTATGTGGTAGGGTATGGGTGTCTAAAATTGTCTTTATTTTTTGTAATTGAATTGATTTAGGTACTGTTAGGAATTAAATAGTGTTTGATTTGTTTATTGTTGTGTACTTGTAGATTAAAGAAATGGATGATGGTGATGATAAAGTTGATATTAAGATTAGAATATTTGGTGGTTTTGTCTATAAGAGTCGTAGGGGAACTGAGTACCAAGTGTATGAAGCTGGGTTTGCTTATTGGAAAAGGGATGTCCCTTTGACTTGGTTAACAGTAGGGTATTTAAGATATTGCTATGCTGAATGGTTTAGGGAAAGGGGAAGGGATGTACCTAACATCTATGTACTTTAGTATAAACAAAAGGGTAAGACTTGGATGACTGGTAAGAGGAAGATAGAAAATGTTGAGGATGTACAAGGGTTTATAGAAGCCAAGCACAGGGATGGGTATTTGGAGCTTTTTTGTACAGTTTCTGATGACCTTACCCCCAGTGAGGACCCCCCAGAGAACTTTAGTTGATGATAACAACCCCACCACAATCTCATAACAATCCAGCTTCAATGTTGGTCATATTGAAATTGCTTCCAACACAACCCAAACAGAACCACCCAAAAAACAACAGTCCTCAACTGTGACTTCAACCCCACTTAAAACCCAAAAAAAACACAAGAAACTGTTCAATTTGTTGTGAGAAGGAGCCCAAGATTGTGTAAAATACTTGAAACACAAAACACTTCTACAGAGAATAAGGTGAGGAGAAGCCCTAGGTTTTCCAGATCTACTGATAAGGAGAAGGGTAAACCGAGTAAAGAAGATGGGGATGCTGGTGTAAGGCTTGGTAGGGGTAAAAAGAAGGAAACTGGGAATGGTAAAGCCAGGAGAGCTCTGCAGTTGGATGAAGAGAATGGATCTGGGTCTGGATCATCCAGCTCGGATGCAACTGACCTAGACATTGATTGGGGTCCTGGGGAAGAAGAATTAAAAAGTGATGATGATGAATGGCATAGGCAAACTAGAGAAAGAATCTTGAAAGAAGTAGATAGGAGTTTGGAGGCTGTGAGACATGGAGCTGAAGCTTCACAGGAAATTGTTGTGCATAGTGAGGATAAATTGATACAACTGAATAAGGACATTGGTTGTAAGGGACTTCAACTGCAGGAAGAGGAATCTGATTCAGATGAGCTTAGAAGTTTACATGGATCAGATGAGGAAGAAGATGATAGTCCCTGGTTTCATGCAAATACTGATTTCAAAAAACCAATTGTGTTAGTCAACAAGCTCCAATTCACTAACAACACCATTTTAAGGAAAGCCTTGAGGACACATGTAATAGAGAACAGATATGAGTATTACTATCTGCACAATGGGGGTGAGAGGATAACTACAATTTGTAAGAGAAGGTGTAGGTGTCAATGGAATTCCAAAAGAAGTATTTTGCCAGGAAGCTGCAAGTGAAGTAATAAGGTTAAAAAATGCAACTTCAAGGTGGCTGCTAGAAGACTATATAACAATGCAGCTTGGCAAATCAAAGATTTGAGGCTCAAACATAGCTGTATGAGGAGTAAGGTGAACTCCAAGGTTACTGCTCGGTATCTTGCCGAGAAGTATCTTGAGGAATGGAGGCACAATCCAAGTTGGAGAATCAAAAGTTTAAAGGCCAGGGTTCTGAGTGACTTATGCATAACCATAAGTTATTCCAAAGGGTGGCTTGCCAAAGCTAGGGCTAAGCTAAAAATATATGGGTTTGCTACAGAGCAATATGCCAGAGTATGGGATTATGGCAAAGCTGTTATAAAGTACAGTCCTGGCTCTAGGGTGTGTATAGTGGTAGAAGGTGAAGAATGCAGCCCTAAACCTCCATTGTTTATGAGGATGTACATATGTCTGCAACCATTGAGAAGTGGTTTCATAAAAGGTTACAGACCTCTAATAGGTGTTGATGGCTGCCATCTGAAGGGAGCCTATCCAGGACAAATACTGGTGGTAGTAGGGAAAGATGGAAACAATCCGATCTACCCTTTGGCTTGGGCTACAGTTGACGTAGAAACAAGACTTTGTACATGTAAAACAGGGTCTCCTAGAAGCCTTTGAACTGCAAGTATCATTGGCTGAGAAAAGGTACTGTGTGAGGCACATTTGGACCAACTTCAAACTCCAATTCTCAGGTTCCACCTTTAAGGAGCTGTTCTGGAATACTGCTAGAGCTACAATAGTGGTGAGTCACTTTCATGTATGTTCCTGTTGTTGTAGTAGAATTTTGTTAGTGGTTAATCAATTTGAGTTGAATTATGCTAAGGTTTAAAGAATACACTCTGCTACCCTTGCTGTAAAATGATTCATGTTAATCATTTGTAGATCAACTTTGTCTAGTATGTAAGTGCTAGGTTGATATTTGTTTCATTTACATTTGAGCACATTTTGGTGAGGTTCAACCAGTAATGCTCATTTTGTCCTACTTGTGTTTGTTTGATGTGGTAGATTGACTTTGAGATTGCAATGGAGTCAATTAGGTTCCTGTCTGAAGATGCATATGTGTACTTAGATAATATTCCAGCTAAGCATTGGTCTAGGCATGCATTTCCTACTGATTGCAAATCAAATATGCTATTGAAAAATGTTTGTGAGACATTCAATGCTGTAATAAGAGATGCAAGGGACAAGCCAATACTCACTCAGATGGAGTGGTTAAGAAGGTATGTGATAAAGAAGCATAATTATGAATGGGAGGCTGTCCAGAACATGGATGGGAAATTAATGCCCTATGTCACTAAGGTTTTTGAGAGGATTGGGAGGGCAGCAAGGTACAGTATAGTCTAGGTTTTCAGAAGAGACTCCTATGAGGTTGAGCTGAATGGTGATGTAGTGCTAGTTGACTTAGGTAAGAGAACTTGCACATGTTACCATTGGCAATTAACTGGAATTCCATGTGTACATGGCTTTGCATGCATATTGGACAAGAGGGCTAACCTAGAAGACTATGTAGATGTCTATTACACTAGGCAGACGTATATGTATGCATATGAGGAACCTATGAAACCTATGCCTGGACCTAAGCATTGGGAGAAGCATCATTTCAGGGAGTCATTGCCTCCAGCAATAAGAGCAATGCCTGGTAGGCCAAAGTAAAAAAAAGGAAGCTAAAGAGAGGTGAAGGAGCATCTAACTGCAGTAGCAAGCCTGCTAAGACTCAGAAAAATCAGAAGAGGTGCAAGAACTGTGGACAGCCTGGTCATTATGCCTAGATTTGTGGCAATGCACCAAGTCAACCTTTTGCAGCACCACCAGGCAAGCCTATTTTGCAAGATGATTGGAACAAGCAGCAAAGAAGGAGGAATGAGCAAAGGGCTGCTAGTAAGGTGTGTATTTTATGCTGCACATATGTTACTCAATTATGTAGTTTTTTCCCTTAATTTTCATTGTCTCCTCACTTTCACCTTTTATTTATTTATTTATTTTTTGGTGTAATACAGACTGGTGGAAACCCTGGTCCATGGAGCATAGCTAACAGGAAATTTCCACAAGAAAAACCATCACAAGACCCTCCAGTCTGCACCCAAGCATCCCAGGCATCAACATCTACAGCACCACCAACACACTAAAAAACCGTGAAGGGGAAAAAGAAGAAAACTTAGGATGCACTAGTTTTTTAAGTACCAAGACTTTTATCATTGTGTGTAAATGTAATCTGCAACTGTGCTACTGTTTCAGGTTATCTTTTATTTAGGACATTCAATGTCTGTAACAACCCAGTACTTAACTGTGATCTTTTGCACGCACTTTAGTGCCACTAATGCTATTAGTAACTTTTATCTTTTGCATACACCGTGATGGTTAAATTGCTATGATAATTGAACACTTTATTGTTGCTAACAAAAGACATTGCAACTTTCATTCATAACAATTCACAATCTTACATATAAAAGTTCTACATAACAATTAATAAACACTAACCCACTTAACTACCTAATTGTCATTTACGTACAACTAAAACAACAACAATCACCAATACACAAAACATGATAATTGCTAGGACATCTGTGCATCCACCAACATAAATCTGTTTCCCTTATTGTATTTCTTTCTGTCAGAACTTAGAGCTTTGCACTTCACTTGGAGGTTGTCATTCTCAATCAGCAGACACCTTCTTTGCCCATTCAAATCTTCAACTTCTCTCTGTAGTGAGTTAATCTCCCCCCTCATCAGTTTTTTGTCCAAAAGAAGCTGATTGATTACATCCCTTTGCCAGTTAGTGCCATCTTCCTCATCCACCCACTTAAAACACTTGCATCCCCTAGTTTGTGTGTTAGGATCATAAAATTTGCAAGCTTTGAACTTCCTACAAGGGTTCTCTCTTGTCCATGATGTGAGTCTACCCATAGGAATGCCACAGTCACATTTCCTCTGTTTTGAGGGAGAACCTCTAATCAATGACATTCTAACTTGCAACTCCACCAAAATTTATCAATAATTACATTCATACATAGGTCATAAACCAACCCAAACCATCAATTTTAACCTTGCATATCCTAATTAAAAACCCCCAATTCTAACAGTAACATGAACCCTAATTCGTTTCAATGTTGTAAACTACCAATTAAACCTATTCCAACTGAAATTGCGATACAATATCATTCCCAAACACTAACAAATACAATAAACTACCACTAATTTGAAGGTAAACTGCAATTCAATCAAGTTGATTGGTTTCGCATAAAGGAATTAATTGACAAAATTAAAGGTGATCACCTTAAAATCCTTCAATGTCAAAACGAAATATGCACCTTCAAACCAAAAACACTTCGGAATTTATTGGATTTGTGAAAATTTTCTTCAAAAATTGATTTTAATTGATTGATTTTTGTTAATCTATGTCAAGGAAGTGAATGTTGGGGAAATTAGGTCCAGACTATTTACTTAAATTGAAGGGAATGACAAAAGAGCTGTTACAATGGGGACCCCAAACGTCAACAGTAACAGACGTTGCATACTGCCGGTAGCAATTTTTAACAAAGTTGACTTTGTATGGTAGTAAAATAAAATAAAATTTTTCCCGAGTAGCAAAATTGAAATGCGTGTCTTTCACAGGTAGCAAAAGTCAAAATTTCCTTAATTTTACTGAACTGAAATTATTTTTGCTAAATTGATTATTTTTACTGATTTTCCATTATAATTCTTCTTTAAGATAACTGAATTTTACTGAACTGAAATTATTTTTAATGAACTGAAATTAATTTTACTGAACTAAACTTATTTTAACTGAACTGAAACTATTTTTATTTAATATTTTTTTTAAGGTGAAGTAAACAAGGCCTAAGAGAGGATTCAAGTTTTTTTGTTTTTATTTTTTTTTCACATCTTCGTTTCACATTAGTTCGGAGTTTTCGGACTAGAATTGTCAATTCATGTGCTCTTTATTTGGGTTGGATTCGGATATATAGTTTGGGCATAGGTTATCATTTACGTAGTTAATTGGGTCAATTTAACCTCTAGGTTGGGCTTAGGTATGAAGTGGGCCAAATTTGGTGCGGTTTAAATCTAATAAGGGTTGTTCTCTTCAGCTTATTTTCAGTTCAGTTTAGTTCAGCTCCAATAAGTTCAGTTCATTTCTTAATTTCATTCTCTCGTAATATATTCAATTCAGTTCAGTTCAGCTCCAATCAGTTCAATTCAGTTCAGCTCAGTTCAGTAAATCAGAACAAGCGATGTTGGGTCATTTATAATGATCTTATTGTATCATACTAACATCATTCAATCTTTTATTCGTATGAGATTATTTTGTTTGTATTTATTGAACTTATTTTGTTTTTATGTACTCTATCTAAATTATTTTATTTAAACTTATTTTTTGAAATTATTTTTTCTAATCAATTAATTTGAGAATTGGCAAATATTTCATATAATTGAGGAGAATTAAAGAGAGCGAGGGAGAGAGAGAAGTAAGTAATAAATGGAGGGAAATTCTGTGGAAAAAAAAAGTTTTTTTTTTTATTATTTTTTATTTAAGGTCATGGATGAGACAATACCGGAAAATTTTGATCAACAATCAGAATCCAACTAAGGTACCACAACAAAAAGTGTTCTATAAAGTATAACTGTATAAAATAGTTTATTTCACAAAAACCGGCTTTCTTTTATAGGGTTTTACTCATAATATTAATGATATTTAGAGCATATGAACATATATCTATACGAAGTATACGGTGCGTTTGTAAATGGTAGATGATATTATACGGTGAACACATCCTATCCTAAATTCCTAATACTTATTTATGTTACGGAGTAATTTTATAATTTTTATGCTTATCGTCTTAATTAAACACCGTTGGATAATTTTATAATTAAAATAAAATTGAAGTACTTTGTTTGTGTCACAACATTGCATAATGGATATAATAATCAGAAACAACCAGTTTGACGAAACCAAAGATTTTTGCTTCTTTTAATCATAATATGATTTGATAATGCTATATTACAACTTAATTAAAAGTGGAAAATTCTAGCTTAGAGTACTTGCTAGTTGCTATATATAAATAAAATGGAATCAAAGAATATAATTAATTGAATGATATATAAGCTATGATATAGTTTTAAGCAGTCTAAGAAGTTGTGGTACACTCCTTAGGAAGGCCTTGAGGAAACCTTTTCAAGTCAGTGCAGTAATTGTAAATCATGTAGTTCTTCTGCACCCATTTCATCCTAGCATGACTCGCGTTATCAAGCTCTTGTGTCAACCACGCATTACCATTAGTCGCGGTGGTTGAACGCGTGCTGCAGCTTGATCTACCCCTTCCCATAACACAAGCATTGGCATTAAAGTTTCTGTATGATGCAGTGAATGGTGCTTTTGACCAATCTGCCTTCACCCTCCCGCCTTGCGTAGCCCAGTCATCTGCGTTCCATAAACTCGAGTATAATCTCATTGGCTGCCTCTTTGGGAATGGAACTCCAATCGACTCAGAGTTCTTGAACTCTCTGATGGCTGTTCCGTCGACTGAGAATCTGTAAATGTGTAAACACCATCAGCCTTTTCTCCCCTCAAAAGCCTTATAATGATTATAAGGAGGTACGATTTTGTAAGAAGATAATTATTTTCTTTGACAAAATTTCTGTATCCGACCTTAAATAGTATACGTAACTATTAATTTCTATACATGTGTAAATATCATCAGCATTTTCTCCCCTTAGAAGTTTTATAATGATTACAATGCAATGATTTGGTAAGACAAAAAATTTATTAATAAAAAATTTCTTTATGACTATGAATAGAATATGTGACTATTAATTTCAGATGAAGGTTGGGGGGCAGGGAAGGGCGGACTAGTTAAGTAATTACATGAATGAACGTAAACTTACATGATTCTTCGGGGATTCCAGAGGATAGAATATGTGTGGAAATCAGCGGTAGGATCAAACCAAAGGTGAAATTGTTGTTCCCTTCCTCCTTTACCTTGGCTAAAGACATTGGTATGGAGAGTATAGGGTTGACCAGAGACATTTCCTAAGAACTCGAAGTCAATCTCATCATGAGTTGGTCCTTGTGATGACAACTGCATAACAAATAAACAACCAAATTTAATCAACTGATCATATAGAACTAAAAACTTGGTTCTTGAAGCAATTGATCTTACAATAATGATAATAGTATGAGACTTACGTAGTAAGCAGTGACAGTACCAGCAGAGTTACCAGGGACGAGTTTAAGCTGCATATCAATCTTACCGAACAAATACTCGTTTTTGGACTGAAATCCAGAACCAGAGGTTTTATCAAGTGAAAGAGTAAGTTGTTGGCCATTCCTAACAATCTTACCCCGACCATTACCCCAGGTTATGTCGAAGTCTCGGTGGAAGTTCCCAGCCGCCGAGACTACGACAAATGAAGAAGCAATGATCAAGAGTGTACACAACAAAAGACTAGTAACATGTGTTTTGGTAGCAGCCATTATGTGTTTTAGTAAATGAAAAAAAAGTGGACTAAGAAATTATTAGTGAAAATTGATATGTTACGTTCGAATGGCGGATACGTATATATAGGTAAGAAAAAGGAGGACGACGAAGGCGAAACAGCTGGTAGAAAGAAGGATTACAGAGGAAGGTCATGGTCTGAAGTTGTGGAGGATGAAGGTGAAACAGCTGCAAGTTTAGCTGGATGGATGTGTTGGTAGCATTAAAGCAGTGGGGCGTTATCTGCTTTTTTTGGTTATGTAATATTCTTTCCATTTTTTTTAAGTGTTTCACTATAACTTTTACACTATTTATGTACACTATTTTAACTAATATTGATACTTTGTAGATAAAACTAAACATAATTACGTAATACGTGATACTAGTTAAAATCGCATCATATATATAGTTTCTGAGCATCATCTTTTTTTAACTTTTACTTTTAATTAAAGATATTATTAGTCAAAGTTTTGTGCTGGTATTTATATCGTCGAAAATAAAAGAACTTTGTAGGAAGTATGGGAGGGTAGAATTTGTGGTTGTGGACCTACTACACGTTTAAAATTTGTTGCAGACGCCTGGATCGTTAAGGGTTCAAAAAAGGGTGTTCAAAACTTGTGATTCATAACCATATTGGCCAACTTGCCAGGGTATACATAGCTGAGAAATGAGGTAACTAAATTGCTTTATTTTTATAAATAAGTCGGCAGGGATGCTGTGTAGGATTTTGGATTATAGTGGATTTATTTGGATAAGGAATTAGTCTCGTGATGCATTACAAGTTACACAAGTTATTTGTCTAAGCTAGCTAATTTCTATAAGATGAACGATTTTAAAAGCTCACATTGAGTTGGAAACTTAAGATATGTATGACTATAGGAGTACTTAATAAGTATATCAGTTTGACTTTTTCTACTATTCACATAATGGCTTTAACTTGATTAATTTATTAACATACAAAAAAACAAATGTTATTGTATAAATTATTGTTGAATTTGTTATAATGTATACTTTCATAATATCAATTTTCCTATAATTTAATTAATATATGATTAGATAAATTAATGATCAAAGTCGTGTCTCGGCATGCGTATTTAGTCAAATTGTAACACTTATTAAAGCACGAAGGGAGTATGTAACACTTGCACATATTGCACTTTACTCTATCAATGAATTGGAAATAGAGGTGTCAATTCAGTTTTTTTGTTTGAGTTTAGGTCGGTTGTCATTTTGAATTTGAGTCATGCTAACTTATTATGCTTATGCAAATTAAATTATTAAATAATAAATTGAACCAGTTATCGGTCATTTTAGGTCGATTAGTTTTAGACACCTTTAATATGAATCCCATCCCAATGAAATTGAATCAAGTGACAACTTTATTAATCTCTAAAACAGATATGTTTGCTACTAAAAGTTTCTTAGTGGTGTCAATTTGTGGAAATGAATTACTTTACTTTGAATCAGCTATTAACAGAGGGGAGTGGGTTGGCCAACGTATAGAAGCTGCCAAACTTTAAAGTCTCAGCTTGTATAGTTATAATTTTTGATGAATTTGTTTACTTGTATTTCAAATTCGAATTCAAAAGTTGTTTGATGAATGCATATGGCAAACTATTGATGAATGATATTTAGTGGCGAGAAAATTGGAGGAGCGGAAATATATACTTGTTGTTTAGGGTCAGCATTCCTCAGCAATTTAGCCTAAAAGTTATACAAGTAGATATTTACAAAAATGATTCGACATTATCTTATTAGGTACAACCGGTTAAATCATGAATGAGCTAAGTCGTGGTTATTATTGTTGTTCTCTTAAAAATCTTATTTGTTATGAAGTAATTTTGTCATTTCATACTTTATTCCATCGTTTTTTTTAAGTGATGTTTTTCATAAACTTCTGTTAATTTAAGTGATACACTTCCTCTTTGTGAAAACATTTTAATAATTATATTTATCTTTTTTTAGGTCCCCATCAGTACATTTTAAATCACTTCTCTCTCCCCATGGTCTCCACTCTTACATTCTTTATTATTTCTCTCCTCTTACATCTCAATATTTATTCTTTAATAAATACCCTACCATTACCTATTCACCTTATATAGTTCTCCTAAAAATGTAGCGCGAAAGCTAGTATACCTCTTAAAAATATGGGGGGAATATTAATTTTTTGCTTTATTCCCAATAGTAACCTTAAGGTTACATTAAGGTGAATTTCCAACCAAACACCAAGGTTTGCTTAGTTAATACTACTAGCTAGCACAATTACTCACTAGCATTAAGTGATAAACATTGACTACAAAATGAAGTACAATGATTATGGTAAAACATGATCTATAATTCGTTTACAATGGTTGAAGTACATAAACTAGACTATAAACCACATTTCTAACGGACTTATCTCTCATGCATCAAAGGCAAAACATTCAATTATACATCGCAATTTGAAGTCACGACCAATAATAGTCGAAGAAATGCAAAACAAGCTGCCTTCCAAAGTAAACTCCATTAAGCTCCCAAGAACTTGATCTTGGTAGACCAAAAGGCTAGTTCCATTATATTTTGAGCTATGTACAAATTAATCATCCTGTTCTTTAACTGCGTCTGTATACGCTGAACTCAGAACACATATTGACAGGGTAAAGTTGATTACGGAATTGGCAGGCCACTCAACTCAAGTCGAAATCTGCTGCAGCTGAAAATCGAAACCAACATCAATGTCTTTAATCTTTTGATATATATTTTTGAATTTTGATTCAATGTGAGACATGAGTTAATTGCTTCATTTAAGACATAGAAGCCAAAATGAATTCATTATTTTTTGTTCAGGTTAGTATTTTGGTTTAAGTCAAATACAATAATTAAGGAAAAAGGAAGGAAGCACCTTGCACGCCAACACTCTAGACAGCCAAATTCCAGCAACACATAACAGAAAATTTTCAATTATACTTAATACCAATGGTATTTAATTAAGACGATAAGCATAAAAACAAAATGATAAACCAATCAATTCTTCACAACTCTACAAGCCAAAAAAGAAACACATCATTCAAAAGCTAAGTTTGATGAATGGAAGAGTTAAATTGAACACAAAAAGGCACTGAAGTCGTGTTGCTGTGTATGCTTGCGATGCAAAGAGAGAGCCAGGAAGGCGCTCTCCCTTCAAGAGCACAAAGGCTGTGATCAAGACTAAGGAATAGTAATCTTAATCTTAGTTCAAGCTAAAATGCAACCCCATTTTTCAAAGATGTATGTCCCGTTTTCTATTCAATATGTTCTACTGCTCTCATACAATCCTGTTAATCATGTTATAGCCCCTAAGTACAACATGAAAGATAATGGATGAAAACTAAGCACAACTCAACTCTAAAACATATTGATGTGACTCATGTGAGGTGATCCAAATGATATCTTGGCAAAACATGAGTTAAACATGAAATTCACCAAGCACTATTGATCAGCTCTACCTTTTATCATTAGTAGCTACTTCGTATAATCTAGTCAAGGAATGCAAGAATAGTCATTAACAGGGTAACAAATGCAAAACCTGATGAAAATGACAAAGTATAAAACCCTTAACTAACCTTTGGAAGATGATGGTACAACAAAAACGTGCAATTTCACATGATTAGGAGGAAGAGCCAGCCGCATTGGATAGAGCTTTCCATTCAAAGGACTGCGCGAGCATAATGTAACCTCTGTTAACCCTGTCTCTTCCTCTAACATCTGAGTGAGCTCCTGAACTCCGTTCCCTTTAAAATCTACTGAACGTTCTCCTTCCACTTCATCAACAATGTTTCCATCATCATCCACAACATTATAATGTATAACACGGCCTTCATTTATCACACTCGAAGTACTAAATTCAGCAGGCTGCAAAAGTGTAAATGGATGGAAAAAAAGTCATAAACATTATATTGTCTTAGGCATGTAATTTCAAAATATCCAGTTTTACAAAAACATGAAACAATTAGAAATGCACAATGAATATAGAATTGATCACAGCACACCTTTTTTTGATAATGACTCCATTTCTACATTGTCCAGTTTCAATTTGACTCATAGATGAAGGTAATGATGATTGAATGCACTAATTTTTTTTCTTATTAATGTTTGTTTTTCAATAAAATGATGATTAAGACATGTAATTTAAAGAGAAATTCAATTAAGTACACACTACTCACTCTAATTCAAACCTCTTTACTTAACTAATTTAACCTTTATAATTCCAAACCACCCACCACTTGTAATCTCAATGTATTACAACATTCGTTGCTTAATTTTTTATGCAATCACTTGTTACCTTTCAAAGTTTCAGTAATTATGCAATAATTTAATGCCTCTTAAAAGGAGGCACATTACCTTAATGAAAACTTCGTATTAAATCAAACGAAGGAGAAAATTATCATTTTAAGAAAATTGAAATGGTGTTAGATATAATAGAACGAAAATTAAAGGAAAAGGCAACCTAGTGAGACATAAAATCAAGCCCATGTCACCTAAACACATGAGATCCCAAACCATCTAATAAAAAGAGTATTTTGTCGATGTCAACTATGTAAAATTTAAGATTTTGAATTCCGTCTACATCATTACCTTTATGGCTCTCTCTACACCATAACAAAATAAAACAAATCAATCAATAAATATATGCCACATTACACATATGATATACCCTTATGTTATAATAATACCTCTAACAGTCTAACATACATAACCGTAGATTAAAAAACAAAACATAAAATCAAGGCCATTGAAAACACAATTCAACATTGAAACAAAAGAAAACTAAACTTACCCCAGAAAAAGAAGTGAGAAAAGTAGAAGCATCAAACTGAGACTCACACCTCTCCAACTTACTATCAACATCCTCAACATATTTAACAACTTGTTGCACAACATCATAAACCTCTAAAACCTCAATCTCCCACAAAATCCAATCCTGCGTATGACTCCTACTAGGAACATCATGCGTTATCGAGTTTCGCCAAGGCGGTAACCCGCCATTCGCCCTTAAAAAATTACCGTACCTTGTCTTTAACTTCACCTGCATTCCGTCCCTCATTGGCTCCCATTCGATAGACGAATCGAGCCGTCTCGGTAAAGTTTGTTTTACCTTCTTACCCGTAACACCTAGCAAAAACTCGTCGTCTGTTGCTGTTAAATATTTATCGTAACAGCCTTTGAATCTTACAAGATCGACACCTTCTACCGATTTTACGTACTCGACTGTCCATCGTGCGTACTTTGATCCCCCGTGACGGTCTTGGCAGACGGACTCGCCGTCGTCTTCGGCGATCAAGTACTTGTCGTTGTGGCTGCGTAGACGGACTGTTTTTGCATTTTGAAATAACTCCATTCCAGTACTGCTCTGTTATTTCAATAAACAGCGAAGATGAATCAGAACAACAATAATATTAGTTGCATAAAGAACCACAAATTTTATTCAGTGATTGCTGAAGATGGTGAAATGGGGTTTTGGTAATTTGTGATTTAACTGCAAAATTTGATTCAATTTGTGATTTTTTAATTGACTTGTAATGGGTCTTTTTCAGGTTGAACAGAATTTTCTGGGAAATTGAGTTGAATTTGGAGATTTGATGATGGTTGTTGGGATGTGATTTTTCAACGGTCAGAAGACTGCATAAACCTCGAATTAATCAATAGCAAATTTATCAGGTGAAATGGGCTTTAATCTAATTTTATAGAATAAACTGCAAAATTCAACCTAATTGTTTTTTTTTTTCTTTTTTTTTTTTTTTTTGAAATGTGTTTTTTTTTTTTTTAAATTATTGAATATAATTTCTGGGGTTTTGAGTAGAAGAATTGTTTTCGATATGAGAATATGATCTGGTGTTGTTATAACGGTCAAAAGAAAATTGGTTGGGGTAGATTTAGAAAAAGAGGATATTACTTTTTAATGACAGTTAGAAGTGGATGTAACGATTGCTTTGCCGTAATTGAAAGGGAATTTCATACTATGCATTTGCTGGCAATTTCTATTTTAGTTTTTATTTTTTTTTCTTGGTCGACAACACGTAAACGCGTGTTAGATTCAATTATTGGATCACCTAAACTGGAATTAGCCAGAGAGAAAAAAAAAAAAAAAAAAAAAAAATCTAATTCTGAAGCTGTGGTTTTAGTTAGGATTAGTTAATCTGAATTTCTGATTACGAGTATTAACGAGCTTTTTTACTTTCGAGATCCTTACTGTATTGTGAAAATCTCAATATCGGGATGAAGTGTAATTTGATTCAGATTCAATCGTGTTTGTACTTTTCATATGTGCTGGTTATGTTTGGAATCATAGAGTACTTAAGATTATCATGGAAGATTATAAGAATTAGTCATTGACTTTTGGGTGAGATTGTATTGTTGAGCCTTTGATAGTAGCAGACTGTAGAATGAACAAATAAAAATGACCCAAGTAAAGATGAAAAAAATGGGACAAAGTATGGATTTGAAACAAAAACCAAACAAAAGCGTACCTTGTAAGCACCCACGACAGAAGCAGAAGAGGTAGATGAACCTGATGATACTGATGATTGTCGTGACTGATCACTTTCGTCTTCAACAGATGATCTAGAACTATTATACCAAGTTGCATTATCAGCTAGTGAATAAGAAGTCTTATTATATTCGTTAGCCTTATTAGTATGGAATAAGGTCTTGGAATTCCTTGGCCAAGAACATTTACCATAATCAACAATTGCTGCATCATCATCTAGAATATCCACTACCCAAATCACCCAATCTTGTGTCGCTTTCCTCTCGGGTACATCCACTGTCACCGTGTTCCTCCAAGGTGGAGTCCCTGCGTTGGCTCTGAGAAACTTCCCTGTTATTGGGGACTGCAGCTTGACATAAAAATCTTCACCTATGGGCTGCCATTGTACTGACAGGTTGCTGTCAGTCTGCACGGTCTGCAGTGCCTTCTTTCCTGTCCAGCCTAACAGGAAGGGCTCCTCTGAGGCGGTCAGGAACTTGTCATAGCAGCTCCGGAGGCGGATAGTGTTGGGCTTGTCTTGGACTACCTCGACAATCCAACGGGCCTGCTTAGTGTTCCCGTGTTTGCTCTGCTTGACTGACTCACCGTCTGACCCTGCTATCAGGTACCTGTTGTGATGGCTTCTGAGCCTAATGAATTTTGCTTTGTTGAAAAACTCCATAAAAAGTTGGAGCTGAATTTTGATGAGCTTCTTTTATATTATGATTTCTTAATTAAGTGGTGGAGCAGTTACTAGAAAAAAAAAATGGAATGATTCTTGCTTACTTTCAATTTGTCAAAAAAAAAATTGTCACTTGGAATAAAGTAGGCTCGTTGAGAAGCTTTGTACTTTTGATTAAGCAAACTGGTGGATTAGTCTTCTAGCACTAGATACCATTTCAAGACCGTGTCAACAAATATTGTTAAAATTAAGGACTATGAACTCCTAATTTATTAGGTCAACCACATCATTTATAAAAGTCATGCATGGTATTGGTAATGGTAATGGTAATGGTAAATAGCATTAGCAATTTACAAATTCAAGGATTTGCCCAGTTGTTTACGATATTGTGTTGCCTCTTTGTCCTCCACGGTCTTTTTACCAAGTTATGAGTTAGCCATGTTTATTCGGTCGTATTGTTTGGTTTGTATGCTTCAATGTGAACATGATTGTATTGGTATTACAATGTAGAATTCAAAGACAAACTTGCATAGGAAAATATAATAGAATGAACAATGATGGAAAGTACTACTATCTTTGCTATCAATATGTACAAATGAAGGTATGAAGTAGAAACAGGAACAAAGAATGGTCTAATATAATCAGAAGCATGAAAATATTGATCCCTACTGCCTTCTGCACAGACGCATAGGCCAAATTGAACCGTCAATCAGCAAGAAACATTGTTTTAATCTTCACCCAATCTTCCTCTACTCTTTCCAGCATTCTGCTGGCCTCAGTTCTCCTCACTTGCCAAGTTCGTTCCTCTTTTTTCATCTCCTCGAGTTTCTGGCTTTTCTGTCCCATTCTTGATATCAGCTCTTCAGCATCAGCCGAATTGTCAGCTTGGGCTTTCTCTAAGTCCATAATGATATTTTCAACTTCTTCAAGTTGCTTCACCAACTCCTCTTTTGCATTTCTTGCAGTTTGTAACTCATCCTGAAATGTCTCTAGCTCACGAGCTTGAGCAGCATCCCTCTTAAGCTCAGCCATAATCTCCGATTTTCTAGTAGAGAATCTAGCGTATTTGATCAAATCTTGGGAGGCTGAAACATGTTCATTCTGCATCACCTTAAGTTGCCCTAGTAAATTGATTAGGTCACCAGGGATTCTGCCTTGGGATTTTGCATCCGCAATAAACACCTTTACCACCCTTTCCAACTTTTCGCCTCTTTGTGAAGTTAGGATGGTATGGAAATCCAGATCTTTTAGCTCTTTAAGGGTTTTCTTAGCCATTTCGACTTCTACTTGATGAATGTGTTCTGAGTTAGATTTAGCTGAATTAGCTCCCGCGCCTTTGGTGTCATCAAGTTCATCTTCAAAGCCAGAATACTGTGTTTAGGAAAACGAACACATGATCAGTTTCATTCAAAACATGATTACATGATCAGCAGAGAAAATTAGCTCAATTGAACCACCCCTCATTTCGATAATGATATCACATTTGGATTACTATATCAGATTATAAAGGAAAAACTAGTTGGATAATACTGGGAATTAAGAAATTTACAGAAATAATCATGTGTTTCTGATCCTGACTGTTTCTGAAAACTGTGTTTTTCATTGAAACAGAAGAAGAGAAGAAGAAGAATAACTCACCGTAGATTTATGATCTCCTATCTCACTCGACATGGAAGAAACATTGCTTTCCCTACTGTCCTCTATAGAACAATCATCAGCCACTCCCGAAAACTGATAATCGATCTCAACTATATCGACGATCCACAGGATCATGTTATCAGTGACAGCCCAATTTCCGGGTTCATCATGGGTTACAGTATTCCTCCAGGGAGGCATCCTTGGGTTAGCCCTTAGATAGCTCCCTTTATGGCTTTTCAGTTTGATACAAGGCCCTTCTTTGATTGGCTCCCACTCTATAATGGGACCGTGGCTGATTGTCTGTAAAACCTTTTTTCCTGTCATTCCTAGCAGAAATGGATCGTCAGAAGCGGTTAAGTACCTGTAACTCCAGCCGCTTCTGATACGGATCACATTTTCCTTCCCTTCAACAAGCTCATATACCCAACGTGCTCTGCTCGAGGACTTATCACGGCTTTGCCTGACTCGTTCCTCATCTTCATCGGCTACCAAGTACTTGTTGTGGTGGCTGCATTTTAGCCGAAACACCTTTGCCCTCTGTAACAAATCCATTTTTCATGAAAGGTGTGTTCTATTGTTCATTATTTTGAGCTATGATTTGGAGAATGGAGGAAGGAAACATCAGGAAAGATTTGGTCAGACTGACTTTGTCAAATTTGACAATTTGTCAGCAAACATTAAAACAATTTTTAACGCGTGATTATATAATGTGTTCAGATTATGGAGTACCACACACGTTTTTGATGAATAAAAAAGGTACTTTTCTTTCAAATCCTTAGACTTTTTCTTCTCTTTTTATAGTTAAACAATCTTGGATTGATAATGGATCTTATTCCAATTAAGCAAGATTAAACATTTTATCTAATGTACGCGTTTAATTAGCTGTACAGGTTAATGATACAGTTGTAATAATTAAACATAATAATTGTAAGCTGACAGGATTAAACAATTAATTTCTATAAATATATAAAGTTACATTAGGATCGATTGTATTTATTCTCTGGCTTCAGATATGCGGATTACAATTTGATAAGGATTGTTTGTGTCGTACTAAACTGTACTTAGCACGTATTTTAACTATGGATTATGGAAGATTAAAAAAACGGTAGTAATTTTTTTTTATTTTCATGTAGAAAATGTGAATGTAGATTGATATCAAAATGTATGGTATAATCAAACGTAATGTTTTCAAACAGGTGCATAATTATCTATGAATATAGCTAGGCCGACTGATGCACAAGTTACATGTTATCAGACATCAGGAAACGAATTTTTAACCTTTTCCCAATCTTTCTCAACTCTTTCCAGCAATCTCTCAGCCTCATTTTTCCTTACTCGCCATGATTTCTCCTTGCTTTCCATTTCCTCAAGCCCCTTACTATTCTGTTCTTTTCTCAATATTAGCTCTTCAACTTCTACCATACTGTCAGACTGTGCTTTCTCAACTTTTCTGATGGCATTTTCAGTCTCCTCAAGTTGCTTTAACAATGCTTCTCTTTTGCCTCTTGCATCTACAATTGTGTTGTTGACATTGACCTCCAAATCCTGTAGCTCGCGAGCCTTAGCTGCATCTTTTTTTAGCTCATCCCTGATCTCTAATCTTTTTGTAGAGAATGTTGAATGCTCGACCAAAATTTGAGAGGCCGATTCATGGTCATTCTTCATGGACTTGAGTTGCTCTTGAATGTTGACAAGTTTACTAGGGATTTTACCTCGGCCTATAGATTTTGCATCAGCAATGAGCACATCAACTGCCTTTTCAAGCTTCTTGTCCTGTCCCAAAGACAAGATGGTACGAAATTCTGCATTCTTCAGTTGCTCAAAGGTTTGTTTAGCCCTCTTAACTTCCAATGGTTCAACATGTTCTGAGGCAGATTGGACAGGGTATTCGGACAGAATGCTTGATTTTGCACCATTTGTTGAGCTGACATTGGCAGAATGCTAAGATAAACCCAAAAATATAGCAGTGTAGGACCTGTTAGTAGTCTCCAATTGAAAATACCACCCCAGAAACTTAAGATTTTGCATCAAGTAACAACAATAATAAAAAGGAACTAATAGAGAAAACATGTTCATTGACGATCCCATTTAAAACTAACATGAAGTAGTTCATTAGCAATGTACATGTAAATTTCTTATTTAGAGTATACTCTTAAACATAGCCAAGTGTGGTCATTACATTATCGGCTTCAATATCACCTTACACGGTCTACACGGAGTATTACGTGCTCTGAACAGAATGCAAGTTTACTAATTTTTAAAGTAATGAAGCTAAGCACTACGGTGCTGCAAGAGCTGACCTGATATGATGAGCAGAAAATTGGGAAAAAGAAAAAAAGCTGATATACCTTTAAAGAGGAACTCACAGCAGCCTCATTTTGATCAAAGCTACTCATAGGTGAAAGATATGCAGGACTTGAGACTTCCTGACTCGCTAAATTGCTGGAAAATGAAGCAGTGTCAATCCCCTTGACCTCCTCTGTTGATGTACAATCACCATTACCCATCCTTGATGACTGATAATCAATCTCAAGTATATCAACGATCCACAGTGTCATGTTCTCAGTGCCTGTCCAATGGCCAGGCTCATCATGGGTGACCGAATTCCTCCAAGGAGGAGGACCTCGGTTAGCCCTTAAGAAACTTCCTGTATGACTTTTAAGTTTAATGTAAGAGCCTTCTTTGATAGGTTCCCACTCTATAGCCGGACCCTGAGTAATCGTCTGTACAACCTTTTTTCCTGTCATTCCCAACAGAAACGGATCTTCAGTGGCGGCTAAGTACCTCCAGCTGCAACAGCTCCTGAGGCGGATGAGTTTAGGCTTCCCCACAACAAGCTCGTAGGTCCAACGAGCATTATTGGAGAATTTATCATGACTTTGTTTCATGGTTTCCTCATCTTTGTGAGTTATCAGGTACTTGCTTTGGCCACTGCGCTTTAGACGGAACACTTTTGCTCTCTGGAAGAATTCCATTTTCTGTAAGGAAAGGGTGGTTTAAGTTTGGGATTTGATTAGAAGAGAAGGAAGGTAAAGCATAGGAAAGGATCTGGTCAAGTTGACTTTATGGTCTTCGTCAATGGGCATCATAAGGTACTTGTTAATGAGGGAAAAAAATTATAGGGAAGAAACAAACATTGAGTTTTGTTACTTTATTAGCAGCTACATTGGGTGATACTGTAACATTTTTATTTATTTTTTCTTTCGATTTATTTAAGGTAAAATAAGTGATGTAGACGAAGTGTGATCCCATATCCTGGTACGGATACTAAATGCTAAATATAGGTTCAAGTACAGGTCTTTGTTTACGATTAATTGGGATGTCCTTAAATATAGTTAACAAGTTGCAAGTAGTGATCATAAACCGTTGGCGGCTTAATGAAATGTTGTATGGTAGTTGCAATAATTTGAATATGTGCATATGTCATTATGTTTAATCACTTTGATATAATTATAGATGTGAAAGTTTAATTCAATTTGACACAATACCACAACTTCTCTGAGTTATGAGTTTGAAAAGTCATACACATTTTGAACATTAGTGTATGTTAATCAGATTATAATATGTAAGCTCAGAGCCTCTTAATGCTGAAATCTTAGAGAAATTTTATCAAGAGTTGTATGCTTACAATATTTTCAAATTGTGATTAATTTAATCATTAAAGCAAGAAAGTGCCAAATGAATCCTCTAAATTAACTTAACATCTTTAAACAAGCTCTTAATCTTAACCCATTCTTTCTCAACTCTTTCTAATTTTCTTTCAGCTTCAACTTTCCTTGCTTGCCATGATTCCTTCTTTGCTTCCATCTCCTCTAGTCTCTCATTTTTCTTCGCTATTCGTGATCTGAGCACTTCCACAGCCTTGATGCTGCTTTCTGTTTCTTCTAATTCCATCAACAACTCCTCTTTGTTAGCTCTAGGATTTACATACTCGTCGCTGAACCATTTGTCAAGAGTGGCCTCTAACACACAAGCCTTGGCCACATCCTTATCAACCTCGGCCTTGATCTCCAATATTTTACTGTCAAATGCAGCATACTCAACTAAATCCTGAGTGGCCAAGTCATGGTCATTTTTCATGGTCTTAAGTTGCTCTTGTAGAGTTTCTTGTCGCGATGTTTTATTATCAGCAGCAAGTATACTAACCGCCTTTTCTAGCTCTTTGTATAGTCCTAAAGACAATATGCCATGATAATCCATGTCCATCAGTTCTTTGAGAGATTGCTTAGCCATATGAATTTCTGATTTGAGAACGCGTCCTGTATCTGATGTTGTTCGTTCTGTTAATACATAAACTTTATCGTCTAGGCCATCTAACATAGACCTTAAGTTGCTGAAGGAGATCGAATGCTGAGTTTAGGAACATAACATAAACCCAAAAAAGGGGAAAAAAAAATGAGTATTCTAAATTGGTATAAGCATTGATTTAAATCAGAAAATTTGGTAAAAAAAGGTTTTGATTATATAAATGTTAGGCCTTTTATTTGTTCTACTATATCAAATTTCATAAAGCTTATAGCATTTTAGTTTAATTAGATGTTTCTGATGCTAATAATGAAGCTATTATAATTTGAAAGAAATGAAAGGCAAAATAGCAGAACAAAATTTATAGGAAGAAACAGAGTTTTGGGTCTTTGGACATACCTCTAATGAGGAAGCTGGATTCGTAGAAGGGCCATCATCCTCAATTGACAAAGTAGAGCAGCTTGAAAAAGATTTATGATCCACTGCATTACTTAACCGAGAAGGGACAGCATTTCCCTTAAAGGATTTTGAATCACCATTAGTTGACTTATGATCGATTTCGACGATATCAACAATCCACAGGATCATGTTCTCAGAGGCTGTCCAATGACCAGGCAGATCATGTGTAATGGTGTTCCTCCAAGGGGGAAGTCCTTTGTTTGACCTTAAGAAAGTTCCGGTATGACTTCTGAGTTTGATGTAAGGCCCTTCTTTAATTGGTTCCCATTCGACTGTGGCACCGAGCCAAGGTCTCTGTGCAACTCGCTTTCCTGTCATTCCAAGCAGGAAAGGCTCTTCGGATGCAGCTAAGTATTTCCAGCTGTTGCAGCTCCTGATGCGGATGACATTAGTCTTTCCCTCAACTAGCTCGTACGACCAACGTGTGTATGTTGAGGAGCTGTCGCGGGTTTGCTTGACTGTATCTTCATCTTGATCGGCTATCAGGTACTTGCTCTGGTTGCTGGTTTTTAGCCGGAAGACCTTTGCTCTTTGGAAGAACTCCATTTTTCCAAAATGGTGCACAAGGGGTAAGGGAATAAGTCTTTTGTGTTGATCATGGCTTTTAGACTTAGTTTAGAAGGAAAAAGGAGGAAAATTATGGGAAAGTTCTATACATGAAAACGACCGTGGTGCTTTGGTTGATCATATTGTCAAAATTGAGGACTCTTTCTCCAATAACTAATTATTCTAGATTATTTCTGTGATGCATCAGATTGCATATGTTTTTTTTGTGAAAAAACAAAACTTTATCAAAAGGTGAAACTTTTCAATTTTGTCTCTGCTGAGCAGCTTAGCTGGTTAAAGTCTAGATACGTAGCACCCAAGAGCTGAGATCAAATTCTATACACATCATCAACTATTGTGGTTACCTATGCTCCATAAATAGAATTACAGTAGCTAACGAATGGTAACTAAATACGGAGTAGTAGGTTAGTACTAAACTTTTCTAGCATGGTAGGGTTGTCATAACCATCATGTACAAATAAATTTGTTTGAAGCAAGCATGATTACGACTTCTCTGATTGTACGGACTATGAATTTTGTAAGCCTTAATACAATATTAAAATTGTTAGATGTTGGCTAATTATGTAACTAATGCTGTATTTCATGAAGATAAAGATACTGATGGCAGAATATCCTCCTAGGATAGTGCCACTAATGTAATGGCTGTATTCATCGCAATTAGGATCTTTTTTATAAAATAGACAAATTGATGATGTAGGAAATGTATGTTACTGACTATTATTTTATCTTAGTACAAAAAATTATAATACATGGTTTGACAAAATTTAATCTTTCACATAATTTGGCACCAAATGAAAGGCAGAATCAAACATCTTGGAGAAATCTCTTCATTTTTTCCCATTCTTCCTTTACACTCTCCAACTTATTTTCGGCTTCAACTTTCTTCGCTTGCCATGATTTCTCATTCCTTTCCATCTCCCTAAGGCTTTGACTCTTTTCCCCTATTCTTGAAATAAGCTCTTCAATGTCAATCGCGTTATCAGCCTGAGTTTTTTCTGCAGCCTTGATTCGACTGTCAACTTCCTCGAGTTGCTTCAGTATGCTTTCCCTCTTGGCTCTTGCTGTCGTGAGCATTTTGCTAAAGCCATCTTCTATGGTCTGCAACTCGTAAGCCTTAGCAGCATCTTTCTTGAGTTCGGCCTTGACCTCTAATCTCCTGGTGCAGAAACTTGTGTACTCATTCAATTCTTGGCAGGCTAATTCATGGTCATTTCTCATGGACTTGAGCTTATCTCGGAGGTTGGTGAGGTCCTTAAGGATGGTTTGATCATGGTATGACACTTTTGCATCAGCAATAAGGATACTGATGGACTTATCCATTTTCTTGTCTCTCCCAGAAGATAACACAGTTTCAAAATCCATGTTGTTCAACTCTTTAAGAGTTTGTTTCGCCATCTTAACTTCTAGTAGGTGAGGGTGGTGATTAGAGGCATATTCTACTGAAGTCTCTGAATCAGCATCTGTTTTTGTATTGTCTTCTTCTTCTTCTTCTTCCGTGCCATCGAGTAAGTCTTGTAGGCCATCTAACATTGATTTGAGCTTGTTGAAAGAACCGGAATGCTGTACAAAACACCAGCAAAAAAATGACAGGATAAGTTGCTTTTTGAGTGATTTGAATTGAGACATAGTAGTAATGCTTGGTAAGGCTAGTAACAACAGAAGTGTTTCAAGTACCTTGGATTCATTGCGTATGTTTTGGACATGGGGCGAAACTCGGGTGGGTGTATCTGATGCTGTAGGACTTGCCCTTGGACTTGGAGTTGCAGAAACCTGTTAGCATATGCAAAACTCAATAATCAGTCTTCAAAACTTTAGGTTACTACATTAGCCAAAAGGGCAAAAATAAGGTGGTTTATGACAATGAATCAGTGGTACATTGATGCAGCCTTGCAGGGTAGTAAAGAAATGCTTAGTGGCTTGAACCAGTTTCATCAATTAATAAGCTTTAGTGTTTATAATGATGTGTTCATATTCCGTTATTGTTTGAGGCATAGTAATGACGGACCCTAAAAAATCGAGTCCTTCATTCATCAACTCAATCCAAATTTATCCGCTATTACTTAGCAGTAAAGGATACGGAGTAAAAGATAAGGTCAATCTCCACCCCCAAGAACCTCGACTAAATGAATTAAAACGTATGTTGACATGTTGTTAAGGTCGCAAGGTAGAGCATCTACCACTGGATCAAGCTCTAGTGGTTGTTATTTAATGGTTATTTGTATTTGCTACCTTGAAAGATTAAAAAAAAAAACTCTTCTAACATCCAAAATAATGACATAAATAAGCTCAATCCAAAACTAGCTAGCAACTATTATGTCACATTATTATCCAAATTTGGTTTACAACTTTACATCATGTTCTTTTCGTACTTTAATTAGTAGCTTCCCACTTACCAACCACTATTTAGTACATGCACCTAAAGAAAACTAATATGACCAAGTCACCCATTTGTCAATTCATCAAAACATCCCATTGAGAATAATTCATCATGAGATATTTTCAATTGATAACAATTAGGGACATAATAAACTAGTGAGCCCCACATAGAATTAGTTGCTTTTATATTATGTTTTGATCTATTTCTTATTGTAAGTTTGACAGGTTATAATTTAATACTATGTAATCTACTTTTAAACTTATTTCGTGTTTGAATAGTGATTGTCTTCTAAAATAAATGAAAATAAGGAGAAGAAAAATATTGAGACGGGGAATAATAATTAGGTGTGAGTAAGATTAAAGACCATAATAAGTAGAGCTTAATTAGTCCACTATATCTTATGCTTTGTTTATTTACACCTAATTTTGCTCCCTCCCTTATCTTCTTCCATCATTATTCTGAATTACCTTTCAGACCAAACGTACTAGTTTCTTCTTGCTATAAAGACTAAATTCTCAATCTTTTTACCTAATCAAAATCTTGGAAGAAATAACATATTAACACTTAGCTTGTAACTTTGCACAATATGATGCAAACATATTATACTCGTACTCCTAATATATTTTGCTTTATTTTTCACTATATATTGAGAGAACTTATTCAGATCAATTATACGAGTTGATATAAGATTATCAATGTCTAATATTATGACACGCATGGTTTGAGTATGTCGTCATAGGCTCATAGCTTGATAAAAATTAAAATGTTATTTCCTAAACGCATATTGAATCCGAAAGTGTACATGCACAAAAGAGAAAAATGTTTCCAAAGAACCCAAAATAAAAGTATTACGGAGTACTTTATAATAATCCCTTATACTCTTCTTGTTCTATAATAAAGATTATGCTTATGCTTAGTATGTTCAGTATTATTTGTCTAAATTGATTATTTTTAAGTTGTACAATTACAATGTCATAGCGCTAAATTAATTCCCTTTAATTGTGTCACACTCAAAGTATACCTCCAAAGTCAACATTGTAATATTGTACAAGAATGTAATTAACTTCACTAATTAGAGGTAATGCACACATGATTTTCCATGAAAAATGAAATTTATAATAAAAATTAATTAAAATAAAAAATTGACAAAATAATTGGACCCACTTACCTCAGAATTAGAACGAACAGATCTAGCAGACTTAGGTGTAGAACTTGCCACAGGAGATCCAACCTCATGACAATCATTAGCCACTTCCTCCATTATTATTGTTGTTGAAGCATAAGAAGAATTCCTTGACAAAGAGCCATGATCCTCTACATTGCACCCTACTGAATCTTCAACTACACCCTTTTTATCTTCAACCTCGTCCATTGATTTATAGTCAACCTCAACAACATCAACGGTCCAAAAAATCCAATCTTGAGTAGTACTTCTAGAAGGAACATCATGTGTCACGGAATTATTCCATGAAGGTACCCCTCCGTTACCTCTAAGGAAGTTTCCGTTGCGAGTTCTTAGCTTCACAACGGAACCTTCCTTAATAGGCTCCCACTCGACGGTTGAGTCGAGTCGGAGCCTAGGGGATGATTGTAGGACACGCTTACCCGTCCATCCGAGGAGAAATGGCTCCTCGGATGCAGTTAAGTATTTCCAACTATTATAATTTTTTAAACGTATTACATTTGGTTTTCCTTCGATTGGCTCTACCGTCCAACGCGCGTTCTTTGATGAGCCGCTACGGGTTTGCTTGACGGCCTCTTCGTCTTCGGAGGCCGTCAAGTACTTGTTGTGTTGGCTACGGAGACGAACCACTTTGGCTTTCTTGAAAAATTCCATTGTGTATGTTTCTGGTTGTTTACTTGGTGTTGTTGAAGGAGATGTGAGGGTAGAATTGAAAAATGAAAGGTTGATTTTTATATGAACTAATTTTCCCCCCTATTTTTGAGGTGGGGTCCTTTAATTTGTGGGTTGGAAGGAACGAGGGAAAGAAGTGTTTATTGTCAAAGGGTAATTTAGTCAAAGTACATTTACTCGGTTTTGTATGTTTTTTCTTCGTTTTTAAGAAATTGAAATTACTAATTTTAGTCGACAAGAGAGAAGTTCCAAGTTGATATGCCATGCCTTACCTCCGAAATATTTTAGGTTTTTTCTTTAATAAAATTTGGGTGTTTTTGTCATATGATTAATTAGGGTAATAAATGATATTATGGTGTGATATATATTTGGTTAAAATTTATTTATCTACAGTAGATTGACTTGATCAAGTTTAATTAATTTACAAGCCTTTAAATTAAATGTATTTAGGTTTCAAAAAAAATTAAACGTATTTAAATGTACGTGATAGTCCTTAACCAAACTCATCATAAAGAATACTGAATAATATTTTTGAGAAGTAAATTACATTTTCAATAACTTTCTGCACCTATAACTTTAGTGAGAATAACAAACCGATTAGAAAGAAATTTTATGTTTATAGCCTATAAAGCTATAATAAACTGTCTCTTCACAGACATCTAATAAAATAAAGCTATAACAAATAACTTAACAAAGTCTAAAAGTATTAGAAAAATAGATAATCAAATCACCTACTACGTAGCACTTACACGGAATGTATTAACAAATAGGGCATATTTGTTTTGATATATTACGTAATTCAAATAGGATGGCATGGTAGTAAATAAGTACAACTTTAATAGGGTTCATTTCTTTGTTTTTACATTTACACATTTAAATTAATTATTTACATCTATATATATATATATATATATATATATATATATATATATATATATATATATATATATATATATATATATATATATATATATATATATATATATATATATATATATATATATATGTCATAATCCACTGAGTATGTAGATAGTATAATTAGACAGTTTAATGACATTATCAAATCTATTGAATTAATTGAAATCATATTTTCCAATAAGCTTTAAAGGTACCATTAGCTGATGTAATGGTATACTTCATATAATTTTCTAATGATACGACTAAATATACATATGGCATATCAAGTACTATACTCCATCATTATACATACCATTATGAGATGTAAGATTACCATTGAGACAACATATACTCTAATTGTATTATACTAGTTTAAGTCCGGTGCAATACACGGTTGTTATTAAATTTTATAAGGGTTATTATTGAATTTTATAAAAAATTACACTCGTAATATATACTAATTCAAGAATAAATATAACTTGAATTTTATACCTCTAATGTCAAGATTATTGACACTTACACTTGATTAAAAAAAAAAAAAAAGATTTGTGAAATTTTATTAAAAAATAATAAAAATCTAAGGATATATAGTACCCACACTTGCTACATTGTTATTGATACGACTTTAAAGAGTAAAAAAATAAGATATAAAATATATGTGAACCAAATGATTTTATTTTAAATTAATTTAAATATTATTGCAAAAATAATAAAATTGGATGAAATCAAACAAAAACTAAGATAATAAAGTATACAGTTTAATAATATTTACCTAATATATTTTCATATTTTTTTACAAAAAATACCTAATACAAAAAACTATGTATATGTAAAAATATATTAATTGAGTGTATATGGAAAAAAAATTATTGTTAAGAATCTTAATTGTAAAAAAGCTATTTTGGATTATTATAAACTAGCTAAATGCCCGTGTCATGCAAGGTAAATCTAACTTTTGTAAGAAAATTAATTATATCTAACAAATAAAATTTGATAAAACATACAAATCAAATATATAGAAATTATAATGTCATACTCATTATTAATAGGCAAAGCAAAAAATTATCTAAAAATGGATTTTTCTGGCTACACAAACCCGATAATTTTTCAAGCAAGACTTGTTTGATCAGGTCTAGTGGTCATATTATTAATAAATGCATTTTTAATAAACATCTAAAATCAATCAAACAACGAACTAAAATCTCTACTAAAACTATTACTAAATGTGCAAACATACACAAAATTACAAATACTATATCCCCTTTTATATCTAAAAAATCATTTGTCAAACACAACTTTTATTTTATAGCTATACACCTATACTATACTCTATAAATCCTTAATTTGTGATAATGCGTACGCATAATAGTAAAATTTCAGAAACAAAATTGTAATTAACTTAAATATATAGTTATAAATTGAAATTGAAATAAAATATTAGCTAGCTGAGGTATTTTGAAAAAAAAATAAAAAATTAAGTTATGTTTTAAAGTAATTTCTATAACATCTATTATATGAGTCAATTTATTATTACTTTGTTGGCAAAATCTAATAATACTCCATTTAAAAGATAATTAAAAAGGAGTTGACATAATTATATAGGTAACTGTATATAGAATAATTATAAACGTCAAATAAAAATGAATATATATTTGTCACAAAAATAATATAAAATATTTAGAATGATATTGTTATATAATCAAATGTTATCAAAAAAAAAAAGGGTTAAAAAGGGGTGGGAAATTTTGGAGGGAAAAAACAGCACCAGGATGTGACACGTGTCACTCCTGGTGTCTATTTTAGTATTAAGTTATTGATTAGAATCCTTAAAGAATCTTTGGAAAAAAAAAAAAAAGAGTAAGTAAAATGGGGGGAAAATTTTTAACTAGGAAATGACATGTGTCATTCCTAGTTTTGCTTTTTAGTATACAAGATTAGACCTGTGTGATTCAAAAAATTATTAGAATAAATTGTTTCTATTATTTATTTCCTCATACATACTTATAAATAAGATCATAAAAACATGTCTTTCATCATAAATTACTAATTAACAAAATATAGAAATGAAAGTTAATCTGATCTAATCAAACCATATGCATACTTATAAATTAGTTCATTTTTGTATAACAAACATCCATATTTTATGTACATGACTTCATAGCTAGGTTGTTTCTTGCTTGCACAATCCTTAGTAAAAAAAAAAACACACACACACAAAAATAACAGTAAAACCTTAAAAAAAAAAAAAAAAAAAAAAAAAAAAAAAAACACCATAGTTACATAAAATGTTTTAGCTCAATATCAATTTATTTTATTCAACAAAAAAAATTATTTGTTTATTTATTGACATATTCAAAAGATTGAAATGATAATGATTAAAAATAACCAATTCCTAAAAATAAACCAAAAATATATATGACATCATAATTGCAGTAGGCAGGAAAATTTTTTATGACAGAGCGACACGTATATAGTTTGAGGTGAGGATGATGTCAGCAATTTTCTATTTTAGTAATAGTTAATAGATAGTTATTATTGATACTGTATAGTGATATGCACAACAACAAAAAAAAAAAAAAAAAAAAAAATAAAGCCATTGTAATCCTTAAAAAATACCCCAAATAACCATTAAGGGCGTGTTCGGTAAAATAATGCTGTGAAGGTAGCTGTTAGCTGTGTAGGTAGATGTTAGTTATGTAGGTAACTGTTAGCTGTGAAAATTAATAATTTAGGTATGTGTGTTTGGTAAGGTTGACTAGTTGTTACATATAAAAATTAATATTTTATTTTTAAAACTATAGATTAAATTTTTAACAGATACCTCAAAAGCTACCTCTAATTTCAAAAGCTAATATTTCTAACTTTTGATAAAAGCTACCTCCACCACTAAAAGCTACCTCAACCACTACATATATTGCCAAACACTAATATTTTTTTTTTGTTAAGAAGCTACCTAAAAGCTACTCAAAATTAAAGCTAGCGCCGAACATGCCCTAAATCTTTGAAACTACCACCCCGCATAATTATTTATTTCCAAAGCAAATAAAAGTTATGCACTAAGAATGACTTACACTTACTAGATAATCCTTAAGAGCCTTTATGTTATTTGCTCATTCAACCAACAAATGAGTAAAAATATTATTTGTACATTTGTTGATTAAATAAGCAAATGACCCCGGGTGTATGTAGACCCGGGTGTATATAACAAATTCTACCAAAACTCACTCTTCTCTTTTAGCAAAAGATCTTTTATTTTGGAATATTTGTATAGTACCAGTATAATAATATTATTCAAAATCTTATATATTATCTTTATATAAAATGTATTTCTTTTTATTTCGTGTTCTTAACTCTTCCATACACATTTACCTAAAATATTATTCTAACTCTTTTTTAATTATAGAAATAGTGAGCCACTAATTCGGGTACAAAATATTATTATTATTATTATTATTATTATTATTATTGCCAGAAATTATTTAGATGAAGTATTATTGAATTTTGCCGAAAAAATAATAATAAAATTGATTCATATAATTGATATTAAAGAAATTATGTACTTTAAAACATCACTTTAATTTTTTATTTATTTTTTAAATACCTCTAATATTTTGTTTCTTAGATTAATGGAGTATTACATATGACTATATAATAAATGTTGTGCTCGATGTGTTTCAAAAAAAAAAATGTTGTGTTCAACAACTGTATCATAGGTTTAATTCTTGGAAATTGAGGAACATCAATCAATTTTTTTTGGTTATTACGTAATTAAATAAATTAATATCTTAGTAAATACAAAAAAAATAAAATTATTATGATGTTTTGCTGAAACATATGACTGAGATATTAAATTTATTACGTTCAACATTATAAATAAGATGCATTTATAGTAAAAGACACGTCGTATATATTGACAAGTGACATCTTCGTGTGTATCTTTTTTCGATAAATAACTACCCCATATCATCTACAAATAAACTTTTAAGGCTATTAGCAAACAATGATCAAACTATAATTATTGGATAGCATCAAACATGTGTTTATATAATAACAAAGAGCGACAATATCATTTAGAACATAAATTCATAAACAAAAATTGTACTAGAAATAATATAGAATTTTTTTTTTAAGAAAAGAAATAATATAGGTTAGTGTTGCCTAATTGTTGATTATTATTGTCTTTAATGATCCGAGTAGTATTTATTTCCAGTAAAATTATTTTATTGGATATAAATTAAAGGTGATATTTTATTTGTAATTTATATATTGTTCTAATAGTTTTACTGTAGACTATTTTATCCTGTTGTTTGACTAATATTTTCATGTTTATCAAAATACATTTATAAATAAGTCATTAGTCATAGAGTCACTAGATTGTATGGTTTATTTTGGGAATAATATGCATCATTAATGTAATATAATTTATAAACTTTAAATATTTTAATTTCAACACAACTAATCAACAAATTTTTTTTTTTCGCAATTTTAGTTTTAATAATCTTTGCCTTATTATTTTATTTTTTGAATATGCATTGTATTTGTTTGTTCCACATCAATTGCCTCATTTTTATATTATATCACAATTAATTATAGGGAAAAAAATTAATACTATCGTGCATCGCATATTTGCACGTGCACTAATCTAATTATCCTAATATATTATTTATGCTCATTTTTTATATAATATTTATTTTTGGTCAAACTTTAGTGAACAGTATTTATAACCTACTTTGAAAATTTTCCTTTCACTTTGAAAATTTTCTTTCTTTTTTTTTTCATATACACTTTGAAAGTATTTTTTTCATAATATTCTCTTTTTCATATACTAATTAATATTATTACTTCCTAATATTATAACTTCCTAATATATATTTGTTATATTGGTATAAAATTTTTAAGTTGTTGATCATAATCAAAAGAGAAGCTGAGATCTTCACAAACAAATGAAAACAATTCAATAATAATAAATTTTAATTTTAATTTTGAAAACATGTAAACAAAGTATAAACCGAAATAAAAAAATCAAGTAGCAACATGACGAATTGAAGAAGTTCTCAATGATATTTTAGAAAAAAGAGGAAATTGAAATTGCTTCCCTTGCATATTGTGCATGAATTATTTGGACAAGAAGTTGTTCATTGCAACCTTGTCTCCATCAATGTCATTATCGATGATTGTTATGGCAAGGGCAGTGCACAAAAAGAATGATTGATAAGAAGAGAGAAAATTTAGAATTTTATGGTAGAGAAAATGAAGTTGGTGTTGGTTGTTGATGGTGGATTGTGACCTTGTGGGTGGTGGTTATGAGTATGTATTAAAGAATATATTGATCCAAATTTGAATTGTCATAACCAATTCTTAATATCGATTATAACAGCCTCAGGACAAGGTGGTGGAGTAAATAAAAATGGAGGTGAATTCATAGGGATCGGAATTGACACCATTATTGTAATAATGTATGTAGTTTGAAATGGTGTATGTAAGAGAGCTATTAGGATGAGATATTTTTTTGGTGGAGATTGAGTGTGTTACAGAGGAGTGGAAATGAGCTTTTGTTATAAGAAAATTGAAGTATTTGGTTATGCCTCTTTTCAGGGAATTTTATGGCAAGTAATTGAAGTTGATTGAGTAGTGAAAATAAAGTGAATTTTATTGGAGTAGTGAAAATAATAACCAATAGTTTGTTATATATTACACCCCAATAAAAAAAGTTTGTTATAGATTAGTGAAAATAAAGTGAATATCATGAAAAAAAAAGGTTAATATCTTGTAAAAAAAATAATAAAGTAAATAGAATGTTCCCATATTGCAAGCGTCTTTAATATTATTTTTTTTTTAAATATGCATTAAAAGCTTAAAAATGTTAAGTTTACATTAAATATACTCCATAATGGAAATACTATTACAATTTGATTTTATTCAAAAAAAAAAAATTACTTACGGAGTACATATGAGCTATATTACGCTGAAATATTAAGCTTTTAATAAAGACATTAAACACTTTTTTTCTTCATATTATTAAAAAAATATATTTAAAATCAAACATTAGTGAAAATTTTAAAATCTACATACCTATACGATCACTTGGTTCACTTCATCTTATTTTTTCCATGTTAAGTTATTTTTACTAAACTTAAACTAGTATTTAGCCCGTGCAATGTACGAGTTAGATTTGTTTGTAATTTTTTTTGATGGGAGAATTGTTAAGTTATGTCTGACTTTAAAAGTGAAAATAGGGAAAAAAATTACAGAGTAATAAAGAATATATGTTTGAAAAATAATTCTTTATATTCAAAATTACCTTGCAACAAATTTATTGCAACTATTGAATAACATTGAATTTCATGCCTATTGCCATTCATATTTTTAAAAATATCTATCAATTCAAAAACTTTAGATGCCATTTCATGAAGCAAAACAGAAAATTTAAATTTGGAAGATCTGGAATTTAAATTTAATTAACCAATCAAACTATTTGATAAAAATGCAAAATAAGTAAAAAAAAAAAGTTCTAATTTTTTTTAAAGGGATCAATTCGATTCAAAGTATAAACAACATACAAGTAGTTAAATTGAGAAGAACGAAAAGATGCAAACTTTAAAAAATTCAAATTAAAATACAATTGAATAGCCACACTTACAATTTAATGTTGCTTTTGAGTTTTGGCACATGATTATAATTAGTGCATGAAAAATCAATTAAGAATATATACAACATACAAGTAATTAAATTGTGAAGAATGAAAACATGCAAACTTAAAAATAAAAAAAATAAAAAATAACCACACTTACATTTTAATATTGCTTTTGAGTTTTGACACAGGATTATAATTTTGATAAATTATTCAAAAAAAAAACCGAGGAACACACCTTGCTGATTGTGAAAACGTTGCAACAAATAATATCAATTCAAACCCAAAACTTCACAAGTTGACATAAACCTATAATGAATAAACAAATTGAAAATAAGTTTAAAATATATACAAAATCGTGAATTTCATTGTAATTTTTTGATTTTGTTTGTAAAAAAGAAAGTAATTAATGTTAGACTAATGAATTATGTAGTTATTAAGAATGAGTTGGGGATGAAAAAAATGACTTGGGGTAAAAAGAAGGGAAGAGAGATTGGAGAAAAAAGAAAGATAAACGGAAGGTAGTTGTGAAATGAAAATAACATCTTAAATGGATGTAGAAATTAATTGAATACTGAGAAGTGAACGAAGCATTGTTTAGAGAATAAATTAAACAAATAAAAAGATAAACATTAGAGATTTTGGGAAGTGAATGAAGCGTTGTTTGGAGAATGAACTGAACAAATAAAAAGATAAATATCATTTTTTTTAGCTTTAATTAATTATTTTTTTAATCCAAAAAAAAAATCCTTAAAAAAAAAAGCAAAAAAGGACACGTGCACCCTTAAATTTTCTTTAAATTTTCCTGTTTTAAAATAATAGTATAAATTATTTTTACTGAACTAAAACTGTTTTTACTAAACTAAAATTAATTTTAGAGAACTGAAATTATTTTACTGATTTTCTATTATATTTCTTCTTTAAACTTATTGATTTTTACAAAGCTGAATATATATTTATTTTTATTTTAAACTCTACTTTACCTATGATTTTTTTTAATCGTTAATTTTTCTAGAAACTTCATCATGGAGTACTTATTTACGACTAAGTATTTTTATTTATATTATGATTGAATATTGAGTTACAATTTTGTAGATTTATATTTTTATTAATTTACTGATTCTCTATTATGATTGAATATCTGCATCGATCGGTATAATTTAATGTTCATTTTAATATAATATTCCTAGTTTAGTTATTTTATCCAACACCCTCGGAACATTCGTTAACTTTTCCCTTTCTACATTTCAATTACGGTTATAAATTCAAAAATTGAATATGACTCAGGAATATTTGTAAATTGCAGTCATTTAAAGTTAGTAATTTGCAAATTGCAGCCATTTAAAAAAAATTGCAAATTGCATCTCAAAATTTCTTATAAATTAAATTGCAGCCCGATTCAATTTTTTCATTGGTTTACGTGTTGAAAAATATTCGGTTAAGATATTAGAAGTCATTTTAGCCATTTCGAATCAGAATTAAGCTCGGAATTAGCAAAAAAATAATGTCAGTGCCTCGTTTTTACAGCAAAAAATAGTTGTCCACAAATCGATACATTTTTGTTATGCAAAACGAAACACTTATGTTATTTTTTTGCTAATTCTGAGCTCAATTTGGACCTTTAGAAGTAAAATGGTTCCTAAAACCTTAACTAAATATTTTTTGACACGTAAACCGATGAAAAAGTTAAATCGGACTACAACTTATAATTTATAAGAATTTTTGGGTTGTAATTTACATTTTTTTTAAATGACTGCAATTTACAAAATACAAATTTTAAATGACTGCAGTTGACAAATTTTCCTACGACTGGGGAATTATCTAATATCAACCGTTCCAAGTCTAGCACAAGTCACAACTGGTCCAATCTCTGGCCATCTGGATACTAAATTTTAAATTTCCGAATTTGGACCGTGAACTTCACTTTTACGCAGCAACTCTTTCTCTGTCCGTCCTTCATTGAACCATATTCTGACCTTCCTTTCTTCCATTGAAGCAGCTCTCCACCATTGAAGTACCTTCTGAGGTAAGCTGCTTTTATTTTTTTTTAATTTCTTTGTTTTTATAAATTGAATTTCAATTTCACAATATAGGGTTATCCTTAATTGAATTGTCAGTATAGTCAATTTAGGGTTCTTCTAAGGTAGATTATTAAACCATTGGTGGTTATTACTGAAGTTAAAGATAGATTATAGGGAACAATATTGTTGATATTGTCAAGCAAGAAAAAATTTATGTGAATTTAGAGCTTAATTTTTATAATTGACTCAAGTTTGGTTGATAATGTGTTGTAAGCTTTTGCTTATAAATCCTCAATGTTAGGATGGAAGTATGAATTTGAAACTTTTCTCGTTGGGCCCTAGGCAGCTGCCCTGCTTGCCCTTGCTCGGAGACGGGGTTATGGAGAACCTGGTACACTCATTAAACTCATTAAATTAACAAATGAACAAATAATTAATTGCTCATTTGTTGATTAAATGAGCAAATGACCCGGGTGTATGGTACACTCGGGTGTACATAACAAATTCTAGGGGTTGTGTGCCTATAAATATAAATCAAATATAGAGTATGAGTTTCCATTTCATTTTCTTAGAAAGAATGGATTATTGTGAAGTTAGGGAGCGGATTTGTCGTAATGTATGGTTACTGAGCTCTAATCCGTTAATATGATCTCTAAAATGGGTTTGTTTAGTTTATGTAGGATGCTTGATAGTGCTTTGTTGATGGTGGATGGAGGTGTTCTTGCAATAGCACACACTCAGCGAATTTCCGCGTTTAAGAACATTATTCATGGACATAGAATTCGATGTAATCTCACACGAAGCTCATTATCTTCAACCAAAGATGTTTGGACCAGGTTACCATCAGAGGCATCCCCTTCTCCATTATCTACTTCTTTTTCACAGCAACCACCACGAACATACCGCCAAAACCCACCTCAAAGAAACACTTTCTTGGATCACAGTGTAGACATGGATGATTTGTTGAAGTCCATTTCGCAAACTGCTGATGAGGGGGAGTTGTTTGCTCTTTTGTCACCTTATAAAGGCAGGCAGCTATCTGTTCGGTTTATGGTTTCTCTTCTTTCTCGCGAATCAGATTGGCAACGGTCAATTGCATTGCTTGATTGGATAAATGATGTTGCTTTATATTCTCCATCAGTGTTTGTTTACAATGTTGTTATCCGTAATGTGCTTCAGGCAAAGCAATGGGAGGTTGCACATGGTCTGTTTGATGAAATGCGACAGAGAGCATTGGCCCCTGATAGGTTTACTTACTCGATGCTTATTACCCAATTTGGGAAAGAGGGCTTGTTTGATTCTGCACTTTCTTGGCTACAGAAGATGGAGCTGGATCGTGTGTCAGGTGATCTTGTTTTGTACAGTAACTTGATTGAGTTGTCTCGTAAATTGAGTGATTATTCCAAAGCAATTTCTTTGTTTTCAAGGTTGAAGAGGTCCGGTATTAGGCCTGACCTTGTGGCTTACAATACAATGATTAATGTGTTTGGGAAAGCTAAGTTGTTTTGTGAGGCTCAGGATCTTTTAAAAGAAATGAAAGAAAATGGAGTTAAACCAGATACAGTTAGTTACTCGACGCTTTTGAATATGTATGTGGAGAATCATAAGTTTGTTGAGGCATTGTCTGTGTTTTCTGAGATGAGTGTGGCTAAATGTGTTCTTGACCTCACTACCTGCAACATTATGATAGATGTTTATGGACAGCTTGATATGGCCAAGGAAGCTGATCAGCTTTTCTGGAGTATGAGAAAGATGGGCATTGAACCTAATGTTGTTAGTTATAATACACTTTTGAGAGTGTATGGAGAAGCTGAGCTTTTTGGTGAAGCTATACATCTTTTTCGCTTGATGCAGAAAAAAAATATTGAGCAGAATGTTGTTACCTACAATACCATGATAAAAATATATGGCAAGTCTCTTGAACACGAGAAAGCTGGAAATTTGGTTCAAGAGATGCAGAAAAGTGGGATTCAGCCAAATGCGATTACATATTCAACCATAATATCTATATGGAGTAGGGCTGGGAAATTGGATCGTGCCGCCAAGTTGTTTCAAAAGCTTAGGAGTTCTGGTGTTGAAATTGACCAGGTTCTGTATCAGACTATGATAGTGGCTTATGAGAGAGCAGGATTAGTTGCTCATGCAAAACGGCTGCTTCATGAGCTTAAGTGTCCAGACAATATCCCCCGAGATACTGCAATAACTATTCTTTGCAGAGCTGGAAGGATTGAAGAAGCCACATGGGTCTTTCGACAGGCATTTGATACTGGTGAAGTAAAGGATATCTCTGTATTTGAGTGTATGATAGAACTTTATTCAAGAAACAGGAAATATTCAAATGTCATAGAGGTGTTTGAAAAGATGAGAGCAGCAAGATACTTCCCCAATTCAAATGTCATCGCTCTTGCCTTGAATGCTTATGGAAAAGTCAGGGATTTTGAAAGGGCTGATTTAGTCTATCAAGAGATGCGAGAAGACGGCTGTATTTTCCCCAGTGAAGTCCATTTCCAAATGTTGAGTCTGTATGGTGCAAGAGGTGACTTTGAGACTCTGGAATTACTTTTTGAGACGCTGAATTCCGACCCAAACATAAATAAGAAGGAATTGCATCTTGTTGTTTCTAACTCATATAAATCAGCTAGAAGACTTAGTGATGCTGCTAGAGTCATCAATGAGATGACTGACCAATGAAATCTTGATCGCCAAAATTAAAATGTATGTGCTCAGTTTTGTACATTGCCTTGGCCTTAATTTGTTACATATTTGTGTTGTATTACTGTAAATGGTGTATATGTTCTCCATAATCCACACTTCATACATATTCTCTCTCTCCCGCCTAATTTTTGAGTAATAACAAACAGATATGTTGTCATGAAGTCGAGGTTTTTAATTCATTTTACTAATTATATTGTTAGAATATTATCCTGCTCCCCTTTTTCCTTGTTCTGTCAGGTAATTGCTTTGTTAGAAAGATCTCCACTGAAGATTGAATTAAATGCCTATGGTCTCTGATGTGCCTCTTCTAGAATCTGAAGCAACTGGTAATTATCTGCCTCTATACCTCTTAGATGATTTTTAAGGGTTGACAATCGAATTTGATTAATCAAATTAGTGCTCCAATGTTTTGAGGGAATTTGATTATCTATTACTAGTGGAAGAACTAAGAAGCATGTAGCCGTCAATGGCAACCTCATCCTCTTCTGCATAATTTTTGCTTTTGCTTCTTCTCTTCACTTCCAGATGCAAGGTCTCCTATCTATTTTTTCCAGGTGAGCATCAGTATCCTATTATCTATTATTTCATTGTCCTGCGTACTGTGATACTTTTACATGTATTTCCTATTTAATTTTATTATAAATCGTGAAATTCTGTTGGTGTATTTGTACAATAAAATTGAGAATTCTACTGCAAACATGTTTACACTTTTAAGCTACCCAACCAAATGTCTTCTAGACCTAATAGGTGCTAATGAATTAATTTAAGTTCTATTTTGATTATTTAGATTTTGCAGGGTTTAGTGATTAAATTCACTGCTTTGATCTGAGCAAATGCAATTGATTTCTGCTGTTACAATGTGGTAGCTGTAGGTTTAAGACATTAAATTAGCGGTTAATTTTAATATTGCATTTTCACAGCAGAAAAATTGAGGCTTCTTTGTGTGTTGTGTTGATTTTAGGTGGAAAATAAAATCCCTCAAAATATGCAATGCTCTCATTCATACTTTGAATGCCCTGTAGGCCCCTGTTCTTCTACCTACAGATCCCAATAGACAATAGTTGCTCCCAGGTCTCAAGTAGAATGCATTATAATTTTCATCAAAATAAATAATACTCCTATTTGGCAACTGTTTTTTGTTTAATTGAAATGAAATAATCTATTTTATACGGATATATAGCTATAAAGAATTAGGCTCTCTTACTGTAAAAAATAAGTACCCACTACGGGATTTTCGCTTTACAAAATGGAGACTTGAATAGTCTAGTTTTAATCTTTTGCTCATGCAAACTTTGTGTTGGCTTTATTCCCAGATGGTATGGTTCAGTTGCATGAACCAAAAATCTTTATCTCCTGTGGTCGTCCACAAATACCCTCTTCATCCGCCTGCTTCTATCCAGTCATGCTTTTGCAAAATAAGTACCCATTGTGGGATTTTTTCATTCCAGAATGGAGGCTTTACTAGTCTAATTTTGATCTTTTGCTCAGTCAAGCTTTGTGCTAGCTTCATACACTGAGAAAGAATTTTGGTTCTGTACAAACTTGTTTTTTAAATAAAAAATAAACTGCACATCTCTTTTGTTCATCATCATTTGTTGAGCAACTGTGTTTCACAGTTTGTCTTCTCTATTTCAATATGAATTGTGTTTTAATTTGATGTGTTGCATGTTATGAACAGGAAATGTCAATAAGTTTCATTTTAAATTTACTTTATAATTAGCTTAATGCAATCTAATTGCTCAAGTAGCTTCTGGAACGGTTCAATTGCATAAACCAATATAACCTATTTCTCCTGTGGTCATCCACAAATATTTTCTTCCTCCCCCCGTTTCTATTCAGTCATGCTCTTGCAAACCCGCTATCTTCAAGTCAGTACTTCAATCCAAGTGAATGAACTAGATAATTAAATATAAGAATACTTCATATGTTTGAATTAGTGTTTGTTGCTTAGGACTTGAGGAGTTAGGGTACGTTTCTTTTGGCTACATCACTTCTGACAACTAAAACTTTTACTGTATGTAATTTTGAATGAACGCTGGAAATAACAACTATGATCACATATTTCATGTTTTAGCAGGAAGTTGAGTAGTTGATAGTAAAATAATTTCATGAAATTCTTGATCTCTTACATTTCCTCAGCATGTAATTGACAGTGTTACCATTGGATGTTGCAGTGATTGCATTCAAATTGGTGAAATTAATGCTTGTAGTTTAGCATAGGAGCATTAAAGAACCATGTATGAAGAGCAAAGGGTAACATCACAAAGACGAGTCTATGCATCTGTAGCTGAAGCTGAAGTCGATTCTCTGGTTGAAGCAGAGGTACTGTAGGTCTGTAGCGCATAAACTGTAATTATAGTGCTCTTCCCATTGACATGCTTTTCTGTAGGAGAGATGTGTTGGATCTGTATTGATGCATGCGAGATGTTTATTTCTAAAAGTTACTAGGATCGTGAACGTCATACCAGTTTGCACAAATATTCCTTATGTTAGCACAGATGAAATGAGGTACAGAGTGCTAGATTATTAGTTCAGATTTTGTTTGGTATATTGAATCACGTCTTACCAATTAATTAATTCTAGATCAGATTGCTTGCTATTGTGTTGCTGGTCAAGAGTTTGCTTGGAGTTGCTGTAATTCAAGCCTTTATATGCGGATGACCCTATCAATATTTGCAAGACCAAAGATAAATTTTGATTTTCAATGTGATATCAAGTTTGGACTATTGATTATTTGACTCGAGTCTACTTTGCGTTATTCTCAAGAGTTTTACTAGCAATTGACATCAAGTTTGGATTATGGAGTATTTATTTATTTACATTTGCGTACTATTTAAGCCCGGTTCAATTCACCTTATTTCCAATGCACAATTATGACCCCAATTATCTCTAATTATCTTTAACAAAAGTAAAATTATGATATGTTTTATCTTAAGAATATACATTAAGACAAATTTGAAAATGTCTCAGGTAGTAGTAATACTCCCTCCATTTTTAAAAGAACGGACCTTTTTGGCCAAATTTTAGTATCAAAATGTTCGTCCAATTTGCAATAATATATGTGTAAAATTAGTTTGCTCATGTAAATTTTGCTCTTTTTACGTACTTTTATTACTTTATCTCTCTATTTGTTTGCAAATTCAATGTTAGGGTCTGTTCTCATTGACTGAAATGAGCTGAACTGAACTGAATTGAATTTATTAGAGTTGAACTGAACTGAACTTATTAGAGTTAAACTGAACTGAACTGAAATGAACTTATTAGAACTGAACTGAAATGAATATTTTATAAGAGAAGGAAATTAAGAGCTGAACTGAACTGAACTTATTAGAGCTGAACTGAACTGTACTGAACTGAAATGAACTTATTAGAGCTGAGCTGAACTCAACTGAACTCAAGTGAACTGAACTTATTAGAGCTGAACTGAACTGGATTGAAAATAATCGTATGAGAACAGGTCCTTAATTTATCTTTTCAATGTACTTTTATTAGCTTCCCCAATTCCTATACACTTGTACTTTCCACTTAAGTTTCTTAATATCCGTGTAAAATGCCAAAAAGGGTCGATCTTTTAGGAAAGGAGGGAGCATTTGTTTTATGTATTTGTAAAAAATTATGGTTAAATTTGGAACGAAAAATAACTTAATTGTTACTTTACCGGTTTCTTTATATTTGTCTCGTTTTCACTTTTGCTCTTTCCGTATATATTCAAACACCAATATTTTCAACTACTCATTTTGAAAAAAAAAAAAAAACCGACTCGTTGTAAATCTACAAAACTTAAATTCATCAAAAAATTGTTTTTTTCAAATTATATTCCGTCAAAATAAAGATTTCAAATGAGATGAACAAAGGAAGCAGAAAAATAATACAGTAGAATATACTATCTCTACAAATAATTTGTTATCCTTCATTTAAAAAAAAAAGGTGATTGGATGATGCAAGATTTATGTGGCTTGAGTTTACTTAGGGTCTGTTCTGATTTACTGAACTCAAGTGAAATGAAGTGAACTGAACAAAATATTTTATGAGAGAAGGAAATTAAGAACTGAATTGAACTGATTGATTGGAGCTGAACTGAGCTGAAAATAAGCTAAAGGGAACAGGCCCTTACTTCACTTACACAGAAGTGTTAAAGAATGCCAGTTACATAATCTAATACGGAGTAGATTATATTCAATTTATGGTTGACCTATTAACTAAAATAATAAAAATTATGGTCGTCATTTTTCAAACAAATACCATAAAATTTTCAGACAAGAATATTTTCAATTTGCTTCTATCTAGAACTCGACTCAATAATATGAGTAATTTAGATCCTATTCTCTTCATCTTATTTTCACTTATTTCAGGAAAAATAAGTTCAAATAAGGATTAATAAGTTCAGATAATTTCAGATAAGATAAGTTCAGGAAAAATAATTTCATATAAGTTGCGATAAAGGTTAATCAGGACTATTCAAGTTCAATTTATAAGTTAAGATAAATTCTGATAAGTAAAAATCAGGCGAATAAAATACACCCTTATAATCATACACTAAAATATAGTGGTAGTGTGTTTGGAATTTGGATTGAATGAGAAGGAAGCTTCTTCTCACATGTAAAGTACTCCATAATCCTTAGTCAAATGTTTAAATTCCAAATATAATATGGGTTTTTTATGAAGAATTTTTTTTAAGTGGTTAATTTTTTCATAATGCACGCAAAGTTGGAAAAATATAAGAGATCAGTTTTGAGATGTCTGTCAATATCCGTGACTTTGAATGCAAGTTAGGCATTGAACTAGACTTTTTGGGTGAATAAGTAGAGGAATAACAAGTACGAGTACGCTTACTTTTCATGGGTTTCAATTGAAATGATGTTTTCCTATTTTAATCTTCGTTTGCCGTTACAATTACATTAAACTTGACTTTATTTGTTCTAGATTTCGTTTTCCATTTAATTTTCTTAGTGGATTACTTCCATGATCGTATTTAGTTATGGTTTATTAGTAGAGGTTAATAGTCATGTATTCACGTAAGTGGACAAGGTTAAAATGAATGTTGTATGAGATAAATTTGCAATAATACTTTGTTTTAGGGCCTGTTCTGATTTACTGAGCTGAACTGAATAGAGTTGAAATAAATTGTTTATTAGAGAAGAAAATTAGGAACTGAACTGAACTAAGCTGATTGGAGCTGAATTGAATTGAAGTGAATTACTGGGGGGGAGGGGGAGGGGGGGGGGGGAGGGCAAGTGCTCAATTGTTTGAAAATCTTGTACTTCGTATTTAGGAAGAATTGAATGAGTGTAAATAAAAGATCAGATGAATATAGTAGAGGAAAAATGGAAATAAATATGGAAAATTTGACTTTTGCTACCCATTTATTTATTTATTATTAATTTTTTAATTTTTTTGCTATCACCTAAAATCACATAATTTAAATTTTAATTGCAAGGGTGAAAAGAGAACTTTTGTCTCGAGCAAGGAAGGAAACTCTCATAAAGGCGGTCATTCAAGCAATTATATCATACATTATGGGAGTGTACCGCATTCCGACCTCAATTATCGACGACATAAAATCTCTGACCGCAAAGTTTTGGTTGGGCCACTCAAATAACCGCCGGAATGTTCATTGGATTAAATGGGAAACACTCTGTAATCCAAAAATGCTTGGGGGCCTTGGCTTTCGGGATATGGTTGTCTTTAACGAGGCTATGCTTGGAAAGCAAGCATGCGCCTTATCTCTTGTCCAAATTCACTTTTGAGTAGAGTCTTGAGGAAGAAATATTTTTCTTATGGCGATTTTTTGAGTTCTTCTTTGGGTCTCTCTTGCAGCCACTCGTGGAGGAGCATCTGGGGTTCGAAATCCTTGCTGATGGAAGGTCTTATTTGGCGAGTTGGGAATGGTTGCAACATAAATATCTGGGAAGATTCGTGGATAGCTGACGAAAATGGCTCAAAATTATGTCCCCTCGAACTGATGAGGTAACCTTTGTGAGTGAGCTTATCGATTTTGAGACTATGGACTGGAATCACGAGCTAGTAGCCAGAATCTTCAATGAGCGCGACATCAAGTGCATCCTCTTTATCCCTCTCAGTCTGAGATCCCCGAAGGACATCATTACATGGGCTTTCTCCAACAACGGTCTATACTCTGTAAAAACCGCATACATGTTGGGTAAGTCTTGCAATCTTGATCGTTTTCACCAAGCTTGGATTAATTTGTGGAAGCTTGAGACAACTCCAAAAGTGAGGCACCTGTTATGGCGTGCGTGCACCAGCTTACTCCCTGTTTGCGCCCTCCTCAAGCATAGACACATGGCTGAAGATGATAAATGCCCCTGGTGCTTGACTGAAACTGTAGACACCCAAATGTGTCTCCCCAAAACCAAACCCAGTGATGAATACCTTTCATGTCATTGATTATCGAACAAAGCGAAAGTGTGAAAAGTCTAATGGTGAGGATGTTTTTATTAAAATATCTCTTCTTTCTGTTTTTGAAAATATTTCTTTTCTTACCCTATTTATGAAAAACATGCATTCTAGTTTAGTTTGGTCCATGATATGGGTCCAATAATGGTTTAGTTGGATGGGGATTGAAAAGACCTTTCCAACGATATATTATAAGCCCAGTTCCGATGAATAATGAGGAATTTATGGCCAAAATACTAAACCGGGCCCAAACCGGATTTTACCTACGACCCAATGATCATGTGGAGGGTCCAAAGGTTTAATCTTATTCCTAAACTAATTAGGATTTAATTAGAAGGTTATATAAGTTTCTAAAAGATCTTAATTATCCTTTCTGAAAAGATAAAATCAAAGAATTTGAAATTAAATAAAACTTTCCTTTTTTAAAACTTTCCTTTTTTAAGCCCTAATTCTATTCGAATTTAAAGATGTTCAAAGACAGTCAGATATTATTTTTGTGCCTCATAATTTTTATCCAAATCTTATATGTTTGGATAGATCTTGAAATTATCATCTACAATCAACTCTCATCAAGAAATTCTTGATATACTCTCTCTCTTTCTAGCCTAGCCTTTTACAAACACAATTCCTCATACATTAGCACTAGACACACCTAGCCAAGTTCGAAGTTGCCTTCGCCCTAGACGTGAAAGGTTTGATATTTCTGAGGGTTTGGTCCAAAATCTCTATTTCAATTATTTAATTTAATTGTTTGATTTTATATTTTCCTTGAAGTTACTAACACGTGTATTTTGTTATTAGAAAGAGGTACGAGGCATCCAAGTAAGTACTTTAATTGTTTAATTGATCTTATGATGTAGAAATCATGTTAAGATTGTTATTTTGGTTCCTAGTATCATGTTAGGATGCTTTCCTTAGTATGATATTTAGGGTGATTTGCTTATATCAATTATGATTTCTAGGATGCTTCCTATTTTCTTTCCTAATATCATGCTAGTATCATGTTAGGGCTAAAGCTTTGATTTTTGATGTTTAGTAACATGGTAGGGTTTGTTATTAATCTTGTTAGTATCGTGCCTAGGATCTTGCTATTATTATGCTTTAACATGATTATTTTAATTATGATTGTTATTATGATTATGATTATAATTATGATGATTGTTATTATGTTGCTTGATGCTTATTTATTGTTGTTGCTTGATCACGCCTTTTATGCATGTTTAAAGGGAATTTGTACTTGTAATCACGCTTAATAAGATAATTAATAATCTTGTTTAGGGCTAATATGATTATAATTCAAGTGATCGCCAGTAATAGTTTTATATGTGCATTAAATTCAACCAACATAGATTAAACAAGTTTTGGGTTAATCTGTTGATTGCATGTTAGTTAGAAAGCGCACATGAATACGAGAAGAATAAAGTAGAGGCCTATTTAGGGCAGGTTCAATCTCTTTTAGGTTGGATTTGTACCTTCATCCGCGAACTTCCAGTCATGGTTCCAGACCTATTGGAGTTGACGGTCTCATGGATCGTTAAGGGGTGTAACCTTCACCCTGTAAACGGTTTACAAGTTCCTAAAACTTGTTGACGACTCTTTTGCTCTAGCTTCCTTCCCTTTGGACGCCACCATGCTTTAGTGTATGATAACAGTGGGGCTCAAGTGTGGGTTGCTTGAAATATTCCCTACAGAAACCGAGACTCTTAGCCACACTTTTTTCTCTTGCATTGCTGTTCGTGACCTGTGGGATGCTGCAAATTGCAAGAAGCTTGTGAGGGTGGGCGAACTTCCTGACTTCAAGGACCTGATTGAAGCCTAAAGTAGCGAGAATGTGAAGACCCAGTAGCGTGGTGCAGCCCTCCTTTGGCTGATCAGGGAGCGACGTAACAACAAGGTCTTCAATAACAAAGATACCTCTCACAACTCTGTGCTTATACGATTGACAAATTCGGTTGAAGACTATGATAAGTATGCTAAACGAATATATGGCTGCATAACCCCTAAGACTCCCAAAAGCCCGAAAATATGGAAACCTCCTCCACAAGGCTACATCAAGGTGAACTGCGATGCCGCGCTAAATGTTGAGGGCTGGGTGGGTCTTGGTGTTGTTGCTCGCAATCACAATGAAGAGGTCTTGTTCGCTGGTGTTAAGTGATACAAGGTCTTCTGGTCTCCTGAGCTTGCTGAGTGCAAGGAAGCAATTTATGCAGTCCGGTTGGCTAAGCAACATGGCCTCAAGAACATTATTCTCGAGTCTGATAATAGCAGCATCATCTCTAGGCTGTCCAAGGCTTCTACTTATCTCTCTGATTTGGACTCCTACTTGATGACGTTTTGGATACTTGTTCTTTCTTTGATTTTATTTCATGGTCACATGTTAAATGGGAAGGGAACTTTGTTGCACACCATTTAGCTCATATTATCCCTTATGGTGTTGAACAAATTTGGGCAAATTGTTGTCCTAATGATATTTCTCCTTATGTACTTATGGACAATTTGTCCAACAATGAATGAAATTGCTTCACAGCTTAAACTTTTTTTTTTTTTTTACTGGGGTACACCATGCACCCGGGTGCATAGATAAACATTTTGGAGAAAAATGAATAGAATAAAAAAGGATAAGAGACACTTGATGTTGAATAGAGTTTGTAAAAAATGAAATAAATGAAAATAATTCAAACTTTAAGGAATGAATAGGTATTTTTTTTTTTTGAGTAAAATAAATAGGTACTTTTAAAATAACAAAACTGGTAGAAAGAAAAAAAATTAGGTGAGTCGGACTCACGATAAGTCCAATGTATCTACACTAATAATCTAATATTTTATATTAATAATCTAATATCTGACATTAGATTATTATTAATGTCAGATATTAGATTATTATTAATGTCAAATATTAGATTAGTAATGTCAAATACTTAGAATTCTCATGTTAGATACTCCCTCCGTATTTTAATAAGTGTTACACTTGTCAAATCCGGCCGTGTTTTAATAAGTGTTACATTTTTTTTTTCTTTTTTCTCATGGTCCCTCCACCCAAACCCACTGCTACCTTTTTATTAAATCTTTCCTCTCACATTCATTACTTTTTAATAAATTATTAGCCTCACTATCTTTCTTTTATAATTTTGTAATACTCCAATTACCCCATTTACCTCTTATTTTATTTAAGTCAATTAAATTGCCTAAAACTATGTGCCGGTCAAAATGTAACACATATTCAACACGGAGGGAGTAAAAGAAGGAAGAATTAGGACCCCCCCTCACAAGGGGCGATCCTAAAGCATCTGAGGTGAGAATGGGGTATAAAGCTGAAGAGTATTAAGTGAGTACAACAAATTACAAAGTATTTTTTGCACTTGTAAAAAATACGGAGGGATAGAACAAAAAAGGTAAAGTTTTGGGTGAGACGGACTCACGTAAGTCCACCATCTTCATTCTCCTTCTTCCCCTTTCTCTCTCCTCCCGCCCATCAATGGTGGCCAATTCCTCCACCACTCTCCGCCTTCGCTCCCGCACCTCCCAACTTGCTGGCGATGAAGAATGATCGGATGCAACTTGCTTTGGCGATCAGTCTTCGAATTCGGAGTTTCGAGATGATCTGGAGAATGACCAGATCTGTGCTGCTACTCTGTTGAGTTTGGGGAGGCCGGATTCTATTGATATTGGTCGAGATAAGGAGGATTTTGGTGAGGCGGCTTTGTCGCGGTAGTTTTGGGTGAAATTGATTAATTTGATTTTGTGAAATTTGATTGTGGAATTGTTAATTGATGATGAAATGTAAGAGTTTGTTAGAGATGATGTGAAATCTAAGGGTTGAGGAGAGAGAAAATATTGTAGTCATGGAAGAAGAGAGGGTCAATGGTCAATGAGAAATAATGTCAGGTATTAGATGTTTATTGTTTGGCATTTGATTGTTATTGTTTGGTATTAAATGTTTATTTTCAGGTATTAGATTAGTATCGCCAGGTATTATATTAATATTAACTGGTTTAATATTTGTCAGAAATTAGAAAATTTTAGTTAGGAATAAAATTATTTTAGCCAGGAATAAGATAATTTTTATTAGGAATAAAACTATTTTAGTCAGGAATAAGATAACTTTTATCAGGAATAAGACAATATTATAGATTTTATAAAATGTTGGTGCGCGGGCTTTGATCGGGTTTTTCAGACCCGTGCCTTTTTGTTGCTGAGCCCGATCTCACGTGAGTACGTTCTACCCAAAACCTTTTTAACAAATTTAATTTAATATTATTTTAGATAACCAAAAATGAAAAAATCCATAATGTGACTATGCGAGGCTCGTTGAACTGTTGAAGTCACGATCTGAATGGATGACCCAAACAGAACCTGTAAAAAAAGGAAACATCAATGACCAAAGTAGAAATTTTTACTCCCATCTTTATTTTTCCACATTCTCCACCAAACAAAATCAAATTACCCAATTTCAAATTAAACAAACAAACAAAAACTAAATTGAAAAACAATCACCAATATCTTCGTAAATTGTAGCATCACCAAGCCAGACTCGGTGTGACTTTCTTCTCCAATTTCTTCAATTTTCATCCTCATTTTCAACGATCCCAAAAATCACCATTTTTATCTTCTTCAAAGATCTCTGCAAATTTACCCACATCATAATTTATCAATTTTAGCTCAAATTTCTTGAAACCCATCATTGTTTGTTAATGGTGGGGGTTGGAGAAATGAAGAAGTTAAGAAACTACTACTTAAATCTCAGACACCCACATCACCAAACCTCCATTATTACAACAATGGAGGGTCGAAGAAGATGGATCTTTCCACTTGCAATCGGTTCAATTATTACCCTTTTTCTCCTCTTTCTAACAACCCTAACAACATCTCCTACTTCCCCTCTTTTCTCTTTGTCGTTTTACAGGTATTCGTACTCATCTTCTTCATCTGTTTTTGTCGAATCCAAGCTTCACCCTGTTTCTATTTCGCCATTGTCAACCCATACACCGCGGTTCGCGTACCTTGTTTCGGGTTCTGCCGGTGATGGGAAGTCCTTACAGAGGACTCTTCTTGCACTTTATCACCCTCATAATCAGTATGTTGTTCACTTGGATTTGGAGGCTTCATCTGAGGAGAGGCTTGATTTGAGGAATTTTGTTAAGGATCATCCAATTTTTAAGCAATTCAACAATGTTAGGATGATTACTAAGGCCAATTTGGTTACTTATCGCGGTCCGACTATGGTGGCGAATACCCTTCATGCTGCTGCTATTTTGTTGAGGGAAGGTGGTCATTGGGATTGGTTTATTAATCTTAGTGCCTCTGATTATCCTCTGGTTACTCAGGATGGTAAGTTCAGGTTCTTCGTTTCTTAGTTTTTGAGCATAATTTGTAACAAATGTTGCTAATATTAGTTTTTTAGATGTTGATTGATAAATATGGTAAATTTGTTAATTTATGGATAAGTTAAGAGTTTGGTTGAATTTGGGTATTGTTTTGATGGACTGTTAATGGGATAATTATCTGTGTTTGATTGCTTAAAATGGTGGGTTTTCGATTTGGTTTCACTAGTTTTATGCATTGGTTTACTGATAAATTAGGGGCTGTTGATGGTTAGCTGAGAATTATGTTCAGCAGGCACTTGTATTGATTGTTTTGTTTGGTTTGCTGTGACCAGATCTGCTGCACACATTTTTGCATTTGCCTCGTGACCTGAATTTCATTGATCATACAAGCAACATTGGCTGGAAAGAGTAAGTAACCGAAAAAAAAAAGGATCTTTTGTTGTGCATTCATGTGTTTGTACAGGAATCGGAGTATTAAGTTATTGCTTAAATTATCTAGGTTTCAAAGAGCAAAACCAATCATTATAGATCCAGGGTTCTATCAGACGAAAAAAGCTGATGTTTTTTGGGTGACTCAACGGAGAAGTGTGCCAACAGCTTTCAAACTCTTCACAGGTTTGTACTGCTTAATGTAGGCTGATTTCATCTCTATTTTGTAATGTCTATCAGTATCCAACAAATTAAAAATTCCCGACCCTAACTAATTCTGCTGAAAGTCGTTGATTAGTCTTTTTGGTGAGTCTTTACTCTTGATCAATCATCCTGTGTCTTCTAAAGGTCTATGTTTTCATGTCTTGGATGCTTCATATGTGGAGTAGTTACAAATGCATGTTTTCTGTGGACTTCTTTTGAATCAATGTGAAACAGGAAACCAATTTCATCCCATATTTGTAATTGCAACCTGTAAAGTGTAACTTCCAACCTTTTTTTTAGTCATACAGCTTTTCTGTCCTTTGTCTGAGGCTTATGCTCACTGTTTAATCAAATCCCTTGAATGAGGATTATATAGTGATAGTTATATACTGAAGTAAGGCTCTTGCTGGTTGACTGTCAGTTGTTACTTATGTAAGTGACTTATTCTCAAAGGGAAAAGAGTTGGCAATTTGTAAGAATTGTAACGAATGACACAGGACAGCTGCATGTTAAGGTATACAAAGCATAGGAAGATGCTTTTGGAGTTTTGGGTTTGGATTGGCTCATTCTTAAATTGTTGATTAGGATTAGGAGAACTTTAGTGATGATTTCACGTGCCTTGACACGTCAGCAGCTACCACAAATTAGAATTTTGTTTTGACCAAAAAAAAAAAAAAGAATTTTTGTTTCAGAATTTAGTGTTAGGTACTAAGTTTAAAGTTTGCTCTTGTCTTTCAGTGGCCCTAGTTATGCTGGGCACTATTATATATTAGACATTATGACTAACATAGAAGGTTCCTTATCTGCTGCAATATTTGTCTCAATTATACTCTCCAATTTTGTCTTTGGAAAAAGAAAATCAGAACCAGCCAAAATGAAAGTAAACTTTTGGTGTGCAGAAGAGGGAGGGAGCGAAGTTCCGGGAGATGTGTTTTTGAAAAAGGAAGATACTTTTGAAACTGTTGGTCTTGTCTGTTAGAATGTGTACATATCCTGAGAAAAGAACATAGGGTTTAAAAACATGTGTAAGTGCCTGTATTGGCTGTTCAGCTGTTATTTGAATGTTGGGTTACAAATGTTATAAAGTAGTACTCATAGGTTATAATTTCTAATTATAACCTCTAAAGAGCTGTGATCTGCTATTAGTACTCCCTCTGATCCTTTGTGGTGTTCCCATTTGAATCTTTTTGTGAGACAAAAAATCAAAGTGGGAAGAACAAAAAGGACCAGAGGGAATATTAAAAAACTCAACTTCTTACTTGTATTGTTTGTGAAGGCATATATGATACTTGCGGTTTTCTTGTGTATCATGTATGCATGGATTGTTGCAGTAGGGCAGTAAAGCGTGCATTGCTGTAGGCTTATACTCTTGAGTTATATTTATCTTAATCCCCATACTGATCTTCATTTGTAATTTGAATCAATACCTATTTTTCAGCATGTTTTGCAAGTGTGTTTTGACCTACAATATCTTGATTTTACTCTTGACTGTGAATTAATGCTGGCAAAAGTTGTAATTAAACATAGTATGGTGCAGTATTATTTTACTGATGCTGCTTCATAACACTTGTGAAACTTTGAGCATCTGGAAGTCAGTTTTATTATTACTGTCAAATTGTACTTAGTTTGGAACTGAGTATGATGCTTATCAAGTTTTCACTTTTTTTGTTGGCTGCGAGCACTGGTGCTATGACTGCTATCCTCTTTCAATAGATGGGTTGGCATTAAAGCAGTAATATGCTTCATATGCAGTGAAATGCCCTGTGTATTGTTAAAAGGACATTGTAGTAATGGCTCGACAGGGAAGTAGTGTGATTAAATGTGTATAACTCAGAAATTTGTATTTCCTGGGAGAGTGGGAGCCACAGAACTGCCAAAGTACTTCATTGGTTTTGCTGCTTGCTTTTTTGTATAATTGGTATTTGTTCTTCTATTTTGATGGGTTATACATATCCTACTTGTAATTTGCATTACACCTTTAAACTATGTGGTGTCCAGTCTTTCCACCCCCTCTCTCTTTCATAACCTTTAATAAAATAAAACACTGAAGAAATTGGGGACAAAAAAAAAAAAAAAGATATTATGGTTTTGTTAGTTTGTCCGTGTTCAGATTTTATTTGATCATGTTCAAGGACATTTGTTCTTATTCAAAACTACAATATGTTCGAGCAACTCTTTGTCCACCCCTTGTTAATTTTTGTAAAGAGTGTAGATCTCCTTTATGACAGTGGGTGTAATTGTATGTAGGTTCTGCTTGGATGGCTCTTTCTCGCCCTTTTGTTGACTACTGCATTTGGGGATGGGACAATCTACCTCGAACTGTTCTCATGTACTATGCAAATTTCATTTCCTCTCCAGAAGGCTATTTCCATACTGTCATTTGTAACGCACAGGAGTTTCAAAACACAACTGTTAATACTGATCTCCATTTCATATCTTGGGACAATCCGCCCAAACAACATCCTCACTATCTCACTGCTGAGGACATGTCGAGAATGGTCCAAAGTAATGCTCCGTTTGCTAGAAAGTTTCATCGTAATGATCCTGTGCTTGACAAGGTCGACTCTGAGCTGCTCTCTCGAGGTCCAGGGATGATTGTCCCTGGTGGTTGGTGCATTGGGAACGCGGAAAATGGGTCTGACCCATGTTTATTAGCAGGAAATACAACGTTCCTCAGACCAACATCAGGTGCTAAAAGGGTAGAAACACTAATTAGTTCATTGATGTCAGCTGACAAATTCAGGCAAAATCAGTGCAAGTGATGAGCTCCATCTAATGGGACCAATTGTTGTATCAATTGTATCATTAATTTCAGAAGGAAGCACAGAAGCTGTCAGTAAATTTCACATACTGAGAAGATGATGCAGGATAAAAAATTATCGTTATGTTTCTACTGGAAATCAGAGGTATCATACTAGTCACGCTTCAACATGGTGTATACATAATTTCACTTGTAATATGAGGGCGCAGCCCATTTTTTCACACTATATACTGAACTTGCAAAGTAGTTGTGTAGAATTAGAAGGGCGCGGGTAGTTTGTTACGTGCTCACACTTAGAAGCTTTTGTGAAAAGGAATCCTCGCCTAATGAGGATGAATAGGAGAAAAATCTGGAATTGTTTCAATGTTTGTATCTATGGATTTGCATTTTACCACTTGTTTATTGTGACTGGACTATGCATCCTAGGTATGAACCTTTGATGAGAGTCTCAGATTCAAAGTTATGCTGTAATTTTCTTTGTAATCAACTCTAATATATAATGTTCGTATCTATGGCTCTGAATTCTACTTCACTTTTTCTGAATGTCAACCATTCTGTGAATCCGAGGGATAACTTTATACTACGTATCTAATAACAGCTCCTCTTGGTTTGCTATCTCATAGCATATACAATGAGGAGTTAGTATTAGGTACTACTGGCTCATGATACTCCAACATATTAAGTGAAATAACATATGTTTAAAACAAAATAACATAAAAAGTTGTGAGAGTATATAAATGAAAATAAACTGAAAATTAATCAAAATTTCAATTTCATTTCTCTCTCCCTACCTTTTCTCCCTACTTTCCCAACCCACCATTTTAACATTATCAAATCCTTTATTCTTCTCAACAAAAACCACAAAAAATCTTTTGATTATTATTTTAACCACTCAAACATGCAAGCACAAAATTGCTCAATCAAAGTTGAAAATCAATTTCACTACATAAAAAATGGTTGATATTCATGAATAACATAAAGGTAGGACAATCGGGAACAAGCATGAGCAAAACAAAGTAAGTAGATTGAATTTGTTTTTGTTTTTAATTTAATTAATTGAAAATGTACCGCTAATTTGAATTAAATATGTTAAATTGATTTGATTTAATCGAATCTATGTTATTTTTAAATTTGCTAAAATGTTGTGTTATTTTATGAAAACTTTATGTTATTTTACTAATTAAATGCTACATAAATCTGCTAAAACATTATGTTATTTTACACAAACCTTGTGTTGTTTTGCTAAATTAACATTATGTTATTTTGCTAAAACATTGTGTTACTTTACGTAAACCATGTGTTATTTTGATAAATTCTAGTGTTACTTTGTGTAAACCTCAACCCGTGTTATTTTACTATAAACTTGTGTTATTTCACGCAAACCTCGTGTTATTTTGCTAAAATCATTTGTTATTTTGATAAAAGATTATTTTGTTATCTTACTTGAACTTTGTGTTGTTTTGCTTCAACCTTTTGTTATTTTGCTTCAACCTTTTGTTATTTTTTAAACGTATGTTAATTTTACACAACTATATGTTAATTTATTTTCTAGTAAATTAATTTCTACGTCAAATTTCGTTTTCAAATTCTCATAAATTTGTTCGATTCTTTTTCTCTTCTTTAAATTAAACCATCTTCATTCAAATAGTTGTTCAAATTTTATCAGATTCTCACAAATATAAAACATTCAATTTGATTTATAAGGTTTTAATTTTTTTGATTTTGGTAATTTAAACAATTAGCTCTTCAATTCAACAAAATTTCTTAATAATAGACTGATGGAAGAAGATAGATCTTGAATGTTGCAAACGAATTAAGAGATTATTTGAAGAATTTTGAAAAATAATGTAAGACAGAGGGAAGAGAAGAAAAACAAAAATAGAGGAATAATTTTTTTTTAATTAAAACACTAGCATATGACCCCCTGGAGTACCATGCTCATTGTACTCCAGGGGTACTATAGAAATTGCCTACAATGAGGAATTGAAGATAATAACAATAACAGATGGAGGGAGTATATTACCAATTTATATATTTGATACTCCCTTCGTCCCTATTTGATAGTCACTTTTGGGCAATTTTCACGGGAATTAATAAACATGAATAAGAAGTAGAAAAAGTAAATTTACATTGGATATACAAAAAAGTAGAGAGAGAAAGTAATTAAAGTACATGGGAAAGTAAAATTTACATAGGAAAGTTAAATTTGCACAAATATTTTTGCAAATTGGAGGCAATTTTGGTAAAAAATTAATATTAATGGTACTTGAAAGAAACAAATGTGACTAAGATTTTGGGGCACCAAAAATAGAATAAGTGACTATCAAATAGGGAAGGAGGGAGTATAATATAGTGCCTATCGTGAATTTTTTGTTGTTTTTATTATACTACCTCTGTTTCGCATTTATTGCAACTTTGAAGGGTACGGACTCCTAGGCAAAAATTGGTTTTTTTTTTTGACGACTAGGCAAAATTTGTTTGTGAGTGTAAAGATAGAGAGAGAAAAATAGGAATGCATGTGATGAGGAGAGAGATAGAGAGAAAGGACAACCTAAAAAAAGAAAGAAAATATTAGTTGCAAATAGTGTGTAGCATCCATTTTTGGCAAAAGTTGTAAAAAATATGAAACGGGGGTAGTACAAAATCTCATCCTAATACACCAACTTTTTTTATTTTTTTTATTTTTTTTATTTTTTATTTTTTATTTTTTTTATTTTTATCTTTGTCTTTTATTCTTGTAAAAAAGCAAACATTATAAGACAGAGGAGTAAACTACACAATCACTCCCTAAACTTAGCACAAAGTTGCAGATCACTCACTAAACTTTCAAAAGTTGCAAATCACTCACTGTGGATAGTTTTGACCTACTATATCAGGTAAAATGCAAGAACTCCCTAAACTTTCTCACAGCTCCCTAAACTTTCATCCTTAATTGCAGGAACTCCATCCCTAAACTTTATTTAGAAATATGTCTTTTTTTTTCCAAAAAACTAGCCGTTACAAAATATTGTTTGATAAAAAAATAAAAGACAGCAGTTGTATATATACTCCATTGCATCCATTATTTCTGCACATCTAATCTGCAACAAAAATCATTGAAAAAAAAAGGTTACAAAATATTTCTGATCAATATAATAGAGAATTAAATCGGAAATATGTCAAGGAGCAGTTCTGGATTGAGTTCAGGGGCAAGGAGGTGTCATTGTGGTTTGTTAGTGTCAAAGAGTAGGGCTTGGACTAAAGATAATCCTGGGAGAAGGTTTTATGCATGCCCTGACTATAATGCTGAAACTGAAAGGAGGGGCTGCAAGTTTTTTAGATGGGTTGATGCTGAAAATCCCACCATATGACAGACTAAAGTGATTTTGGGCTTGATGGAGGAGAAGCAGGAGCTGAAAAGTGAGCTTATGAGTCTTAGGGAAGGTTGAAGGTGAATATTTGATGCTTATGAGTCTTAGGCAAGCTAACAAGAACTTAAGGAAGGTTGAAGGTGAATATCTGATGCTTAAGATTAAAAGGGCAGCAGGGTTTAATGTGGGTTTCAATTGTGAGCTTTGGAAGGTTATTTTGGTTTTTTTGTTGTTTTAATTTTGTTTGTATTTAATTGATAATGTAAGGTAGAGATAAGGATGGTACCTGAGTTGTTAGTCCATGTTGCTGTTCCTAGTGCCTGTGATGCCTCCTTTCCCTTGCCATGTCCTGTTTTATGGAATTGGAAATTATTGAAATGAAAGTTATGCTTTTTTTTTTTTTTAATTTGTATTTTTGCAATTGTTAACAGTTAATTGCCAAATGGTAACTAAAAATGCCTATAATGCCTGGCTTGATATTGTGTTTTGAGTTTGGGAAGGCTGGCTTGACAATGGGTACTCATCTTGGCTGACAGAGTACACTGTATGTTCACCACCTCCATTGTCCCTGTAGTGAGCTCTTTGAATAGGCTGCACATCAGTATATTAGTGACATTAGATACGTAGTTTAGGATTATATGGCATTACAATTGCTTCAAACAAAATAACTTCTTGTTGCAATTCTTTGATAGCCATTAGGGTAGGTATATAATCCCACCCTTCTCACGTGCATGGGAATAGGATTGTGTCCTGCACCATGGCCCTGCATCTGTGGCTGTTGCATGTTATCAGGTTCCTGGGTTGTGTTAGACTGAGAGCTGTTGTGGTTAGGACCTTCAGAGACATTCTTGCAACCTTTTTTTTTATTTTTTTTTATTATGTCCTTGCATCCCACAAAGGCTGCAGTGCATGGCAACACCTTTTTTCCTTAGTTTTGTGACCCCTTCCTGGTGTAATCTTCTCTTCACATTAGGTCTATGTTGAACTTTTTTAGTTTAGGAGGGATGACAACATCATCAGACCTTGGTCACTCTTGTGGACCATTCAGAGGTTCAAGTAAATAATCATAAGCTTTCAAATAGGTAATCTTTGTGAAGTAATCACTTACATACTGCTCAGGTTCATCCACCTTGTTCCAGATTGCAACAACAGCATGCTTGCAAGGTATACCACTAACTTGCCAAGCCTCGCAACTGCAAGTTCTATCTTGCAGGTTAACCACGAATTTTTGTTGGGTTGCCCCTCTCCTAACTCCATAAGAAAACCCACCATCCCAAAAGACATTCCAACCCCTTGCCCAAATCTTATGCTTCTCCAACTGTTGTTAAATCCTTGGGCATAGCAGCACTTATTTTTTTCCAATGTCATCCCTTTTTTATGTAACTGTAGGGAATATTTCAAGCATCCCACACTTGAGCCCCACTATGATCATACACTTAAGCATGGTGGCGTCTAAAGGGAAGGAAGCTAGAGCAAAAGAGTCGACAACAAGTTTTAGGAACTTGTAAACCGTTCACAGGGTGAAGGTTACACCCCTTAACGATCCAGGAGATCGTTAACTCCAATAGGTCTGGAATCATGACTGGAAGTCGGGGATGAAGGTACAAATCCAATCTAAAAGAGATTGAACTTGCCCTAAAAATAGGCCTCTACTTTATTCTTCTTGTATTCATGTGCGCTTTCTGACTAACATGCAATCAATAGGTTTACCCTAAACCTGTTTAATCTATGTTGGTTGAATATTAATGCACAAACAAATCTATTATTGGCGATCACTTGAATTATAATCATATTAGCCTAAACAAGATTATTAATTATCTTATTAAGTGTGATTACAAGTACAAATTCCCTTTAAACATGCATAAAAAGCGTGATCAAGCAATAACAATAATAATATATCAAGCAACATAATAATCATCATCATAATCAAAGCTTAATAATAATAGCAAGATCCTAGGCATAATACTAACAAGATTAATAACAAACCCTAGCATGTCACTAAACATTAAAGATCAGTTAGCTCTAACATGACACTAACATGCTATTAGGAAAGAAATAGGAAGCATCATAATAAAATATACATGATATTAGAAATTTTAGTTAACCCTAAACATGATACTAGGAAGCAATAAAACATCCTAACATGATACTAGGAATCAACAAAATACTCTAAGCATTATTTCTATATCAAAAGAGCAATAAAGCAATTAAATTACTTACTTCGATGCCTCGTACCTCTTTCTAATAACAAAATACACACGTTAGTAACTTCAAGGAAAATATAAACTCAAACAATTAAATTAAATAATTGAAATAAGGATTTACGACCAAACCCTCAGAAATTATCAAACTTTCACGTCTAGGGCTGTAGGGCAAATTCAAACTTGGCTAGGTGTGTCTCGAACTAATGTATGCGGTATGGTGTTTGTGAAAAAGCTAGTTTAGAAAGCTAGAGAGAGAAAGAATAAGCTATTGCTTAAGAGAGAGAATTAGAGAATTATGGGTTGTGAATGATTAAAAACAGGGAGATACAACCCCTATTTATAGAAAAAATAGCTCGAGATACGATAGAAAAGAGTTCGAGTCCCATTCGGAATAAAAGACCTTCTGTCGTCAACGACAGGAGTTAGTGCCAGACGACAGGTATTAGCGCCAGGCGACAGGTTGTATTTTTATTAAACTGGATTGGACGTTTTTCATAAATAGGGTACGAAAAGGAATATTTTCGAAAAACAGAAAGAAGTATTTTTATTAAAAACAACCACATCACTAGAATTTTCACATTTTACCTTGTCCGATAATCAAATGACGTGAAAGGTATTCATCACTGGGTTTGATTTTGGGGAGACACATTTGGGTGTCTACAGTAACCTTTCCATCAAACTTTCTCTAATGTCTTCCAGCATAGTTATAATTGGCTTATGCCTTGAGTTTAGTATGTAGGCATTAAAGACCTCACTCATGTTGTTGTCCACAGATTCACAACAGGATATAGTGTTGTAGAAGGCCCTACGCCATTTCATGTAGTTTCTACTCATCAAATCATCTGCTGCAGCTGCTGATATTTGCTTCATCACATCCATGTTTGCATTAAAGTCATTCTCAGTTGAACTCTTAACAATAATCCAGAATTGCTTTTTAAATTCAAGACTAAACACACCCCTGAAATTGTAGTAGACATGCCTAGCACATACCCTAATCTCTGCTTGAGGGAACACAACAGCAATTGTAGCAAGCAACCCTTTTTACCGGTAACTCATGAATGTGTACCCAGCCCCCTGCTCAGAACCTAAATCCTCACCTAGCAAAGACAAAAACCAGGTCCAACTGTCTGTACTCTCAGTCTCCACAATAGCCCATGCTATAGGGAACATTTGGTTGTTCCCATCTTTCCCTACAACAACCAAAAGCTGGCCCCCAAATGGTCCCTTCAAAAAGCAATCATCTAGTGAGATAAAGGGCCTGCACCCAGCTAAAAATCCCTTCTTTAAGGCATCAAAATATAAGTATAGTCTTTGGAAAATGTTATCATTCAATTGCATCTTCACTGTGTTTGCCCTGTTTGATTTCAGTATTTTAACAGCATACACTACTAAAATTCGGCTAAATTGCAACCGTTTTTTTACGACCGTCTGAAAAACGGTCGCAAAATTCATATTTTGCGACTGTTTTTTATGCGGTCGCAATATTACGACTGCTTTGACAACGGTCGCAAATTTGCGACCGTTTTACGACCGTTCTTAGCCTTTTAGACGGTCGCTAGGATGTTTGAACAAATAAAAATAATTCCAAATTAAATAAATCGTTTGCGACCGTCAAAGACGGTCGTAAATGTCATAATCTTCGACCGTCAAAGAGACGGTCGCAAATGTCAAAATCTGCGACCGTCTCTGACGGTCGTAAACTTCATAATCTGCGACCGTCAAAGAGACGGTCGTAAATAATCATAATCTGCGACCGGCAAAGACGGTCGTAAAAGACCCTTTTTTTTAATTAAAAAAATACGGTATAAAAGCATACCTTATTCACAAACCCTAATCTACTTCACACTCCCTCATGCCGCTCACCCCTCCTCTTTCTTTTCTCTCTCCTACTCTTTCCTTCTTACTTCTCTTTCTCACGCTCCTCCATCTCTTTCTTCTCTATCCTTACTTCTTTTATTTCCTTTCTTCTTCTTCTGACTTCTCCATTTTCGTTCGCTTCTCACGCCCCTCCATCTTCATTCTCTTTTTCTTCTTCATTTTTTTCAGAGCTGTAGTTTTGGTGTACGTATTTTCGTCGACAAACAAATTATGGTGTTCGGATTTCTTCAACAAACGAGTTATGGTTTTTCATGGTCAAATTCGACCTTAAAAATTCCAGATCTAGAGTTTTCTTGGTCGAATTTGACTATATAAACCTAAAGAGGAAGATATATTATGAAAGGTATGTTTATTTTTTTGAAAATTTTGTTTATTTTTGAATTTTTTGGTTGAAATTCGTTTTCCGTTCGAATATCCATGTTTGTTTGATTTTGTTATCGATTTTTAATTGCTTTTCTGTTCAAATTTCTTTGATTTTGGTTTTATTTCGAGTTTTTCATAATTTTTTTCGAATTTGTTCTATATTTGTTCGAATTTCATAGATTTTTTGTTTGATTTTTTTGTCAAATTTTTTGTTCGAATTGTGGGTTTAATTGTTGTGGGTTTAATTTTTTTTGGGTATAATTATTGGGCGATTTTTTTATTTAATTTTTGTTCGTTTTTTGGTTTAATTTTTGTGCATTTTTGTTCGATTTTTTTTATATAATTTTTATGCATTTTATTTGCTCGAATTTGTTCTTTATGTGTTCGAATTTTATAGATTGTTTAATGATGTTTTATTTCATTTTTGTTTGCTTTTTGTTCAAAATTATGTAGGTGATTTTTTTTTCTTTTTCTGTTTTTCTGGGTTAAAGGTGGGTAGGTGGTGGTGGGTATTGGTGGTTGAAGGTGGGCGAAGGTGATGGTGGGTAGAGGGTGGCGGAGGCGGGTAGTGGTTGTTTAAGAAGGGTAGTGGTGGTGCGTGGTTTGGGTGGGTTCTGGTTTGGGTGGATGGGTGGGTCTTTTTCTTTTTTTTGTTTTTTTAATACTTTTAGCGACGGCTTATGGCGGTCGCTAAATTCAATAATTGCGACCATTTCATAAGGCGGTCGCAATTTTTAATATTTGCGACCGTTTTTTTAACGGTTGTTGAAAATAGGTAAAACGACCGTTAAAAATCTGCGACCGCCAAACGGTCGTAATATTTTGTTTTTGCGACCATGATAATAACGACCGCCATGTTGCGACCGTTGACGGTCGCAATTATGTATTGCGACCGTTTTAACTATTTTTTGCGACCGTTTGCGCCGGTCGCAATTTGGCCAATTTTTAGTAGTGATATCTTGGTAGCAGGGCATACTGCTCTTCATACTCACCAACTATCAAGGCCTGTCCCTTCTTCCTTGCCTTATAAGAAATTAAATTGCTCACCCTTATTCACCTCTCCAACCATATTGTCTGCACTATGTCATGAAGTTTCATATAAGGGTTCACCCTAAACTTGTTGGCAATCCAGGTTGCATTCATTCTCTTCACCTTAGCTGACCTACCACATGTGTGCTTACCTATATGTGTCTTAACTTTGAAATATTTTTTCCCTTGATCCCAAGAAGCCCAGATTTTCCAAGGGCATCCTTTCTCATGATTCTTACACCTTGCCCTAACTATGTCCCTGTTATTCCTAATGTATGGAACATCTCTTCTTGATTGAATGGAATAGTCACACAAAGCTTTTCTAAACACTGCTGTATTCTCATAAGATTGTCCCACATAAAAATTAGGTTCTGCATCATCCCTGACTATATTATGCTGTTTCCTGACAGCATCTGTAGTGTTAGGTGCCACCAAATACCCACAGTTTTCATCATCGTCTTCCCCCTCACTACAACTCCCATTATCACTCCAATCATCTCATTCATCATCAACATTCAGTTTTTCTTTCCCTTTTGATTCAGCCAACCTTTGCAACATACTTAACTCCTCCTCATATGATGCCTGTTCAAGTTTTTCATGAGTGATCCTAGTCCTAGCATTTACAAAGTCCATGTCATTCTCATCAGTTCCCTCACTATCATAATCTACCTCATTCACATCATTACTCCTAGGATTTGACTTACCAGATGTCCCAATAGTCAACATATTTAAGAAAGAACCCCCACCTAAATTAATATTTGCACACTCATGCTTAGTGTACACATGAATGACCGTGTATTATAAAAGCAAACAAAAAAAATGATCAAATGTACTCCTCTCAAATCCCAAAAACCTAACTCCATCCTTTAATGTTTTCCTTGGATCCAAATAATGCAGCTTAACTATGTTAGTGTATGCCAAAGAATCAATCAATTCCTTGACAAATGTAGCATCAAAATCCATTGGAAGGCCATCAAACACTCTTACATTACCCCCAATGTAAGTCATGTCACCAACCTCTAACCATTCCCCGGCATGGTGGATAATTATGCATGGACTGAGGTTTGTCATTACACCAAACACACAACATATTTTAATAAATAGAACTATTGACCAAACTCATCAACTAAAGCAATCTACATATCCATACATCATAATCATTCACTCAAAACAGAATAATCAAAATAGGTGGAATAACCAAATTAAATAGAATATGTAAACAACATATATAACATAAAAGTACTTGTCATTCATTATTCATTGTCAAAAGATTAGTTCCATAAATACATTCAAGGCTCCATTAAGAAGACATTAACAAAGAAGTTACATTGTCATGGTTGTGACAAATTACAAAAACCTACTCCAAATTTGTCACTAATCCACTACGATACCATGACAATCACCTTAAAATAACCTAAAATAACTTAAAATCTTTACAAAAACAGCAGCACACTTCCTTGAACAACAGGAGAAATCCATCAAAATAGACGGTCATGTCCTTGTTGATCCAGGCATGAAAGTCATGACCATTGTTGAAGATGAGGTCATTGAGGATTCCACGTGTTCACAGAAGCCTTAGGGCCTATGAAGGGCAGGGTCAGTTGGAAGTTGCGCATACGCCACCAGAGCCTCCACTTCCAGTAGGTGCGCTGCACAGCAAATCTGGCACCCGAAGTGAGCTTCGGAAAGAGGTGGGTGACGAGGAGATCATGCTGGCTCCACAGAGGGTGCGCGTCAGCCAGTGCATCCATACCTAGGTTAAAGGACACAAGTCAGGGTATATTTAACTATGGACAAAGTCATGTTCAAACCCACCATGAAAGCCCCCTGTTCTACCCTTCTCTTACAACCCTAAGCAAAATTTTGAATTTCAAAAACCCTAACAACAACAACAAAAAAATTAAACACAACACAGACAAGAAAACCTTTTCTAAAGTCACTATCACATAATCTGAGTTAAATTCACACAAAATTAACCAAAATTCTTCAAATATTTTCCAACCAACACATGCTCTAACATTCACTTAATCAAAACAAACAAAAAACAAGCACAATAATATACCTTCTTCAGAGTACAACCTTCAAACTTTCTGGGATGTGAGCTCAGAAGTACTAGGCCATGACATTATATTCCTTGTTCGTCTCCAAGGGAAAGCTTCAAGGGTATTTTTTTTTTCTATAGGGGCTCTGTTTTTTGGCGAAATAAGGAAAGATGAAGAAAGCTTCTGTTAGATGCTTTATTATAAAGTCGTTTGGCTTTCCCGCGCCTCGGGTATTGTGAGAGGTTATGATGGCTTCTCGTTTACCAAGGTTGCCTCCCATTGGTCCATCAGTTTTGATTAGATTGTAGAATTAAAAAAAAAAATTAGAAATACTACAAAGTTTAGGGAGTTACCTGGGATAACGGGTTATAACCGGATAAATTACCTTCGACGACCGGATGAGTGAGTGATTTGCAACATTTGTAAGTTTAGGGAGTGAATTGCAACTTTGTTGTAAGTTTAGGGAGTGATTGTGTAGTTTACTTTAAGAAAGAGAGAATAACTCTCATTCAAAATTTTTAATCAATGTAAAAGCTAAAACAAAATTGTTGACCCTTATGAGGTTTTGATGATGATGTTAAGAATTGAGCAAACTTCCATCTAATAAGGATTTTCTAGTGTTGTGATGTTTGCAGGTTTAGTAAGCTCTGGGAGTTGAAGTAGGAACTGAAATAAAGGAACTTTAGAAGATCCATGAGGACAAGTAAAGACAGAAGAAGAGTTCCAGAAATGGAACTTCCCGAATTTTCTTAACAGGAACTTCACAACGGGTTGTAACGACCTGGTTCCGGTGTAATGCTGGGGCAAACCTCAACAACCAAGGATTGGTGCAGAGCTCGAGATATCAACCTAAAGAGATGGACTTCATAACTTATAGTTGTATAGAAGATAAGTTTGTTTTTTATAGGTTGATGTAAGCATGTAATTGGCTGTTATGCGTGGAACTTATTAGAAATCAGATAAAGCTTGGCAAGCTCATCAATTCGTATAAGATAATTACAGTTTTTATGAAAAAGTATTTATTTGATTTTATCTTCTAAAATCTGGTTTAAATCGGTTTTATCTTTTTCTTAAAAATTCTATCTTTTAACAAAACGAATTTAATCAAAATTGGTTTTCAAATAAAACGAAATTAAATCTGTTTTGATTTCAGTTTTAAAGATGATATGATTAGATTTCTGTTTAAGCTTATCACATTTGCGAAAATCCTACTTTGTGAACTGATGTTTCTCTATAAATATAGAAGTATTTCAGCAAAGCAAAATGAGAGTTTTAAGCGTGAAAACCACTTAGTGCTTAAGAGTAAGTTTGCCAAAGGTTTAAGCTTTATCATTTTGATTTCGGGTTTCATGTGTAGCTCTCCATTTATGTGTTAGAGTGAGTCTCTGTGTTGTAATTGGTTTTGGGGTGAGATTGTGAATTCTCTACAAATTCATGTTAGAGTGTATGAGTTTGAATTCTCTAAAATTTAAGTGGTAGCTGTGAGTGCACAGTGAGTGAAAAGAACCTGAGAAGTGTCTTGGGTCAAGTGAAAGGAACCTGAGAGGTGTCTTGGGTCACCTAAGAAGTGTCATGGGTTAAAGGGAAAAAGGTACCTAGGAAGTGTCTTAGGTCTGGTAGGAGGTGTCCTATCAAGTGGCAAGTGTCCGTGGAGGAACATGCAAAGCAAAGGTCTGTGTAATAGGTTGTATTAGGAGAGTTGCCTATTATAGTGGAATTTGTTTATAAGTCCCAATAGGGCCGAGGTTTTACTTCCAGCTAGGCAGTGGATGGTTTCCTCGTAAAACTTGCCGTGTTCTTTAAGTTCCTTTTATGTTTTGTTTTTAATTTCTGCATAAGTTTCACGATTAGAACCTACTACTATTCACCCCCCTCTCGCAGTAGTTCGTCTAAACTAACAAAAATGAAAATCACTATACAACAGTTTAAGTTACAAATGTGGTTTGTTTTTTGTTTCTCGCAATGGGAGGCTTTAAATATTCGTGTTCAATTCAATTATTCATTCTTGCACACCATGAATTTTTAACAACAATTTAATCAATCTACTAATGTTTTGGATTTCCAATATCTTTGTTCACAATTCATGATAGACTTCCATTTAAGGTTTCTATCAAACTTGTCATATACTGTACTTGAAAACTCAACTGTTTGGTATTCCGTATTGTACTAGTGCCGGTCATTAATGTTCCTTACACTTTAAACATTTGTCCATTTCTTTTTGTTCTTTACACTTTATTTAATTGTAACACTTTTATCCCTCAAAAGAACCTATTGTTTGCCCACTAAGGCCGTGCTGCATTCAACTTATTTGACAATGGCTCATAAGTTAGTTTAGGAGAATAAGTTCATATAAGTTTTAATAAGGGTTAATCTAAGTTTTTCAAGTTTAAGTTACCGCTAAAATTAATATAATAATGTCTAATGAGTTAAATTTAGTTAAGTTCAGATAAGTGATAATTAGTCAGAGCACACTTTAGTTACTTTTGCCAACATGTTACTTCACTTAGCACTCCCTCTTTTTTTCTTAATTTGTTTTGCAATAGTAATCCTAAATGACATTTAGGTTTGGGGTTAATACTATATTAGGATATTTATGGTGTTTTGTCATGTGGAACCCTTCAATTAGCAAATTTTTATGCTATTAACTTGTCCACAATCCTATTTGTTTTGGCTAGATTTGTCTTGTCTGTTCCATAATAAGGTAGCTTTGTTTATGAATGATTAATTTTGCTGTATGAAAATTGCAGGACATATATTGGCTGTGAAATGCTTTGGTGTCCCTTTGTTCTCACAGAATCATTAGGAGTCTATGATATTATGTTGCGAGTAGCTGCACATGGAATATTGGATTATAAAGAAGGATGGTGGGAAGGACAACCATCAGAGTCTTTGGTTTTCGAGTGATTCTAGTTTACGTTCTTACAACTACATAGATAATCATAGATATACAAAAATTTCCTATGATAAGAACTCTGCTACATTTCCTATGATAAGAACTCTGCTACATTTTAAGTACCGACTATTGAAGATAAACTGATGGCTTATGATAATACAAGCCATCAAATACAACGTTTGGGCATTATAACTCCATTCCTCGTTGTATAAGTTATGTGCTAAATTTGGTATTGTACAGGTTACAAGAAGGCTCGAACATTGATGTATACCCTTTTGCTCGAGAATTGAATAGTTTCTAGTGACTGTCTTATTCAGGAAGTTCACACTTTGCAGAATCACAGGTACAAATCATGCATTTCGGTGAACTTACAAGCTGTTAGCCACTTCAATTTATGTGATAGTTCTGTCCTGCTGTTTAGCTTGTGCCACTTACAATGATCGCTAAAGGCTAATTAGAACCTGTTGTTCTTGTGTAATTTCAAGTTTTCTTAGCCTAGATAACAGTATTTCTTATGGTATAGTGTTTGAAAAAAATGCATCAGAGCATAATGTTTTGAATGCAGCTTTTATTACAAAATAATTTATGAAGTTAATCCACTGATGCCTTGGCTTTAAACCTTGGTGTTGCAGTCAATTTATAGACTGGAAACTGTCCAATAAGAACAAAACATGAACATCAAATCACTTGTCAAATACAAGGAATTTGATCTCCAACATGCTGTAAATTAGTGTAATGTAGATCTGTCATAACATAATTTGCAAAAATTCATAAGAAACCTCATAATGTTAGCAAAGACTAATCATTTAATGCAAAATTTTATTTATATTTATAATTTGAAATGATAAAAGTTATTCTGAAAAACAAAATCAAACAAAGACATAGAGAAAGCTAGGGTGATGTAGTAATGCATGCTGAAATCAAACCAAGTCATAAAAGAAAGGTCTGAGAAAGAGACACAGGTCTCCGATCACATGAGAAATGGCACCAGCAGCTTTGTTGCATATGTGCAAGATCAAAGAGCTAGCACCGCGCAGCTGGTGCCATCGCTCCTGCGATAGAAGACCTCTCTCTTATATATATGTACAACATAATCATATACACCCTTCATAACTTTCATGAAATTCTCGCTTCATTTTGTTATTTTAAATGCTTATATAATGTATGCCTCTCTGGCTCTCTCGCAAAATAACAGTTAGCATAACCAGTGAAGTATATAGAAATTCTTATTTGTGTATTACGAAGTATAAATTTTATGGATGGCCCAACCAAGTTGGAAAAAGAAAAGTTCCACGTTCAGTGTTCACACTTAGCTTGACTCTGTTTTTTTTTTTTTCCTTATGATCTGTTTTATCATTATGTTAATTAATATGATTATATGAAGACTTGGTACATAATTTATTTGGATTGTCTGAAAATGACATGAGTTGAGAATTATAATTCCAAAAATATGTTGCTTAAGTGATGTCCAACCACTTGTTACTAAAGCTACTAAAATCCTTATTCCTTAAATAGATGCAATTAATCAAATTTACTCGTAATGATTTTGTTGTTGATTTATACAAGTTAAAAATTGTTAGACGGATATCATGTGCTCCTGTTTGTTTGAACTATATTAATTTGTGAAAAATTAGGAGGAAATTTATTTAGGAAAATCGATGTTTCATTTCATTTACAAAAGTGCATAATAGCCTCATATATCTCCCATTGAAAATCACTCTCTACCCTGACAATTTGGCTTTCTCCCTATCAAAATTTATTCTATGTTTTCTTGCCACTCAATTGCCTCATTTTTTTTTTTTTTTTTTGGAATGTCCTGTTGAATTTTCTTTGCCCGAAAATAATATAAGACAACGCTATTTTACTCTTACATACATTATATTGGTTCTACTTTGTAATGATTTTCTCTATAATCAGTTTTACCCAATCCAAACCTAAAAAATTACTCACTCCTCAATTTGTGCTAGTGAACCCGTCTATGGAAAATCTCAATTGATCAAAGAGAATTTATTCTAGTGAATATATTTTTTTTTTGACAAATATTATGGTGCATATGCTTTTACAAGTTTTTTTGGCCTCGTGATAAACTCACTCCTCACTATCAAGGTGTTCCTTTACATATGCTATATACAGTAGCAACACTGGCAATTTTTCTAAGGTTATTTTCATGTTTACTTCTTTTATTTCATATTGATCGCAACAGTTTGATACAAACTTACCAAAACACAAGTTTGACCATTTATATACATATAACATATTATTTGTAGAAGTTAAGATTAATATGAAAATTTATATCAATATTCAATACTAATATAACACAATTTTACTTTATATCATTATTTTATGCAAGTAAAAAATTGTTCAATTTAATGTAACATAAGTTAATTTAATGAGGAAAAGTATCATGTTACGTCGAATTGCATCAAAAAAAAAAAAAAAATGATATCTATGTCGAAAAGTGGTGAACCTAGTATACCTCTAGAAGAGTGACCCATCCATTTATTCCGTACGATTTTGAAAACCAAAAGTCAAAATCTTGCCTTTGACTATGCACAATGTATTCCAACCCCTGCACTAGAGAGCAGAGACAGTTTCACCAAAACCACCAAGAGCTTAGGATTTGAGGAATCTTGCCTAAAGTATGAATGCAATCTCCTTATTAGACTGAAAACAAAATTTTACAAAAAAATAGGGGGAGGTATTAATGCATGCTAAAATCAAATCAAATCACAAACAAGAAAAAAGGGTTTGAGAAGGAATCACATGAGAGATGGCACCAGCAGCGGCCGCAATGCTGCATACGTGCAAGATCAAAGAGCTAGCAGCAAGCTGGTGGCATCTCTCTTGCGACAGAAGACCTCTCTCTTCTATGCATATCTAATGTATGCCTCTCTTGCGTTTAGTGACGGATCTAGGCCGAAAATATAAGAGAGACCACCATTTCAATCTTTTGCCTCTCGTTTTAAACTAGTCACTATATTCCAATATTATAAGTAAAATAAGGTTATTTAAATTTATTAACTAATTAATTACAATAATTTACCAGGGCATGGCCTTAAATGGCCCCAGTGGAAGGTCCCCCTCTGCTTGCGTTCACCCCAACCTGAATCTTGAGTGTTTAGGCTTATCTGGTGGTGAACTTTCTAACATAATTAGATGAACCCCGTGCAATTTACGGTTTGTTTGTATTTTCTTAAAACAAATATGTTTTGTTTGTATATGATAAAATTTGTTATTTTATTTAGTGTATGATTTACTATTTTTGTTTTAAAATAAAATTGTTAATTTCCTTTCATTCGTTATATATTTAGATTAAATTCCTAATATCAAAGATAATATTTTATTTACTGTTTAATTAATTTAAATTTTAAAATCTCATTCGCCAACTTTACTTACATGACATTTGAATTATTTAATTCTAAGAAAATTGCAAATTTCTTATTTAATTGGCTCTAACTAAAATTTATAATCCTACCTGATATGTTTTGAAATTTTATTCCACTCTCTAAAAATTCGGAAAAAACTTCCTTTTATATATAGACTAGGGGAGCCAACGCGCTCGATGTGCGCGGTATGGCTAGGCAATGTCTAAAAATTATATTGAATTGTCTTTACACCTTAGGTATGTGTAATGTGTTTGATTTAGTTACATGTATAAATCATTTTAGTAGTTTGTAGTCCTGTACATTATACATAGTTACGAACATGAAATGATATATGGAATCTTAAGTACCATTAAACTATTAAACGTCAGTGTAGTGATCCTTTAGAAAGAATTAAAAAAAAATTAAAAAAAAAAAAGAAAAAAGGGTTAATGGTAGAAATTGCATTATATATGAGTAAATAATATTATTAATATATCTAGCAATCTTTACTCTTGAGCATATGAGAAAATATACAAGTATTGAAGTATAAATCAAGAAAGGTTGACATCATAGAGTACACAACGTGTTTGTCTACTCAGCTACTGACATGCAGAAAAGTGAAGAAAGTGCTATAAGTTGGATATTTGGTATTCTACGAAGTATTTTCTAGCACTATAGAGACTATGGCCATGATTGTATCCTACCATGAAGCAAAAATCAATATAATATTAAGACAATTTAAAACAAGAAAATCAACCGTCAGTCCGCCACCATTATATTAGTAGGCATGTAAATTTGGTGACAATTTAACTCAAATTAAACAAAATTATAATCACTTAGGGCCTGTTCTCATACGTTGAATTTCAGTTCAGTTCAGTTCACTTAAGTTCAGTTCAGTTCAGTTCAGTTCAGCTCAATTCAGTTCAGTTTAGTTTATTTTCAGTTCAGTTCAGCTCAATTCATTTTCAGTTCAGTTCAGTTCAGTTTATTTTCAGTTCTGTTCACTTCAATTCAGTTCAGCTGAGTTCAGCGTATGAGAAGAGGCCCTTAGACTTTGAATTACATAAAGAAAGGGTAATTAAATGAGCATACTCAAGTAGTTAAGTGAAAATTCCCTCTTCTTCCACAACCCATTGAGACCATCAAGATCAGAATAAAGAATCCTCTATAAAACAAGCAAAGTAGAGCATAAAAAAAAAAAAGGACGAATAAAAAGGTCACTTGTAGAAATATAAGCACAAACCATTAAAACAATCAACCCCAAATCAATTACAATTGCAAAATTAAACCCACATAAAAATACACATGTAGATCTAACTAATCCAAATCAAACCCAAAGAACTCAACAAGACAACAAATTCACCAAATCATGTGTTTTGCACTATTCGCCACATTCATTAACCCTCCTATGAAATATGAACAATAGTAAGCTTCCGAATACAACTGTACCCATGTTTTACCTTGCACGTAGCTTAACATAATTTTTTTTTTTGAAGGAGCATTTTAACATTAATTTATTTATTGAAGTAAAAATGAAGTCATAGATTAAATTTTTAATGTACAACGTTTAATTAGCTTAAAAACATATATACCGACAAATTATAAGGTTTCATGATTTCAATTGAAGAATGAAGTTAAAAAAAAAGTAAGCCATGTCATAGTTTATATAAGACTTAATTGGGGAGCTCGTTGATATATTGTGTCTCGTAATAACCATAGACTATTCACAAGGTTGGGGAAAAAATGACTTACAAGAAAGAACATGAGCCCATGGTAAATCCATCTTGATTGCTCGCTCGTCGTGGCTTATGAGAATTGCACTAAGTCACTAACCACAAACAATAAGCTTGCCAATAAAAAGGGAATGTTGACACTTTCTTGCAATATTTCTATACGTCCATCAGCTCTTTCGTAGAATTGACATGAATTGTGTATTCTAATTTGTTAAAATAACCATGATAATCATATAAAAATTTAAACTAATGGAGTAAATAATCAAACCACGACTACATTGAAGCCATGCCTCTTCCTCTTAAATTGTTAAGCCACTCAATCAATCTTCAAACAAAACACATACATACATATATCAAATCATGTGACAATTTAAATTAACGATATACCCAAATTGTAAAATTGATATTCAATAATTTAGTCAAAAAATTAACGATATACCCAAATTGTCAAATTGATATTCAATCATTTAATTACCTCAACTCAGAAACTGCTTCAATGGAGGAGAGAAAGGCCGGTAGGTGATTTAATGGAAAACTAATAGTTTGTTTAACAAAGGAGGAAGGAGAGGAAGAGACGCTTAGGAGGAGAAAAGAGGAAAAGCCGAAAAGCATTCACACCGAGGGAAAACACATAGAGACTAACAAATACTAATTAACATTAATGGCCATGGATATATTAGTAAATTAACATTTTAAGGGGTATATATGTCCTAACACTGTTCATAAGAGTTTTTTTCCACTTTTTATAAGGTAGGGAAATAGTAATTTTGATTTGTGTATAATAAAGTTTTGTGGAGGGCCTCGTTCAACCAAGTTGGAAAAAGAAAAATTCAACATTCACATTTAGCTTGACTGTTCTTTTTCCCCCCTTATGATTTGATTCATTATAGTATTACTTGAACTATATGAAGACTTGGTAGACATATTTTGTTTGGGTTGACCGAAAATGACTTGAGTTGAGAATAGAAATTCCAAATATATGTCGCTTAAGTGGTGTCCAACCACTTGTTACTGGAATCCTTAAATAGATGCAATTAATCAAATTTACAAAGTTTGACCAATTATACTCGTAATAATTTTGTTGTTGAATTAAACAAGTAAAAGTTATTTTACACGGATATCATGTGCTTTTGATCTACATTACTTTGTGTTAAATTAGGAGGAAGTTCAGTTTTGAAAAATTGGTGTTTGATCATTTACAAATGAGCTGAATTGCCCCATGTTCCTCTAATTTACAATTGTGAAAATCATTCTCTATCAGACTGTATGATCTTCTCTCTATCAAAACTTTTTTTTTTTTGTGCAAATGAAATTGACCGATATTCTGTTTTTGGATGTTCTATTGATTGTTTTTTCAAATCATAGATGGCTTAAGAGACTACTATTTTACTCTTACATACAATACGTAGTCTAAGTTGGCTCCATCATTTTTTCTATTATCAAATATGTCGAAATTGATTTTAAAAAAGTGAGAATTTACATGTGGGTAAATCTAATTCAATGGGGGGGGGGGGGGGGGAGTATAATAGTATATTACAGTGAATTTGGTTTTCAAGGTGTTATAGCCTATAGGACCTTCTTCCTAAGGTTGAATAGGTAATATTTTCCATACTCTTTTTGTTTTTTTTATTGATCACAAAGATAAAAATGACAAACTTTTCTAAATATTAGTTTGATCATTCATATATGAAATTAAAATTGTAGTAAGTTAGGAATAATATGAAATTTACTTAAGTTAATACTAACTCTGTATTACAAAAGATAAATTATGAGACGAGATATCTATCTATCTATGTGGATAAGTGGGGAATCTAGGAGGTCTAGAAGAGTGACCCATTTATTTATACCGTACGAATTTGAAACCCAAAAGTCAAAATCTTGCCTTTGACTTTGCACAATGTATTTCAACCCCTGTACTAGAGACATAATCCCAACTCATGGCCACCAAGAGCTAAGAATTTGAGGAATCTTGCCAAAATTATGAATCTAATCTCATTATTAGACTTAATTAGTCAATAGAATGTTGAAATAACAATGAGATTTCATTTCTAGGGAAATGTAAAGTTAATGTTAATTGTGAGAGTTTTATAAAGTGAAGCAGTTTCATGGTTTTTTTTTTTTTTTTTTTTTTTTGTCTATTTACATACAGTAATTCACATTTATGTCTATTAAAGCTCTTTGTGGTTTATCTGGTAGCTAAACATTAATAGTTTGTGATAATATTAGTGACTATAAAAAGTTTCCTTAAAAAAAAAATAAAGTTAAATTACCGGGATTTTTTTTTTTTTTTTTTGAAGGGGGGGAGATTATATTCATTAATAAAAAGCCATACGGCACTTACATAAGAGATCATAATCGAACAATACAAAGACAACCGAACCAATTACAAGTTCGAAATAAACGAAACTACAATTGCACGCGCAGAATGACTTTCTTAAGTACCCTTGGCTCATATAACGCTGTCCTATGCACCTCTTGCAAGGGGGTCTGGCAATATGATGTAATTTCTGACGAGAACCTTCATTGGCTCAGAATCCCGTACTCCTCGACCTGAAATCAAAATTGGTGTCGTACACTTCACCATAGACAAGATCAACTCCGATTCAAACACGGATATCGGCATGGAAGCAAAACCCTTTAGCCCAAACCAACAGAAGATCAAACCGAAGCCCCATAGCCAAAAAACCCGGCTTAAATCCTGCACCAGAAGATCGGTACACCGATCTGCAAGCCCCATATCACTCCAACACACCACACAAACAGAAAAAATAATAAAACTAAAAAACACACAACGACTTCTAAAAGGAAAAACAGAACGAAAACTAAACCCTAAAACAAAAAACGAAACCCTAACATCCCACCCCGCCGCCAAACCGAGTCCCACCACCCACGCTCTGGGATTCACCGACCCAGCCCACGAAACGCCGGAAAAAAACGCACGGACCACCGAGGCCCGCCTGAGAAGCCCGAACCCCACACGCCCCTGAGCCGCTGCAACGACAACCCTACACGAGGGACTTAGAACGGCCCTACACGAGGGACTCAGAGGGAGGAAACTCCCCCTCCCCGTTCTCGTAAACCACGTCGCGGCAACGGACAAAGGGGTGGGGCGAAGGCGCGGCGGGGAGGCGGTACAAAGAAACGACGGCAGGCCGGCCTCACAGTCGGAGAAGAATAACGGCGGCGGACGAAGAGGCAGTGCGGCGCCAGATGAAAGGCTGAAAAAACGAAAAACCATAACGGAAAAAGAAATAAACAATCTAAATTACCGGGATTTAATGTATGTAAAGTAGTAAGAAAAAAATGGGTGGATGAGTATGAAATCTAACTGGAAAGAAAAAGTACATAATTGAAAAATCTAAATAGAATTAGAAAAAAAAATAAAAAGAAATGATAGAAGTAAATTGGAAATCTCAAATGGAAAACGGGAAAAAAAATTACTATATAACAAGAAGAAAAAGGATTTCATTAATAAAATATAGTCAAATGGAAAATGGAGAAAAAATTACTGTGTAATCGTATTGTGTAGTGGAGGTAATTGTATTAGTTAAAACCAGCTCTTTTTTAGGGTAATGAATTAAGTTGGGAATTCATGACAAAATCACACAGCGATCAATGTAATAAATGTTAATCTATTCTTAAATAACGCGCAGATCGATGTAATGATTTATGTACTCCCTCCGTCCTTTTATCATAGTCCATTATTCATTTTATGGCAATTCAAAATTAAAGTCTCATTGTTAGAATCTTTCTCTTTTTAGTAAGTGGTTTTTTACAATTTTAACCCCACTAATTTAATCCCTAAATTATCCTCAATTTTTATTGATTTTTTGTGCCAAATATTTTTAATTATTTTTTACTGATTTTTTGTACCAAATATTTATGAGCATACTATTTATTCTCTTTTTTCTTTTTCTCTCACTTTTTATTTAATTTACTTTGGTTGTTTCAATCACATGGTTTAAGGAATTTACAAAAACCTTAATTCCCGTAAAAATGAGAAATGAGAAATGAGACTCTAATTAAAGAATCGAGGGAGTAGCATTTATTTACTTGTACCATGAATCCTGATGGAGGCATTTATTTTTTTTCTCATAGAGGAAAGTTAAAAGGGGACAAAACAGACAGGTTGGAGGGTGGCTTTCAATCACGAGGTTATTGTACTACAAATTGAGGGCTCTCATATCATTAGAATATAATTATCATCTAGAAGCTATATTATTGGTGCAAGGCATTAAAAACGTTGGGATAAAATGGAAGATTTAGAAACTAACTTCTCAATTTCACTACTCATTTAACAATAAAACATGGGGGATCGTTTATTTAAGTCTGAGCCATACTGATAATATAAATAGGTAAAAAAAAGAGTTTGAAATTACAATCTACGGGCTCGAAACTTGACCATAGATTACCATTGGTACAAAAATCAAGATTTGTTAGTAATGATACTTAGAATAACTTGTTTACTTATACGGGTTATAATTCCTTGACCTAATCTGAATTCTGAACTCAACTTTTTTAAATAAATTGTACTTCCTCTGTTCTTTTTTACTTGATCCGCTTTGACTTTTACACTATTCACCACCCTTCATTTGACCGTCTTTTGTGAATAATACATAAGGAAAAAAAATATTTATGTGGGATCTTTTTGAATTCGTCTCAATAAATACTATCATAACATATAACTTTTATAATTTTTACTTGTGGAGAATTAAAGTTATTGATAATTAGAGTTTTGCATTGACAAGCGTGATAAAAGAAACGGGTCAAGTAAAAAAGAACAGAGGAAGTATAAATTAACCATGAAAATTAAATTAAGTGGAAGTATCTATTAACTTTACCTCAAATAGAACCTTGATCTTCTTTCCAAAAAAAAAAAAAAAAAAATAGAACCTTGATCTAGTCAACAAAGCCCAACTTATTAATTGTTTAAATAAATTGTATAGATTAACCATGAATTATAAATAAAATGGAAGTATCTATCAACTGTTAGAGGACCAACTCAACCAAAAGCTTAAGCTGATGGTTGAGGCCCAGGAATATGTTTTATACTCTATCACGCCCCCTCACACGAGAGCCCGTTGGGCTAGAAGTGTGGATGCAGCATGGGCCCTCCTCATACCCTGCGCTTAATATTCCACTTGAAAGTGGGGGGTGGATGAGATTCGAACCCGTGACCTTTGTGTCACGATGGCTCCGATACCATGTTAGAGGACCAACTCAACCAAAAGCTTAAGCTGATGGTTGAGGCCCAGGAATATGTTTTATACTCTATCATCAACTTTACCTCAAATAGAACCTTGAGCTGGTCAACAAAGAACACACACAAACTAAAACAAATAAGCTGTTAATGTATGTGTAGAAACCCCTTAAAGAACTAAAAGAAGCATACACAGGTCTCCGTTCGCAGCAGAATGGCACCAGCTGCAGGTAGTGAAAGGCATGCATAGCAATATGCATCTACCTGCAGCGAGTGCCATCTCTCCTGCGATCGGAGGCCTTAGCTTCTGATCTTTCTTTACTCATATATATAAGTATTTGTGGTGCTGTATGCTTTTTCTTTCTTATTTGTTAGAACATTTCAAGTTCTTGCATATAATGAGCTCGGTATTTATAGAACAAATTTAATATATACTGTATCATTCTATTTAATTCTTTTGTACCTTTTGAAACTCTATGAAAATGATGGTCTATAGAAACAACTGTAAAAGTGGTCTAAAATAAATCAATCAAATGACCAGGCAGTCAGTCACTTGTTCAACCTTAGAGAAATAAGACAAGTCTAAGTTCACATTGGAATTTTCGTTAAATATAATATTTTTTTGGAATTTCATTGTATGAAGCAATTGGAAAATTTGGTCCATGTAATTTCATTGATTTGATCATAATAAAAATGACTTATGTTTAGACAATTCAAACATAGATTTGCCTCTTGCTCTCTTGGAATAACTGTCCCCCGAAACGTGCTGTATGAAAACATTTGGCTATGAAAATCTAGAAGGATGATTAGTAAAAGGAGCTAGGTAAAAGGAGCAAGGTTAAAGGAGCGCAAGCTTCTTCTTGTTTGTTTTTATTATAATCTTGGTAATCTTTGAAAGGTAGCAGTATAGGCATATTATTCAAGACCTACCCTTTCTTCTGGAAATAACAGTCACATTGTCTTAACACCGTACCCCTTATAATTAAGTGTATGACATGATTTTACTCCGAAACTATCTTATAATAGAATAATGTTATGGGATTCTGTTTATAGCACCAGAAGACTCAAGGCAGGGGATTTTTTAGCTTGTGGAATCTAATGTTAAGTAATTACTTTAAGCAAAAGTTGATTTCTGCTTGTCTGATTTTCTGTAACGACTTCAGTTATTAGATTATATGATTTGCAACGCAAGAGCTACATAATGTCTGCTTCTTCGAAAAAAAAAAATGTCTGCTTCTTCGATAGCCGGAAGGTACTTGGAAGTTCATCCCGACTCCACTACATTAAATCAAACAAAATTCAAGTCATTATTAGACCTGTTCTACCCTTGATCAGCTCACTCTTGGGCTGTCAGCCTTAAAAAACTAGACGATAAACTAAACTTTGCAACAATTTTCCAGAAACTAAGCTGTTTTTTTTATATTGTAGCAAGTTCATTCCCCTTAATCTTCTAAGATGAGGTATTTTCAAGGAAAGAATTATTGAAAAGGATTACATTGGTGCAGCTGGGCTTGCTGTATTCCTGTCTACTCAACTGATATATCTACAAGCCATGAACTTGCAGTATGTTTTGTATCCTGAGGAAAGTTTAACCCTCCTAATTAAGGTGATGGCTCGGTTCCTTCTCAGTGAGCTATGCTTAAGATTATACAATTCCGTATCATCGTTTTATAATGTTATGATTAGTGCAGGACAGCAGGAGTTCTGCATTTCTATTTTCTGCTGCACCCTTTTCTTCTGTTTCTTTGAAAAGTTTTCAGCAGACCGATAAACAACAAAGACTCTAGCTAAAATGTGATTAAATTTCCTAAGACGAAATTTCAACACTTGTAGGGAAGTTGCCTGGGTCAGCCCCATAGCTTCATTCAAAGTCACAAGACTATAGAACCATAGAACCCAAAGCTCATTAATGCTTGACTAGTTGACTCGGCCTTATTTTCGCATTAGGTCCCATGTCCAATATCTTCCTGGCCTACCCATGACAATGAAGTGCCTTTGTGATTAATTATCTGATTTTCTAGGACTAAACATTATCCTTGAACAGCATTTAAGTGCCTCACAATTGATAGGCCCCTTTACCAAGTTTTTACTTAGTTCTCTTCAGTTTTAATAATGATTTATTCTAGGCACTTTGATTATATTACATAAGTGACTTCCTGTCTCCGCCTGCAGCAATACTGCCTCGGCGCCTCCCCTCCAAACCCTGTATTTGCTCTCTTTTAATGACCAATATCACATATATACTTTGTGTTCCAACCTTCCTTAGCTTAGCTATCATCCCCCAACAACAGAAATCATTATAACTTTGAACTAAGCTATGTATGAAATCACCTTTGGTGGAGACAGGGCTGAAGCACATAAAGCACACCCACAGTTTGTATAATCCTAACTGTCAGTAAAATTTTTGTTTTTTTTTTGGTCTAAATTGTAAAAGTATAAAGTATTTACAGATTGGATAGATAGGCTTGAATCTGCTGATTCACTGATTTGAAAAGCTATGCATTATATATAGGAGAAAAATTGATTTTTATTAAGCAATGATTCATTTTTTTCTAAAATTAAAGTTGTAATTTTTCATGAAATCTAAGATTTCTGCTGTAATCTGATATTTTCAGAGAAAAGACTAGCCTTACAAAAGCATCAAAGCCAATCCAGCTGCCTAATTGTTCTTCTAATTCCAATTTTTCCTAAATTACAATCAAGAATCAGATTTCTGTGAATAAGGATTTTCCTATCTGATAGTATCTATTTCCTGCTTGTTCTTGTTATCTCAAGTAACAATTACATGCTTATTAATGAAAATGATAAGACACTCAATGAAAATGAGTGAAGTTTGAACCTGAATAATTGCTTCAAGCTCAGAGCTTTATTATCCATCTTTCTCCAAAATCCTTGTGACACCCTTCATTGTCCCACTTCAATCTGCTCCGCTTCCTGCTTCACCGACTGTAAAGCTAAAACAAGGTCCTGTAAACTTGTAGTTGCATCTGCAGAAGCTGTCTTAGGCATCAGATTTTCAGCAACATCAGCAGGAGTCATCTGAGTCTCATTCAGCAGTTTCTGAATTGTTGGGAACAGATGATGAGAGTCAATTCTCAGGTAATTCTTGGCTAAAATCTTGAACGATTCATACCCACAGTATGACAGTTCAACATGCTTGTCCATCCTTCCTCTACGGATCAATGCAGGATCGAGTTTATCAACATGGTTAGTCGTGAACACAATCAGTCTTTCGCCTCCACAAGCTGACCACAGACCATCAATGAAATTCAATAGCCCTGACAGTGTAACCTTGCTTGTACTGGCATCCTGCTCTTCTCTAGCAAGCATACTCATCGCTTTTTTCTTTTCCTCATCATCACCAATATTGTCCTCCACTTTGTCTTGCTTCTTCTTCCGTTGTCCTGTAAGATCCCTCGAGCAGTCAATATCCTCAATCACAATAATCGATTTGCTCGAGGTCTCAATAAGCAGCCTCCTTAACTCTGTGTTATCCTTGACAGCAGTCAGTTCAAGATCATAAATATCATAATTCAGTAGATTCGCCATTGCTGCAATCATAGTCGATTTACCAGTCCCTGGAGGTCCATACAGCAGATACCCTCGCTTCCACGCCCTCCCAATCCTCGAATAAAACTCTTCCCCTTTACTAAACGTAATCAAATCCTCTATAATCTCCCTCTTCTTCGCCGGCTCCATAGCCAAAGTCTCAAACGACGCAGGATGCTCAAACACAACATGACTCCACTGAGCTCCATTGTTAGTATACAGCTTCCTTTGTCGATTCCGAATCTTGATCGCATTACCCTCTTTCAACACATAACTAAGGTAATCATCCATAATAAGATCCCTGTTTTTCTTATGAAAAGTCAACTTATAATACCTCTTCTCATCAGCAACAGGACTAAATGAGAATGTTGGCTGTTTACTAACATTCTTACCAAAAGCCCACCAAACTTTAACTCTTTTATATTCATCTGCGACTTCCTCATGTTCATCCATGCTAAGTGATAAAGACTGATTATTTCTCAGCATATCAGCCTTCAGTCTCTTTGCCTGCTTACTCGAATTCGAGCTTAAATAATTTTCAATTGCTACATAAGCTTCACTTCTCATGAATCTCTCCCCTGTTGTTTCATTGAAAGTGATCTGAATGTAAGGATAAACCAAAGAAATGATTCTTTGAGAGTATTTTTCTATATGACTTCTAAGATGATGAGGGAAATATTGCTGGAAAATTGCCCAGAAAAATACTAGACTTGCAATTACTGAACCAAAATGAGATAGCAAATCTTTTGCACCAGCCATATTAAAATTAAATTAGGGGTTTTTGCTAAATCCCCAGAAAAATTATTGTTGAATTTGTTTGATTTTGTTTATGGTTTTGATGAACAATTGAACATGTGTTGGGGAGGATTATGATGGTTTACATGTGTAAGATGGTTATAAGAAGTGGTGGAGTTATTGCTGACCAATCGTACAAATTAAGTAAAGGGGACTCTATCTAGTACAAATATGGTATTTTTTTTTTTTTTTTTGCAAGAATACAAATTTGGTCATTTAACAATGTTTGGTTAGAAATTAATATTGTAAACAACACATATATTTGTAAATATTTGATTGGAAAAAATGTTTATTGCTTAATTATTTTGATTGACAGTATAATCCTTAGGTAATAGTTGAAGGACATTAATTTGTATTATTATAATTATGGAGAAGATATGTTTCCTTCTATGTTGTATATGAATTATTAAGTTTTAGGAAATAAAATCTATAATTTATGCAATTGGAAAACTTTATACTCATTATTTTTTGGTTTTTTTTTTTTTTTTTTTTTTATCAAAATTTAATAAAATATTTCCTTATTTTTTTATACTTTACCATTGACTTTTACATTTTACATATGCTCCACCTTGATTAAATTTGATGATTTATATTAAATAAAAATATATTCATGTGATCTTGTTATTAGATATTTGATTTATATTTTATAAGAATTTTTTTTTTTATAATTTTACTTTTTTTTTTGAAAAATTATAACTTTACTTACTGATAATTAAATCAATACTACTATACTAAGGTAATCACCGTGATGAACATCACAAATCTTTTTGGCCAAGCAATAAGAATTTCTCGGGGACAAAGATTTGGCGTTTTTCATTGACTTTGACATTTTCATTGACTCTTTTCTCCTCCTCTCTTTTAGGGTTTCTCCAAAATCTTGGCCGTTTAGGCCGGAAATAGTCTAATTTCTTTGGACATTAGACTATTTCCAACCCTTTTCCCTAAATTTTATTTACTTTTGCAATTTAGATTTCAATAAATCTTCACAGGTTTCAATAAATCTACACAAGTAGTGTAGATATTCGTTCGTCTCCCTATGGTGGAGTGTCTCCTTATGGTGGAGTCGTTAGTTTTGGTTACTTTAGTTGTTTATTTATGTTTAGGGTTTGTTTGTGTATTAAGGTTCATTAAAAAGGTAATCATCTTTTGCCCTATTGTCAGTTCTTTGGTAAAGATTTGTTCGGGATCACAACAGTTGTCAAATTTTCAAATGCGTTCAGGCGAATCAGATGAGAATCATCCTTACGGCTACAACAAATCGTTAGACTGTCTCTCCAAAAGGCTGTATATTCCAGCGATGTGTGCGAGAGATGTACCACAGTGCAAGCTCTTTTCAACGATTGTAGCTTTGATCAAGGAAACCCTAATGTGATTCAATTTTATGTATTTGTTAATTTAGATTTCATTTGTAGATGCCGGATGGCTTTTTATTAATGAATTGATTTGTTTCAAAAAAAAAAAAAAGAAGTAATCACCGTGATTATCCCCTAATACATGTGTTGCGTTCTCATTAAAAAATTTCCTGCCCAAAGTTTGTTATTATTATTTTTTTTACAATTTTTTTTTCTTGGTTATATTCTAAAAAAGTTTGTTACATTATTTTTTAATTTAAATATGAAGATTGGATATTGGTTTAAATTAGTATCATCTCTTAAATAATTAATAAACATAAAACACTTTTGATGATTTAAAAAAAAGGTTTGTTTGAGATAATCTTACATAAATTATTAAAACATAAAAAAAGTTATTATTACTTTCTTTTTTTTTTTACATTTTTTTGTTATCTTCTAAAAAAAGTTTGTTACAGTATGATTGGATATTGATTTAAATTGGTAATTATCTCTTAAATTATTAAGAAAATAAAACACTTTTGATAGTTAAAAAAAAAAAATTTCTCAAAAAAAAAAATTAAAAAAAATAAAAGGTTTGTTACTATGAACATTTGATAAGTACATGTGTCGCATTAACAACAAAAAAAATTTCGCCAAATTTTTTTATTTTTCATTTTTTTTCCCTTAAAAAATAACATGATGATGAAAAGTTACAATAATTTATAAAAAAAATATATATTAAAAAGAGTTTTAAGTTAAACATTAAATGAATTTCAATTTTTTTAAAAAAAATGTTATATAACTCATTCCATTTAAATTAACTGACTTTAATTTTATGATTTACAAGTCTTATTATTATTATGTAACCGTGCATGGCACGGGGAAAAAACTAGTAAGAAGTATATTATAGATCAAAGTTTTACATTAGTCCCTAAAAAAAAAAATGGTTTTACATTAGCATAATTCCTAGTCAAAATTAAGTGAGACACTTAAGCCTTGTTTGGTTGCATCAATATTATGTAGGCACTCAAAATTCCTAGGAAATACATTGATGGAGTGTTGTTTGGTTAACCAAAAAATTGCAAAATGGAGGAAATAGAAATTCCTAGGAATTTCAATTTTCCACAAAATGTGGGAATTCATTTACCTACCTCCCCCTAGGTCATTCAAATTTCCTAGGAATTGTGACTTCCTTAATGCTAGCCAAACAAACTAAAGCAACTTCCTAGGAATTTGAGGTGAGAAATAATTTCCCATGAATTGGAAATTACCATGGGAAGTTAATTCTCATTGCAACCAAATGAGTCCTTAAAAAACTAATAGAATAATAAATCACTTGTCCTTAATGCATGCAATATGAGATTTTTGTAATACATATCACATATGAGTATTTTGGGACTATTTTTTTTTTTTTATACTTTTCATCATTCGGGTCTTTACTTTTCATTTTGTATCACCAGAGTTGGCACGGATATACATAGCATATATATTTAGAAAGAAAAACAATAGGAGATGTGGAAATTATATAAAATTTGAAAAAGTGAAAGTTATTTCAGTGGAGCTTATAGGAAAAAAAAATAATAAAATAATAATAATAATAATAATAATAATAATAATAATAATAATAAACAGGAGGCAACGATGAGAAAATCACGGATATACATAACACTTAGGCCTTGTTTGGTTGCATCAAAGTTATTTCGTTAGGTTGACTGGAGGCAACGATGGGGCTCTTCGACCTGCAGATGTGTTGCTTTATTCTTGGGATAGAGGCCTTGATGTGTGTTGACTTGATGGGGTCTTCTCCTTTGACACAATCAGGATTGTCTGACTTTGTTCCTGGTCATGTTGTGTCGGTTGCTGCTCAGCGGAAACGGGATAATTATGGGGAGTGTTGCAACGCTTTTGGTTATGGTTTCCTTCTTTTTTTCTTTGTGGAATTAGAAAAGGATGTTGTTGCGTTGTTGAAGCGGGTTCAGGTGTTCGCAAGGACACAGGTTATAGGTGCTCGTGCAGCTGCCACATTTTTAGTAGGATTGGGTTCACTATAGCTAGAGGAGTGGGGGCCCAGATTATATCTCGGCTCTCCACTAACTTCTTGTAAATTGATTTTGTAGGTTTTTGTTAATAATAGTAATAGTAGTAGTAGTAGTAGTAGTAGTAGTAATAATAATAATAATAATAATAATAATAATAATAATAATAAGGTAATGCTATACTTAGTCCTTTCATTAATACTTTTCAGATAATGCTATACTTAGGCCCCGTTCTTTAGAGCTGCTTCTGCTCTGCTCTGCTCTGCCCTACTCTGCTCTACTTAAAAATAATACTTAATATTGAATTATTATAATAATAATTAATATTAAATAATAATAATAAATAATTAATATTTAATAATTATGATAATAATAATAATAATTAATATTTGATAATTATAATATTAATAATGATAATAATGAATATTTAATAATAATAATAGTAATAATAATAATGATAATAATAGTAATAATAATAATAATAATATTATTATTATTATTATTATTATTAAAAATTGATTTTTTACAATAAAAATTAATATTTAAAGATAATACTAATTATTAATTTTTAATAGTAATAATAATAATAATAAAAATAATTAAATAATATTTAATAATAATCATTATTATAATAATAATTAATATTTAATAATAATATTTAATGATTATAATAATAATGCGATAATATTAATAATAATAATAATGATAATAATTATTATTACTATTATTATATTATTATTAGTAGTAGTAGTAGTAGTAGTAGTAATTGTAGTAATAATAATAATAATAATAATAACAATAATAATAATAATAATAATAATAATAATAATAATAATAATAATAACAACAATGAAATCTGCTCTGCTCTGCCAGAAGCTCAAGAGAACAGGGCCTTAGTCCTTTCGTTAATACTTTTCTTTTTTAGCTTCTTATACATAACTTTTAGGGCTATATATAGCATTTTCCAATAAATAAAAAAATGCATGAGATTTGATGATTGAGCTTTTGAAGGGTTATGCACTACTAAAATTCGGTGATTTTACGACTGTTTTATTGCGACTGTCATAAAAGCGGTCGCAATTCTTATTAATTATGACTGTTTCAAAGCCCGTCGTAATTTTGTTTAATTGCGACCGCTTAATTTTTTTTGCGGCCGTATTATCGGTCGTTAAAATTATTTCATTCATTTTTTAAAAAAAATGATAATGACCGGTCTGTCTGCCGTAGAACCGGTTGTAGAATTTCGTAAAAAAAATTTCAACAAACACATTTCATTTTCTTAAAGAAGGGGAAAGGGGAAAAAAGAAATAGAGAAGAAGAGAAAAGGGGGAAACGGCGAAGAGAGAGGCAAAAGCGGTCGCTGACACCAGCCATTCTTCCCACCGAGGAGCTTTCTCCGGTCGGCGACGCTACACATCGGTATGTCGTCATAATTGTATTTTTTTATTTCGTTACTTTGTGCAAAAGCCCTAACTTTGGGTTGCAAATCAACCCCTCTCGCAGAACCACCGTCGCCGGATTCCCCTCCTGCCCGTCCCTCCTTTGTTTTCCGTCGCCAGTACCCAGGTAAGTCGCTTCAATTAATTTTTTTTAAAATTTCGTTAATTTGGGCGAAAAGCCTAAATTTGGGTCACAAATCAACCCCTTCGCTGGCCTACCGTCACCGGATTCCCCTTCTACCCGTCCCTCCTCCGTTTTCCATCGACTAAACCCATGTAATTCACTTGATTTTTTTTCGTTAATTTGGGTGGAACCTCTAACTGTGGGTTGCAAATCAACCCCCTTCGCAGCACCACCGTCGCCGAATTCCTCTTCTGCCCATCCCTCCTCCTTTTTCCATCGCCGCCACCAAGTAAGTCATGTGTAGTTATTTATTATTATTATTTTTTTAATTTTAAAGTTTTTCTAAAAACCCTAACTTAAAGTCTAACACCACCGTATACCAGGACCACCTTCGTCGTCGCCTCTGCTTTTCCGGTCAACTCCTCCACTGTGTGTTTTCTCCCCTTCTTATTTAACTACTTCCTATACTTTGTGAATGTGCTACTTGTTTAAGTAGGTTTTCCTGAAGAGATTCTTAGATGGTCTGTTTCCATTATCAAGAGGTTTGCTATTAATATCTTGGTTCATTGTTGGATTTTTTACGCTTTGTTGTGCGTAGGCTTGAACTTGGATGTGTTTTGATTGTAATAGATTTTTCTTTTGCTTTATGTCCATTGTAGGACTATTGGTTGATATGAACTCATGTGTTGGATAATTTTCAATTTTGTTTTAAAAAAAAAAATTCTTATAGAATTGTTTTAGCTTATCGAAATTAATTACATGATGATAAACCTTGATTAAAATGTAGAAATGTGAAGTAGGGACAAATATATACTAATATTTAAAAAATGGAAGATTTTGTCTTCTTATGCCGCTTATCATAACTTTATTTGTTCATAATATTTAGTAAGAACCGTTTATATTTTGATATTTATGGTTCTTTTTTTTTTAATAATATTTATGTTTAAATGAGGGGTTGTGATAATCTTCTGACATTTATTTGTATTATGGTTTTATAATATAATTTGTAAATTATTAATTTTGTTTTTTCATTTAATTTTTTTCATGAAGGGTTACATTAGGTTACTTATTTATTTTTTTACTTTTCTTATCAAACTCCCAATCTTTGTTAACTATACAAATTATAATGCATTTTTAATTTTATTTATGTTACATCAATTTACTTTGAAATTGGAAAAATATAATTTATTAGTTTAAGTTATAAATAATTTAAGCAATATTGTAAATTATAATAAGTATTTTAGAAAAAATTATAAAAATTATAAATATTTCTCAAGTAATTTGGTAAAAAGTTCACCCGTGCATTGAGCGGGATAAATACTAGTTTTTATAGTTAATGGTCAACATTACTTGTGAGACCAACATTCCCTTACTTTGTCAATCTCTTAATAAGTATAAATATAAATTAATAAAAAATATTATGAACGATAAATTATGTCATATGTTTAAATGTGTAAACGAAATTGGGTAAGTTAGAAGCTTGTGAAATCAACATATGTTTAAATCTCTTAATAAAGAACAGTACTTGTGAAATCAACTTTCCCGTTCAAGTCATGATAAGGACCTTCGGATATCATTTTGATTCTAATTGTATCTTATGCCATGATTGTAATGAATACAAGTTGAGTGTGAATGATTAATGTGATTTATTTGTCATAGTGTTGTAGAATTTTGTCACCATGAAAAGGAAAGAGCGTTGGTGGATGTATGATAGATACGATGGCCGTAAACTTAGGCAAGAGTTTGTGGATGGTGTTGGACAATTCATACGGTTTTGTGAAGCTTATCCTGAGAGCCTAGGCATAGATGAAGTAAGATGCCCTTGTCTGTTATGTAAGAATAGCGTCTTCATGATGCAAACACAGTAAAACTTCATTTGTACAAAAAAGGATTTATACCTGATTACTATGAGTGGGTTTCTCATGGTAAAGGGTTCCCTACAGCAAGTGTAGAGTAACCAAATCCTTACCGTGAAAAAGTTCTCGATGCTCTTGGGAGTAATCATGAACCATCAAGTGACGATAGTACTAGTGGTTCAGATGAAGAGCCAAATACTTAAGCAAAAGCATTTCAAGAGCTTTTAAAGGCTGCCGAGCAACCACTGTACGAAGGGAGCTCCATGTCTGTGCTATAAATGGCAACTCGAATTGTATCTTTGAAGTCGGAATACAATTTTCCCCATAGGTGTGTTGATGGGTTTTCTTCATTACTGAGCGAAGCAATTCCCGACAATAATAAGATGGGGAAAACATTATATGATTCAAAGAAGATTCTTAACAGACTTGAGCTTCCGCATGAGAAGATTCACGCATGCCCAAAGGGTTGTATGTTATTTTGGAAAGCTAATGCTGAGTTGGATAAGTGTAGGGTGTGGGAAAAGGGACTGATACAAGAGGACTTCAAAGGGTTCATTGGTTCTAATAAAAGAACTCATCTATTTTCCCATCACTCCAAGGTTACAACGGTTATTTGCAACAAAGAACGTTGCGGAGGAAATGATCTGGCATTCCAAGAGTCCAAGGCACAATGGCGTATCCTAGTGATAGTGAAGCTTGGAAGCACTTTGTTAGTTGAGACGAACACTACAAGAGGGGGGTGAATTGTATGTGAGTTCCTAGTGACTACTTTTACGAAATGTAAAACAGAATATAAAGGAACTTGCAATGCACACAATGTTTTACGAGGAAACCTTCCAGGGCCCAACTGGAAGTAAAACCTCGACCCTCTAAGGGATTTCTAAAACCAAATCAATCCACTATAATAGGGCAAACACACAAGTTACAACCTATTATACTCAGACCTTTACTCACAAGTTTCAGACTGAACTTGCTACATAGTAGGACCCTATCCTACCCAAACTAAGTCCCTGACTTAGATTCACTCGTACTCCCTGAGTACTCTTTCACTCAGCTTCAACCTAGAAGCCTACACACCTATATGTAAAGATAAATAACACACACACACCCCAAGAACCCAACCAATACAAACTATTGATCCTTTGTATATGAGAGGTAAGCTATGCGTGAAACCCGAAACTAATATGACAAAGTTATGAACTTGGAAAACTTACACAATTAAGCACACTTCGATTTCTTCACGCATAAACTCACAGAAAATAATGAAATGGGATTTTCTACAATTTATACAAGACTTGCTTGTATAAAAGTAGGGTTTTTGTTGGACTTAATGATTTTGATGATGACACAACCTCACTTACTTACAAACTAATAAGTGCTTGATTGTTTAAGTGTGTACTCAGTTGCAAAGTCCAGGAGAATTAAGTGTCTTGTAAAGATACCATGAGGAACAAAAAGGCCAGAAACAGAGCTATCCATAAAGAAGAGTTCCTTTGCAGGAACTGGTGCTTCAGAAATAAAGACTTGAGAAGAGAAGGTTCCCCTCAGGAAACAGAAGCTTCAGAGCAGAAGCTTCATCAGAGAAGAGAAGTTCCTCCCAAGGAACAAGAAGCCTCGGAGTAGAAGCTTCATCAGAGGACATGAAGACTAAATATATTTTTATATTTTAGGATTTATGTAAGTATAAGAAATTAGTTACACTCGAAAAAGCTGTGTGGAATTGGTCTAAGTTGATAAAATTGTGCATGCTAATTTTTAGGAAAACTGTTTTCTAAACGTTTATCTTTTTCCAAATTAAAAGGGATTTTATTTTATTTCTGATTTTTGAAAATATCTTCTGAAAATAAAATCTCCCACGTTTTCTAAAAACTTGCGGCCTACTCCTCCATGATTTTCTTCAAGTCATGGTCTTGCACATTGAGGAGTTCATGTTTCCTTAATTTTAGGAACATAATCTTCTTAGTGGGTTGGAGTAGTGGCGTAGTGGAATTGCTACACAAAGAAGTTTTTCCTAAACGAATTTTGGTCTATAAATAGCTGTTGATTTCAGATGGAAAAACTCACCCTTGCTCACATAAGTTTTTCTAACTTTTAATTCGAGTTAAGTGTCAATTCCACACAAGTAAATTAGAGTGTTCTTAATGTTCTTGTACTAGAGTTTGTTTTTCTTTCGAGTTGTAATTTGGGGAATGGGGAAGTTTGAGTGAATTTATGTATGTGAGAAAGAGAAGTGAGAAAGTGAAGAGAAAGAAAAGAGAAAGAGAAGAGAAAGAGAAGAGAGATAGAGAAGAGAAGGGTAACAAGTTAGGTGACTTGTTCCTCGGGGTTTCAAGTTCGTTGAGGAACTTGAAGTTTGAGTCTTTAGTTTGTGATAGGACCATTTGCCCTATTCTAGTGAAGATTCTTTTCCCAAAATCCCAAGTGGTCGTGGTTTTTCTCCTTGTTAGGACCAAGGAGTTTTCCACGTAAAAATCTCTCTTGCATCCTTTAGTTCATTCAGTTTATCTTTCTGTTCCTTTAGCTTACTTAGTCTTAATTTCGCAAAAAGTTTGGCTAAACTCTCATACTACAATTCAACCCCCCCTTCTTGTAGTATTCATTGGAATAACAATTGGTATCAGAGCCTAACTTCTAGGAAAATCAGGAAACCCTGAAGAAGAAAGGTCTTGGAGAAAATGAATACTCATGAAAAGCTCGAGGAAGGATACTCAACTCAGAGGCCTCCTATGTTCAACGACAAGTTCTATACCTACTGGAAGAACCGCATGGAAATCTTTATCAAGGCGGAGAACTACCAAGTCTGGAGGGACATCGAGGTTGGTGATTTTGAAGTCACCAAAACAAACGCTCAAAATGAGGTAATCCCTAAGCTTATGTCTGAATTTGAGAAAGAGGATTTTGATAAAATGGAAATCAATGCTATGGCTGTGAAATTGCTCCATTGTGGACTTGGACCTCACGAACACAATCGTGTTATGGGGTGCAAGAACGCTAAGGAAATCTGGGACTTGCTGCAGATACTCATGAAGGAACCAATGAGGTTAAACGTTCAAAAATCGATCTGCTTATGTCAAAGTATGAAAGATTTGAGATGCAACCTAAGGAAACCATCCAAGAGATGCTAACCCGTTTTACTAATATCATAAATGAGTTGGTTTCCCTTGGTAGACAGATTCCTACAGATGAGCAGGTTAGGAAGGTTCTTAGAAGTCTTCCGCAAGATGAGAAATGGAGAGCTAAGGTGACAGCCCTTCAGGAAACTAAGGACTTTACCAAGTTCAACATTGAACAACTAGCAGGTTCTCTCATGACTCATGAGCTGCACCTTGGAGTCAACAACGAATCCATGAGGAACAAGGGATTGGCTCTTAAGGCTGATGAGGAGGAAGACTCAGAAGTAGACGAGGATGAGGCTGCCCTTATTGTGCGAAGATTCAAAAAGATGTTCAAGAAAGGCCGCACCTCAAGGAACTTCGGGAAAAAGACCTCAAATCCAAAACCTGACTACAGCTGCCACAAGTGTGGATCCCCAGAACACTTTATCAGAGACTGTCCCCTCTGGGAAAATGATAAAGGAAAAGGAAAGGCTAAGGAACAAGGAAGAGAAAAATTCAGCAAAGCAAACTACCAAAAGTCAGACATGAGGAAGGCCATGATAGCAGCCTGGGGAGACTCAGACAGTGAAGAAGAAGAGGATGACCAACCAGAAGAGGAGACGGCTAATCTTTGTCTGATGGCTAAATCAGATGATGAAAAGGCCTACCTTGAGGAACTCCATAAAGAGGTATTTCTTGATCCTAAACATCTTAAAACTCTCTCTAAAGACGTTCTAATAGATATATGTCTAGAAGAAGAAGAATTCTTTAGAGATACTTGTGTGAAACTGAACAAATGTGAAAAAGCTCTTAAGGTTTGCAAAGAACATGGTGCTTGGTTGGAAACAGCCTATGAAAAGTCTCAAAGCAAATTAAGAGAGCTTGATTTTAAATATAAACACATAACAGAGATAGCTGATAGAATCAAGAATGAAAGTATTCTTCTGAATGTTGAATTAACTCAGTATAAGCTCATGAATTCTGATATCAGTTCTAGAAGTTCCTCAAGCGATCAGCTGCTTAAATTCAATGTTGATTTTGAAAATTTGAAAAATGAACTCTCTACTTTAAAAACTCAAAAGGATCAACTTGAATCGGAACTGAATGCTAGAAAGGATAGAAGCATTGGCCCAAAGGTCATACCTAAGTGGATAGTTGAAGCTCAAGGAAAACGAACTGAAGGCCTTGGTTACATGACCAAGAGAAAAGGTAAGCAAAAGAAATATGTTGAGCTTCCTAGCATGAAGGTATGCACTTTTTGTGGTAAGACTGGACATCTCTATGGTCAATGTAGAATAAGAGAAGAAGCTGATAAAAGAAATGTAAAACAAGTGTGGGTCAAGAAAACTGATATTGCATCCACGTCTAAGGAACCCAAGGAAACCTGGGTTCCTGATCCTAATGCTTAGTTTTCTTGCAGGTCCTAGTGAGGGGGAATAACTCGTGGTATCTCGACAGCGGGTGTTCAAAGCATATGATAGGTGATAAATCAAAATTCCTCTTACTAGAAGACTACCCTGGAGGAACAGTAACCTTTGGGGATAATAAGAAGGGAGAGATCATTGGAAAAGGCAAAATTGGAAGATCAAAATCTCATTCCATTGACAATGTGTTCCTGGTCGAGGGCTTAATGCACAATTTGCTCAGCATATCACAGTTCTGTGATAAAGGAAACTCGGTAAGTTTTACTTTTGACTCTTGCAACATCATCAACAAAAAGTCAGGAAAGGTTGTTCTAGAAGGAACAAGAAGAGGGAATACTTATATAGTTGACCTCAACTTAATCCTAAGGAACAACCTTACATGTCTGAGTGTTGTTGAAGATGATCCCCTACTATGGCATAAACGTTTTGGACATGCTAGCTTTTCATTACTGGACAAGATAAGGTCAAGGAACCTGGTTGTGGGACTTCCTATAATCAAGTTCCTACAGAACAAAGTTTGTGATGCATGTGTGAAAGGCAAGCATGTTCGTTCATCTTTTAAATTGAAGAAAATGGTGAGCACTTCAAAGCCTTTGGAATTAATCCATATGGATTTGTGTGGTCCCATGAGGATTTAAAGCAGGAGTGGCAAGAAATATGTTTTGGTTATTGTTAATGATTATTCCAGATTCACTTGGGTTATTTTTCTTGCTAGTAAAGATGAAACTTTTAACGAGTTTGTTGTTTTTGCCAAGAAAATACAGAAAATCAGTGTTCACTCCATAGTCCATCTCAGATCAGATCACGGAACTGAATTTGAGAACTCAAGATTCGATGAGTTTTGCAGGGAAAATGGCATGAATCATAATTTCTCAGCTCCAAGGACTCCCCAATAAAATGGAGTTGTAGAAAGGAAGAATCGAAAACTTGAGGAAATGGCTAGAACGATGCTGATTGCAAGTGGATTGCCAAGGAACTTCTGGGCTGAAGCCGTGAATGTAGCATGTTACATCCTTAACAGGGTAACAATCAGAAGTATCATCAACAAGACTCCCTATGAACTATTCAAGGGAAGGAAGCCAAGCATATCTCATCTTAGAGCCTTTGGTTGTAAGTGCTTTGTACATAACAATGGTAAGAAAAACCTAGGGAAATTTGATGAAAGAAGTGAAGAGGCCATATTTCTTGGATATGCCTCTAATAGCAAAGCTTATAGTGTTTACAATAAAAGTTCAATGTGTGTTGAGGAAAGCATTCACATAATCTTTGATGAAGTTAACCAGTTTGTGAGTGTGCAGGAACAAGAAGATGATAATGATTTTGAAATTGGATTTATAAGAGACAGGGATGAAGAAGAGACTCAGAAGTAAACCAAAGAAAAGCAGCCTGCTCCAGAAGAGGATCATCAAGAGAATGAGGAAGTTCCTCAACCAGATGAACATGCGAATGAGGAACTAGCAGAAGAAGCAGAAGGAATAGATCCAGAAGCTCCTCAAATTGGAGTTCCTGCTAGGGAATTTCAACCTAGGACATTCAAGTATAAAAGTTTCCATCCAACTGATCTCATAATTAGTGACATAAGAAAAGGAACTCAAACAAGATCGTAGATGAGGAACTTCTGTGCGTTCCATGCATTTCTGTCCATCCTAGAGCCTCGAAATCATCAAGAAGCCTTCGGAGATGCTGACTGGATAGTGGCCATGCAAGAGGAACTAAATGAGTTCGAAAGGAATAAAGTTTGGCACCTTGAGCCAAAGCCTAAGGATAAGAAAGTCATTGGGCTCAAATGGGTATTCAGGAACAATCTTGATGAACATGGTACTATAGTAAGGAACAAGGCCAGATTGGTTGTGAAGGGCTACAACCAACAGGAAGGTATTGATTTCGATGAAACCTTTGCTCCTGTAGCTAGATTAGAAGCTATTAGAATCCTAGTAGCTTTTGCCTCTTTTATGGGTTTCAAACTCTATCAAATGGATGTGAAATGTGCTTTTCTAAATGGTTTCTTAAATGAGGAGGTATTTGTTGAACAACCTCCTGGTTTCGAAAATCCTAAATTTCCAAATCTTGTTTTTAAGCTTGATAAAGCTCTCTATGGGCTTAAACAAGCTCCAAGACCCTGGTATGAAAGGCTTTCAAAGTTCCTGCTGAAAAATGATTTTAAAAGAGGAAAAGTAGATAAAACTTTTTTTCTTAAATCTTGAGGAACTGATTTGTTAGTTGTACAGATCTATGTAGATGATATTATATTTGGTGCTACTAACAATGGTTTGTGCAAGTACTTTGCTGAGCTAATGGGTGGTGAGTTTGAAATGAGCATGATGGGTGAATTAAATTTCTTCCTTGGACTTCAAATAAAGCAAACAGCAGAAGGAATTATGATTCACCAATAGAAGTATGTCAAGGAACTTCTGAAGAAGTACAACATGGAGAATGCCAAGACAAATCACACACCTATGGGAATAGCAACAAGACTTGATGAGGATCCATAAGGAACAAGTGTGAATCAAACCACTTACAGAGGTATGATTGGTTCATTGCTATATCTAACAGCCAGCAGGCCTGACATTTCTTTTAGTGTTGGATTGTGTGCTAGATTTCAGTCTAATCCTAAAGAATCACATCTAACGGCTGTTAAGAGAATTTTAAGATACCTCAAAGGAACGGATGACCTGTGTCTGTTCTATCCTAGAAGTGATGACTTTATGCTTAGAGGATTTACAGATGTTGACTATGCTGGTGACTTAGTCAACAGGAAAAGCACCTCAGGTATGGTTCAGTTCCTTGGCTCTTGTCTAGTTTCTTGGGGTTCCAAGAAACAAAATACTGTTGCATTGTCTACTGCAGAGGCTGAGTATGTAGCAGCAACTGCTTGTTGCTCTCAAGTCCTTTGGATCAAACAATAGTTGCGTGACTTTGGTATTAAATTTAATTGCATTACTATATATTGTGATAACACTAGTTGTAGGGAATATTTCAAGCATTACGATAACCCCAAACTTGAACCCCACTGTGATCATACACTAAAGTACGGTGGCGTTCCAAAGGGAAAGACAAAGAGCAAAAAGAGTCGCCAACAAGTTTTAGGAACTTGTAAACCCAAAAGACAATCCAAAAGGACCATCAACTACTCCATAAGGTCTTGAACCAAACAGGGTCCGGGGATGAAGGTACGAATCCAATCTACAGAAGAAAGGACCCGCCCTATAAAATAGGCCTCTACTTTGTTCTGCTCGTATTCATATGCGCTTTTCGAATAACATACAAACATTATATTAAACCTACCCTGTTTAATCTATGTTGGTTGAATATTAATGCACAAATAAGACTATTATTGGCGATCACTTGAGTTAAAATCACATTAGCCTAAACCAAATTAATAATTATCTTATTAAGCGTGATTTCAAGTACAAATTCCCTTTAAACCTGCATAAAAGGTGTGATCAAGCAATAACAAAATATAATCAAGCAACATAAATAATAATCAATAACAATCATAATGATGATAATAGCATGATAAGGCATAATAAAGCTTAAATATAATAGCAAGATCCTAGGCATGATACTAACAAGATTAACAACAAACCCTAGCATGGCACTAAACGATAAAGATCAAAGCTTTAAACCTAACATGGTACTAGAAAGCATTAAATAATAAACAAATCTGAACATGCTTTCTACATTGAAAAAGAGTAATAAGATTACATACTTTGAAGCCTCGTACCTCTTTCTAATAACAAAATACACAAGTTAGTAACTTCAAAGAATTATTAAAGAATAATTAAAGAATTAAAGAATTAAAGAATTAAATTAAATAAAGTTTAGACTAGTTTTGGACCAAACCCTCAGAAATTATCAACCCTTGCACGTCTAGGGCGAAGGCAACTTCGAACTTGGCTAAGAGATTCTAAGTCTTGTGAATGCGGAATATTGTATGTAAAAAGGTTGGTTTAGAAAGAGAGAGGGAGAAAGAATTAAGCTATATTGCTCAAGAGAGAAAAGAGAGAATTGAGAAAATTAAAGAATAATTGAATGTGAATTGATGATTCTGAAAACAGGGAGTCAGACGCTATTTATAATGAAAATATTCCGGAAAAATCATAGAATTTGATAAGGAATAAAACTCCACGCTGTCGCCAGGAATTAACTCTGTCGCGACGCGACAATGTCTGTCGCGAGGCGACAGGGTCTGTCGCGAGGCGACAGGGTCTGTCGCGAGGCGACAGGGTCTGTCGCGCGGCGACAGAGTCTGTCGCGTGGCAACATACTTGTCGTTTGGCGACAACCTGTATTAGTGCGTTTTTCTTCACGCGGAATCCGATCTTTAATCAACTTGATCCACGGAATCCGTACAGAAGATAAAATATATATTTTTAAGATAATAAAACGATATTTTATTCCAAATAAAAATCTATTAAAAATAATTAATTATTAAATCTAATAATATTAGAATTAAAAGGAACCTTCTAGAAACTTCTAGAAAACCATAATTAATCCTAATAATTTTAGGAATAATAATTAATATTGGGCCCTCCTCTAGATCATTGGGCCGTATTTAAAATAATTAACCAAGCCCAGTTTAGTATTTTGGCCATAACTTCCTCAATATTCATCGGAATCGGGCTTATAATATATCGTTGGAAAGATCTCTTCGAGCCCCATCCATCTACACTATTATTGGACCTTAATTATGGACCAAACTAAACTGGTTCGGCTATTTTCAAATAAACAAAGTCATTTTCAAAAACAGAGAGAAAAGAATTAATTAAAGCTAAACCGCAACACTCGACTTCCAAACCACTTTCACCTAATTCGATAATAACACAACGTGAAAGGCATTCATCACTGGGTTTGGTTTTGGGGAGACACAATTTGGTGTCTACAGAAGCCCCCACTTTGACTGAGTTTGAAGAAACTTAAGTTTCGAAAACAAAAGTCAAAGTACCGATAGGGACGGAGAATGATTCAAAACGTTCTGCGATTCCAAATCATTCTTATAACGCCGATTCCTGTAAACTAATCATTAGTTAAACAGATAAAAGAGTTAAGAAACGCGTATCTTGCACCGTCGAGCACACGTCTCTGAACGTAACCATTTTGCTGTTGCTTCATTTGTTGTTGGTGACAACACCCACAGTGCCTCGTGAACGCCATCGTTGAAGATAACCATATGTCGTCGTCTTCAATATTCTTGGTGACAATTTTCCACAGTATTTCGGGAACATCGTCGAAAATAACTGTATGTCGTCATCTTCTAAGTGTGGCCGTACGTTGCCACGGCAGTACGTCGCCGCTATAGACAATCTCTTCTTTACCTTGAGGGACCGTCGAAGTTGACCTTACTTCGCCATCTCCAAAATTTGTGACACTACCTCGCCACAGCCGTGCTTCGCCTCTAGACGACTCCTCTCTATGTTGGGACATCGCCAAAGAATCATTCTGCTTATTGACCCTTAATATATCGTTATTTATCATCGCTTTTGTATATTTGTGCCAGTACTTTGGTGCTTTTGCCTTAGTAAACCATTACTTTGGTGCCTCTATTGAACCAATATTTCGGTGCCTTATTTGTTGAACCAATATTTCGGTGCCTTATTATGAGCCAATACTTAGGCGCTTTAAGCTAAGTGAGACGATCTTTCATCAAGTCGATCACTCAGTGTATTGCAATCAAGCTGACTAAATCATGTCAACTTTCTTAAAGGGGCTAACTGAAGTACCAAGGAACCCAAATTACTAAACTAGACCCACAAAACCATAAGGAGGGGCCCAGCACTCTGTCGCCGCTCCAGCGCTGGCCAGAAATTCCTGTCGCGAGCTTTTGCATCGGTCGCCGCGCGACAGAGTCTGTCGTTTGGCGACAGAATCGGGGTTTTAAACCCGTCTTCTTCTTCATTTCTATTTCGCTGCTCTGCTTCTCACAAATTCACGAAATCTTCACTTCACTCGTTCTCGCTTATTTCTCAACCAAATTCGCTCAAACTTGTTGCAAATTGAAGCTTTTCTCATCTATTTTCCCAATCCATGTAAGTTTTGCTCAAACTCTACTCGGTTTTTGACGAATTATGCTCGGTTTTTTCAGGAGCCTAGCCCGGTTTATCGTCCTTGGGCTGCTTTCCCTATCTCTGCGCTGGCGGCGCAGTATACAGCTGAGCGTCGTTACTTTCTGGGGACGTACGACGCGGTGGTCTACCTAGGGGAGAGGGGAGCCATCCAGCACTCCTCAGATACCTTTGTTGTTCCCGCTCCTCCACCTCGGCATATGTTCCACGATGCCTCGCAGCGGGATCGTGCTGGTGGGCCTACCCGGGGTACTCCTTGGAGGTCTTACGTTCTCCTTGAGCAGAGTTATGAGGAGGACCTTCTACCGTTGCTAGCGCCGGCTCCCGTCCTTTCGGAGGAGGCAGCGGTATGCTTTCATTTATTTAGTTTATCTCTTTTTTTAGGTAGCCCCCAAGTATTTTCTAACTTTTATTCTGGACAGGCTGGCCCTAGGGAGTTCATTCCTCCGAGGATGTCCATACGCTACCAGGGCATGTATGGGCCGATCGAGGAGCTTATTCCGCCAGCTCCAGAGGGAGAGCAGTTTGTGGAGCGGTCTATTCCTCGTCACCAGACTCGAGTAAGTAACTTCTCATATATCATCTTTACGTTTGCTTCGTGATTGTTATTGACTTAGTCAGTTTGACAGTTTTCTCGCGAGGTGGTGACGGCTATGGCTAGGTGCATAGACGCCTTTCGCGGCCAGCTTGTGAGGTTGCGGAACCGGGCTACCTGTCGTAGCAACGATGCTGAGGAAGTATTGCTTTTTACTTTCATCATTTTTGACTTTATTTTTTCATTGCTCTTGCTAACTTTGATTTACTTTTGCAGGGGCAGCCTATTCCTTCTCCACGCACTCGGTCGAGACCCGAGCCTAGGAGAGAGACTACTAGGTCCGACTCGAGGCGTCGCCGGACTACTTCAGGTGGCCGGGGTGGTCGTTCTGAGGCCGCAGCGGTAGATGACTCGGCGTCATCACCTGAGGAGGTTCCGACCGGGCCGACCGTTCGAGGTGGGATGGGTGGTGGGACGTTTGAGTTTGGCTCGTCGTCGCAGCAGCCTTTGCAGCCTCAGCCTCTTTCCGTCGGATTTCAGGGTGAGGTTAGGTGGCCTGGCCCTGAGTTGCAGTTCGCGCCGCCTGGTGGTTCAGGGGACGATGATGGACATACTCCACGGAGTAGGACATTTTTCGATACATTCGGCATCCCTCGCGACTTGCGACCTCCGGCGCCATAGTTGTACCTGTGTTTATTTATTTTTGACTTTTGTAGGACTTTGTCTATTTTATTCATATGACTCATGTATTAGACACTTGTATATATATGCACTTTATTATTTATTAACCTTTTATTTGCCTGATTTATTATTATTTTATAACAAATGTGTTGTGCATATGAGTGTGTGAGAAAGTGTAATTTTTGCGCGAAATTTCCGTCATTTTTAATATTAGTGGAGGGTACCGACTCTCTCCCCCAAAAAAGAAATGAAAAAAGAAAAATGAAGGAAGAAAATGTGATAAGCCTAAAATTAATTAAGCTTAATATGATATAATAATAATAATAATAATAATAATAATAATAATAATAATAATAATAATAATAATAATAATAATAATAATGAGAAGAAGAAGGGTGTATGAATAGGAATAGAACAGTAAGTCAAGTCAAAGTCAAAATCAAGTACGTAAAAACACGGTTTCCTACGCGTAATAGGTGTCGCTGCAAAGAAATAGACTGGTGCCGCGTAATTCATCCTGTCGCCACGCGACAGCCTTTGTCGCCTGGCGACAGACGCGCTTTCCTGTTTCCTACAGGATTTGAAGTCTGCCATGAATAAAGTTATAAATAGCCCCCGAATCATCCGTTTACTGCATAATTTAACCAGTTTATTAATTAGTTAATTAACTAGAAATCAGGCCTTTAGCTAAAAGAACTTTTTGTGGATACATGGATGAATGGTGTCGTCATTTAACTGCTAAAAACAAAAAAGCATTAGATATTTGTCATATGGGGGGTATGTTTGGAATCAAGGGGATGAGTCTTGACATTGATTTTATTTATTCTGCCATAGACTATTGGGATATTGATACTCATTGTTTTAGATTTTATTTATTTTCCTTGTAGAGTTATGAGACAATATGGTCTCGCACAAACCATTCCTACCGGAGATCTCCGTCGTCCTTATGAATTTCCTGTGTCACAAGAGATCGAGCGTTTTGACGGATACTGGAGTGGTAGGCCCTTATGGGAAGTGATTACCCACAAGGAACCACCTTGTTTGTCAAATAAAGTGAAACAATGGCTTGATGGAAGATTCCAAAAATCTCAACTCAAAATTGAGAAGACCAATGTGAAGGATCGTCTAGGTGACAAAAAGGTCCCTGCTAAAGAACGTCTAGGGGAAAGGATTGAATTCAAAACTCCTATTATGCCAGGAAATAAAAGTTCTAAGAAAAATCAAGGAAAAAGAAAAGTTGACTCTACAAAGAAGGAAGCTTGGGTAGAAAAGAAACATGGAGTTCTAGCGGAGGGAGAAACTATCTATACTAAAATAGAGTGTAGGTCTTCTAATGGTTGTCTCCTAGCAAAGGTTATGGATCAAGAGGAGGAAAATGAAGGCACAAATTGGAAAAGAATCAAGAAAGAGAAAAAAGATTAGAGCATTGCTTTTCCTTTGATTTATTAGACAAAGTTAATTTTTTGTAGTTAATTTTTCAGCTTTTATTTTATCAATAATGTACTTTCTTTATTAATTAATAAAATTTCAGCTTTTATTTTAATTAACTTTCAATTAAAGCAATGAAAACAATTACAACATTTATTTTTCGGAGAATTAATTCGAGTACGGAGGTCGAATAAATTTCCAGAATATGTGAAACTGGTCTAGACACTCGCAGAAAGCTGGCGCTGCTATCTGATTTACTGTCGCTAACGATTGGGCTCTGTCGCCTGGCGACAAAGGCTATCGTCTGGCGCCAGTTTTGAGATTTCGCAGACATGCGTTTTTTACTTCGGGGATACAGAATTTGAAAAGATTAAAGCGGCTGCACCCGGTCTGGGTTGCCTATGTATCCTTGGTTTAAGGAATCAGGCCAAACGTAGCTCTCTTGAGTATTTTACTCAAGTACTTATGGGTAGTATTTCTTAAGTTGGTCAAGGTTTGTCATGTTTGAAAATTCATTACCATCCATATCAGTTAATTTAGCCGCGCCTCCTGACAGGATTGTTTTGACAATGTATGGTCCGAACCAATTAGGCCTGAATTTGCCTCTTGGATCTAAAACATTTTTTCTTAATGCTTTTAATACCAAGTCCCCAACCTTGATATTTCTAGTCTTGACCTTTTTATTGAAATGTCTAGCCATGCGGGTTTGATAACATTGATTATGATGTAGAGCTTCTAGTCGCTTTTCATCGAGTAGGATTAGCTCTTCATATCGTGCTCTAGTCCATTCGACTTCATCAAGTTTACTTTCTAACGCAATGCGTAGAGAAGGTATTTCTAACTCTACAGGTTGTACGGCATCCATTCCATATACTAAGTTGAATGGCGTATTTCCTGTTGATGTTCGGATTGACGTGCGATAACTCCACAGTGCGAAGTGAAGTTTGTCAGGCCAATCCTTATAATTTTCAGTCATTTTTTCAATGATCGTTTTCAAATTTTTATTAGCGGCCTCAACTGCTCCATTCGCTTGAGGTCTATAAGGTGAAGAATGGTGATGTTGAATACCATATTTTTGTAGCAATTCTTCACATTCGGCTTGAAAGTGAATACCACATATACCTTCATGGATTACTCTCATAGCTCTTTGGGCATCCTTTTTGTCTACACATAATAGAGCTCGACCTTTAGGTACCCTTTTGTGTAGTTCATTTCCTATGAGTACAAACTGGGAAGCTAAAAGTCTTAATGCTCTTTTTGCTCTTTTGTCCGCATGAGGAGGATATTCTCCTTTGGTGACATAATTTAATATATCTGTGAACCATGGTTCTTCTTCAGGTTCCTCTTCTTGAATCATTTCATCATCTTCTATAGCTTGAATATATGCTGGTTTATGCCTTTTTTTCTATGGTTAAAGGCATTTGCTCAATTTCCTTAGGTATTCTGACCATCGAGGCTAGTCTTGCCAAGGCATCGGCGAATTGGTTTTCCTCTCTAGGTAGGTAAGTGTATTCCACTTTTTCCAATTGATCGGTGAGAGTTTCCAAATACGTTTGGTAAGGAGCTAAGCTTTCACTCCTAACCTTCCATCTTTTGGAAATTTGATTAATAATTAGGGAGGAATCTCCAAATATCCGGAGTTTTCTTACGCCTAAGGCTAAAGAGGTTTCGAGGCCTACCACACATGCTTCATATTCGGCTGCGTTGTTGGTGACGTCGAAATCCAATTTAATGGATTTGGGGACATGTTCTTCTTTAGGTGATACTAACAAGACTCCTACGCCGCATCCCTTTTGGTTTGAGGCTCCATCAAAATATAGAGTCCATGTATCATCCTCTGTCATCATTAAACTTTCGTCTGGGAATTCATTCTCTTCTAAGGGTGTCGAATCTTCTATTGGGAAATCTGCTAGAAAATCCGAGACCACTGATCCTTTAATCGCCTTTTGAGGCATGAATCTTATATCGAACTGGGCCAAATTTACTATCCATCTTGAGATACGCCCGTTAAGTGTAGATCTTTCGAATAGGTATTTAAGGGGGTCCATTCGTGAGACTATGTAAACGGTATGCACGAGCATGTAATGTCTTAATTTAGTTGTGGCCCACACCAGCGCGAGGCATAGCTTTTCCAATGGTGTGTAGCGTGTTTCATACTCGAGCATTTTCTTACTTAAGTAGTAAATAGCATTTTCTTTGCTTTCTACCTCTTGTGCAAGCATAGCTCCCATTGTTTCCTTTGTGACGGTTAAGTATAGTCTTAAGGGTATTCCGGGGAGTGCTGGAGCTAATACGGGAGGATTCGAGAGATAGGATTTGATCTTTTCAAAGGCTTTTTAACACTCATCGTCCCATATGATTGGTACATTTTTCTTAAGCTTCTTGAATATTGGTTCGCATATCGTGGTTAACTTGGATATGAACCTACTTATGTATTGCAACCGGCCAATAAATCCCCGAATTTGCTTTTCGGTTTTGGGCGGTGGCATGGACATGATTGCTTTAATTTTGGTGGGATCTATCTCTATTCCTCTAGAGCTTATGACATATCCCAAGAGTTTCCCTGAGGTAACTCCAAAAGTACATTTGGAGGGGTTTAATCTCATGTTGTATTTTCTTAGTCTTTCAAAGAACTTTTTTAAGGCTATTGGGTGTCCTTGGCGGTCTTTTGATTTTACAATCATGTCATCCACATAGACCTCCACTTCTTTATGCATCATATCATGGAGTAGGGCAGTTGCTGCTCGTTGGTAAGTAGCACCCGCGTTTTTTAACCCGAATGGCATTACCGTGTAGCAATAAGTACCCCAAGGTGTTATGAATGTTGTCTTTTCCATATCTTCTTCAGCCATGAGGATTTGATTGTATCCTGCGTACCCATCCATAAATGAGAGAAGTGCATGATTTGCTGTGTTATCTACCAAAATATCGATGTGTGGTAAAGGGAAGTCGTCCTTTGGACTTGCCTTATTTAAATCTCGATAGTCGACACACATTCGAACTCTACCATCTTTTTTCGGAACCGGGACAACATTGGCGACCCATTCGGGGTATTTGGATTCCCTGATAAAACCTGCAGTTATTTGTTTTTGTACTTCTTCTTTTATTTTAAGAGCCACGTCGGGTTTCATTCGACGTAACTTTTGTTTTACAGGTTTCATTCCTGGAATTAATGGTATTGTGTGTTGAGCTATTTCTCTATTAATGCCTGGCATATCTTCGTATGACCAAGCGAATACATCGATAAATTCTTTAAGTAGATTAATTAAATCGGTTCTTTCTTCTTTGTTTAGTGTTAGTCCGATTTTAACTTCTCTTTTAATGGTTGGATCTTTTGAGATATCAACCGTTTCTGTATCCTCAATTATCGGTGTCTTATTTTCCAGTGTTTCCATTGCTTTAATTATTTCTTCATCATTTTCATCATTAGTTAAGCAATGCTCGTCATCTTTAGATAAAGAAGAACAAGAAGAATACGGGGAAGAAGACATATTATTAAATTCAGAAATCATTACATCAAATAAAGAAATGTCCGTCGGGACTTGATTTCTAACTATCCTAGGAGTAGAAATAGAAGATGAGGGTGCTACAACTAAAGACTTAGAAGACTCGATAGGGGAAGACTCTAACTCAGACTCTGACTCAGACGATTTTTCGAACATTGGTCCTTGTCTTGTAGTCATTGAAATATTATTTCCATTTGTAGTGGTTACCTTCACCGTCTTGCGCCATCCACGCTCTTGATCTTTTATTGGAGTGATAAATTCGGAGGGGTCAAAACTTTCACTTTGGAGAACCGCTTGGATAAGTGAAGAATCATCCTCCGTGTATCTTGATTCATTCTTTTCCCTTCCAAAGAGGAGTCCCATGACATTAAAGTCGAAACAAGGAGGTGCCTTCTCCTTATAAATTGGAGCTGGGATCTCGTTTAGGAAGCAACAATCCAAAAAGATTTCGAACCCAGGTTGTCTTATACCATTTACAACGAAGGGTTCGGGAAATTCATGACAAGGATAGTCTTCTCCTTCTCTTATAAATTGTCCATTTAAAGTGAGAGGATATTGATCCATGGGTATCTCCCTTTTTTGTGTGCGGGCATTTCTTCGTGCTCTTGATTTGTCCTGGGCCCGCTTAAGGTCTTCGCGAGTTGGTTCAAAACCAAGTCCGAAAGTATCCAATTTAGGGAGGCCAGGTAAGCCCATGTGTTTAGCTATTCCTTTCTTCTTTCCTAAAGTCATTCCAGGAAAGTGTCCTTGCTTTCTTAGGATAGCATTCGTTGTCATGTTTGAGTGGAGGTCGTAATGAAGAGGGGTCCTTTCATCTTCCTCTATTAAGGAGACCTCTTCGCTAAAGCCCCACAAATCTTCATCATTTTCATCATGTTCCACATTAATTAGTGGATTTTCTACTGTTTTGATTCTCATAGATGAAGCATCAATGGTAATTGGAATGCCTCCAACTATGGCCTTTACTTGTTGATGAAGAGATGAAGGGACGGCCTTTAAATCATGAAGCCAAGGGCGTCCCAATAGCAAGTTAAAAGATGCCTTGATATCTACTACTTGAAATGTAGTGGCATGCTCAATTGCACCCGCCGTTATATTCATGGTAATTGTCCCTAGTGCTTGACGACGTGAGTTATCATAAGCTCTTATGCCCTGAGTTGATGGGGATAAATCCTCATCTCTTATTCCCAACATTCTTCCGGTTCTAAGTGGGCACACATTAATTGCTGAACCGTTATCCACAAGAGTCATGGGGACATTCATTCTTTTGCATATGACTGTGAGGTTTAGAACTTTATTGTGTTTGTCACCTTCCGGTGGTAGATCTTTATCCGAAAAAGTGACTAAATTGATTGGACTTGGAAGGTCACTCGTGAGGAAGTTAGCAAGTCCCTCAGGAGTAGTGTCCGAATCTATGCCTACTTTAGCCAGCGCATCCATGACTGCAACTCTATGTTCTCGAGATGTGGCTAAAAGTTTCCATACATTCATTTCCACTTTAGTCTTTTTTAACTGTTTGACAACATCGTTGTCTTCTATAATAGGCACGGGAATTTGCTGAATATAAGGTATAGGTTGTGCTGAAATGGGAGGTTGTATTCTCCCGGACCTAGTGAGGACATCTATGGGCGAATCCTCCTCGTCCCAAATGTCACTTACTGGGTATATTGTTGATAGAGGAGTTTCTTCAATGTCTTTAAGGTAAACATCCTCATCGTCACTGTCCCATACTCCATTAATCATGGCATTTTGTGGAAGTTGAACTAATTTCTTCTCATCAATCAAACGTTGAACCAAGTCCTTAAACTTGAAGCATTGCTCTATTGTATGTCCCCCTGATTGATGATATGAACAATAATATTTGTCTATTCTTTTCAGTGATTCAAATGGTCTTGGTTCGAGAGGTTGAACTTTTCCATTCTCGAAGAGCATTTTGAACATGTTTGTGTATGACGTCCCAATTGGAGTATATTTTCTATTATTCTTTTTGGGAGTGTCAATTACTTGGAGAGAAAAAGGTTTCTTTTGTTTAGATGGGGGTCTACTTCTAAGTAACTCATTTTTCTCTTTTATAGCCTCAAAGGTTTGTGAGATCAACTTTTTCAATTCTGTCAATATTAATGTTAATGCCACTACTTCTTGCTTGGTTGCAGGTTCCTGGCCATGGAATTTGAGAGCATCTTCGAAGATTTCTTCTTCAATGGTCTCGATAGGCTCTATAAGGCTAGATGGATCCTCTTGGTTTTCTTCGTCGGAAATAGCTAAGGAATCCGACAGCGGTGCGGTATTGATACTTGGTTTCTTACTTGCAGGAGGCAATGGGAGCTTGTTACTATCGATCAAGTCTTGAATGGCTTCCTTTAGTCTCCAACAATTTTCTGTAGAATGACCCCTACCTTGGTGATATTTGCAATGTGCATTTGGGTTCCAGCTAGCCGTTCTCCTCTCGACAGGTGGGTCCCCAAATGGTCCAATAGGAGTTATAAGACCTTTTGCATGTAAGCGATCAAATGCGGTGTCATAACTCATACCAATAGGAGTATAATTCTTCCTAAATGGTTTCTTTTGTCCTTGATTATTATTCATTGCCAAAACTTCATTTAGAGGAAAAGTGCTAACATTATTTGAGTGGGTAGATTTGGATGAAGAAGGATTGTCGTTCTTCTTATTTTTCCAGCCACTACTCGAGTTGTTATTAGCAACTTTTGTTTAGCAAGGTCATCTTCAATACTAATTCCAATATCATATACAACTTTGAAAGTGTTTAAGTTGCTTTGGTACTTAAGGTGCTTAGAGTATTTTTCTTGGAGGTTCTTAATGAACATTCTAACGGATTCTTTTTCACTAGGCACTTCAACCATTTTTGCAGTAGTTTCCCTCCATTTATTAAAGAAGGAGGTGAAACCTTCATTTTCTTTTTGTTTTAACATTTCTAATTCTCTATGATCGGTTTCAACTTGTATATTGCATTTATACCTTTCAATGAAAGCGCTCACAATGGATTCCCAACTAGAGGTTTTTTCTTTATCAAGTGAAAAGTACCACTGTGGACATACATCTTCTAAGGATAATGAAAATACAGAATGAAATGCTTTTCTATCTATCCCCTTAATACTCATTACAGTTTCAAAAGCTCTTAAATGAAAATAAGGATTGTCCATAGCCTTGAACTTAGGGATGTCATTGGGATTGAACTTTTGTGGGAGAAGGTCCTTATCCACCGAGACCCCTTGGGAGCTAATCTCTTGAAATCTAAAGTCGTTGGACAATTTGCCCAAGCTTTCCTGGATTAGGTTCAATTGTTTTTGTTTTTCAGGATTACTTATTTGCAGCGATAGGTTTTGCAACATTTCAGCCAAGTTGGCTACCTGTCCCTTGACTTCATTAAGTTCTTCTTGACTAGCCATTGCTTTCTTAGCTTTCTTTTTCCTACCGATTGGTTTGTCAAAAAGTAAGACTTGAACAAAAGTGTTGTCCTTGATTAAACGCCCTTCCTTTCTTGACCCGCGCTGTAATTTAAACCATATTTGTTTTAATACTTGACTCCAATTGACTTGACTTTATGTTTAAAAGATTAAGAGAAAAAGAAAAAACGGGGTATATATTTTAAGGGAATTTAAAAAAATGGAGGATTAATATCCGACTTACCCCCCTAAAAAAATGACGGAAAACACGCATTCAAGACTCTCTAGACATGGTCATAATGTGACAAACATGTTATGTGTGTGCTTTATGTGTATGTGAGTGACATGCTTTGACTACTAGTGTATGACCATGGGACTTTAAGTGCCTAAACTCAATTTAAGACTTAAACATGGTTTGAACCATTAATAAATCGATTGATCTGATTAGTAGACTGTTAATTAGACTCGTCGTGATGACTCGAGCAAGAAAACTGGACTGTCGCTAAAACGACAGAACTGTCGCCATTGTTTAGAGCCTGTCGCCAGACGACAAAATTGTCGCCAGGCGACAGACACTAAACTGCAGCGCCACAGTCCAAATTCCTGCGCCATTGCTGGAACATTAATCTGGACTGTTTCCAGTAATTTTACTCTAAATGGACATACCTAAAGTCGTACTAAGTCGAATTGATTAATTTATTAACCTTTAATTAATTAATTAATTAATTAATTAATTAGACAAAGTCCTTTTAGTCATTAGTCAATTTATTTAGTCTTTAACACAAGTCAAACAAACGGTTAACACATATATAATAAATACAAGCAAGGGTGCACAAGTAGTTCACATAGTCACAAGATGAGTTCGCAACCTAACCATGGCTCTAGTTCTCTAAAGTTCGAGGATATGGGTTAAGTCAAAAAGGTCCATGGTTAAGAATCCATATGCATTGCACAAAAGCCTACCGGGAGGGTTGGAGCGAATGGACAGGATTCCGCGAGTTCGTGATGAAATCGAACTCGACTCCATGGTTTGGTGGATTCACAAACATTACACGTACCCAAATCTGAACTTTTCACATGATAGTGGAATATTCCATTGGGCAGGTGAAGCAGGAACCCCCAGAGGGTTATTTCCATATGTAGAACACATATGGGTTCAGAAAAGTGAGAAAATGACTCAATCAATAAGCAAAATCGAGCCAACAACACTAGAAATGGTCAAAGCAAGAAGGCAGACCCCTGGCTCGGTATTGGAAGAACTTGGCGCCAGACTACAGGGACTGTCGCCGTAAAAAAGCTTCTGTCGCCAAGCGACAGAACTGTCGCCAGGCGACAGAAACTTTTTACGGACGACAAGCCCTGTTTTCTAGACGCTAGTTCCTACATGCCTTGGCAAGTTTCTGTGTTCTTCGAATTTTCCAGATTTCGCATCATCTTTTCGATTCAAGTCATGAAAGATATTTCTCAAATTTCCTACGTGTAAAATTCCTATGGATTGACTCATGGGGTGCTCCCATGAGGACTTTTTAATGCATATGACAATAATGTTAATCAAATCACGCACATGAAATACTTAGAATTTTTCAAGTCTCATCCGCTCATTCTAAATAATTGCCAAAATTAAATAAATTTCAGGAATATAAATAGAAATCCTGCCCAGTGGAGTCGCCAAAAACTGTAGGGAATATTTCAAGCATTACGATAACCCCAAACTTGAACCCCACTGTGATCATACACTAAAGTACGGTGGCGTTCCAAAGGGAAAGACAAAGAGCAAAAAGAGTCGCCAACAAGTTTTAGGAACTTGTAAACCCAAAAGACAATCCAAAAGGACCATCAACTACTCCATAAGGTCTTGAACCAAACAGGGTCCGGGGATGAAGGTACGAATCCAATCTACAAAAGAAAGGACCCGCCCTATAAAATAGGCCTCTACTTTGTTCTGCTCGTATTCATGTGCGCTTTTCGAATAACATACAAACATTATATTAAACCTACCCTGTTTAATCTATGTTGGTTGAATATTAATGCACAAATAAGACTATTATTGGCGATCACTTGAGTTAAAATCACATTAGCCTAAACCAAATTAATAATTATCTTATTAAGCGTGATTTCAAGTACAAATTCCCTTTAAACCTGCATAAAAGGTGTGATCAAGCAATAACAAAATATAATCAAGCAACATAAATAATAATCAATAACAATCATAATGATGATAATAGCATGATAAGGCATAATAAAGCTTAAATATAATAGCAAGATCCTAGGCATGATACTAACAAGATTAACAACAAACCCTAGCATGTCACTAAACGATAAAGATCATAGCTTTAAACCTAACATGGTACTAGAAAGCATTAAATAATAAACAAATCTGAACATGCTTTCTACATTGAAAGAGAGTAATAAGATTACATACTTTGAAGCCTCGTACCTCTTTCTAATAACAAAATACACAAGTTAGTAACTTCAAAGAATTATTAAAGAATAATTAAAGAATTAAAGAATTAAAGAATTAAATTAAATAAAGTTTAGACTAGTTTTGGACCAAACCCTCAGAAATTATCAACCCTTGCACGTCTAGGGCGAAGGCAACTTCGAACTTGGCTAAGAGATTCTAAGTCTTGTGAATGCGGAATATTGTATGTAAAAAGGTTGGTTTAGAAAGAGAGAGGGAGAAAGAATTAAGCTATATTGCTCAAGAGAGAAAAGAGAGAATTGAGAAAATTAAAGAATAATTGAATGTGAATTGATGATTCTGAAAACAGGGAGTCAGACGCTATTTATAATGAAAATATTCCGGAAAAATCATAGAATTTGATAAGGAATAAAACTCCACGCTGTCGCCAGGAATTAACTCTGTCGCGACGCGACAATGTCTGTCGCGAGGCGACAGGGTCTGTCGCGAGGCGACAGGGTCTGTCGCGAGGCGACAGGGTCTGTCGCGAGGCGACAGGGTCTGTCGCGTGGCAACATACTTGTCGTTTGGCGACAACCTGTATTAGTGCGTTTTTCTTCACGCGGAATCCGATCTTTAATCAACTTGATCCACGGAATCCGTACAGAAGATAAAATATATATTTTTAAGATAATAAAACGATATTTTATTCCAAATAAAAATCTATTAAAAATAATTAATTATTAAATCTAATAATATTAGAATTAAAAGGAACCTTCTAGAAACTTCTAGAAAACCATAATTAATCCTAATAATTTTAGGAATAATAATTAATATTGGGCCCTCCTCTAGATCATTGGGCCGTATTTAAAATAATTAACCAAGCCCAGTTTAGTATTTTGGCCATAACTTCCTCAATATTCATCGGAATCGGGCTTATAATATATCGTTGGAAAGATCTCTTCGAGCCCCATCCATCTACACTATTATTGGACCTTAATTATGGACCAAACTAAACTGGTTCGGCTATTTTCAAATAAACAAAGTCATTTTCAAAAACAGAGAGAAAAGAATTTAATTAAAACTAAACCGCAACACTCGACTTCCAAACCACTTTCACCTAATTCGATAATAACACAACGTGAAAGGCATTCATCACTGGGTTTGGTTTTGGGGAGACACAATTTGGTGTCTACACTAGTGCAATTTCCATATCTAAAGATCCAGTCCATCATTCAAGAGTCAAGCATATTCATATAAGGCATCATTTCCTTAAGGATAATGTTGAAAAGGGTTTGATTAAATTAGATTTTTGCCAAACGGATAATCAAATTGCAGATATTTTAACAAAACCCTTGAATAGAGAAAGGCATGAGAAGATGAGAATGGAACTTGGGATGATTAAGTTATACTAAGAAAAATGCATCAAGTTCCCTCAGGTATGAAACTCAAACTGACGTGCTAAATCATGGTATATTGTGCACAAGTGTTATATGTTTAATTACATAGTTAAGACAGGTTGTGAGCAGGAGTAATATTTACTAAGGGCATGTAAATTTAAAAAACATAGAATGTGAAAGTCCAAAATTGGTTGCATGAGCCTTGTTGAATTGTTCTTAGTATCAAGTTGCATTTGCAAGTGATTTTTAAATAATTAAATTCAAGAGATAAAATTATTGTGTTTATCTATTTTTCAAAATTCCAAATTCTTTTTATCTAAACACAAAATTCGGATGAATGCATCAAATATTCATCATTATCTTTTGTTCAAAATTAGCCCACTCACATTACTCTCTTAAAACACGGTTTGCGTTTCCCTAAGCAATAAATATGAGTTTCAAATCAACTTAATTCACCTCACCTCCCAAACGACACCTCACTTCACCAGTTTACCTCCACCATAAAACATGTCAGCCTCACACAAATTTACACCACACAAAAATTACCTTCTCTCTCATCACTCCGATCAAAACTACTCTCCAATGTCTACCTCTCCAAAAACCCAAATTGAAGCCGACTCAAACACAAACCCTATCCCAGACATTACCATGGAAATTCCACCGGAAATCACTCCCATCGAAGTTCAAGAGCCTCCAAAAGTCGAATCGACTACCGAATCTCAGTCTTCTCGCAAAAGGAAGTCTGATGACATGCAAGATGAAGAAGAAAGTGCTCCGGAACTAGGGGTCAATTACCGGGACAAGCCAGCAGCCATGAAAAAGCAAGAGAAAATTGGGGATCACTTTGTGACAGGTTTGGCTATTAATCTCCGTTGGTGTGAGTCTGTTAAGCTTTATGAATTGCTTGATTTGATTGAATCTCAAAATTGGGTGAATTTGTTGAGTGAATGCTTCAATCGGAGTTTGTATGTTGATGCTATGAAGGATTTTTGCAAAAGTTTCAAGTACTCTAAAGGTACTATTCGGTGTTGTGTGTATGAAAAAGAAATTGAGTTTGATGCGATGTACTTGGATGAGTTGTTTGATGTTCCTAATACTGGGTATGATATATATTTTAAAAGTAACGTGATAAGAAACCCTCTTCCTGATGCCAATATTGATGAAATAGTGGAGTTTCTAGGCGGTGACCCAGAGGAAACCTACATAAATCACAATGTCCTAACCCCTCTTGACAAAATCCTGCTAAAGTTTGTTTTCAATGATATAATCCCTCGTTCTCAAAAGAGAGACAGTGCCAACAAGCTTGATTCTGTCTTGATTTATTGCCTAGCCAAAAAGATCCAAATCAACTTTCCCTCCATTATAATCTAACACCTTTCCCACTGTGTTCCAAAAGGATGGAAGGTGGGATATGGAAACCTACTCACCTATGTGTTCGAAAGTTTTGGTATCTCCTTTGCTGATAAAGAACCCAGCCCTTAAAAACACCGATTACATGCAGCCTATTTTTCTTGAAAACCATAAGATGAAGGTTGTGGATGGATGTTTTGAAGCTGTGCTGGAGGAAAAGGAGAAAAGGCCAAAGGAAGTAGGAGCATTATCTGAGGGGGAAGAAGAGAAGGCTACGGGGATAGTTGAGGGAGTGGTGTAGGATATTCAGGAAGAGGAAGAGGAAAGGATAGTTGAGGAGGTCACTGAAACAGGGGGAAGGAAGAAAAGGAAGAGCTTGAGGTTGATGAAGAAAAAAGAGACCTCTGCACCCATTTGCATTGATATATCTGGGGTGCAGGAGGATTTGCAGAAAGTCACAAGCTCTCCTATTTCGGGCAAGTATGCATCTGCAGGAACAGGTTTTGCAGCTTTCAGTTCCCCTCCAAAGGTTCCCAGCGAAGATGTGAAGGAGCTGAAGGACACGCTCCTTAAGGTGCTGAAGAAACAAGAGCAGTCAAAGTTGCAGATGGAGGAATTGAAGAAGAGTGTGCTCACTCTGAATGCTGATGTCAAGAAGCTGGTCTCAAGCACTGAACAAGGGAGACAGTCCATTGTCAAGGACATAGTGTCTCAAATCAGCAAGAAACTGAAGGATCTTGCTGTTGATGATGACCAGAGCATTGCTTCTTAACCTATCTTTCCTTGCAGCCTCTTTATATTGATAAAACTTATATTTTATTTGCTTTTGGGAACAATTTTATTTTGGTCTGTAATATTTTGGGCACTTTTAATTTTCTTTTGGTGAACTTGCAAATTTGGTACACTTGGCCGATGTTTTAAATCGGTTTTGGATGATTAATACCTATGTTTATTCTGCCTATATGCTTTGCGAATGTTTTCTCTCTATGCATGCTTCTTGTCTTAACACTAAACCACTAGATGGTGTTGTGTTATGGTATCCTTTATGCTTGTATGTTGGTTTTTGATAATGCCAAAAGGGGGAAAAGATGTAAACTATCAAGGAAACTTAATCATTCTATAGTCTCTATTCGAAATCTTCACAAGCTGCCTACTCTCTACAAGCAGGTATATTGTATATACAAGTTTTTTAAAGTTTTTCAGTTTTTCCTTAAGTTATTTATTTAAGTATAGCTTTTACTTCCTTAGCATCAGTTCCCTTTATGCATTGTACTTTGTTTTTGCATTTTCTTTTCTTTAAGAATAAGTTGGATTATCTCTGTTTCCTTGTAAGTAAGTTTGGTTTGTTTGTCATCATCAAAAAGGGGGAATATTGTTGGACTTAATGATTTTGATGATGACACAACCACACTTACTTACAAACTAATAAGTGCTTGATTGTTTAAGTGTGTACTCAGTTGCAAAGTCCAGGAGAATTAAGTGTCTTGTAAAGATACCATGAGGAACAAGAAGGCCAGAAGCCGAGCTATCCATAAAGAAGAGTTCCTTTGCAGGAACTGGTGCTTCAAAAATAAAGACTTGAGAAGAGAAGGTTCCCCTAAGGAAACAGAAGCTTCAGAGCAGAAGCTTCATCAGAGAAAAGAAGTTCCTCCCAAGGAACAAGAAGCCTCGGAGTAGAAGCTTCATCAGAGGACATGAAGACTAAATATATTTTTATATTTTAGGATTTATGTAAGTATAAGAAATTAGTTACACTCGAAAAAGCTGTGTGGAATTGGTCTAAGTTGATAAAATTGTGCATGCTAATTTTTAGGAAAACTGTTTTCTAAGCGTTTATCTTTTTCCAAATTAAAAGGGATTTTATTTTATTCTAATTTTTGAAAATATCTTCTGAAAATAAAATCTCCCACGTTTTCTAAAAACTTGCGGCCTACTCCTTCATGATTTTCTTCAAGTCATGGTCTTGCACATTGAGGAGTTCATGTTTCCTTAATTTTAGGAACATAATCTTCTTAGTGGGTTGGAGTAGTGGCGTAGCTGAATTGCTGCACAAAGAAGTTTTTCCTAAACGAATTTTGGTCTATAAATAGCTGTTGATTTCAGATGGAAAAACTCACCCTTGCTCACATAAGTTTTTCTAACTTTTAATTCGAGTCAAATGTCAATTCCACACAAGTAAATTAGAGTGTTCTTAATGTTCTTGTACTAGAGTTTGTTTTTCTTTCGAGTTGTAATTTGGGGAATGGGGAAGTTTGAGTGAATTTATGTATGTGAGAAAGAGAAGTGAGAAAGAGAAGTGAGAAAGAGAAGAGAAAGAGAAGAGAAAGAAAAGAGAAAGAGAAGAGAGATAGAGAAGAGAAGAGTAACAAGTTGGGTGACTTGTTCCTCTGGGTTTCAAGTTCATTGAGGAACTTGAAGTTTGAGTCGTTAGTTTGTAATAGGACCATTTGCCCTATTCTAGTAAATATTCTTTTCCCAAAATCCCAAGTGGTCATGGTTTTTCTCCTTGTTAGGGCCAAGGAGTTTTCCACGTAAAAATCTCTCTTGCATCCTTTAGTTCCTTCAGTTTATCTTTCTGTTCCTTTAGCTTACTTAGTCTTAATTCCGCAAAAAGTTTGGCTAAACTCTCATACTACAATTCAACCCCCCCTTCTTGTAGTATTCATTGGAATAACAATTGGTATCAGAGCCTAACTTCTAGGAAAATCAGGAAACCCTGAAGAAGAAAGGTCTTGGAGAAAATGAATACTCATGAAAAGCTCGAGGAAGGATACTCAACTCAGAGGCCTCCTATGTTCAACGGCAAGTTCTATACCTACTGGAAGAACCGCATGGAAATATTTATCAAGGCGGATAACTACCAAGTCTGGAGGGACATCGAGGTTGGTGATTTCGAAGTCACCAAAACAAACGTTCAACATGAGGTAATCCCTAAGCCTATGTCTGAATTTGAGAAAGAGGATTTTGATAAAATGGAAATCAATGCTATGGCTGTGAAATTGCTCCATTGTGGACTTGGACCTCACGAACACAATCGTGTTATGGGGTGCAAGAACGCTTTGGAAATCTGGGACTTGCTGCAGATTACTCATGAAGGAACCAATGAGGTTAAACGTTCAAAAATCGATCTGCTTATGTCAAAGTATGAAAGATTTGAGATGCAACCTAAGGAAACCATCCAAGAGATGCTAACCCGTTTTACTAATATCATAAATGAGTTGGTTTCCCTTGGTAGAAAGATTCCTACAGATGAGCAGGTTAGGAAGGTTCTTAGAAGTCTTCCGCAAGATGAGAAATGGAGAGCTAAGGTGACAGCCCTTCAGGAAACTAAGGACTTTACCAAATTCAACATTGAACAACTAGCAGGTTCTCTCATGACTCATGAGCTGCACCTTGGAGTCAACAACGAATCTATGAGGAACAAGGGATTGGCTCTTAAGGCTGATGAGGAGGAAGACTCAGAAGTAGACGAGGATGAGGCTGCCCTTATTGTGCGAAGATTCAAAAAGATGTTCAAGAAAGGCCGCACCTCAAGGAACTTCGGGAAAAAGACCTCAAATCCAAAACCTGACTACAGCTGCCACAAGTGTGGATCCCCAGAACACTTTATCAGAGCCTGTCCCCTCTGGGAAAATGATAAAGGAAAAGGAAAGGCTAAGGAACAAGGAAGAGAAAAATTCAGCAAAGCAAACTACCAAAAGTCAGACATGAGGAAGGCCATGATAGCAGCCTGGGGAGACTCAGACAGTGAAGAAGAAGAGGATGACCAACCAGAAGAGGAGACGGCTAATCTTTGTCTGATGGCTAAATCAGATGATGAAAAGGCCTACCTTGAGGAACTCCATAAAGAGGTATTTCTTGATCCTAAACATCTTAAAACTCTCTCTAAAGACGTTCTAATAGATATATGTCTAGAAGAAGAAGAATTCTTTAGAGATACTTGTGTGAAACTGAACAAATGTGAAAAAGCTCTTAAGGTTTGCAAAGAACATGGTGCTTGGTTGGAAACAGCCTATGCAAAGTCTCAAAGCAAATTAAGAGAGCTTGATTTTAAATATAAACACATAACAGAGATAGCTGATAGAATCAAGAATGAAAGTATTCTTCTAAATGTTGAATTAACTCAGTATAAGCTCATGAATTCTGATATCAGTTCTAGCAGTTCCTCAAGCGATCAGCTGCTTAAATTCAATGTTGATTTTGAAAATTTGAAAAATGAACTCTCTACTTTAAAAACTCAAAAGGATCAACTTGAATCGGAACTGAATGCTAGAAAGGATAGAAGCATTGGCCCAAAGGTCATACCTAAGTGGATAGTTGAAGCTCAAGGAAAACGAACTGAAGGCCTTGGTTACATGACCAAGAGAAAAGGTAAGCAAAAGAAATATGTTGAGCTTCCTAGCATGAAGGTATGCACTTTTTGTGGTAAGACTGGACATCTCTATGGTCAATGTAGAATAAGAGAAGAAGCTGATAAAAGAAATGTAAAACAAGTGTGGGTCAAGAAAACTGATATTGCATCCACGTCTAAGGTACCCAAGGAAACCTGGGTTCCTGATCCTAATGCTTAGTTTTCTTGCAGGTCCTAGTGAGGGGGAATAACTCGTGGTATCTCGACAGCGGGTGTTCAAAGCATATGATAGGTGATAAATCAAAATTCTTCTCACTAGAAGACTGCCCTGAAGGAACAGTAACCTTTGGGGATAATAAGAAGGGAGAGATCATTGGAAAACGCAAAATTGGAAGATCAAAATCTCATTTCATTGATAATGTGTTCCTGGTCGAGGGCTTAATGCACAATTTGCTCAGCATATCACAGTTCTGTGATAAAGGAAACTCGGTAATTTTTACTTCTGACTCTTGCAACATCATCAACAACAAGTCAGGAAAGGTTGTTCTAGAAGGAACAAGAAGAGGGAATACTTATATAGTTGACCTCAACTTAATCCCAAGGAACAACCTTACATGTCTGAGTGTTGTTGAAGATGATCCCCTGCTATGGCATAAACGTTTTGGACATGCTAGCTTTTCATTACTAGACAAGCTAAGGTCAAGGAACCTGGTTGTGGGACTTCCTATAATCAAGTTCCTACAGAACAAAGTTTGTGATGCATGTGTGAAAGGCAAGCATGTTCGTTCATCTTTTAAATTGAAGAAAATGGTGAGCACTTCAAAGCCTTTGGAATTAATCCATATGGATTTGTGTGGTCCCATGAGGATTTAAAGCAGGAGTGGCAAGAAATATGTTTTGGTTATTGTTGATGATTATTCCAGATTCACTTGGGTTATTTTTCTTGCTAGTAAAGATGAAACTTTTAACGAGTTTGTTGTTTTTTCCAAGAAAATACAGAAAATCAGTGTTCACTCCATAGTCCATCTCAGATCAGATCACGGAAGTGAATTTGAGAACTCAAGATTTGATGAGTTTTGCAGGGAAAATGGCATGAATCATAATTTCTCAGCTCCAAGGACTCCCCAATAAAATGGAGTTGTAGAAAGGAAGAATCGAACCCTTGAGGAAATGGCTAGAACGATGCTGATTGCAAGTGGATTGCCAAGGAACTTCTGGGCTGAAGCCGTGAATGTAGCATGTTACATCCTTAACAGGGTAACAATCAGAAGTATCATCAACAAGACTCCCTATGAACTATTCAAGGGAAGGAAGCCAAGCATATCTCATCTTAGAGCCTTTGGTTGTAAGTGCTTTGTACATAACAATGGTAAGAAAAACCTAGGGAAATTTGATGAAAGAAATGAAGAGGCCATATTTCTTGGATATGCCTCTAATAGCAAAGCTTATAGAGTTTACAATAAAAGTTCAATGTGTGTTGAGGAAAGCATTCACATAATCTTTGATAAAGTTAACCAGTTTGTGAGTGTGCAGGAACAAGAAGATGATAATGATTTTGAAATTGGATTTATAAGAGACATGGATGAAGAAGAGACTCAGAAGTAAACCAAAGAAAAGCAGCCTGCTCCAGAAGAGGATCATCAAGAGAATGAGGAAGTTCCTCAACCAGATGAACATGCGAATGAGGAACTAGCAGAAGAAGCAGAAGGAATAGATCCTGAAGCTCCTCAAATTGGAGTTCCTGCTAGGGAATTTCAACCTAGGACATTCAAGTATAAAAGTTTCCATCCAACTGATCTCATAATTAGTGACATAAGAAAAGAAACTCAAACAAGATCGTAGATGAGGAACTTCTGTGCGTTCCATGCATTTCTGTCCATCCTAGAGCCTCGAAATCATCAAGAAGCCTTGGGAGATGCTGACTGGATAGTGGCCATGCAAGAGGAACTAAATGAGTTCGAAAGGAACAAAGTTTGGCACCTTGAGCCAAAGCCTAAGGATAAGAAAGTTATTGGGCTCAAATGGGTATTCAGGAACAATCTTGATGAACATGGCACTATAGTAAGGAACAAGGCCAGATTGGTTGTGAAGGGCTACAACCAACAGGAAGGTATTGATTTCGATGAAACCTTTGCTCCTGTAGCTAGATTAGAAGCTATTAGAATCCTAGTAGCTTTTGCCTCTTTTATGGGTTTCAAACTCTATCAAATGGATGTGAAATGTGCTTTTCTAAATGGTTTCTTAAATGAGGAGGTATTTGTTGAACAACCTCCTGGTTTCGAAAATCCTAAATTTCCAAATCATGTTTTTAAGCTTGATAAAGCTCTCTATGGGCTTAAACAAGCTCCAAGACCCTGGTATGAAAGGCTTTCAAAGTTCCTGCTGAAAAATGATTTTAAAAGAGGAAAAATAGATAAAACTCTTTTTCTTAAATCTTGAGGAACTGATTTGTTAGTTGTACAGATCTATGTAGATGATATTATATTTGGTGCTACTAACAATGGTTTATGCAAGTACTTTGCTGAGCTAATGGGTGGTGAGTTTGAAATAAGCATGATGGGTGAATTAAATTTCTTCCTTGGACTTCAAATAAAGCAAACAGTAGAAGGAATTATGATTCACCAATAGAAGTATGTCAAGGAACTTCTGAAGAAGTACAACATGGAGAATGCCAAGACAAATCACACACCTATGGGAACATCAACAAGACTTGATGAGGATCCATAAGGAACAAGTGTGGATCAAACCACTTACAGAGGTATGATTGGTTCATTGCTATATCTAACAACCAGCAGGCCTGACATTTCTTTTAATGTTGGATTGTGTGCTAGATTTCAGTCTAATCCTAAAGAATCACATCTAACGGCTGTTAAGAGAATTTTAAGATACCTCAAAGGAACAGATGACCTGTGTCTGTTCTATCCTAGAAGTGATGACTTTATGCTTAAAGGATTTACAGATGTTGACTATGCTGGTGACTTAGTCAACAGGAAAAGCACCTCAGGTATGGTTCAGTTCCTTGGCTCTTGTCTAGTTTCTTGGGGTTCCAAGAAACAAAATATTGTTGCATTGTCTACTGCAGAGGCTGAGTATGTAGTAGCAGTTGCTTGTTGCTCTCAAGTCCTTTGGATCAAACAACAGTTGCATGACTTTGGTATTAAATTTAATTGCATTACTATCTATTGTGATAACACTAGTGCAATTTGCATATCTAAAGATCCAGTCCATCATTCAAGAGTCAAGCATATTCATATAAGGCATCATTTCCTTAAGGATAATGTTGAAAAGGGTTTGATTAAATTAGATTTTTGCCAAACTGATAATCAAATTGCAGATATTTTAACAAAACCCTTGAATAGAGAAAGGCATGAGAAGATGAGAATGGAACTTGGGATGATTAAGTTATACTAAGAAAAATGCATCAAGTTCCCTCAGGTATGAAACTCAAACTGACGTGCTAAATCATGGTATACTGTGCATAAGTGTTATATGTTTAATTACATAGTTAAGATAGGTTGTGAGCAGGAGTAATATTTACTAAGGGCATGTAAATTTAAAAGACATGGAATGTGAAAGTCCAAAATTGGTTGCATGAGCCTTGTTGAATTGTTCTGTGTATCAAGTTGCATTTGCAAGTGATTTTTAACTAATTAAATTTAAGAGATAAAATTATTGTGTTTATCTATTTTTCAAAATTCCAAATTCTTTTTATCTAAACACAAAATTCGGATGAATGCATCAAATATTCATCATTATCTTTTGTTCAAAAGTAGCCCACTCACATTACTCTCTTAAAACACGGTTTGTGTTTCCCTAAGCAATAAATATGAGTTTCAAATCAACTTAATTCACCTCACCTCCCAAACGACACCTCACTTCACCAATTTACCTCCACCATAAAACATGTCAGCCTCACACAAATTTACACCACACAAAAATTACCTTCTCTTCATCACTCCGATCAAAACTACTCTCCAATGTCTACCTCTCCAAAAACCCAAATTGAAGCCGACTCAAACACAAACCCTATCCCAGACATTACCATGGAAATTCCACTGGAAATCACTCCCATCGAAGTTCAAGAGCCTCCAAAAGTCGAATCGACTACCGAATCTCAGTCTTCTCGCAAAAGGAAGTCTGATGACATGCAAGATGAAGAAGAAAGTGCTCCGGACCTAGGGGTCAATTACCGGGACAAGCCAGCAACCATGAAAAAGCAAGAGAAAATTGGGGATCACTTTGTGACAGGTTTGGCTATTAATCTCCGTTGGTGTGAGTCTGTTAAGCTTTATGAATTGCTTGATTTGATTGAATCTCAAAATTGGGTGAATTTGTTGAGTGAATGCTTCAATCGGAGTTTGTATGTTGATGCTATGAAGGATTTTTGCAAAAGTTTCAAGTACTCTAAAGGTACTATTCGGTGTTGTGTGTATGAAAAAGAAATTGAGTTTGATGCGATGTACTTGGCTGAGTTGTTTGATGTTCCTAATACTGGGTATGATATATATTTTAAAAGTAACGTGATAAGAAACCCTCTTCCTGATGCCAATATTGATGAAATAGTGGAGTTTCTAGGCGGTGACCCAGAGGAAACCTACATAAATCACAATGTCCTAACCCCTCTTGACAAAATCCTGCTAAAGTTTGTTTTCAATGATATAATCCCTCGTTCTCAAAAGAGAGACAGTGCCAACAAGCTTGATTCTGTCTTGATTTATTGCCTAGCCAAAAAGATCCAAATCAACTTTCCCTCCATTATGATCTAACACCTTTCCCACTGTGTTCCAAAAGGATGGAAGGTGGGATATGGAAACCTACTCACCTATGTGTTCGAAAGTTTTGGTATCTCCTTTGCTGACAAAGAACCCCAGCCCCTCAAAAACACCGATTACATGCAGCCTATTTTTCTTGAAAACCATAAGATGAAGGTTGTGGATGGATGTTTTGAAGCTGTGCTGGAGGAAAAGGAGAAAAGGCCAAAGGAAGTAGGAGCATTATCTGAGGGGGAAGAAGAGAAGGCTACGGGGATAGTTGAGGGAGTGGTGCAGGATATTCAGGAAGAGGAAGAGGAAAGGATAGTTGAGGAGGTCACTGAAACAGGGGGAAGGAAGAAAAGTAAGAGCTTGAGGTTGATGAAGAAAAAAGAGACCTCTACACCCATTTCTATTGATATATCTGGGGTGCAGGAGGATTTGCAGAAAGTCACAAGCTCTCCTATTTCGGGCAAGTATGCATCTGCAGGAAAAGGTTTTGCAACTTTCAGTTCCCCTCCAAAGGTTCCCAGCGAAGATGTGAAGGAGCTGAAGGACACGCTCCTTAAGGTGCTGAAGGAACAAGAGCAGTCAAAGTTGCAGATGGAGGAATTGAAGAAGAGTGTGCTCACTCTGAATGCTGATGTCAAGAAGATGGTCTCAAGCACTGAACAAGGGAGACAGTCCATTGTCAAGGACATAGTGTCTCAAATCAGCAAGAAACTGGAGGATCTTGCTGTTGATGATGACCAGAGCATTGCTTCTTAACCTATCTTTCCTTGCAGCCTCTTTATGTTGATAAAACTTATATTTTATCTGCTTTTGGGAACAATTTTATTTTGGTCTGTAATATTTTGGGCACTTTCAATTTTCTTTTGGTGAACTTGCAAATTTGGTACACTTGGCCGATGTTTTAAATCGGTTTTGGATGATTAATACCTATGTTTATTCTGCCTATATGCTTTGTGAATGTTTTCTCTCTATGCATGCTTCTTGTCTTAACACTAAACCACTAGATGGTGTTGTGTTATGGTATCCTTTATGCTTGTATGTTGGTTTTTGATGATGCCAAAAAGGGGAAAAGATGCAAACTATCAAGGAAACTTAATCATTCTATGGTCTTTATTTGAAATCTTCACAAGCTGCCTACTCTCTACAAGCAGGTATATTGTATATACAAGTTTTTTAGTTTTTCCTTAAGTTATTTATTTAAGTATAGCTTTTACTTCCTTAGCATCAGTTCCCTTTCTGCATTGTACTTTGTTTTTGCATTTTCTTTTCTTTAAGAATAAGTTGGATTATCTCTGTTTCCTTGTAAGTAAGTTTGGTTTGTTTGTCATCATCAAAAAGGGGGAATATTGTTGGACTTAATGATTTTGATGATGACACAACCTCACTTACTTACAAACTAATAAGTGCTTGATTGTTTAAGTGTGTACTCAGTTGCAAAGTCCAGGAGAACACTACTAAAATTCTGACAAATTGCGACCGCCTCTGACGGTCGTTGAAAATAGCAAAAACGGTCGCAAAACTTAATTGCGACCGTCAACGGTCGTAACGTGGTGATCGTTATTACCTTGGTCGCAAAAAAACAAAATTACGACCGCTTGACGGTCGCAATTTTTTTGCGATCGTTTTTGATATTTTCAACGACCATTTGAAAAACGGTCGCAAATAAATATAATTGCGACCGGTATGTCAGCGGTCGCAAAATTGGATTTAGCGACCACCTACAGCCGTCGCTAAAATTAAAAAAAAAAACAAAAAAAAAAGAAAATCACCCCACCCCGTATCCAGCCTCACCAACCCACCACCACTGCCAACCCTATTCACATCTACCCACCACCACCATCCACCCTAAATACTATCAGCCACCCTGAAAACACCTTCAACCACCACTAAAACACCTTCAACCACCACGAAAACACCTCCAGCTACCCCAACAACACCTTCAACCACCACAAAAACACCTCCAGCCACCCCGAATCACCACGAAAAGAACTCCAGCCCACCCCGGATTCACACCCCTTTCCCACAAAAACCCAAATCAGCCACCACAAAAGCCACCCATAAACCAAATTAATCAAAAATCAAACAAAATAACATGAAAACCCAAAATTTAGCGAAAATCAAATCAAAAAAATAACAAAAATCAAACAATTTCACTTTGAATATCAAACCCTAAAATTAACGAAAATTAACCCACAAAATTATCCAATTAAAATGTACCCGTAAATATTTAAAACCCAAAATTCAACAAAAAAAAACAAAATCAAATAAAAAAGAAACGAAAATCAACCAAAAACAAAACGAAAATAAACCAATAACACGAGAACATGCCTCAAACTTCGAATTTTATCTCAAATTTGGTTTAATAAGGCCAAATTCGACCATGAAAAGTGTAGATCTAGACTTTTCATGGTCGACTTCGACCTTAAAAACCATGAACTAGTTAACACCACAAAGCTAAGCATCAAACCAACACACCACCAACGCTGCCGGAGAATAAGAGAACGGAAAAGGAGGGGAGCGTAACTTGGAACGAAAATGGAGATGTGAAAATGAAGAATAAAAATGAGGAGGAAGGAGAAAGGAAAGAGAAGAAGATGGAACCATGGAGAAAGAAAAAAGAAGAGGAGGAGAGAGAAAAGAAAGAGGCGGAGGCTAAGAGCTGAGAAACTCTTAGGGTTTGGCTCATTCTATACCGCATAATTTTTTTAAAAAAAAAATCCCTTTTGCGACCGTTAAAGCGGTCGCAAATTATGACATTTACGATCGTCCTTTTGACGGTCGCAAATTATGACATTTACGACCGCCTTCGACGGTCGCAGATTATAAAATTTACGACCGTCTTTGTGACGGTCGCAGATTATGACATTTACGACTGTCTTAGACGGTCGCAGATTTTGAAATTTACGACCGTCTCAGTGACGGTCGCAGATTATGACATTTACGACCGTCTTTGACGGTCGCAAACAATCTATTTTAATTTAGAATTATTTTTAATTGTTCAAACATCCCAGCGACCGTCTAAAAAGATAAAAACGGTCACAAAATTGCGACCGTTTTCAAAGCAGTCGTAATATTGCGACCGCTTAAAAAACGGTCGCAAATTTCATCGTTTGCGACCGTTTTTCAGACGGTCGTAGAAAAACGGTCGCAATTTAACCGAATTTTAGTAGAGGAATTAAGTGTCTTGTAAAGATACCATGAGGAACAAGAAGGCCAGAAGCAGAGCTATCCATAAAGAAGAGTTCCTTTGCAGGAACTGGTGCTTCAAAAATAAAGACTTGAGAAGAGAAGGTTCCCCTTAGGAAACAGAAGCTTCAGAGCAGAAGCTTCATCAGAGAAGAGAAGTTCCTCCCAAGGAACAAGAAGCCTCGGAGTAGAAGCTTCATCAGAGGACATGAAGACTAAATATATTTTTATATTTTAGGATTTATGTAAGTATAAGAAATTAGTTACACTCGAAAAAGCTGTGTGGAATTGGTTTAAGTTGATAAAATTGTGCATGCTAATTTTTAGGAAAACTGTTTTCTAAGCGTTTATCTTTTTCCAAATTAAAAGGGATTTTATTTTATTCTGATTTTTGAAAATATCTTCTGAAAATAAAATCTCCCACGTTTTCTAAAAACTTGCGTCCTATTCCTCCATGATTTTCTTCAAGTCATGGTCTTGTACATTGAGGAGTTCATGTTTCCTTAATTTTAGGAACATAATCTTCTTAGTAGGTTGGAGTAGTGGCGTAGTGGAATTGCTGCACAAAGAAGTTTTTCCTAAACGAATTTTGGTCTATAAATAGCTGTTGATTTCAGATGGAAAAACTCACCCTTGCTCACATAAGTTTTTCTAACTTTTAATTCGAGTCAAATGTCAATTCCACACAAGTAAATTAGAGTGTTCTTAATGTTCTTGTACTAGAGTTTTTTTTTCTTTCGAGTTGTAATTTGGGGAATGGGGAAGTTTGAGTGAATTTATGTATGTGAGAAAGAGAAGTGAGAAAGAGAAGAGAAAGAAAAGAGAAAGAGAAGAGAAAGAGAAGAGAAGAGAAAGAGAAGAGAGATAGAGAAGAGTAGAGTAACAAGTTGGGTGACATGTTCCTCGGGGTTTCAAGTTCATTGAGGAACTTGAAGTTTGAGTCGTTAGTTTGTAATAGGACCATTTGCCCTATTCTAGTGAAGATTCTTTTCCCAAAATCCCAAGTGGTCATGGTTTTTCTCCTTGTTAGGGCCAAGGAGTTTTCCACGTAAAAATCTCTCTTGCATCCTTTAGTTCCTTCAGTTTATCTTTCTGTTCCTTTAGCTTACTTAGTCTTAATTCCGCAAAAAGTTTGGCTAAACTCTCATACTACAATTCAACCCCCCCTTCTTGTAGTATTCATTGGAATAACAATTGGTATCAGAGCCTAACTTCTAGGAAAATCAGGAAACCCTGAAGAAGAAAGGTCTTGGAGAAAATGAATACTCATGAAAAGCTCAAGGAAGGATACTCAACTCAGAGGCCTCCTATGTTCAACGGCAAGTTCTATACCTACTGGAAGAACCGCATGGAAATATTTATCAAGGCGGATAACTACCAAGTCTGGAGGGACATCGAGGTTGGTGATTTCGAAGTCACCAAAACAAACGCTCAACATGAGGTAATCCCTAAGCCTATGTCTGAATTTGAGAAAGAGGATTTTGATAAAATGGAAATCAATGCTATGGCTGTGAAATTGCTCCATTGTGGACTTGGACCTCACGAACACAATCGTGTTATGGGGTGCAAGAACGCTTTGGAAATCTGGGACTTGCTGCAGATTACTCATGAAGGAACCAATGAGGTTAAACGTTCAAAAATCGATCTGCTTATGTCAAAGTATGAAAGATTTGAGATGCAACCTAAGGAAACCATCCAAGAGATGCTAACCCGTTTTACTAATATCATAAATGAGTTGGTTTCCCTTGGTAGACAGATTCCTACAGATGAGCAGGTTTGGAAGGTTCTTAGAAGTCTTCCGCAAGATGAGAAATGGAGAGCTAAGGTGACAGCACTTCAGGAAACTAAGGACTTTACCAAATTCAACATTGAACAACTAGCAGGTTCTCTCATGACTCATGAGCTGCACCTTGGAGTCAACAACGAATCCATGAGGAACAAGGGATTGGCTCTTAAGGCTGATGAGGAGGAAGACTCAGAAGTAGACGAGGATGAGGCTGCCCTTATTGTGCGAAGATTCAAAAAGATGTTCAAGAAAGGCCGCACCTCAAGGAACTTCGGGAAAAAGACCTCAAATCCAAAACCTGACTACAGCTGCCACAAGTGTGGATCCCCAGAACACTTTATCAGAGACTGTCCCCTCTGGGAAAATGATAAAGGAAAAGGAAAGGCTAAGGAACAAGGAAGAGAAAAATTCAGCAAAGCAAACTACCAAAAGTCAGACATGAGGAAGGCCATGATAGCTGCCTGGGGAGACTCAGACAGTGAAGAAGAAGAGGATGACCAACCAGAAGAGGAGACGGCTAATCTTTGTTTGATGGCTAAATCAGATGATGAAAAGGCCTACCTTGAGGAACTCCAGAAAGAGGTATTTCTTGATCCTAAACAGCTTAAAACTCTCTCTAAAGACGTTCTAATAGATATATGTCTAGAAGAAGAAGAATTCTTTAGAGATACTTGTGTGAAACTGAACAAATGTGAAAAAGCTCTTAAGGTTTGCAAAGAACATGGTGCTTGGTTGGAAACAGCCTATGCAAAGTCTCAAAGCAAATTAAGAGAGCTTGATTTTAAATATAAACACATAACAGAGATAGCTGATAGAATCAAGAATGAAAGTATTCTTCTAAATGTTGAATTAACTCAGTATAAGCTCATGAATTCTGATATCAGTTCTAGCAGTTCCTCAAGCGATCAGCTGCTTAAATTCAATGTTGATTTTGAAAATTTGAAAAATGAACTCTCTACTTTAAAAACTAAAAAGGATCAACTTGAATCGGAACTGAATGCTAGAAAGGATAGAAGCATTGACCCAAAGGTCATACCTAAGTGGATAGTTGAAGCTCAAGGAAAACGAACTGAAGGCCTTGGTTACATGACCAAGAGAAAAGGTAAGCAAAAGAAATATGTTGAGCTTCCTAGCATGAAGGTATGCACTTTTTGTGGTAAGACTGGACATCTCTATGGTCAATGTAGAATAAGAGAAGAAGTTGATAAAAAAAATGTAAAACAAGTGTGGGTCAAGAAAATTGATATTACATCCACGTCTAAGGAACCCAAGGAAACCTGGGTTCCTGATCCTAATGCTTAGTTTTCTTGCAGGTCCTAGTGAGGGGGAATAACTCGTGGTATCTCGACAGCGGGTGTTCAAAGCATATGATAGGTGATAAATCAAAATTCCTCTCACTAGAAGACTACCCTGGAGGAACAGTAACCTTTGGGGATAATTAGAAGGGCGAGATCATTGGAAAAGGCAAAATTGGAAGATCAAAATCTCATTCAAAAGATAAATATGTTAATATACCAAAATTCCAAAACACGGTTTAAAGGGAATTTATACTTGTAATCACGCTTAATAAGATAATTAATAATCTTGTTTAGGCTAACGTGATTTCAATTCAAGTGATCGCCAATAATATATTTTTTTGTGCATTAATATTTAACCAACATAGATTTAACAGGTTTAGGCTTAACATAATGATTGTATGTTAGTCAGAAAGCGCACATGAATATGAGAAGAATAAAGTAGAGGCCTATTTTTAGGGAAGGTTCAATCTCTTTTAGGTTGGATTTTGTAGGGAATATTTCAAGCATCCCACACTTGAGCCCCACTGTTATCATACACTTAAGCATGGTGGCGTCCAAAGGGAAGGAAGCTAGAGTAAAAGAGTCGCCAACAAGTTTTAGGAACTTGTAAACCGTTCACAGGGTGAAGGTTACACCCCTTAACGATCCAGGAGATCGCTAACTCCAATAGGTCTGGAACCATGACTGGAAGTTCGGGGATGAAGGTACAAATCCAACCTAAAAGAGATTGAACCTGCCCTAAATAGGCCTCTACTTTATTCTTCTCGTAGTCATGTGCGCTTTCTGACTAACATGCAATCATTAGATTAACCCTAAACCTGTTTAATCTATGTTGGTTGAATATTAATGCACAAACAAAACTATTATTGGTGATCACTTGAATTATAATCACATTAACCTAAACAAGATTATTAATTATCTTATTAAGCGTGATTACAAGTACAAATTCCCATTAATCCTGCAAGAGAGCCCCACTGTGATCATCCCACACTTGAGCCCCACTGTTATCATACACTTAAGCATGGTGGCGTCCAAAGGGAAGGAAGCTAGAGTAAAAGAGTCGCCAACAAGTTTTAGGAACTTGTAAATCGTTCATAGGGTGAAGGTTACATCCCTTAACGATCAAGGAGATCGCTAACTTCAATAGGTTTGGAACCATGACTGGAAGTTCGGGGATGAAGGTACAAATCCAACCTAAAAGAGATTGAACCTGCCCTAAATAGGCTTTTACTTTATTCTTCTCGTATTCATATGCGTTTCTGACTAACATGCAATAATTATATTAACCTAAACCTGTTTAATCTATGTTGGTTGAATATTAATGCACAAACAAAACTATTATTGGCGATTACTTGAATTATAATCACATTAACCTAAACAGGATTATTAATTATCTTATTAAGCGTGATTACAAGTACAAATTCCCATTAATCCTGCAAGAGAGGGTGTGATCAAACAATAACAACAATATATACCAAGCAACATAATAATCATCAATCATAATAATCTCAATAAAGCATAATAATAATAGCAAGATCCTAGGCATGATATTAACAAGATTAATAACAAATCCTAGCATGTCACTAAACAATAAAGATCAAAGCTTTATCCCTAGCATGATACTAACAAGATAGAAGGAAAGAATAGGAAGCATCATAGAAACATACATGATATTAGAAATCTTAGTTGTTACCCTAGACATGATACTAGGAAGCAATAAAATATCCTAACATGATATTAGGAATCAAAATAATCAAAGCATGCTTTCTATATCAAAAGAATAACAAAGTAATTAAATTACTTACTTGGATGCCTCGTATCTCTTTCTAATAACAAAATACACGCGTTAGTAACTTCAAGGAAAATAATAAATCAAACAATTAAATTAAATAATTGAAATAGAGATTAGGGACCAAACCCTCAGAAATATTAACCTTTCATGTCTAGGGCAAAGGCAACTTCGAACTTGGCTAGGTGTGTCTAGAACTAATGTATGCGGTATGGTGTTTGTGAAAAAGCTAGTTTAGAAAGCTAGGGAGAGAAAGAATAAGCTATTGCTTAAGAGAGAGAAGAGAGAGAATTAGAGAATTCTAGGTGTGAATTATTGATTATTGATTGTTGATGATTGTTCCTTGATTCTTGATGATGGAAAATGGGGAGATACGACCCCTATTTATAGAAAAATAGTCCGGAAACAAATCAAGTCCTATTCGGAATAAAACTGGCATCTGTCGCCAGGCGACAGACATCAGCGCCAGGCGACAAGATTAGCGCCTGGCGACAGACATTGTCGCTTGGCGCTAATTAAAAGATAAAACACGCTTTGTACGGAATCCTCTTCTTAATATGATTAAGCAGCTAATTCCGTGTTTATCAAATTAAAATCAGGTTTATCATAAAACACATATTTTATTCCAAATAAAACTCTTTAAAAATATAATTATCAATCCTAATTCCATTAGAATTTAAAAGAACCTTCTAAATATTCTAGAAGATTAAAATCAATCCTAATAACTTTAGGAATAATAATTAATAGGCCCTCCTCTAGATCATTGGGCCGCATATAAAAATCATTTCGGGCCTAATTTAGTATTTTGGCCATAACTTCCTCATTATACATCGGAATTAGGCTTATAATATATCGTTGGAAAGATCTTTTCGAGTCCAATCCAACTACACTATTATTAGACCCTTATTATGGACCAAACTAAACTGGAATGGATACTTTCATAAATAGAGTATGTAAAGAAATGTTTTCAAAAACAGAAAGAGAGATATTTTAATAAAAACATCCACATCACAAGACTTTTCACACTTTCACCTCGTTCGATAATCAAATGACGTGAAAGGTATTCATCACTGAGTTTGGTTTTGGGGAGACACATTTAGGTGTCTACAGATTTGTACCTTCATCCCCGAATATCCAGTCATGGTTCCAGACCACTATGGAGTTAGCGATCTCATGGATCGTGAAGGGGTGTAACCTTCACCCTGTGAATGGTTTACAACTTCCTAAAACTTATTGGCGACTCTTTTGCTCTAGCTTCCTTCCCTTTGGACTCCATCATGCTTAAATGTATGATCACAGTGGGGCTCAAGTGTGGGTTTCTTGAAGTATTCCCTACACTCCCGGTCCATGTTAGATTGATAAAATGTTATTTTATAAAGAAAACAAAGAATTTGGGTAAGTTAGAAGGTCATTAATGCCATTTTCGCCTATTTATGCTCCTATAGCCTTGTATTTGCATTAAAATGAATATTCTTAAGCTATTTCAACCTACAAACATGTTAAATATGGTGAATATGAGTTGTTTGATCGATAAAATCTTAGTTTATAAAGAAAACAAAGAATTTGGGTAAGTTAGAAGCTCATTTATGCCATTTTTGCCAAATTATGACCCTGTAGCCTTGTATTTGCATGAAAATGAATACTTTTAAGCAATTTCCACCTACAAAAATTTTAATTTCGCTGAATATGAGTTGTCATGTATTACAGGATGCCTACCAAAAGAAGCTTGACAAGTCGACCACTCAAGAGTCACAACCAGACCCTAACTAGCTATACTGGGAGGTAGTTGGTGGTATGAAAAAGGGTGTAGTGAAGGGCCTAGGTGCAAGTGCTAGTTTGTTTTACAGCCTCCCTTCTGAGAAAGGTTCGCATTCGTATAATCCTTCCATAGCTTCACAATTGGAGGAACGTGTACAAGCCGAGGTTGTCGAGCGGATAGAGGAGGCAAAAGTGCAAATGCAGGCACAGATGGAGGCACAGTTTGCTACGCAATTGCACGAAGCATTGAAGACGGAGCAGGAAGAGGCGGCAATTGAGAGTAAGCGTATGATGGAGACGATGTTGCATAACTTGTTCTCTAACTGTTCAAGTGGCCTTTCATTTCAGCTTCGTAGGGAAGATGACTCGGACATGAGTGGTGGTGGGGGTGCTCACCAGACTCCGGTGTCGTAGTTTATATATGTTCATATAGGCCTTAGCTTACTATTGTTCATATAGGCCTTAGCTTTTTTGGGGGGAATATAGGCCTTAGCTTAGTATTATATTGTTCATATAGGTCTTATCTTTTTTTGAAGGAATATAAGCCACTGCTTAGTATTGTTCATATAGACCTTAGCTTAATTTTAATATTTAGCTTATAAAACTATTATTACTAACTAAAACAATATTATTATTATTATTATTATTATTATTATTATTATTATTATTATTAGTAACTTGAACATTGTTATTGTAATTATTGTTCAAAGTTGGACTTATTATTATGAATTATGCATTTTATTTTTAATTTTTATTATTTCTTATTTAAATTATTACGATAACAAGTTATAGGTTCAGGTTAGGATGGCATCGTCTAATAGTAAAAGCAATGGTAATAATTGTGCAAATACAGACAATTTATGTAAATTGCGTCCATTTGCATGAAATTTGCGGCTTTCCATACTCTTATATATCAGTCCCTATTTCTTATTTTGCGACTGTCTTATCGGTCACAAAAACCGGGAATATTGCGACCGTCGCAACCTGTCGCAAAAATAGTGAACATTGCGACCGTCAAAGCTGTCGCAAAAGATAGGACACTTCGACCGCCTGTACCTGTCACAAAACCAATAATATTACGACCGTTTGAGCCTATCGCAAAAGTTAGAAAATTGCGACCGCCACAGCCGGTTGCAATTGTAGAATATTACGACCATTACAACTGTCGTAAATATCTAATTGCGATAAGAAAGAAAACGGTCGTTGAAAATATTGAAAACGGTATATTTGCGACCGCCAAGCGGTCGTAATTTTTTGAATTTGCGACCAATTAAATTACGACCAGCAATTTGCGACAGGTGACGGTCGTAATTATTATTAACGACCGTTTTAGGTATTTTCAACTACTGTTGCTGGCGATCACAAAAAACTGTTTTTTTAGTAGTGATGGTTAATTAACTCTACGATTATATAAAAGACAAGTTAATAGATGCACGAAAATTCGTGCGTATGCATATAAGTAATCTATCATCATTTCACTGTTTTTTTAGATGGATTTTTTTTGAAATGGTTTTTTTTTAAGACGAAAATTAGGAGTAGTTATGAAATATGACATTTTTTTAATTGCACTTATTTTTGGTAAAAATGTAATTTTTAAAATGTAGAAGGGTATTTAAGGAAAATCAAAATTTATCAACCTATAGGTCCTTTCTCTTTATATAGTACAATAGATTAGGAGATTGCCACTCGCCAAATTTAATAAATATGGTCACTTAATTACAAAACTCCCTAAATGTGTAGTAATTACGGTTGTCACTATAAGAAATATCTTGCAACATCTACCATAATAAACAACAATGTGCAATTATTAAAGTTTTGGTTTCTTATTAGAATTATCTATTATTTATAGAAGATATAGAAAGTATATAGTTATAAATTAAAAGTTATATACAATCAACACTAATGACATTTAAAACAATATTAGATCAAAAAAGCTACATTTATCTTCCACATATAAGCATCCATACAATCTATCTATAATATTATTAAAACTCAATTGAGCAACATGATATCGCCATATGTCACCCTTCCCACAACATGATTAGGCGACACATGTGTGTGAGGTGGCATCCTATGTGTCATATCTTTCCCCAATATAAATTGATTCCATCGGCATTAGTGTTTTGTGTTATCTAATGTGGAAATCTTCCTTATACATGATTTGCACTACATGAATGATACTCCATATTTCATTCTCATCACCTTTCTCCCTTTATGAATAAGCCCGACTCTATTATCAAGTGGATCCGTAAATAAAGCTCTCCAAAAACTGAAAAAATACGAGATAATATAAGAAAATAGATGCAAAATAAGAAAAGACATAAACATAAACATAAATTGCTACAGCAAATAAATTACAGTAATGGACAAGACACAAACAAAGAGTAAAGAGATGAGAATTATAACCTTTTTTTTAGGACAAAAAAAAAAGTAGCACCATCTTTTATGAAATCTCTGTCAAAGATCAGAGATACCATCTTCTAATGTCTTAACTTGGGTACTTCAAACCTTCAACAATGGCGGCACCAGCTGATGCTAAACCCAGTTACCTTATTCCATGTCACCATCTCCACCGTCTACCAGAGGGAATTTTAGTACGATTGCAGCAAGTTGTGGCCGTCAATTTACGCCGATTCCATCAAATCAATTGTAAAGGAGATGTAGAACTGAAAGATTTTCTTCTTAACGACCTCCATAACCGTAAGTGTTTTAGTAATTTTTTTTTTCCATTTAATCAATTTGCTTGATTTACTCTACTTTTTATTTCCAATCTTTAATAGGAGAAAACATTATTCTCTAATTTAATTAGGCAACTAATCGTCTTATTCCACTTCTAACTAAATTGGTGGTTTCTGGGTGTGATTTGTATTTCACTTCTTAGCGAGAAATATCTAAACCACCGATATATATATATATATATATATATATATATATATATATATATATATATATATATATATATATATATGTATATATATATTGAAAAAAAAAATTGCTAATTTGGTGGATTGAATTAATTATTTAAGTTTAATAACATTGCTCATTTTTGTTTATAAAATCATTCAAGATTTCTTGCTGATTTGGTGGATTGAATTAATTATTTGAGCTTAGTAACGTTGCTCATTTTTGTTTAAATTTTGTAACCGATGACTTAAGTAATTTCGGCAAATAAAGTGACACCCTTATTTCATCCCTTCACATTTGAACTAAGCGGTTCATTATCCCATTCTTATATAGTACTCCATCCTAGACAATTGCTGTAATTTTATAAGTGTAACCACCCTTGGAGGTAAATTATTTATGGTGTGTGGCTTAAAGCAATTTTTTAATTTTAAAAAAAATTATGTGGGTGAGTATTTTTGTTTGTTGCTAATTACACATTTACACTTTCATGTTGTTCTTTTCTCTATATACTGAATATTTTCTAACTAGAATAAAGGGTTTTAAAAAATAATTCTAACCAAATTTTGAAAATTGAAATGAATAATTGCAAAAGGTACATAATCTCATTTACACCAAAACTTTTGTAACTCACCGTTTTAAATTTCAACCAAAAAATAAAGTCACATCATTATTTTTACCCTATTATATACAGTATATGATATGAAAATTTTATGGACAATAACCCATTCCTATAATCCTATACATTACTACATTATGGTAGACTTTGTAGTAATTCTATAATTGCAACCCTGGAGGTAAATTTTTTGATATGTAGCCTAAATTTTCATCTATATAAACTTGTGCAAGTAATTGTTGTTGGTACTAAATATTTTGACCTTATTTCGGGGATAGACACTTTATTCAAGCAGAACACAATGAGAACAACACCCCCTACTAGTATTATACCTTCAAGATTCATCATTGGTACCCCTAGATTTATGATCCAACACTACCAAGATACAATGACTATTTATCAACGACTCTGCCCATGTCTCTTATTTAGTACAATCATGTCTGATCCAACATGGAGTGAAATAAGAGAATTTCCACCAACAACTATGAGCCAACAACCTAAAGAGCACCAAAGACATGAAGATCCACACATGTTGCATATTACAAATTCAACTAATAATGGAATTGCCACAACATCTAATACATTTGGAGACAATGGAAGTAAAAAGAAATGAAGCACAATGTAAGCACATTAGAATAACCACATACTACCATAACAGAAAAAGAAGGCTAAAAGCCAAACCCATGCTTAGTATTTAGACATTAATTAAGAAATGTTCTACCAACATAATGAATATTGAATTCAACAATTTCGTATTAACTTTCATTCCAATTTGTACAAAATCAAACAATTACAAATCCAACTCATAGACTCTACCATACACTGATGCATTTCTCTTTCCACCCATATATATTTTTCCTTTTACATTTAATTATTTAAAAATAAATTAATGTTTACAATATACAATTCTCACTAAAAAAAAAACATGCGGGGCATCGTCCGGGCCACAACCTAGTTATAGATTAAAATTCAATTAATTTTTTAGTAAGTTGTTTTTGGGGTCTAAATAAATATGACTGAAATTAACAAGTTGCAAATAACTTTGTCACACATTTTTGTCCATAAATTTGATATGTTTTTCATCTGTTTATAAAAAATTAGTGTCTACAGCAAAAATAAATGTTACATATTTGCTTTTTTTTAATTAAGTTTATTTACCCTTCTGTATGGTTATTGTTTAGAAAGTTAATTATAAAATAAAAACTCTTTGTGGAAGCAAATTAAAGATCTATAGATTGATAAAATAATTAGGATAAAGATATAAAGACAAGATAAGTAGTAAAGAAATGGACACATAATATTTAACGTGGAAAATAATTAGGATATGTTGGTTGATACATTCTCCCTATGTCCAACACCACTATTTATAGGTAATGTAATGGAGATGAAAGATGTATGGAAAATTCTACACACTTAGGGCCTGTTCACATTTACTGAACTTAGCTAAACTGAATTGATCTAATTAGAGCTGAACTGAATTGAACTGAACTGAATAGAGCTGAAATGAATATTTTTTTAGAGAAGGAAATTAGGAGCTGAACTGAACTAAACTAAATTGAAATTAAGCTGAAGTGAACACGCCCTTACTCTCTATATTCTCCACATAAGTCTAGAATCTTCATGAACATTAACCAATTCTAGTTTCTTCCATAATTTTCTATCAATTTCTCAATATAAGGGAATTTTCTAGAAACCTTGAGATGAAATCAGTCGGGCTATGAAATTTCAGTCACACTAACCCAACACAAATTGATTGAATGTATACAAGTGGTCTGATTTGGTTTAAATTTGAAGATAAATCAAAGAAATATCAATGAACCTTTTAAACTAAACACAAATGACTCAAATCTAATTCAAAGTTCATTCCAAGCATTTATAGCCTTATTTATATTTTAAAGTAAAATTAAATAGCATATGAAATTAGCAAATACAATAGAAATTAGATCAAATAGTAAGTCATGATCGTTTGAGATGAAATCTGATATTGATGAATATCCTCAATCACATTGTTGTTTGATAAAGCCTTCCACGAGAGGGTTTTTCAATCTATTTTAATTTTGAAGTCGAATAATAGTTGATGCAATTGATTGTTGATGTAGAATTAACCCCGCGATATTGTACAATCTACCTGGCAATATTGCACTAATCTTCATAAATAAATTAAAAAAAAAAAAAAAAACCTAATTTTCCTGCACAATCAATAAACTATAAACTCTCACAATGAGTGAAAATAAACTCGATATACAAGTAGAGATAAACAAATAATTGGTAGAAAAACTCTCTAATAAAGAGATATCAAACGGAAATTCATAGTGAGCATAAAATAAAACTGGAAGGAAAAACAACAGATCTAGGAGGGTGGTAGGCCTGGTAGACCCTAAAATAGAGAACATGTTCTCGTACACCTGGGTGTACCTTCCTCTAGGTACACCTAAGGGCATTTTCGTAATTTTCCATTTAGTTTGCCCTACTGTACTTTCTTTCTCTTTCCTCCTCTTTCATGATTTAACTCAAAAATCTCTTCAAATTATAGAATTTGAAAACAAAAATCATTCAACAAGCTCGATTGATGATGAAAAAAAAATCGTTCAACAAATTTGCAGAGCATAATTAAGATGAATTTCACAAATACGTATAAATCAAAGGAAAAATTGCCCAGAATATTAATCCCACCTTTGGGTCGTCCGCTAAAAATAATCCCACATTTGGATTATTTTTAAATAATCCCACCTTTATACCCACTCCGCTATAAATGGTCCCAACCAGTCATATAACTTGTTATAACAAGTTACCATACACGTGGCGGCCTGTAATTGGTTAAAAAACATAAAAATAAAATAATTTATTTTAAAAAAAATAAAATGAAAAATTAAAAATAAAAAACCATCAACCGCCCAAGCCAACCCCCAACCCCATCCACGCGGCTCCGGCCAGCAAGCCCTTAAACCCAGCGCCGGCTCCAGCGCGCGACTTACCCCCTCCCCCTTCCCTGAACCACCAACCCTCTCCCCCACTCCTTCCCCCGTGAAAACCCAGGCGAGCCACCACGATTTCTACCTTGCTGACCTTCCACATCCCCCGTCCCCCAATTTCGGCAACCTCCCCCATCCCCAGATTCTGGCCGCGTCGATCTCCCCCGTCCACCGTTTCTAGCCGCGTCGTTGAACTCCCCTGCCCCGATTGGCTTGGGTTAATGGGGTTTTGGGGTTGGGTTAAATGGTTAATGAGGTTAAAGGGTTAGGTAAATGGGTAAATAGGGTTGGCTTGGCTTGGCTTGGCTTGGTGGGATTCCGATCAGCGCGGTGGTTTCAGGTGTGGGTGGGATGGTGGTTCTAGGGTTTAGGTTGGGTGGTGGCTGAATTGGTGTGGCTTAGGTGGTGGTGGTGATGATTTTTTACTTCTTTTTTATTTTTATTTTTTTTACTAATCAAGTAGCGACACGTGTAAATTCTACTTAAAAAAAAATTTACCTACTCAACCGGTTCCAAGTAAAATAGGACCATTTATAGCGAAGTGGGTATAAAGGTGGGATTATTTATAAATAATCCAAAGGTGGGATTATTTTTAGCGGACGGTCCAAAGGTAGGATTATTCCAGGCAATTTTTCCTAAATCAAAATAATTCCTAAATTTAAATTGGGATTTTTTGTAAATTGCCACCCTAAAATGTACCATGTGTTGAAATAACTACCCATTTTTGTTGAAATTAAAAATAACACCCCATATTTTACAAAACTGTAGGTTTTACCACCCTGACCTATACTCCGGCCAGTTTTCCGAGCATGTGCTCCACAATTTCATTATGAAGAACCCTAATTTCCAATTTAAGTCAAATTTAATGAATCAAACAACTATTACATCATTAAATTCCTAATAAAACACATTCTAAACACCAAATATTGTATAACTTGAATTCTACTTCATAAAACATTGCAAAATAACCCAAAAATAAAATAAAATTAAGTGCGTTCTTCAATTACCTTGTTGTACAAATTGGTGTAAAAAAATTTAAGTGCATTCTTCAAAGGATTCGCTTGTCAATTTTCAAAACTTGGTGTAAAAATTGGTAGAATTTGTGGAAAAAATGCAGAATTTTAAGTTTGAGAGTAGTTTGTGAAACAAGGGAGGAAACAAATCAAGAAATAACTTTTTTAAAAATCAAAAAATAGCCGTTATGTGGGGCCCATGCTCGGAAAACTGGTCGGAGTATAGGTCGGGTGGTAAAACCCACATGTTTTGTAAAATATGGGTGGTTATTTTTAATTTCAAAAAAATGGATGGCTATTTCAATACATAGTACATTTTTGGGTGGTAATATACAAAAAAATCCTTTAAATTAAATCAAGCAAAGATCGTAACGTTGAAGGTCATGCCGGAGTTCAGCAACGCGGAGGCGGCACAACTCCTCAAGCCACAAATCAGCATCGCCGGAAATTTCGTCGGCGACGTCGAAGGTGATGCAGCGTTTAAGGTCGCGGAAATCCGCTCACAAATGAGAGGACAGAGGAGTAAAGTGAGAGAATGAGGTGAGTTTCTCGAGAAAGAAAAATTTGTGTTGATTGGAGAGAGCATGCCTTGCTGCTGCTATTGAAATAGGTTGAAAACAACAGATATATAACTTATGAGTAGAGGAGTAAAGAGTAAAGACATGAACCCAGTCCTCGTACCTCCTTCTCCCGATTTATGTTGTGGTGTGACTAGGGGTGAGCAAAAATTAAGGATACCTTGACCTGGAACCGGAACTGGCTCGGAACCGCAGAATCCAAAATCGGAACCTGTAGATCAGGTTTCGGTTCCGGGTAATAAAATTGGGATCTTGTTGCAACAGGTTCCGATTCCGGGTAATAAAATTTTTGACCCAGAACCTATTGGGTACCCTGTTAGTATAAGTTCTTTATAGGGTACATGAAACCGAAACCTATCATTTAAGCCCAAGTATAAAAGCTCTATATCAAAATTGTATAAAAGTCGTCACCTACCTCTCTCCCTCCTCTTATTCATTTTTCATCTTTCTCTTAAACGTATTAATATAAGTATTTGTAATTTTGTATTAAATATTCTGGACAATCAAGTAACTATTAAGCTTACTTTGAAAGATAGGGTACCCTGTTCCAGAACTGGAACCTGTAGGTTCTGGTTCCAATTCCTAATTTTTAGGAACTTTTGAACAGGTTCCGGTTCTGGGTCCCGTTTTTAGGAACCTATTGCAACGAGTTCCCGGGTCTTGGGATTTTTAAAGGGTACCCTGCTACGCTCACCTCTAGGTGTGACGATGGTTGTTGCAATATTGTTTTGCTCATTTAATAAATGAGCAAATTATTTGTTCATTTATTAAATGAGCAAATGAACCTAGGTGTATAGTACACCCGGGTGTATATAACAAATTCTACCCAAAACAACATAATTTTTATAGAGTTTTGAGGAGGATACTATAAAGAGAGAAGATATCAATTGGCTGTTGGTGTAGTGGTGATTGGGACAACACTTGGTAATGAGGATCCGTGTTTGATCCCCCACAACAACAATTGGGAGGGGACTGAAACCTAATCACCCAAAACTGATCCCCAAATTCGGATTAACCCAAAGGATGAACCAGGTGGAACAAAATATATATATATATATATATATATATATATATATATATATATATATTATATATATATATATATATATATATAGGGAGAGGCTCATGTAAGAACACCTCTCTTATGTGAGAAAACTTTATATGTGAGAACACATTTATGTTCTAATATATTAAGGTAGATGTTCAGAAAATAAATTAAACCCATCATCTTCAACCTCAACATTCTCTCTCCTCTCCTCACCAACACTATCCAATCTCTAGTTCCTCTATCACCACCACCGCCTGTTCCATAGCATTTATGCCGTCACCTCTTTCACCATCATTCTTTCTCTTCTCTCCGACATCATGACCAACACTCTCTCTCCTCTCCACGACGACCACCATCACCACATGCTCAAGAATTTCATGTGTTTTATATCAACTTTTGAACAATTGTAGTCAAGAATTCAAGTTGTGAAGCTTAATCAAAGGTAAACCAAGCTTAATTGACAGTTTAATATGTGAAATCAAAATTTTTTCATCCAAATCAATCAAATTGGGCAAATTATAGAGTTTAAAATTTCAAGGAATTTTAATTGAATATAAGAAACTAAACAACAATTTATATGTTTTTGTTACCTTGGAAATCAAGAATAAACTGATCAAATCAATTCGTTGTAAAAATGGAATTTCAATTCGTGTTCTATATTAACGAATTATGTTCTAAAAACTGTTACATATGTTCTAAAACATGTTGCATATGTTCTAAAAAATATTGCATATATGTTCAGATTTGTATTTGAGTTCAAGGTCTTAAAATTTGAGTATCATGTTACAATTAAAACTATATTTTGAAAAGCTAAGCTTATTCTTCTAAGAACTATTACATATGTTAAGAATCATTGAGTCTAGGTTCTAAATTTCTAGGCATTTTGTTCTAAACGCTATGCTACAGAAAGTTAAGTATGATGTTCTAAAAGATGTTGCATATGTTCTAAAAAGTTCTTCTAATGTTCTAAATTTTAAAGTGTTCTTACATAAGTAGAGCATTTTCTAAATTTTTACTCACATGTTATAATTCTTAAATCAGATGTTCTAAATTATACTCACATAGATGTTCTAAATTATTACTCATACGTTCTAAATTTTAATTTGAGACACATGTTCTAAATTTTTACTCGTATGTTCTAAATTTTTACTCACATGTTCTAAATTTAAAATCAGTTCTCATATAAATATGAATTCTCACATATGGGTCTATTCTCACCAAATCCCTCCCCTATATATATATATATATATATATATATATATATATATATATATAAAAGGGGGGAGGCGACGGCTTTTTCGGTCCTAATTTTCTTTGTTGATCCAAATTTTAATACCTTTGCCCAAAATGTACAGATAAATTATATTTATTTATTTTTACAAGATAATTATATTCATGGCTTCAAAAAAGTTATATTTATGTTTTCATGTGATAAATTATCAAATTTTATAGGATTTTTTTACTTTTACCACCAAAAAAAATCAAAAAAATGTTTTTTACCACCAAAACTTCTAAAACTTTTATTTTACCACCAAATAAAAAATTAAAAATTGTTTTTTACCACCTGTCGTCAAAAACCTAACGGAATTTTTTAAATTCTTCGATTTTTGTGTCAAACACATGCTCTCTAGGGGTTTTGGGGGGCACTTTGGCCCTTCGGGTCCAATTTGAGGTTAGAATTGACAAAAAATGATCGAAAATGCCTCATTTTGCGTGTTTAAAAAACCTCGATTTGCGTGAACACGCAAAACGAGGCATTTTCGATCATTTTTTGTCAATTTTGACCTCAAATTGGCCCCGTAGAACCAAAGTGCCCCCCTAAACCCATGAAAAACATATTTTGCGTACGAAATTCGAAGGAAATTTTTTTAAGCCGTTAGATTTAACGGTTTTCTTGCCGTTTGGTGGTAAAAAACAATTTTTAGTAATTTTTTTGGTGGTAAAATAAAAGTTTTAGAAGTTTTGGTGGTAAAAAACAATTTTTTGATTTTTTTTTGGTGGTAAAAGTCAAAAATTCCAATTTTATATTGAAAACCTTTGGATACATAGATGACAGGTAATATACAAGACGTAGATATTGTTTTTCAAGTATAAAAAACCACAAAAGCATACATTAAAGCACTAGTTAATATAAAATATACTCCCTCAGTTTTTTTAAATGCATCACTTTGATTTTTGCACTATTCACATATCATGGTTAACTTAATTTTTTTACCTCTATAAAATAAATAAATGTTATTATATAATATATCATTAGATTAGTCATAATGTCTGGTTTCATAATATAATTTTGTTACAATTTTTACTAATAAACAATAAAAGATATTAATGATCAAAGTTGTGTTTTGGCATATATGCCAGTCAAACTGATGTAAAAAAAAAAAAAATGGCTTTTTAAGATTATTATGATCAAACAACTGAACATCACGAATAAAGACATCAACTTAATACACTTCAATTTAACATGTTTAATCATTACATTATACGGAGTAATATTCAATACTCTGTACTCCATAATAGAACTTCCAAAAATTCAATATAGCAACCGGGACATTACATGAGCCACACACATTCAAGTTTTATTTAATTAAAAACATAACTTACAATATCCAGCGGAGTAATTTGGGATATTACTCGACCCACACACTAGTTTTTATGTAAAAACAGAACTCGTTGCAAACCATCATCATCGATCCTACCTTATTCAACTCATACATACCCTAGTTGGTACTTGTAATAACTTGTCATAAAACCCGACCCGATTATTAAGTTCTAAAATTAACATGGGATCGGTATGTTTGGCCGGGACTCCAGCCCCAAGGGATGACATTATACAAAGGAAGGGCCTGGCCAGATCTAGCTTCAATTAATAGCAAAGATAAAGGAGGTTCAAGAGCATTTGGTGCATTAAGTATCCATGTTGCACCCCACGACCGTTGGACATCGATCCATCCACCATATTGCTGCTTCAACTTCACACTTTCTATTCCTTCCCCATCTTCATACTCGATTATGAATGCAAAGTAGTGTGGGTTCGAACCCGGATCCACTCTAATCGCCACTGGCACTCCCGGATAGTTACATTTCACCCTGCACCATTTGTGTTACATTGTGTCATTTTAATAAAGATTATATTGGGCTAGGTTTACGTGAAATTTATGGAAAGTTCTTACTTTATCACGTTATTAGTAATAATAAGAATTATTATCGTGTTTTGAAATGTAATAATCACCTAATGGAAGATTTAGTGTCTACTAAATGTATAGTTCGTTATAGTTAGTTAATAAACTCTTGACGTCTTAATGTGAAATGTTCATGGCAAGATTGCTAGCATGGTGTTATGCGGTTATGCCTTATGGGTCATGTACATTACATGCTTTTTAAGCACTTTTATGCATAGTTCAAGAATCAAGACTATAATAACATTTTACTTGTACCATTATTCATAACTTTAGTCTTAGACTGTTACTGGTATTGATGCAGTCAATACACTATCTAATATTCCATCCATTCCAAAATAGATGACACGTCTATTTTTTATTACATTTGTCAATGCGAAAATTCAATTAAAAATATATTTAATAATACTATAGTAAAACAAATAATACAATTGAATTTTATTTAAGAATCTAATAAGATCTCATCATCTCATCACAAGACTATTTATTATTCTACAAATCATAAATGTTATTCAAACTAAAGTTTATAAATATTGTCAAAATTCAAAACGTATCATCTAATTTGGACCTGAGAAAGTACAACACAACGCCTAAGTGCCTAACCCTTTTTTTTTGGATGGATATGGAGAAGGCCTAGTGAAACCTTTCACAATTGAACTTAGCAGTTAACATGCTAGGTACTATAGGAGTGGGGGAAAGGAAAGGAAAGGAAATTTCCACCTCAAAGTGCTCTCTAATGGAATTTGATCAGACAGCCTCAGCCAGTCAGCCTAAACCTTTCTAGCTATTAGGTCAAATCTTGTTTGATCCGTACCATTATGGACTTACATATAACAGCATAACAAACACGTATACACGATTAACTTGTTGATGGCATGGTTAATTTGGTTGTTACCTTTGGTATTGGATGTAAAGATTACCCGCATTTCGTAGTTGGTCAGCAAGGCCATACTTAGCCATGGCACCAAAAGATTTTCCACTCAAATCAAAATGAGCCATATCTGAAGGGCGGCAACCTGGGCAGTGATCTATTATCGTCACAGTCACTCCTACTCCTGAACATGCACTATGTTCGGTGCATTTTACCTATGTCAACCCAATAAACATGGATAGCTTTACATGGGTACGTATAGTATATTAATCATCGCATGCATGGACAAATGGACTACTTTTACTTTATACAATTATTCCAAAGTAATATTCGCAAAAAAAAAATACAAGGTTTAAGAAACGTAAATGTCTCGTTTTGTGCATTAAAAAAGTCTCGATTTACGTGTTATGAGGCATTTATGTTTTTTTTTTTTTTTTTTGCCAAATCTGAACACAATTTGAGTTTTTATGGACCAAAATAGCTCCCAAATTCTTTTACGAAATGTTTTTCAAAACGTAAATCAATAAAAAAAATATTAATAAGTGGAAAGTGGGTCCCACTAACGAAATTTGTTAAGGAATGAATAACGACAAGGTTAATGACTTAATGTATACTTACTAAATGTACCTGTGGGTTACTGCATAATGTGTAAAAAAAAGTGGAATATCTATTGAAATCCATTGTAATCCACTTGTGAGTGTCCCACATTGGAGAAAGAGAAGAAATGATTCCACTTACAAGGTAGAGGAGTTATTCCTACTATTGTCAATTGGTTTTAGTATAGAAGCTCCTAAGCCTAGTTTGTGGACCAAACTCTCCTCCTCCTCCTTCGGATTGTCCAGACTCATTTTATATTGTCTCAAAATTTAACAGAAGGATACAGAGGAGAAAAGCAAAATCAAGAGGATTATTGTGTAGATAAACCCTTTTATATTTATTTAAAGACATTATACACTAGTTACTCATTAGACGTACAAATGTACAATATATAGATATCAAAACTCTACAACTCTGTTGAATGTATATTGAGCGCATTTTCGCCCAAATCCTTTTTTGGCCACAATTCCTGTATAATTATATTGTCATATACCATTATTTTATTTTTATTTTTATTTTTTTAATCCATTTTATATCATCTACTTCCTTTTTTTAGTTCCTTTACTTTTTGTGGAGAACATCTATGCCCATCACTATAAATTGAGTTGTGTTGGGCCATGAACTTTAATTTTATAATGAACCAAATCATTTTACTCGACATCGGACAGATGTCAAGCTGAAAGGCCAAGTGTAGTACAGAATCCATGCACTAAATACAATAGAAAATATTGCCATAAAAAACAAATACAATTGAAATTTTGAAATAAGGCTTATTCTATGCCGTATATCTTTTATCTGTCTAGTGTAACAAATTTCAACATATTTCAAGGATAGGAGAGAGTGAGAGACTTATTGAAAAAGGAGTATATTAAATGGCAAATTAGATGGTGCACTTAATCAAAAATGATAACTTATGCAATTAAGGGTTAAGTTATACAGTATGGTTTTTTTTTTTTTTTTTTTTTTGGATTGACAACATTGCTCATTGTTTTAGTTAAGAATAACTTTCTACCTCTTACAAGTTAACCCGACTTACTTTGACTGGCTAGACGCTTTAAGAGTTGGTGGGGCCTAAGGGTAAGGGGATCTCCACACTCAAAATATTCTTCTTAGGATTAAACCTTCTATTCAAGATTGCAAGGTTCTTTCCTAACTACATACTAAGCTAAGCTAATAATAACAACATTTTATAGCACAATATATATTTTTAATACATACATTTGTAGTGAAAAATGCCTCGGAGATATTCTAGCTTTTGATACGATCCTTTTAGTACAACCTAGTCAAACTTTTTGTTAAGTGCCCCGTATTGACTTTTGCACTATTTACATACATTACTTTGATCAATGTTGGTGATTTTTACATAAGATCAAACATAACCATGTGGGTATTTGTTCAAATTATCTCTATATATATAATTTTTAATAATATAAACATTTTATAATTCATATATATATTGGTAAATTATATAAAAATAATTTACTACATACTTCGTATATTTCTGTATATTTCTTTAATATAGGTATTTTATTTTTTAAATGAATAGAGATTAGACATGTTCTAGTTATATTCTTTTTTTTTTTTTTTTTTTTTTAAGTATTATGTCCTTTGCTGTTTAGCCCTAATGTTTTTTTTATAAAGAATTTGTAGTCTTTGACCTCTTATGCTCATCGATTTTTATTCATGTTATTTGAGTTTAACATGAATAATGAAGTATGTATTTATGTTTTCGAGCGCACACTATGCAACTAAATATACAAATCATTAATATGTATTTATGTTAGGCACACAACCTATAATTGGTATACAATAAATTTAATTTGATTTCTAACACAAATTAATTTATGAAAAAATAATAAAACCTGATAGCAAACTCCACATCCATCACCAGCCGAAAAAATGGAGGATCCACAAGATGCTGTCATGCCCGAAAATGGAGGCCTTTCCACTGAATCTAAATAACCACACGCTCCACCTACATACATACCATAATATTCATTTCTTGTAAAATTTTATAATATTAATGCAAATCATATTTCCACTATTATACTTTGATATATCAATTAATATTGGTATATACTTTGTAATTTGTATTATATATATAAATCAATATTTTCCTCAAAAAAAAATTAAAAAAAAAAAAAAATCAATATAAATAACTTTATTCTAATTAAAACAAGTTTTGCTAAGTTTTTTATTCAATAATTATCCTTGTAAGATTTACTCTCCTTTCTAACTAATATACAATAATAACGTGAATTTAACATTTTAACGAAAATTTTGTTCACAAAATATGTATATATTAAAAGAAACATGTATATATACTTTAGTTGTTTTTATTAAGAATATTTCAAATTACATCTTCATTACTCTTAAATGGAACAAAATTAATGATAAACAGTCAAAAAAAACTTGAAATAAAAGAACAAGCTTAATTAATTTCGATAATCAAAATTATAGATAGTCCATACCGTCGTTACCAGCACCATTCGGGCTTCCATACCATGTAGCACGAGCAGGAAGCCAATAAGAATTAACGCGTCGATAATCACTGGTGATATTAAGTAATTTGGGGTTTTGACAATGAGTGTGATAAATTAGAGAGAAGAGATAATAGAATGGTTTTTGTATTGCTTGCTTGTTTATTATTCATCAATAGGTTGAGTATTTATACAAAACCTAACCTCATAAGATAGGAAATAATATTCCTAAAAGATATACCATATATCCTAATGATATATTCTCAAAATAATATCTTAACATAAATATCCTAAATATATTATTCTCTTAAATGATATATACGGAAAATATATCACACATATATTTTCCGATATCTCTAACACCCTCCCGCAATCGTAACGGCAGTAATACGAACGTTGCGATTGGAAATTCTTCACTTTGTTGAAGCCGAGATGCACACTCTTGTGATGTCGCCTTCAATTTTTGTCTCTTCTTTTCAACGATGAGAATGTTCATCTTTTCGAACTCATCAGTCATCAATCAAACAGGAACGTCATTCTTTTCGAACCTGCAAATATAACAATTTTTGGTTTTTCCAGAGCAAAACCGAGCTCCAATCAAATATTGGTTTGTCAGAGTAAACCACACTCAAATTTCTTATTGGCCTTTCAGAGTAAACCACACTCAAATTTCTTATTGGTCTTTCAGAGTAAACCACACTCAAATCCAAAAAAGCAAAATTATGCTCGAATCAACTCACAAACCTCGTCTCACGGCACAAGGAGAACCAAATATATCTTGTCTCACGACACAAGCGAGCCGTTTTTTTTTTTCATCTTTGAGAGTCAAAGACACACCAACAACTTTATTTTGATCTCAATGCTTAGAAAAGCCACGCATGATGTAATGTATACATCAAGTCATCAACTCAAATTCTGCACCAACACTAACTTGCACAGCGGAATAAACTAAAAAAAAATTTGGTAATTTTTGCTAAAGGATCATCCCACCGGTGGGTTTAATTTCTAACCCACCGGTAGGGGGGAAATTTTTTATGAACGGTCCCAAGATTTAACCTGCTCTTGATACCATGATAAATTAGAGAGAAGAGATAATAGAATGGTTTTTGTATTGCTTGCTTGTTTATTATTCATCAATAGGTTGAGTATTTATACAAAACCTAACCTCATAAGATAGGAAATAATATTCCTAAAAGATATACCATATATCCTAATGATATATTCTCAAAATAATATCTTAACATAAATATCCTAAATATATTATTCTCTTAAATGATATATACGGAAAATATATCACACATATATTTTCCGATATCTCTAACAGAGTGTAATTAAGAAGAAGAGCAAAAATAAGAATAAAGACGTAATTATAGATATAAGCCATTATAAAATTATGCTTAGTACGTAATGATACTACTACGTACGTATTAATGTTAGTAATAGTGAAGAGAATTGTGATTAATTCAGGTACTGTCTGTTGTTGCTATTTATAGCAAAGAAGTGCCTTCGGGGTTTATTATTACGTAGGCCACTAACCCACTTTTGGTATTTTTTTTTTGTAGAAATAAAATACAACTTTTATTAGAATTGAATCTTATTCCATTTTGTGATTGGCTCATTGCCTACATACCTTTTAGCATTTCAAAAAATAATAATAATAATAAAAATAAAAAAACACATTCTATCATTTTTTCAAAAATTAAATAAAACCAATGTTAATAAAAAATAATAAATAAATAAAAATACCTTCTAGCATTTATATCTGTAAAGTATCACTTTATTAACAATTGGAATGCATTGGGTTGAACTTTTTTTCTAAAAAAAAAAATAGGATCTTCATATCGTATTGGTTTATAGAGGTTTGAATCAAATTAACGAAACGCGAAACGAAAATGTTATAAGTTTAAATTTTTTTTTTTAATGAAATCTAAAATTATTTTTAATACATTACAGTATTTAATATAGTGAGCACAATAAACTAATCTGTTTTTGAGATAATATAATAATAATAATAATAAATAAATAAATAAATAAAAAGTCTTTAAGCTTTTTAATATAAAATTAAAAAATAAATTACTCAAGTAACACCCGGGGCCCTATTCACTTCACATTAAAGAAATAATATTCAGTAAAAATAATTGGAAAATTCTCTTTGATAACATTCTACTATATATTTTTCTCTTTGTGAATTGTACAAATACTTATTATCTTTGATAATCATATTTATATTAAGTTCATTATGACAATAATGATAATTTTTTAAATTAATCTTTAATTATATTAGGATTTTTTTAAAATTTAAATTATTTAAGAAAAAATAAAAATAAAAAAATCAACCGTTCTCCCACCACTCAGCACCTTTTCCTTGCCCCTCCTCCAGACCTCTTTTATGCTGGCGACCCCACCCACACACTTCGCCCCCACTTCTGACGCCAGCCCAACCCCCCTTCCCACTATTGCATACCCACCCAAGAACCCCCTCCCGTGTCGGAGAAACACCACAAGCACCCTCCCCTGCTCGTCGACTCACCCCCATCCCTTTCCCTTATCCCGACACCAACCCCTCTCCCTTTTCCCCTACCCAACGGCCCCTTTCCCTTTCCCCCACCCCAAAACGATCCCCAACCCTAAATATTCCCCCACCCCGAAACCACCCTAATAAAATAGGTTTAGGTTTGGGGTTCACGGTTTGGGGGTGTTTTGGGTGTGGGAAAGGGAGGGGGTGGGTCAACGAGCAGAGGAAGGGGTTCCTGGTTGGTGGTGGTGACTTTTTTTTAGTTATTAAAAAATTAGAAAAATCTAAACATAGATAATATTTTTTTTTTCCAATTTACCAAAGAGAAAAATAAAAATTCACTAAAGATAATCATTTTTTTTTCCAATTTACTAAAGGGGGAAAAAAAAAATTAGGTGTTACCACATAGAATTTCCCAAAATTGTTTAACTATTTCAATTCATTAAAATTAAGTTCATTCATTATAAATAATTTCATTTCAATAAAAATAAGTTCAATTCAATAAAAATCAATAATATCAAAGAAGAAATAAATTAGAAAATCAATAATAATAATAATAATAATAATAATAATAATAATAATAATTCAAGTTTAGTAAAATTACTTTCGATTCAGCAAAAATAATTTCAGTTCAGCAAAAAAAGTTAAGTGAATAGGGCCTATTTTTAAAATTAGTACCTTGAAATTAAATAGTTAAAATGTTTTTTTTTTTTTTTGGAAAAATACACTTTATTAATCCCAACTTTGTCCAATTTACTTTGAATAATCCCAACTTTCACTTTTGTTTTCTTCTAACAATTCCAAACCGGTCAATGAAAGTCAACAACCTTTTATTGTAGATTGCTGGACACGTGTTGGCATGTAAATGGTCCAAAAATATTTGTTAAAAATTATAAAAAAGAAAAAAGAAAAACCAAATCAGCCCAGCCGTTAAGCCCCAACCGCCACCTTCTACCCCCTGCAGCACAGTCGCACTCCCCCTAACCACCTCCTTCCCCGACCATCCAACCGGAAATGATCCCCTCCCCAGCCCTAGCATCGAAACCGAATAAAATCCTAAACCATTGCCCTTAAAACAACCCCCACCCTATGTTTGAGTTAAGGCGTGCCCGTGTTCGTGACTGTCGGGTTTGTGGGGAAGGTGACGATGTCGGTGTCGTCGTCAGTATCGAGGAAGCTGATGAGATCTTCGACGAGGTCATCGGAGTCGGTGATGGCGGCGGTGGTTAGGGAGGAGAGAAAGAGGGTGAGGAAGAGTGATTTAGGGGGTTGTGAGCTTGCGGCTAACAGCTATGCGGCAAGGGGTGGCTATAAGGGTCCATTATGGAGGCGGAGGAGGGAAGAGGTGTTTTCCGGTGGGTCTGGGGAGGAGGGGATGTCGCTGGGGAAGGAGGATTGATTTCCAGGTGGCCGGATTTGGAAGGAAGGTGGCTGTGGTTATTTTTTTAATTTGGTTTTTAATTTTTTTTTGGACCATTCACAATGTGACATGTGGCATTTATATTATTTAAAAAAAATTAAATCCTTTTTAATAGGTAACCGGTTTTCGGGATTGCTAGAAGAAAATGAGGTGATAGTTGGGATTATTGCAGAATAATCGATAGTTGGGATTATTCAAATTAAATTGGACAAAGTTGGGATTAATAAAGTGTATTTTTCCTTATTTTTTTTCGTCGAAAACAATTAAAATGAATTTTTTTTAAGAAAAATAGTGAAAATGGTTAGCTACATCGTGAGGCTGGGGTTACTTATTTAGGAATTATTCAGTTAGTCAGGGTTATTTATTATGGGTTTATTTAGTCGGTCAGATCTTACTTATTCTGAGTTTATTCAGTCGGTTAACGCATTTTCGCCGAGGTTACCTAATCAGGGGTTACTTATTTAGGGGTCACTCGGTCGGTCGAGTGTTACTTATTCCGGGTTACTTAGTTGGTTAGCGTGTTTTCTGTATGGGAGTAACCTATGACCAAGTAACCCTAACCGAATGAGTAACCCTTGAATAAATAACGAGTGAATAAGTAAGTAAAGTAACCCATGACCGAGTAATCACTGACCGACCGAGTAACCTTAGAATAAGTATCCCCTGAATAAGTAACCCCGACCACATATAAAAATTTGTGTTTGCTTCTTTAGATTTTTTTTTTCATTCTTCAACAAACCCCACTTCCATCATATTTTATTACTTTCTACTAATTCTCCTTAAAATTCTGTGCATGAAGAAATTGAGCAAGTAAAAAAATTAGCTCTAGTGGATATACGAACTCTAGTCTAGATAGTATAATAAACTCAACATAACCTATTCTACAATTATTAGTGAAACAATTATATACTAGTTTTTGGGACCCTTATTTTAGGAGTCATGAGCCGTCGCCCACCTTGCACCTGTCCAGCCCCACCAATGGTATGAGGGGACTATGATGGGGCTCTCATGCAAGGTGACGTTATAGAATATAGAAATTGATTTTGGATTTCAACCATCATTTTAAGATTGGTTGGAATGATGTTTTATTACCAATAAAAAAAGTATGTATGCTTAACTTTTGATGATGTGAAGAAAGGCATGCTCATTGCCATTAAATTAAAAGAAGAGTGTCAATAAAATCGGAATTGGGCGATGATGATTTCAAAGAACAAGAGAAAGAATTTTGTAGAAAGCACATGGAACAACATGAAAATGTGGTTCTACCCTATAAAAGTAAGTTTGAGGTCGGCAATACAAAATTATGGGAGTTAAATAAGTAAACTAACTATGCAAGTGAAATGGTAGCAAATGTTCAAATTATTGATGGTCCACAATGGCTATTCAGCACTTGTATTGACTTAGCAAATTTGTTATGAATTATGATGCATGCGTCGACCCTTTTAGGTTGGGAGGAAAAAAAAAAAATATATAGTACGTATATAGATTTCTTTGTTTGGTTCTAAATAAAAATTAAATGAGAATTGATGGAAAATGAAGGGAAATGAAAGGAAATCTGCCTTTACAAATTCTTCCTCCCAAAATTAGATGATCTGGGGCGGAAAAAAGAAAATCAAGTATCTTAGGGTTTGTTTGGCACCATTTTTGGTTTTCAGTTTTCTGTTTTTTTGAAAGCTAAAAACCAAAAACAGGAAACAAGAAAAAGATGTTTCCACTTTTTTGTTGTCAGTTTTCAAAATTATCATGATTTTAATAAGTCTAAATAATTTTTTATTCATTATGTGACATATATAATATACTTTTAAAAAACAAAAAACCAAAAAACAGAAAACCACAACAATGCCAAACGAACCCTTAGCTTAAAATTAATTTTCCCTTTCCTTTACTTTAGTAACATATCATACCAAAAAATAGATTTCACTCATTTCCTGTTATTATTTACTAATATCAAACCGAACATTAAATAATGTAGTTTCTTTCCTTTCCCTTCATATCCTTTCTTTTCCCTTCGGTTCCTTTTCTTTCCCTTACCAATATTGAACTAATTAAATAAAGTCATGGAGTTATATTAATCTGAATTACACCTATATAATTAAATTTAAAGCTAAGATCCTTATTTTTCCTATTTAAGCTTATCAAAATTTATCATTTAAGATTTTTCTGAATTGTCTCAACGTATATTTCCTTTTATTAACTTTTTATACTCCGTAACTTTTACATGATGATTAGAGATTATAATTGTATAACTTGTGCGTTTGCAAACATGATAAAAATAACATATGCATGTCGACTAAGAAAGGATGGAAAATATTATATTATAATATTCTATTAGACTTTATTGGACTGTATTATTAGACCTTATTGGAACTTATTAGCCCATATAGTATCTTATTTGAACTTATCAATCCTTATTTTATCTTATCTAAACTAATTAGCCTTAAATATCTATGACCATTTCTCAAACTTCTCTAATTTAATTCATGTACTCTACTTTTATCACTTAAGAATGTTACTCCGTAATACAATACCGATAAGGTCTTAGCATATTGACAAAAACTAAGGGCTTACCCTTATGTGTAAAGGTTCAACCAACTTTCAAGATTCCTCGTAAGATTAGGACAAGTCCCTAACCTTGCCTTGTAAGTAACCTATCTAGTGTAGGATTAATAAAAACCAAATCAGATATAAAACTAACAAAAACAAATGAACTTAAGAGCTCTTAATAAATGTCAAAGACAACAACTAGTAGTTAGTATCCAAAATAAGAAAAACTCTATCGAGTGAAAGGTAAAAACTTGTAAGGAAATGTTTCAGCAACTTTTTGGTGTAGGGGTTACCCAAATTATTCAGTCAGGGGATACTCAAATTACTCGGTAAGGGGTTACTTGATGAGGGGTTCGGACAGGGGATTACTCGATGGGTTCACTCGGTCAAGGGTTACTTGAGGGGTTACTTGGTTTGGGGTTATTTGAGTTACTTGGTCAAGGGTTACTCGAGTTACTCGGTTAGGGGTTACTCGAGGGGTTACTAGAGTTACTCGATCAAAGGTTACTCGAGTAAATTACCCGGTCAGGGGGTTATTTAAGAAGTTCGGTCAGAAATTACTCGATCAGGGATTACTTGAGGGTTCAGTCTGGGTTACTTGAGGGGTTACTCAGTCAAGGGTTACTCAGACAGGGGTTACTTGAGGGGTTCGATAATGCATTACTCGAGGGGTTATTTGGTCAGGGGTTACTAGGTCAGGAGTAATTCAAGTAATCCCTAACCGAGTAACTTGAGTAATCCCGGCAACTCGAGTAACCCCTGACCGAGTAACTCGAGTAATCCCGATAACTCGAGTAACCCCTAACCGAGAAACTCGAGTAACTCCTGCAGCACGATACAGCAGACCGCATACAAAAAATTGTGTAAACGTTTACCTTCCAAAAACATTTTAAAAAATAAGCAAGTAAATCTGCTATGCATGGTTTTACATTAATATTTTACTATTTGTTTATTAGAAACTATACAAAACGAATCATTAGAAGTACCAAAAAAAAAAAATACAATAAACATTGTGATATACCATAAGATTAATCTCAATGTCTAAATTACATTACAATTAATGTGAGATGGAAGAATTAATAAGATTTTATTATTCGTAATATAAAACCTACTCCGTACTATTTTCTTAATAAAAAAAAAGTACTCACTATTCATGTTATTCTGGTTGACAACAAAAAAAAAAAAAAAAAAAAAAAAAAAAATAAAATAAATAACAATTTGTTGATATCCTCAATAGTATTTTATAATTTTACGTAACCTTTTATTCAATACCACTATATTTTTTAATTTTATTTAAATTATTATTGTTGGATATCACTCCCTAAATATAAGGCAAAAACTTCTCCTTTAAATATAGTAACAAACTTATATAAAAATAAAATAAAAAAATGGTAACAAAATATTTTGGTGGGAAAATTTTTTATATGGTGATGACACGTGTACTTAGGGATAACTATGGGATTACTTTAGTATATAAGTATAGATAGATAGATAGATATTCATTAAAAAAAAAAAGGTTTAATATTTTTTTTGAACGGCAAGTTCAATTTAGTTTGTAAAATTATATATGCCCCAAAATTATTAAGACTAATTAATAAAATTACGAAGAAAAGATGCCTTAATTCCATATTAAAAGTATTCCCACACATAAATGAAATAGGCCATAAAAATAGCCCCAAACAAAAAGTTGTTACCCAATTTAGTAGAATTCGTGAGGTGCAAACATAATATAACAAGACAGAACCTAACGCTGCTCGTATATACGAAGTATGAATTAAGGAGGAATAATGTGTTCCAATCTTTCATATGATATGGCCTAATCTAAGGTTGCATTTGTATTTTTTAAGGAGCATGCATTATTATTTTTTGTATTGCTTTGATATTATAGAAAACTCTTCTGATGGAAATTTGTATGATCAATGATGTTGAATCATATTATTATTATTGTTAACAATTTGACGTATGAATGATCACGAGTTTTTAATGAAATTATAATGGAGCGAACATTAGGTGGTCTACCAAACTTTAATAAGATGTTAAGATGCTACTTAGACTTATCAAAACTTGCCCCCATTGTCATGTATGATCACTCTTGTGTATAAACAAGAATTAAAGATGCTAACAGTGATAGTATTCAAATTAATTGATGTGAAATGGAGTAACACAAAATATTTGTTTAAGTTTGGGTGGCATTTAATCTCAACTGGACTCCTGAAATATTTTGAAAAACTCATGGCTTGAAGTGCAATTTTTTTGCTGTCAATGGACTCGTGGTTAGAAGGCCTAGAACTCCTTTAGAGTTTGCAAACATAATGAAATGAGAAAAACTAACATTGGTGTGATACTGATAATAATAATTTACTCATAATGCAACTGCTGTTTCGCCCTCAATTAGTTCAATACCGGTAATGGCTCAGGCAGGCGCGCCCCTTCAACCAGTCTAGTGCTCGTGCTCAACCCTTTTATTCTGATGGTCCAAATGGGACTATACTATTCACCAAATAGCAATAGATAGCAAAACTAGTCTAGTGTGCGTGCTCAACCCTTACTCCAACTGATTGTTTTACAGTACAAAATGGTACTATACCATTCGCCTAATAACAATAGATAGAAGTATAGCTAGAAAAAGGAGATGAATTTTATTCCTAGATTCGGAAACACAATTTTCAGAAAATTAACATAAGAATCTCTTAGTAGTACATACTTCGTAGAGGGATACCAAGATCAAGATTTAACTAATTCGACAAGTCACAAATTAATGTCTAATGTGTCTAAAGATGGCATCATAAAACAATGCCAATTAATTAGATAATTAGAAACTATCTTAATATTCATCTCATCAGATGACAGTTTTTTCTGAGTTTTCATCTTTTTCCACTTTCTCTAGTACTTCAGTTTTTTCTGTCAACTTCTTTTCTTCCTCTGCTTCTTTTAGTTTAGCCTTCTCCTTTTCTTCTTGCTCTGCTTTCATCTTCTCATCCTCCTTCGCCTTCTCAAGAGCCCGAATCAAACTCACCAAACACGCCTCGACATCCAAGTCAAACGACTTAGGCATCAAGTTCTCACCAACATCAGCAGGAGTCATCTTAGTGTCCTCCAACAAAACCTCTATCCTCTCAAACAGAGGATGTGTATCAATATCCAAATAATTCCAAGCAAGAACCTTAAACGCCTCGAAACAACAATAGCTTAACTCAATATGCATATCCATTCGCCCCCTTCGAATCAATGCAGGATCAAGTTTCACAATATGATTTGTCGTAAAGATTATCACCCTCTCTTCTCCACAAGCAGACCATATCCCATCAATAAAATTCAGTAACCCTGATAACGTTACCTCGCTTTTCTTGGTTTCGCCTTGTTCTTTCACCTTCTTCTTGATTGCATCCGCCCCTTCTTCGCCTTCCTTATCCTCGCCATCCTTGTCTTGCTTCTTTTCTGTTGATCTTTGGCCTGTTAAATCGAGTGAACAATCAATGTCCTCAATCACAATTATAGACTTACTGTCAAGATAATCACAAAGTGTTGCCTCCTTCATTCATCATCAGTAAAATATTTATACACATATCTTAGAAACCTAATCAACGTAGGAATCTAAATAATCTACCTTAGGAAATAATTAGGAAATCTTATCCTACCTAAAGATAACAAAATATAATCACAAATATATTCCCTAAGATATACTATCTTATCTTAACATCCCCCCTCAAGTTGGAGCATGAAGGTCTCGAATGCCCAACTTGGAAAGTAGTGTCTCGAACTGAGCCTTCCCCAAGGCTTTGGTAAAAATGTCTGCAAGCTGCTCCTTCGTAGGAACATACGAAGGTGAAATTAGGCCTTCCTGAACCGCATCTCTTACAAAATGCAAATCAATTTCAATATGTTTCGTCCTTTCATGAAATACCGGATTTTTAGCAATGTACAAGGCTGACTGGCTATCACAAAATAATTTCATACCCTGCGGGTGTTGTACACCCAAAGCTCTAAGTAGTTGTTTCAACCACTTTAATTCACATGTTGCAGCCGCCATTGACCTGTATTCCGCATCTGCAGATGCCTCCTAGACAAAGGGCAACTAGCCCAATCAGAGTCACACCAACCCTCAAGTTGCAATTCACTATCCGAGCGAAGAAGTATTCCTTGCCCTGGACGTTTCTTCAAATAACGCACCACTCTAAGTGCGGCCTCCCAATGTGCTTCCTTTGGGTTCTGCATAAACTGAGATAAGATATGAACAGAATATGCTATATCCGGCCTAGTCACACATAAATAAATTAGACGGCCAACAAGTCGTCTATATTTCTCCACATCCTCTAATACTTTGCCTTCCGCAAGAGCTAGTTTGTGATTTTGTTCCATCGGGAAATCTGCAGGCTTAGCTCCCAACAAACCAGTTTCAGAAATAATATCTAATGAATATTTTCGTTGACAAATATAAATTCCCTGTTTACTTCTCGCAACCTCAAGTCCTAAGAAGTATTTCAATGCTCCCAAGTCCTTCATCTTAAAACAATCTCCTAAGTATGCCTTAAATTTTGATAAGGCTTCTTTATTGTTCCCTGCAACAATCAAGTCATCAACATATATCAACACATTCAACTGCAATTTTTCTTTGGTGAATGTGAACAAAGAATAATCTGAGTAGGATTGCTTAAATCCATATTTCTTCAATGCTGCAGTTAATTTTGCAAACCAACATCTGGGAGCCTGTTTCAGACCATACAATGATTTTTTCACCCTGCACACATAATCAGAATTATTTTTATTGAAACCTGGAGGAATTTTCATGTAAATTTCCTCCTCCAAGTCTCCATGTAAAAAGGCATTGTGTACATCCATCTGATGTACTTCCCAATTTTTCACTGCTGCTACTGCTAGAAAAGTTCTTACAGTAGTCATCTTTGCAACTGGTGCAAAAGTCTCATTGTAATCAAGCCCTTCAACTTCTTGATTTCCCAATATCACTAGCCGTGCTTTCAATCTCAACAAGTTCCCGTGCTCATCACGTTTCTCCGTATACACCCACTTACTTCCCAAGGCTTTCTTCCCTGGTGGAAGTTTCTGAAGAACCCAAGTCCCTTGCTCTTCTAGAGCTCTAATCTCTGCAGCCATTGCATCTCGCCAACCTGCATGTTTCATTGCCTCTTTGAAAGATCTAGGCTCATTCCCTGCTGTTATAGCTGCAATATACTTTTTATGTTTCTCAGAAAAACGTGAGCAATCAACAAAATGTGTGAGAGGAAAAGGAGTACCTGAGGAAGATGATATAGGTGTCGGTGTACTTGATGATGGATTGTATTTTCGTATTGTGTGAGTAACAAAATCTCGATATTTGCTGTTTGAAAACTTCGTCCGATGACCTTTCCCCAAGACCTCGACATTCCCCTCTTCCTCTCGCTGCTCTTCACGCACACGAGCAACACCATGCTGCTGCTCTTCACGTACACTGCAGCCAGCATCGTGCTGCTGCTCGTCTCCCCCACTGCTCCCCCCAGCGGCCGCTGGTAAACCCTCTGGCTGGGCAGAAGGTTGCTGGGGGTTTGTGGCGTCACCTGCACCCACTGGTTGGGCTGTGGGTGGCTGTTGTTCCTGCATTTGTGGCTCGGCACATGCTGCTAGCCACTCATCATCATCACCATAACACACACTGCCACCTGATCGCTCTTGCTTCTTCATATTTTCCCTCACTAAATCCTCATTAAATGGAAAAATATTCTCAAAGAAACGCACATCACGTGACACAATTATTTCTTCGGTTTCTAAATCAAAGACTCTCCAACCCTTTTTCCCAAAGGGATATCCCAAAAAGACACACCTTCTACTACGACTCGCAAATTTATCCCCCTTACTTCTTTGATTGTGAGCATAACACAGGCAACCAAACACCTTAATATATTCATATGATGGAGGTTTATTAAATAATATGTCGAAAGGTGTTTTGTTTTCAAGTAACGGAGTTGGAGTTCTATTTATTAAATGACATGCCGCTAAAACACACTCTCCCCAAAATTTTAACGGCAAATTCCCTTGAAACCTCAAAGCCCGTGCAACATTTAAAATATGTTGATGTTTTCTTTCTACCCTTCCATTTTGTTGAGGTGTTCCCACACACGATGTTTCAAAAATTATGACATTAGTATTAAAATAATCTTTCAAGGAATTAAATTCCGTACCATTATCACTTCTAACAATTTTAATATCATGATTAAATTGTCGTTTCACCATAGCCACAAAATTTAAAAACATCAATTCAACATCGGTTTTATTTTGCAATAAATAAACCCAAACACCTCTAGAAAAATCATCAACTATTGTTAAAAAATAACGAGCACCACATGAAGAAGGTATTCGATATGGACCCCACAAATCTATATGCACAAGTTCAAATATACGACTTGCTTTATTCTCACTAATAGGAAAACTAGACCTAGATTGTTTTGCACGAGGACAAACATCACAAACTTTAATATTTCTTCTAGAATTACTACTCACAACTGGAATTAATCTCAAAACTGAGTCTGAGGGATGCCCCAACCGTTGATGCCACAAGTTGAACGAATCACCATCTACTGCTAGAATCTTCACTTGAGGGACTCCTCGGAAAAAATACAATCCATCCTCGCGTTCACCCACACCAATCACCTTCCTCGTCTGCGGATCCTGTATAACACATATTTTGTTAGTAAATTGCAAAATACAATTAGATTCATCACTTAACTGAGTGACAGAAATCAAATTGCAAGTCAACTGAGGTACATAAAGCACATTATCAAGTTGTAACCCTCCTGGCAATATCACTGTGCCTAATTGATCCGCATTAGCCGACTTTCCGTCTGGCAAACCTACGGGACAATTTTGTATTCTCTTCACATGTTTGAGCAATTTAAATTCACATGTAACATGGTTTGACGCTCCCGTATCTACAATCCAAGGAATTGTATTTGTCTTACCATGCAACTGTCTATTTTTGGGATTCAAAATCTCCAAAATCTGTTGAACTTGAGAAGCACTCACGCCTGCTAAGCTTGCTGCCGCATCTTCATTGGAAGTGGTGGCCTTTGATTGTGACTGTGCTGCACTAGCTACCTTATTAGCTCTCACAGCTTGTTGTTGAGATGAGGAGCTTGCCGAGGTACTGCCAGAATTACGAGCTCCTCCACGGCCAGCTCCACGTCCTCCTCCGCGACCTCGTCCTCGTCCACCACGACCACGTTCCCCCCACCACTCGGGGTAACCAATGATCTGAAAACACCCACTTTCGTCATGCCCCACTCGATTACAATGATTGCAAAACTTGTCACTATTGTCTTCATATTTCTGTTTTGCCCGTGAATCCACCTTAAAAGCCACCGCATTCTCCACCTTCATACCACCTTCACGCAAACTTTCTGCCATGACTATATTTTGGTAAGCAACCTCCACACTAGGCAGAGGAATTTGAGCAAGTAATTGAGTCCTTATTGCAGCATAGTGAGCATCTAAGCCAATTAAAAAATAGTGTAAGTAGTCTTCTTCCCTAATGTGCTCCACCCGTGTAACGATGTTGCATTCACACTTCCCACACTTACACTTAGGAACTCTCGTATAATTGAGAAGTTCCTTCCAAATCTTCGATAGCCGACCAAAGTAATCAGCTATGGACTCCGTAGACACTTGATGACACGCACCCAACGCCGTCTTTAATTGGCACACACGCGTACCACTCACAACACAAAACCGATTCTTGAGATTTGTCCACAAAATACTCGCATCATCATAATCTCCAATCGTCGATCGTAATTTCTGATCAAGTTTATTAGATATCCACGAGACCAACATGGATTGGACAGCAATCCAATCTTCTAACTTCTTTTCATCCGTCGGCATCTTAATCGATCCATCTACGAAGCCAAATTTTCGTTTGGCCATTAATGAGCGTCGAATAGCTTGAGCCCATTCATCATAATTCTCACCACGTAATTGTATAGGCGTGATTATGTTTCCTGGAGCATCACTGGAACCGAGATAATACGTCAAGTCTACAGGTGTTTTGTCACCCATCTCCAACCAATTTATGATCTTCGTGTTTCTTGATTTGTGCTTGTTATGTTTATAGCAGGTTAATTTTCATGGCAAAGAAAAATTTGATTCCTGGCTCATGATACCATGTCAAGATAATCACAAAGTGTTGCCTCCTTCATTCATCATCAGTAAAATATTTATACACATATCTTAGAAACCTAATCAACGTAGGAATCTAAATAATCTACCTTAGGAAATAATTAGGAAATCTTATCCTACCTAAAGATAACAAAATATAATCACAAATATATTCCCTAAGATATACTATCTTATCTTAACACTTACTCGACGTCTCAATCAGTAATCTCCTTAACTGAGTATTGTCCTTGACAGCAGTAAGCTCAAGGTCGTAAATATCATACTCTAATAAATTTGCCATTGACACAACCATGGTTGATTTACCCGTACCAGGCGGTCCATACAGGAGATAACCGCGTTTCCATGGCTTTCCGATTTTTTTGTAATAATCTTTTGCTTTCGTAAAACGAAGAAGGTCGTTTACAATAAGTTCTTTTTTAAATGCCTCCATTGCAAGGGTGTCAAATGTAGCAGGGTGATTGAACTCGATATGAGTCCATAAGTTTGATTTTCCATATGAAGGTGATTCGTTTAAGTTTGTGAACAACTTTCTTTGTCTCTTCTTAATCGCGATTTCTTTGCCTTGATCTAAGACGTGCCCCAAGTATGATTCAGTGATGAGCTCTCTGTTGCGACTGTGGAAGGTAAGCTTGTAATGCCTGTTAAATTGCTTAAACAGTTAGCATTGCTTCAATATTAATAGCAAAGTTTTAAGAAAGTCAATATTACACTAACATCATTAATCTTAATAGAAAATTTGACGCTAGAAGAAAGCCACATTAATTACAAACCAAGGGCCTGTTCACATTTACTGAAGTGGACAAGTCTTACAAAAGCTAGAAATAAACATGTTTTATACTCTCTCACTCCCCTTCACATGAAAGGCCCTTTGGACGCCCTCCCATACCCGGAGCGAACTAATTCCACTTTGAAAGATGGGTGGATGAGATTCGAACCCATGACCTTTGTGTCACACTGGCTCCGATACCATGTTAGAGGACCAACTCAACCAAAAGTTTAAGTTTAAGTTGATGGTTGAGACTCATGAATATGTTTTATACTCTATCAACTCTATCAGAAAGCTTACATAAGTCTTATAGATGAGTGGACTATTCCATTAAAAGTTTGTTACTGCATATGGTTAACAAAAGAGTTAGTGAACTTCGGAAATGGAAGTATGTGCTAAAATAATTAAATTCTTATAATCTTACCTTCAGCCAAACATCCAATAAGGACATGCATGTTATGTTCAGCTTAATTTCAACTAAGGACATGCATGTTATGTTCAGCTTAATTTCATTTTAATTCAATTCAGTTCAGCTCAGTTCTTATTTTCTTCTTTTATAAACAATTTATTTCATCTCTATTCAGTTTAGTTCAATTTAGTTGTTTTAAGTAGATCTGAACAGACCCTAAAATTTTAAAGCATTTTACAGTACCAATTCGTGCATTTGTTATGTAGGATGAATATAGAGCATTTATAAATGGATCTAGAGTAAAAGTACTGATTTTTCGTGTACGTTTTGTGATATCATTTATGTTCACAACTCAATTGTTATTGATCCAATATAAATATAGATGTTATTAAAATCTAACCCTGATGACTTAATTAGATAATAATTCAAACAAAAATTCAATTGCGTGGAGACTCGAGTTTGATTAGACTCTACTAAAATCCTAACCAATGATCCGAACCAAAAGGATTATCTTACGATGCAACCAGTATTCCCAAAAGTTAACAAAAGATTTCAAGATATTAATAATCAAATCTTTAAAAAGTTGAGCACGCATACACTATACATGGATATACTCCGTATATTTCCTCCGTCTCTAAAATAACAATCTTTTGGGCATTTTTTATGGATATTAAGAAATTTAAGTGGGAAATACAAGTGTATGGAGAAGCTAATAAAAGTATATTGAAAAGGTAAATATACTTAAAATTTGCAAAAAAGAAAGTAATAAAAGTACATGGAAAAAAGCAAATTTTATATGAGAAAGTTAATTTTACACAAATATTATTGTAAATTAGAGTATATTTTAATGCAAATGGGATGAATATTTTGAAACTAAAATTTGACCTTAAAAGTTATTTTTTTAGGGATAAAAGGAGTAATATGATTGAAATATAAATGTATTAACCTTTTTTTTAAAAAAAGAAAATGTATTTATGTACAATACTATAAAGTAAAAATACGTGTACCATGTGAGCTACACACTAAATTTGTCCATAAATGAGGCCTACCACGTGAGCTACACACTAATTTTGTTCTTAAGAGAAGCCCAATATTTTTTTAATGCTTGGTGAGGGTTATCCGCCATGTCGGTAAAGTTGATTGTTGGTTCCACGTGTATTATGTGTGCACATTTCCACTCTATACAAACCAAACATCCTTTATTTGTTTGGTTTTGGTTCCACTCTAGCCTAGCTACAAATAGTTTAATGATTGGTGGAGTCATCTAATATCTCCTTTTTGCAGAATCTTACTTAGTTATTGTATGTAGCTATGAAAATAAAGAAAAAATAAAATTAGGATCATAAAGAAAAAATAAAATTAGGATCATATATGTGGATATTTTTCTACTCCGTTTTAAAAGAGGAGAGATATGATGAATAAGAAATTTATTAAATAAATTGAGCCACAGATGGGTTTGTGGATGATAATAAATTAATAAAAAATTATTATAAAAGGAATAAAGTAAAAGTGAGTAGAACTTAGAAAAACGGATAAAAATAAAAAGTAAATAAATTTAGAAAAACGAAGCAAGGTAGTATTACTTAATGTATTATACACACTCAGTTACTTTTTATTTATTTGCTCTACTTTTCCTTTGAAGATGCTTTTAACAAATTGTCCTATTTTCATTGTTAATCATGAAGATTACTCTTGTATATGCTTGCATAAATTTCATTTAGCCTTGTTACTTTTGTTTCTTATTAAGTTTACTTAGAACTTGTTTTGTTTATCTTAATTTTACTTATATTAGAAAATTTTGATATGATAGCTTTAATGCTTTATGAAATATAAGTTTTGATAACGGTTAATAAAGGTATTTTAAGTTCAAATCAAAACTAAAATAGTTTTTAATAAGTTCATGTAAGTTTTGATAAAGATTAGATAAAAGTAAAATTCCACTAAATAAAACATACTCTTAACTAAATTTAACATACATAATAATATAAAGAGAAGACCCCATTTATCACCTTGAGATGAACAAAATTTGTTTATCAAGTGACAAATAGTAAATTATGAACAAAAAATTTTGTCAGTATGGTATATTTGTAATAGTATGAACAATTATGGGACCCAATTTTTTTTTAATAATAACTTGTTGATTTATTAACACTATTTGATAAATACTTTTTGTTTATAACTGTTAGGCCGTGTATTTTAGTAGTGTATTATATAGTTAGCTCTTTGGGCTATATGTGTTTATAAGCCCGATTTATTTGTATATATACGCTTCTCTACAATAATACAAACTAATGAAAATCAATTCTTGACATGGTATCAGAGCCACTAAAATTCTAATCCCTAAATCTCTAAATTTTTCTAATAAACTTTATTTCTCAAAAATAAACTCCAACACAAAAAATTGGAAAAGAAGGGAATAAATTTATTTTAAAAGGGATCAGACTCTTTTTTCTCCTTCTAGTTCATTAAATAATCAATTTTCTATTTAATTTTTTTCTTTTTTCAAACTCAAAAATAGCAACCTCACCAACCATGGGCATTTAACACTTTTTCATTTTCTTAAGTCCAAAAATAGCAAACTCAACAACTATGGGCTTTTATTTTATAATATTCATTTGAAGTCAATGACTACCAACTGTCCAACTCTACCACGTATTAGTCAACGAAAAAAGATAAAAGGAATCCAAAATCAAAATTGATTAAATAATTGGAATATTCTCTGTTTTTTTTTTTTTTTTTTTTTTTTTGGGACTATTGGGCATTTCATAGTTCATACGCATGAGTCATGACGATGGATTCCACGCCATTTGCAACTCAATCAAATTGAATTTACTGTATACATACTCATCCCGCCATCATTATTTTTACCCTATAATTTAATGATCAATTTATTAATTTTTCGTTCTACATATTTGGTACGGAGTAAAAGAGAATAATGGTAGGTCCAAATTATTATTTGTGAGAGAATAATCCTAATACAATCTTTATGATTATTTACAAAAATCAAATAATATAATAAGTGTTTACAATATATAATATCAAATATACTTCACTTAACATAATATAGTATTCCTTTCAAAAAAAAAATAAAATAAATAAATAAATCGTATTACACCAAAGATAAAAGGATTTGATTATAATATTGATATCAAGATATTATCTATAATTATTATGTTTCCAAATCAGTTTAAATAAATTAAAATGTAACTATGACAAAATTCAATCTCATATTATAATGACCCATAGATTCATGATATCATCCGAGCCATCATATGTAATCCCTATACTTTAAATCACTTATAACTCCGTAACATTTTTATATTTGCTTATTTTGTGACAATCAAGGGGCAATAGAAAAATTATATACACATTGCAATTATAATTAATAAAATGGACCTACTAAACAGCCCGATCTAAAAAACAAACAAACGAACAATGTACTAACCTCTTCTCATCGGAACCAGGATAGAGAGCAATTCCTTGAGATCTAGTAACAGTCTTACAAGCATTCCACCAAACCTTAACACCTTGATACTCATCCGTAACTTCCTCGTTATCAGCTAATCCAAGCACTAACGACTTACTATCTTTAATAAAATTGGCCTTCAAACCTCTTGCTTTATTAGAGATTCTTTCACTTAGGTACGTTTCAATGGTGGTGTACGCCTCGCTACGCTTGAAACGTCCACCCGCGTACTCATCAAAGCTAATGTGGTTGTAAGGGGTGAGTACCTTAACAAACCTCTCTGTGTAACGGTACAGAAACGAGTTGATCGAATCGCGCCATTTGTATGGCAAGTATTGCTCGTACAATGCTTTGAGAAATACTATTGTTGCTAAAATTGAACCAAATTGCATAAATGTATCACTCGGATTTATCATCATCATCTTTTTTTCTCTCTTATTTTACTTTGTTTTGTGTTGTACGATTGCTGCCCATGTGAAATGTAATTTATAAATGTGTATAAATACATTGAAGAGAAACGTCAACGGTCAGCACGATTTGAAGTATTTTTCCTCGTTCTTTATTTCTAAAATAATGTCTACGATGTTTCTTAAAGTTTTTTTTTGAGGAAATGTTTCTTAAAGTTTTAAGTGCCTTTTGATCATTAATATTTATGATGATGTGTTTTTATAATATTCCATTTGTTTCACTGAAATTACAACACTTTTAGTTTTACGGTTGTACTGTACTATTTCAATAATCTGTTACAAAATCGTCTCAAATAGAAATGAAGTAGTAGATTTTTTTAGTCGATCTAATCATCATATTAATATTGATTGAAATTCCCTTAACCATGAGCTACAATAGTTAATTAAACAATCTTGACAACTATTTTCGTATATCAATACACATAAAATTTACATTGATCGAAATGTGTTATTAATAAATCCGATACAAATTAAAATATTAGGAGCTCTTCTCGTAAGGAGACAAAGTTACATAAATATGTCGTATTCGAGTATACGTCATCATCACCAATTTTGTCAATATCTTTTTTTTTTTTTTTTTATTGAAGACCACTGCCTTCACTATTGACTCATACATGTGAATGTAATGAATTAATTAATTAATGTGTACTAAGATTAAGACGTCCCTTCGTTATTAAGAAATAATTTTGCGATGACACAAACTGACAGAGTGAAGGAGACCCAAAAGAGGCGTCAATGATCGACATTACTTGGTCTTTTTTGTTCTTTTATTATAAGGAGACTTCAAGTCTTTGGGTTGTTTTCTAATACATTAACAAAACAAGTTCAATGTATCTTAATGCGGAGTAAAAATAATCGTTTTACTTTCGCGGTGATGTACAACTTTTTCGGCCCAACTATATATTTTTTCACTATGCAATTATTATAAGTCAAAAACATTCTATGTTAAATATTTCGTAGTTTATAATGACATAACATATTTAGTTCATAGCATCAAAAACATTAAACCTAAAACAATGTCGAATAAAATTTCTTAAAAAGATGCACCAAATAATTAAGTCAAGATGATGAAAAAAAAAAAAAAAAAACTATTCAAACTTGCTCATCTAGCTCAACACTACTAAATAATACGAATTATATCTATACTAATCTATTAAAAGGTGTTCCTAAGAACGTCTACGTGTCTCGTAAAACCCTCCTCAGTACGCCACGTCATTTACTCAACTATTCATTACGCCACGTGGCTCTCCTTCCATATGTTTTTCATTCCATGTCATGCACTCATCATAATTTAAAAAAAAAAGTTCTCCAGAGAAATTGAACCCACAACCTCTAATTCTAAAACTAAATATCTTACCACCAAGCTACGTGATTATTTATGCAATCTTTTGAATAAAAATATTAATATGTAGCAAATGACAATATGAACAACATATTTAATTGCAAGAAAATTAAATCATACATTATAACGTATATTAATGTTCAATTCAATGTAATAATTCGAGGCATCGCCCGGGCCTAAAAACAAGTTAAAATTGAAATAACAGCCATATACATACATTATTGGCACACATGTGGTACTAGTTTTGTTGTTAATACTACCAATTACATGTTTGATTTGTTAATCAATTATGTTTAATTAGTTATGCTTTAAAGATGAATAATTTTAAAATGAGCAAATATAACATTTACCTCAACACAAAAGTTATACTACATAATAATTTAATTTGATTATAACAAAGGTTTATAATTAATTTCAAAATACATATGACAACATGAGGTATCACTTGAACAATAACAAGTACGTACTAAATCCCCTTCTCCCCAACATCATGGTTTTTTTTTTTTTTTTTTTTTTCATCATACATTATTCGTCATTCTTAGCCTTATTCTCATTAGCATTTTCTTCTTGTTCCTCTTTCCCTTCTTCTTTAGCCTCTATTTTTGCTTTCATCTCCTTCTCCTTTTTTCCCTCCTCTTCCTTCTTCAATTGATCATCCAATTTCGCCTTCTCCTTTTTTTCCTCCTCTTCCTTCTTCATTTGATCATCCAATTTCGCCTTCTTCAAAGCTTTGACCAAATTTTCTAAACAAGCATCAACATCTAACTTAAGAGACTTCGGCATCAAGCTCTCAGCTACATCAGCAGGGTTCATCTTTGTCTCCTCTAACAAGCCCTTTATAGTCTCAAACAAACGATGCGACTTAACATCTAGATAATTATTCGCAAGCACCTTAAACGACTCAAAACAACAATGTGAAAGCTCAATATGAACATCCATTCGCCCTCTTCGAATAAGTGCTTGATCAAGCTTCTCAAAATGATTAGTAGTAAATATAATTAGCCTCTCTTCTCCAATAGCAGACCAAATTCCATCAATAAAATTCAACAACCCTGAAAGAGTTACCTCACTTTTTTTGCTTTCTCCTTCATCTTTCATCTTCTTCTTAACCTTCTCCTTATCATCTTCTCCTTCATCATCCTTCTTCTCATTCTTTGTCGTCGATCTTTCTCCAGTAAGATCAAGAGAACAATCAATATCTTCAATCACAATTATCGACTTCCCTGAAGTCTCAATGAGTAGCTGCCTTAACGAAGTATTGTCTTTAACCGCGGTTAGCTCAAGGTCATAAATGTCATACTCCAACAAGTTAGCAATGGCTACAATCATGGTTGATTTGCCAGTGCCAGGAGGTCCATACAAGAGATAACCGCGCTTCCATGGCTTCCCGATCTTGTTATAGTAATCCTTTGCACTTCTAAAGCGAAGGAGGTCATTTTTTATGTCATTTTTCTTTTTTTCTTCCATACCTAGGGTTTCGAAAGAAGCCGGATGCTTGAACTCAACCTGGCTCCATAAGCTTCCCCTACTATTGTATGATCCACCTTTTTCTTTTACGTTGGTAAACAATTTTCTTTGCCTGTTCTTGATTGTGATTGCTTTGCCTTCGTCTAAAATGTAATTCAAGTATGTTTCAGTGACAAACTTTCTGTTACTTCCATGGAAAGTCAGTTGATAACGCCTACAAGGATGACAAACCAATATATTGACATTAGTTAGGTTTTTTTATTCTACTATTTTCTCTTTGGTTGAAAGTTTTTTCTTTTTAATTGTTATTCTATGCTTATTGAGACCAAGAAATGGAGTGATATGAGTATAATTAAATGGATGTGAGTCATGTGACTATTATTTTCAGATGGAGTATGTGATTTTTTTTTTTAATTCTCTTTATGAATATGATTTCTTCACTAGTCGTAATAGACTCGAGTGTGCTGACACTGAATCAAATATAGAGATTGGCCGGTGCATGTGGACGTTGGAGACTATGACCTTCTATGAGACTGACTTATATAGTTGTATACTTGTATATGTCAATATGGTGTGTGATGAGCATAAAATAATTGGTAATTGATCAGTTATATTTATTTTAAGAGAGTAATTAATGCACACCAATGACATCATTTTCTTGTTGTTCCTTTCATTATTATGGAGAATTTCATTGTTCTTTATGCAAAGCCACAAAGGTCAAGTGATAAATTAACAAAAATAAATCTAATTAATTTCAATACAAATTTTTTTCCAGGTATGTAAGAAAACGATTAGCACACAATAAAAATCAAGGGAAGTGATAAGCTCTGAAAAATCTACATGTAATTTTTTAGCGTTTATAATATAACTTATAATGAGTTTATTCTATCAATAATCTACCGATCTATACATCTCTAATATCTATGATTTTTTAATCTATCAAACGATAATATTTTCATCAATGGACCTATTCGGGATAAAACTCGATTGGAAAGGACTAATGAGGTTATTCATTAGAGGTTTGGACCTAGAAGCAATACATTTAGTGATGAGTTTGTAAATGGTGTTGCAAAGACCTATAGGTCTAAAATCTACCATAGTGATAGGATTTTCCTTTTTAGGAATAAAACAAAGGTAGGAATCATTAGTATCACTATTAATACAACCATTACGAAAGCAAGTTTGAACAAAATCAGAAATGCTAGAGCCAATATCATCCCAATTTTTTTGGAAAAAAATAGCTTGGATTCCATCAGGGCCTGGGGAATTGATAGAGTTCATGGCATTAAGGTTAGACTCCATATATTACAATCCATAAACTCCATATATTACTACTAAAGTGGCTACTAGAGGTGATATGTGACGACACATTATTTAAAAATAAATAAAATCATCCCCAAACTACATATTAGCAAAATTGTACTTGAAGTTATATACAAGGAAGCTAAGCTAATATAAGCCTAACTCTAATCCTCAATTATATTGGGTGTCTATGATAAAACCTTTTTTTTTTTTTTTTTTTAGAGAACCAGAAGGACATAGGATACGAATCAATCCCAGAATCCTTGATAAACCCTTAGAATATTACTACTATTTTTTTTTTTTTTTCCTTTTTATCATTCACTGTCAAATTGAGACACACAACTTGTAGGAAATTTTTTTTTTTTTTTTAAAAATCAACTAATTAAATTACAAACTAGAAATCATTAAGATTTAAAAAAAAAGAAAAGAAAAATGAAGCATGAATAATGTACCTTTTTTCATCCATTCCAGGGTAGATACTGATGGTTTGAGATTTAGCAAAACTCTTATGGCTAGTCCACCATACCTTAACACCTTGATAAACATCGGTCACCTCCTCGTTATCAGCTAATCCAAGCACTAACGCTTTACCATCCTTAACAAAATTACCTTTCAATCCCCTCGCTTTATCTGAAGTTTTTTCACTAAGGTAAGTTTGAATGGTTATGTAAGCCTCACTCCGACTAAACCGTTCCCCGGTATATTCTTCAAAGGTTATATGAAGATACGGAGAGAAAAACCTTACTATTCTCTCCGTGTATCGGTACATAATGAACGGATCGAATCACGCCATTGATGAGGGAGATATTGCTCGTACATGGCCTTAACGAACATCATTGTTGCTAAAAATGACCCAAATTGCATGAGCATATCGTTTGTGTTCATCATCATTTTTTTTTCTTTAGGATATTCTAAAGTGTGTGTGTGTGTGTGTTTTTTTTTTTTTGGAGGTTTTTTTGTTTTTATTTTTCTTTTGCTTACTAATTCAACTTTTTGATTAAGTATGCTTCATGATCATGGCTATTTATATTGTAGTAATGCTACGAGAAAACGACGACTTATTAAGCGTAGGTCTTGGGGTTATAATATTGTAAGTTTTTGGAACGTTTGATTATTGGTGTAAGATAGTTTTATGGTAATTTTCAGGGGTGTAAATGACGACCCAAATTTCTCTGCTTTGTCTTTTATATGTTGAACTTTCAAGGTTAAGAATAAGTTTTTGGAAAGTTTGATTATTGGTGTAAGATAGTTTTATGGTAATTCACTAATTTGATACAAATATATGAGAATATTTACATATAAAAGGCTATATATATATACTCGTAATAATTTAACAACAATATGCTTGATTATTGTTGATTGATTGAAGGTGTGATATTTGACATCAATTATTTCTAACAGACCCAACATTGCATTGATCACTAGAATAATCTAACTCGACCCAAAATTGACTCGATCCTAGACACACGCATCCAACATCCACAACCATTTATAGTTGAAATTAATTTGTTTCTCACCGTAAGTTTATTTTAAATTTACTCGAAATACTCGTTTCAAACATTAAACATAGCTGATTAACATATAAAACCTAAAAGTTTTCTTAACCAAATAAAATCTGACTCAAATAAACATTTGAACCAAACTACATGATAAGCACCTTTACCCCTCTACTTACACAACCTTTGCCAAATTTTAATAACGATAAACATTTGCTATAGGGACAAATATAAAAGGAGGGAATGATTATATAATTGTTATTTTAATTTGAACAATTAAGATTGAGTAGCCTAATGGCCAATGGGTCAATTGTATTAACAAACGGACAAATCAATTTTGTCATGGGTTAATCAATTTTTCCACATTTCTTGACTATTGACTGCCTCTCTATCTTTGTCCTTAAATTTTTGAACTTTAATGACGATCTGATGCAATTATATACTACCTTCGTTAAATATTATGTGTAACTTTAGAATATTTTATATCTAACAAATAATATCTCAAAATTACATATAACAATTAACAGAGATTGTATCTAAGAAGACAAAGCCAGTGCCGGCTATGAGCAGGAGCTGCTTGAGCGACAACTCATGCCCCCTTTTGTGGGCCATATCTTTCAGAAAATCAATTTTATTATAAAAAAAAAAAAAAAAAAAAAAAAAAAAATTCTCCATGAGTTTTACTAGTCAAGATTAATTTTTCCTTTTACTTTTCTCCTTAAATCCTCTCTCATTTATTTCCTAATTACTCATCTTCCAATTTCCATAGTACGAAGTATGACTCTTAGAATTTCGCTCAACGTTCATGATTTTTCCTATATTTTCTTCCCGATGTAACCCATAATCATGGTCTTTTCTCTTTCTCCCATGTCAATATTCTCAAGTAGCAGTGGTATCTATACAGTGGCTGGAAAGAAAATTCTGCAATTTGAGATAGGCAAAATAGACTAGCTATGGTGGCAATTGAGATTGAGTTGTTGGATAATATAGGTTGTGAGGATTGATCAATGAATTTGCTTCAAAAATGCTTAGAAAACGAGATTTTTTAATGATAATCATGTTATTCATAATTTTGGTGGACTTTTTTCATAGGACATTTTGCGAAAAACTATCTTGTAAAGCACATTTTTTGCGAGAAACTACCTAATAAAAAAAATGTTGTAAGAAACTACTTTATAAAAGGGTAAATGTTGTAAGAGACTACTCTTAGTCTACAAGTTATCGTTTACTTTTATTTTCCGACGTTCACCTTGTCATGTGTCAATTAAGAAAAAAGGAGAAAAGGGTGAATTAAAAGTCACGTGATGTGATCAACTTCAGAAAATGAAAATCAACGGTAACTTTCCGACCAATGGTAGTCTCTTACAACATTTACTCTTTTATAATGTAGTTTCTTACAACATTTTTTTGATTAGGTAGTTTCTCGCAAAAAAAATGTTTTATAAGGTATTTTTTCACAAAATATCCTTTTTAATATGAAATTTTTATAATACAGTTGATGTATTATTTATGAAATATGTCTTCATTGTTTAGGGCCCTTATATTAATATTTCGCACTGGGCCCCAAAAACGCCCAAGTCGGCCCTGGACGAGGCAATGTATTAATCTTTAGGAACCAAAGGCGCAACAATCATAAAACGGATTAGATTAATTTCTTATTATACACTGGGTGTGTTGTGTGTCTAACAATTTCTTAGAATGGGTCAAAATTATTAAAAAAAAAAAATGTAAAATGGGTTGTCATGAATGCTTTAGTAGTTTGAGGAAATGCTATAGAATTACAAGTTACCAATATTATTTATATCTTATTGATGTCAAATGAAAATCTTGCGTAAGCTAGACCACTTATCTTAGGTCATTGAAGACCTTTTCTTGCATTTTAAAAGGTGAAGGGACGATAGAGAATAGTTTTGTAAAGGGGGTTGTTACCATAGAGCATTTGGTCAAGTGGGTTCAGTTTAGCAATAATCATGTGGATTGTCAGCCATTGACAACAACGTAAAGGTAATAATATTTTGGCCATCGCATGTAGCCGTTAAAATGATCATGATGACTTAGACCAAGTCAACTAATTTAGTTGTTTAATGTATTGAATTGGAGTGCGTTTAAGATTTAACATTGAATTTCGTCTATATTGCTTATTTGTAAATAAGGTTTATCAAAATATACTTGAGAAATTGCTCCAAAACATATGGGTTCATGACCTCGAGTGCATTTGTCACCAATTTACCGTCTGGCAAATCCAAGAAAAGGAGCTGAGGAGGACTAATGGTGAAGAACAAAGATCTCTCAATTCCAATCAGAAATTCGTTTGGCTTGTTAGTGATAGAGTATAAAACATATTCCTGTGCCTCAACCATAAGCTTAAACTTTTGGTTGAGTTGGTTCTTTAATATGGTATCAGAGCAAACGTGACATAGATGTCACGGGTTCGAATCTCATTCACTCCTCCTTCAAAGTGAAATTAATTCGCGCCGGATATGGGAGGGCCTGTGCTGCATCCATAATTCAAGCCCAAAGGGTTTTTCATATGAGGGGAAGTGATAGAGTATAAAACATATTTCTAGGCCTTAACCATCAGCTTAATCTTTTGGTTGAGATGGTCCTTTAACAGTTAAGGAGCAGCCCTTCAATTTGCACATTTTTTATTTCATTTTACTCCGTACCAAATTGTCAGGGGAAAGTTAAATGAAAGCCAATGATGACTTGATATAAAAACTCGATTAAAATAAGTTTCCTAAATTGGCACAAAACTACTTTAGACACAATGTGGTGGGAGCTTAAACCAACATAACAAAAACTTACATGCATGAGTTGGGTGGCAATCCTTGAAAGTATTAACGAATGTGCTAGCTAGCTAATGTGTGATTAACACAATTATTAACATTAGAGAAGAACGGAAAAACAAGTAACAAAATAGACAAAGATAACTTATTGTGGGAAATACGATAATTAGGAGAAAAATCCACCAATCCACTATGGAGTAACACTTTGAGGAATTGCAATAATGTATATTACAATCTTTCAAACACCACGAAAACTCCTACCCCAAACTCATCACCCTCTCAAACACTCAAACCCTAAGTGCTTGGGTTTTACATTGAGGCTCTCCTTTCTCTCTCTGCATCCCCCCCCCCTTCTAATACATGACGGCTATGAGCATATACGCATAAATAAACCATCAACAACTAATAATATAATATGTGGCAAATTCGGCCTACAACAGCACATTGCGCAGATGCGCTATGCTTACCTTGTGCGAACGAGCAAAGTCTTCTAACTCCCATCAAAATACGCATTTCCAGTCCCCTTGTGCGCGAACGCACACTCATATCTTGCGCGGACACACAAACCTGGCAAACTTGACAACATTTCGTAAAACGATCATAACTTTCTCATTTCTTCTCCAACACAGTCTTATAACCACTCGTTGAAAAGCTACTCAGACAAGTTATCACCTCCAACTTGAATCACCTTAAAATCATCTCTAGATTTTGAGATATCTTCATATGAAGTCAGCTTATTTAGTGGAATCATTATTTCAACTTAAATTACTTGAATACGACAATGAAAATTCTCTTCCAAGCAGTTTATTGGAAATAAGCTTATTGGGTGGAATCAGATTTAATTTTTGAATCAGTTTAAGGATATATTTATGTAAAGTAGATATATCTTAGTACATTTGTGTATATCTTTTGGTTAGGAGTTAGTTTTAGGTTAAGTTGTATGCCTATTTATATTGGTGTTTAATGGTAAAGTCGTTTAAGCAGTTTTCTTCAATTGTTCTTAAGTTTAACATGGTATCAAGAACATGTTAGATCTTGGGGTTAAATAACAAAAAATTTCACCCTACCAATGGGTTAGAAAATCAAACCCGCTGGTGGGAATCATGAACTTTTAGCCAATTTTTTCGATTTGGTGTGTGATTTCTTGACGTGTTCTTGAATTTGGTGTATGGGGGATTTTTTTAAAAATATTTTTTTCCCTTTTCAATCACGGTTGTGTGTCAAGGGTTAGGGTTTTCCTCTCTTGAATTTTTGGTGCGCTTGTTGAGTCGGTGTGTATACGCTGGTGTGTTGTTGTGGTGTTGTTGTTGTGCGTGTGGTGTTATGCGCTGCTTTGTTGTGGAGTAGTGTGTTGCGCGGTGTGTGTATGTGTTGCGGTGTGTTGTGGGCTCCTTGTGTGGCCTGTTGTTACTATTGTCTTGCTGCCGCGTGGCAGTGACGTGTGTGCTCTTGTGGGGTGTGGTAGTGCATGAAGTGTGCTATTATATTGTGGTGTGCTGCTTTGCTTGTGTAGTATGGTATTGGTGCTTTGTTTATGTAGTGTGCTGCGGTGTATGTGGTGCTCAATGTTGCACGCTTATGGTGTGAGTATAAGTCTTGTGTGTGCTGCAAGGTATTGCCGCGACACGCTTTGTGTTGCGTAGTGCCGCGGTGTTGTGTGCGCGCTGTTGTATGTGCGAGTGTGAGGTAGTGTGGTGTGTGTGTGTGGGGCGTGTTGCTGCTCGCTCGTGTGTGCGACGGTGTGTTGTGGATGTGGTTTGCCCTTGTGGTGTGTCTGATTGTGGTGTACCAATCTGATCAAGGATTAGTTTATTGTGTGCAAGTGTGGCCTCGTGTGTGGTGTGCTTAAACGTGGTGGTGCATTCATAACCAGTTTATTGTAGTTGGTTGTGGTGTAGCATTCAGTAGGTGTTTATGCAATTGTTTGGTGTGCATTGTTGTTTCTTGTGTGGGAAACAGTAGGTGTGATACCGTTGTGTGTGACAATGGCAGTGTAGTAGCACTCATTGAAATGGAGTAAGTATTTAAGAAATGACACTCATTCGTGGAAATGGCAGTGCAGTAGCACTCAAGTGGAGTGTGTGTATTTAAGGAGTCTTAATTTGGCCTCTTATTGAAGATATAGAGTTAATGGATGATTAATAATCAATTCCCAAGTTCGTTGGTTTGTTTTATCACTAGTTGTGATATTTGAGGTGTTTGCTTTGGTGAGTGGTTTGGTGCTTCCGCGTGGTGTACTGTGGTATTGGCCTTATAATTGGCTCGTTTGCTTGGTGGTGTAATCATCGATTTGTGTTCGTGGTGTTAGGATATTTTTATGTAAAGTAGATATATTTTGTTTTCTAAGTTGGGCATTCGTAGTTTACATGCTCCAACTTGAGGGGGAGTGTTAGGATATATTTATGTGAAATAGATATATCTCAATATATTTGTGTATATTTTTGGTTAGGAGGTTTAGGTTAATTAGGTTAAGTTGTATGCTTATTTATACTGGTGTTTAATGGTAAAGTCGTTTAAGCCGTTTTCTCCTAATATTCTTGTGAGTTTAACAATCTATCTGTTAAAAAAAAAAAAAAAAAAAAATTAAAAATAACTCTAGCCACCAAAACATCCCAATTAGGTTATTGTATTGGTCAATCGACTTTTTTTTTTTTTTTTTGGTATTTACAGAGCCACAAGAGCGGGGGTGAGAATCGATCTCAGGATCTCCTGAAACTAGGAGGAAAGCTCTAACTACTTGAGCTATCCCTCACTCTTGTCAATCAACTAATTCAAACCGGTTAAATTTGTTGATTTTGCCCCAATAATGTTTAATTGTAAACTCCAACATTAAGTTGAATCCTGCAATATTAAGAACTTCCTCCAACATCATTCTAGTAGGGTAAGTAATTGTTGATAATAATACAGATTATATAGGATTACGTAGTATGTCTACTATTGTACAATTTGCACTCTTCTATAGTTAATTATGGCCCTTAATATCTCCAGCAGCCAAAGCATATACAAATTGAGGCAACGTATTTATTTGATGCATTATGTAGACAAAATAGGCGTATTAAAGTATAACATATTAGTAACTAGTAAGTAATTAAGTATGGTGGCTAGGATTACATTATTGTGTTTAATTATTTTCATAATATATACTAATTTTGTACTTCTAAGCTACTACATACTTTGAGACTTTGAGTTCTTATTACACTGCATCTAGTCATTGCATCCAGCAATAGCTGGTCATGCAGTATAACTATTTAACCATAAAGACAAACTTAGTATCTTACTTGGGAGCTTCCTCAAAACAATAAGTTGAATCATCAAATTAATATTTATTTTTTTTTTTTTTTTGACAAAAGAGCTACTCCGTATCAAATAAAAGGAAAAACAACCCAAAACAACATTTACTAATTTGAGTACAAAGAAAACGTTTCCTGTTGAAGGGCCATCACATCGAACATGAAATTTTAATCTAGACCATCAGATCATTCACAATTTTGTTACTGAAATGCATGACGTTTTCTTATAAGTTAATATTCCTTAAGGGTATATAATGTACTTTAAATTGAGGAGTATTAGTTGAATTCTGAAATCAACAAGGATATTGGTGAACTATTTAAAAATTAGGGAGCATTTGGTGAAAAGAACGTAAAATATGGTTAGTCAATATATTAGTATTTTATTGCTTTAAGACTATGTGGCGTTTCATATCATAGGTCATTGGTTCATATATTAGAGGTAGGTGAGATGATCAAAAAGCGGATTGTGCCGGCCTTAATACAAAATCTTGTGCTCAAACCCACAAAATAGTGTTGGGCTTCTCAAGTTAAAATGGGCTTTTAGATTATTATTTTTTTAAGCTGAGCTCAAATTTTAAACTAAAATACATTTTTAGGCTTGCCTAAACCCAACACTTTTTTGAATCAACCCAATCAAACAGTCGAGCCGAGCCATTTTTAATCACCTCTACTCCTCTAGTTCATACTCCCCTTACCTCCATTTAGTAGTATGTATTATTCTTGCGGTCTATTTGTAGGGGTGTCCATTATTCGGATAAAAACCGAAATCCAATCCAATCCAAACCGAATTATAAATTCGGATCGGATCCAAACTTTAAATCGGATCGGATCGGATTGAATTTTTTTTGAAAATTTGGATTTTCGGATCGGATCGGATTGACCTTGTTAGGATCCAAAAAACCGAAATAACTGAATTATGAAAGCGCTATTTTACGAAAAAAATATTGTTAATATTAATCATGTTAAACTATGTTTATGATTATAATAATATTAATCATGTAAACCTATGTTTTCAATACTTGTATAAATCATGTACTACTATACTTTCAAGAATTGAAATTTTATTATTGCAATTTTATTTTTATAATCGCATTAAACCCAAAAAAAATTAACAACATATTTAATTTGGATTTTCGGATCGGATCCAAATAACCGAATTATAATTCGGATTGGATCGGATTGGATTTGGTAAGTAATTAGGATCGGATTGGATTTGAAAATTAAAAACCGAAATTTATTTCGGATTGGATTGGATTTGGGTTAAATCCAAACTGAAAATCGAATGGACACCCCTACCTATTTGGACCAATATAATCTAGCCTTTATTCCTATTTATGTATTACATATATTTACAATTAACTAAATGGCTTAATGTCTTGTTGATTTAAAAAAAAAAAAAAAAATGTACACCCACCTCTTCCGGGCCTTAAAACTGGTGCAAGATAAGGGAATTGAAGAAGAATGAGCATTATATTTGGGGACGAATAGAGTGACAAAATTAAAGTCTGTAGTAGACAATAGCTTAGATAATTCTAACCCAATATATAAAATCACAACAATAACAATGGCAATACATTTTCTTATGTAAATGGAATTGCATAAATACTTTTTATTTGTTGTTTATAACAAATTATACATAGAAATTAAAATTACTTCAACCTACCTGTTTTATTTGCCTTTTAATTTTCTTTTTGGATTTTTCCTTTAAGAGTATTCTATAATATAATTTGAAGGAGCATAACTTTACTCTCACATTTACTACCAATTATGTCACTCCTATCTCACCCACCGAAAAAAGAAAAGTAACAAATCCGTAATACCCAAAACAAAAGAAATTAAAATATATGGAGTATAGTCTGAGAAAACAAAACGTAAACAAGGTGATTTTTCAAGAAAAATGCCACTTTACAAAGTAGCAATACACTTGATTGAATTTTCTTTTCAAGAATATCATGGTTTAATTATCCAAAGTTTCATCTTCATTCTTAAGATCCTCTCCATTAGCATGCACTTCTTGTTCCTCCTTAAATTTTTCCTTTTCCTTTTCTTTCTCTTTCTCCTTCTCCATCTTCTCCTTTTCCTTCTTTTCCTCCTTCTCCTTCTCCCTTTCTTTTTTCAATTGATCATCCAATTTCACCTTTTCAAGAGCTTTCACCAAATTCTCTAAACAATCATCAACATCTAACTCAAGAGACTTCGGCATCAAATTCTCAGCTACATCAGCAGGATTCATCTTAGTCTCCTCTAACAATCCCTTTATAGTCTCAAACAAACTATGCGACTTAACATCTAGATAATTATTCGCAAGCACCTTAAACGACTCAAAACAACAATACGAAAGCTCAATATGAACATCCATTCTCCCCCTTCGAATAAGTGCTTGATCAAGCTTCTCAATATAATTAGTTGTAAATATAATTAACCTCTCTTCTCCAACAGCAGACCAAATCCCATCAATCATATTCAACAACCCCGAAAGAGTAACTTGACTCTTTTTGCTCTCAACTTGTTCTCGATCCTTCAACACTTTCTTGACCTTATCCTTCTCATCTTCGTTAGTTTTAACCTTTTTAATTTCCTCCTTCATTGACGATCTTTGCCCCGTTAAATCAAGTGAACAATCAATATCTTCGATCACAATAATCGACTTATTCGATGTCTCAATAAGTAGCCTCCTTAATTGAGTATTGTCCGCGACCATAGTTAGCTCAAGGTCATAAATGTCATACTCCAACAAGTTAGCAATGGCTACAATCATGGTTGATTTACCCGTGCCAGGAGGTCCATACAAGAGATAACCACGCTTCCACGGCTTCCCGATCTTAGCATAGTAATCCTTTGCGTTACTAAATCGAACAAGGTCATTCATGATGTAATTCTTCTTAGCCTCGGCCATGCCTAACGTGTCGAAAGTGGCCGGGTGCTTGAACTCGACATGGCTCCATAAGGTCCAACTACCACTAGTTGCTCCTTTTTGTTCCCTAACGTTGGTAAACAACTTCCTTTGACGTTTTCTGATTGTTATTGCTTTGCCTTCTTCTAATATGTAAGTCATGTATGATTTGGTGATAAGATCTCTATAACGGCCATGAAAAGTGAGCTTAAAATTCCTGTTACAATGATGAATCAAAATATTGTAGGTATAAGGGACTAATAAGTTGTAAGGTTCAAAAGTTATTCAAATAAGATAAGATTAAATACAATAAAGGTTATAAAGTTGCAATAAAGTCTAATAACACCTTATATAATGTAGGTATAAAGACTAATAAGTCGTAATTATAGATAAATTAAGTTCTCAAAAAGCCTAATAACACCTTATATATTGTAGGTATCAAGACTAATAAGTCGTAATTATAGATAAATTAAGTTCTCAAAAAGCCGCTATCGATTATCAGTCTATAAAAGTAAGATAGTACGGAGTATTGATTTAATTTGTATTTTATGGAAATTATTTCATTCATACAATTCCTATAAAATGACCAAAAGTAATACTATTTGTAAATTTTCATGAATTTTCACTTCTCAGTTTTTTAAAAGTTTAAACAAGCATAAGCATGAAAGATGATAATAATGCATCTCTTGTTTTTGGGGCCTTCCCCTCTCTTTCACCATAAAAAAAAAATAATAATAAATAAATAAATAAATAAATAAAAAGCCTCAATAAATTGCAAATGACCAGTCAAAGTGAAGTAGATGAAAAATTGAAAAGTTAAAAAAAAAATGCATCAATAAATTGCAAATGACCAGTCAAAGTGAAGTAGATGAAAAATTGAAAAGTTAAAAAAAAATGCATCAATAAATTGCAAATGACCAGTCAAAGTGAAGTAAAAAAAAAAAAAAAAAAAAAAAAAAAAAAAAAAAAAAAAAAAAAAAAAAAAACTGATGACAGTAATAAGGATGCAATTTTATTTTTTTTTTTTTTTTTTTTTTTGACGAAAAGGATGGAAATTTTTTTTGGTAAAAGGATTCACTACAAGAAAATACTTTATTGTTTAAATACGCATATTTAATTTTTCACAAAAGTATAAAAAAAAAATATTTATACGCAAAAAAAATAAACTGTATTTTTTATTACGGAAACACAAATTATAGAGGAAAATAAATCAGTTTCTTAAGAAAGAAGTGTAATTCCTTGAGACTATTATCAAAATACACTTAATAAAAAAATTAATAATTGAACATGTATACATATATTTACCTTCTATCATTCGATCCAGGGTAAATATTGATGCTTTGACTTCTGGAAACGCTTCTACGACATCTCCACCATACCTTAACTCCTTCATATTCATCAATTACCTCTTCATTATCAGCTAATCCAAGCACTAAATCCTTACCATCCTTAACAAAATTACCCTTTAATCTCCTCGCTTTTTCGGAAGTCTTCTCACTAAGGTACGTTTCAATGATAGTGAACGCCTCGCTTCGATTAAATCGTTCACCCGTAAACTCTTCAAAGGTTATATGATGATATGGAGAGAAAGAACTCAAAAACTGATATATGTAACGATAGAGGATGGATGATATCGAGTTTCGCCATCGATACGGAAGATATTGCTCGTACATAGCCTTAACAAACATTATGGATGCTAAGAACGACCCAAATTTTATGAATAAGTGGTTTGTGTTCATCATCATCAACAATTTTTTCTCTAAGATACGAAAGAATGTTATTTTTCCTTTTTTTGGACCGCCATTTTGTACTAGAATATCCATCTTTTGGTGTGAGAAAATAAACTACTAAGCTAGCTTTCATCAATAATGAAATGACATATATATACACAGTACATACTTATACATGTCTAGGAGCGACGACTTTAAAAGTCTTTAATTAAATAATTATGTACATTAATTAAGCTATATCATTTATTTTATTCTCTATTTGGTCTATAACATGATTTTATTGTTTATGTACGTTTAAAATGGTTATTAAGCAGCTTAAAAGGTCAAGAATAAGAAACTGACAAATTAGGTGTTAGGTATACAGGGAAATATATACTTTCTCCCTTTTTTTTATTATTGCACCATAGGGGTTGGGTATAAATATTTTGGCAGTGGAAAAAAGTAAGAGAGAAAAAGGTAAAAATACAAAACTGCCCATGTGACATATTGATAAACTAAAAAGTAAGTGTAAAAAAGCAAGGGTATGTTGGGTATTTGTAGTGTGAATACAAATAATTTTTTTCCTAAAGAGGAAATGGTGCAATATTTGTGAAACTTTCTAAAAAGGCAAGTGGTGCAATAATAAAAGAACGGAGAAAGTAATTATGATACATTTTCCAAATAGATGTAGGCCTTGTTTGGTAAAGAGCTTTTAGCTTATTTTTGCCCAATTAGAGGTTTGACCAATCGAAAAGCCTAATTTAGGTGTTTGGTAATTAGCTTATTAAAAGAGCTTTTTGGGCTCAAAAAACTCTTTTAGAAAAAGCTCTATTAGGGCCTATTATTGTGTATAGTGTATAGTTATCGGGCCTATCTCATGAGCCCTATTCTATTTGCTAGGTTGTATATATACGCTTGCTATACTCTAATGAAAACTACGGAAATTATTTCGTGACATGGTATCAGAGCCAATCAAACTCTAAATCCCTAAATTTCTAAATTCTATATTCTAAATCTCTACACTGCATTTCTGAATCTCATTATAAGAGCTTTTTAAAATTAGCTTATTGAAAAATTAGCTTTTTGGCTCTTAAATACACTAAAATAGCTAACAATTAACAGCTGTTTACCAAACATTTTTACACAATAAGCTAATTATAACCAGCTAATCAAACCAACTAATATAATCAGTTAGTCAAATCAGCTAATATAATAAGTTATATCAATCAGCTACCAGCTAATTACCAAACAGGGTTGTAGTGGATCTGATGATATTAATTAGGTAAAAAAATACTCCTATGTATTTTAGAAATGTTCTAATAATAGAACTATGTTAAGTATTGATATTGAAATGTTATCTTATTAGGAAGTTTAGGGTTTAATTAGGATATATAGGAGTGCTATGTTACTAGGGTATATGTTACTAGTGTATAAATAGCTTATTGGTGATCAATAATAATAATGACAAGCCAATAATATTTAAACATTTACTCTAAACTTGTCATTAGGCTTTGTGATGCACCATGCATGATGATTCCTGTTAAAATGCTATAGAACTAACAAGAAGTCTATCTCACTGATTTGAAATGTTTACGATCGTGTTGTATTTTTATTGGCAAGGTGATGCGTAGTCTCTACATAGTGGGCAACTGGGCATAGCAGGTAGAGGACAACAAGTTCTTGCAGTCGTCAAAGACCGGTATAATTTCTTTAATATACTCGGGTGTCCCTAATAACCGATACATAGTTACATACTTTATATGTGTTGTTGCAGTTAAAGACCAATGTAATTTCTTTAACACACTCGGGCATCCCTAAAAACTGAAATGTATATATTTTGTAGTTTCGCAGGTATAAGTTTCACACTTTTGAATCCGGGAGATGGGTTAGTTCATTACGAGCCATGTTTAATCAACTTTATTTTCACTAGTTTAGGAAAATAAGTTATTACTAATAAAGTTAATATAAAAATTGATCATTTATTTTTAAAAAAGCTATGCAACCAAAGATTAATTTACAACTTAAGTAATAACACATTCAAATAAGTTTCATTACATATTACTATTAAATACTTCGTAAGTTTAAATTAGGTTAATGGAAACCCCCTATAATCATTTTAATCGTATTAGTGTAAAGATTGTTCATTCAAACATAGTAGGTATGTAGATCACTTTTTGAATCATTCATGACTTCTTGTCAATATAATGTATATGTGAACTGGTTGTTGTTAACATGCCCTTATATTAAAGGAAAATACTACGTATAAATATATATAGAAACTATGCTTAGTTTCTCTTTTATATAAGGTTTTAAAATGAAAGGAGGGGGATCCAGTGAATTTTGTAGGCCGGAATCCTAGTAGAGGTGATTAACTATGGCCGGTCAAAGCCCGATTCAGCTCATTATGAAAGTAAAATAAAATACTGGTTTGGACAAACTTTAAAATACTTTTTTCACTAGCATAGCACCCGTGCGATACACGGCTTACAAATTTTATTACTTATATTCATTTCACAAAATTTTAAGATAAAACGATTTAATGAGTAATAACGAATTTACTTACATAGATGTCTTAATCATGCATTTTTAACCTCTTAAAATAATGATATCTACTTTAAAGACAACTTTTTTTATTCTTAAATTGAATGTAAAGTTTTTAAATATAATTCAACTCAATCAATGAACTACTGATAATCTATCCCTACGTTAAGTCATTTTTTTTTTCTCATTTCTACTTGAGTCAGCGACCACCTCATTTTAAAAATGATTAAGCTCTGTCCACTAATTCAATACATACAACGCTTTTTCTGTGTGACTGGCACAGCTGACACACGCCAAAACATGAGTGACACCTGACCGGGTAACCCCAAACTGACTGAGTGACCCTTGACCGATCAAATAACCCTTGACCAAGTAACCCCTATCCGACCGAGTAACCCCTAACCAAGCAATCTCGACCACACGGTGTAGCCAACCAGATATGAAACTTTGTGAACTCAATATATGCTTGGAAAAATAATTTCTATTATAAAACAACATGATCATTGTATTAATATTGTATTTCGTATATCACAAATAATGTCATATCTTTTTTCTCTATGCCTTTTAAAACACTTGAAATTTAACATGTAACTTACAAAAATAGGAATTTTATATTCACATATAGCATGAATATAGTCACATCTTTTTATAGACATTTGAATGTTTATCACAATTTTTTGTATGCGGCCTGCTGTACCATGCAACAGGGGTTACTCGAATTACTCGGTCAGGGGTTACTCAAGTTACTCGGTCAGGGGTTACTTGAGTTACTCCTAACCGAGTAACCCCTGACCGAGTAACTCCTCAAGTAACCCTTGACCGAGTAACCCCTCGAGTAATCCATGACCGAACCCCTTAAGTAACCCCTCAAGTAACCTCTGACTGAGTAACCCCTCAAGTGACCCCTAACTCCTTAAATAACCCTTAACCAAATTACTTGAGTATATAACCCCTGACCGAAGTCCTTAAATAATCCTGACGTAGTAACTCGAGTAACCCCTGACTGAGTAACTCGAGTAACTCATGACCGAGTAACCCCTCAAGTAACCCTAGAACCGAGTGAACCCTTCGAGTAACCCCTGTCTGAACCCCTCAAGTAACCCCTGACCCAAGTAACTCGAGTAACTCTGACTGAATAACTCGGGTAACCTCTAGCATAATAAATCAGGTAACCCCTGCCACACGGTATGGCCTGCTACACCAAAAAGTTGTAATTTTATTATGTATGTAAATATTAGTTCTCATATTTTTCTTTCCCTCGTGGAGAATAAAAAATATGAAATTATCTTGTCTCATCACCTACTAATTTTATCACATGATGAATCAACCTCATCACCACACACATATTGCATCTTCCAAATCCAAAAATTTGCACGTCTAAAAATCTGAAAAGCCACTGCTTAGTACTTCCTCCGTTTTTTAATACTTGCAACACACCCTTTTTCACGGTATTTAAGAAAAGTGGGTCTCTGGTGATTTAAAACAATTAAAATGGAGGAGAGAGATAGTTAAGAGTATAATTTAGTGAGCCATGAGATTATAATAAGGATAATGGTGCAACTATTGACATAAAATACTTTCCAATTATAGTGTGTTGCAACTATTATGACATTTCCATTTTAAGGAAGTGTTGCAACTATAAAGAAATGGGGGAAGTATAATTTTTTTTTTCTCAAAAATTGTAACCTTTAGCTATATATGACCTTAAAAGGATGTGTAGGCTTGCCCTTAATTGTTTGATTAAGTGTCTTTTTTTTTTAATTATTATTATTCTTATATGTAATCATTTGATATTTTTATTGCACATACAAGTATATAATAGTGAAAAAAAATTATATGTACATAGATATAAGAGAAATAAAAAAAAAATGCATATCACTCGTGACGACATATACAAAATATACAACGCATTTTCTATGCGACTGGCACACCATGTGACTGCTTGTAAAAAGAAATAGTAACGCATGTGACACCGACAAGTTAACCCCTATTTTACTAACAGATTAGAGTAGCCCCTTATTATACTTATTGAGTAACTCTTAAATAATTAACAAATAAAGTATCCCCTACAACACTCACACTGTAACCATTTTAACACTTACTAATAATTAAGCCCTATATTTTCCTCAAAAAAAAAAAAAAAAAAAAGTAAGCCCTATATCACTAATTGAGTGACCCCTATAGCACTAACTGAGTAACCCTATGGTGGTTACCACATTGATGAATAACTAACACAATCAAACTTTGCATACATGTCGATGCAATGGTTTGACTTAGTTTTTATGTAATTAAATATCAATATAAATTATATTCTTTTAATTATAAAACCTTACATCAATATTTATTTAACGACTTAAAATGATAAAATATGAATTTATTACATTTATAAAAAAAAGTAAAATAAATAAACTACAATCAATGTTAATAATATAGATAGTGAAAAAAAAAGTCTAACGTGTCAGTTATAATAGAAAGAATGGAGTAAAAATTAGTGTCGAACTCTGTACTTAAAAATGAGAATTATAGTTTATAGAGAATTATATATCAATAAACTTTTTAAAAATTTGTAGATGTTATGCATGAGTGTTTGTTGTGACTTTAGTTGTCAAATAAATGATTTGTTTATAGGTTTAGTAAAAGTTTAAAAACTTATTACAATAATTTAGAGATTTCGCGTTTAGGAGTTCTGCAACAAAATATCATAGCAAATGAATTATATATAACATGTATAATTTTTTAAATAAGATATGGACGTTAGTGCTCCGTATTATATTTTTTAAATAAGATATGGTCAAAATAGTGAATTGGAGATCGTATGTAACACTTAACAAAGTGGAGGTAGTACTCCGTATTATATTTTTAAATAAGATATATAATTTATACACATTAGTATATTTGAGTGATAATCTACATTTAATATATAATCAAATATATCTTTTACTAATCCGTAATATAAACTTGACTTAAATATAAAAGATATGGACGGAGGAGGGCAGGATGAGATCCATGAAGAAACTTGAAAAGGTCATATCCCACAAGTATAATCTCAAGTTGAATTTTTCAGGATAAATAATTAGTTGATCTGAATTGAGTTTGATAATATATATTAGTGAGATTGACAACAGAGTACAATTAGCTTCAACATCATTAGGAATGGTGTTAGTAGGCATAGGAATAATGTGGGGAGGAAAAAAAATTTGGTTGAAGGAATAACCTGCTCTAATAAAGTTGTACGTGTGCTAATAAGGAAACCTAATTAAAATATAATGTACGGAGTATAAATTAACAAAATATACTCTCCTTGAATTAAGCAATCTAAAGTCAAATGATATGGACTAAATATATGTTGAAAATCCATGAATAATATTAATTGAGAAACAATATTAAGAAAACAAGATATTATCTCGGAGTATCTTTAATAATAAGATATTTGACAATTTTACATTTTACCAAAAAAAAAAAAAAAAAAAAAAAAAAAAAAAAAATTAAAAAAACCTAAAATAGGGGCACGTGACAACCATGGAGCTAGTGTACCTTGTTTTAGTATAGTACTAGATTAAACCCCGTGCAATGCACGGTTGTTAAATAATTCTAATGACAATAAATTTTACCAAAAATAATGGATATAAATATTATAAATAGACTTAGTAGTAAAAAGTATGAAATATTGTGAAATAAATTAATTAAACATATAATATAATAGTTATAATGGGCAATTTGATATTTAAGAACATTTATTTTAGATTTTATACAAACTAAAAGTCATAATTTAATTACAATAAGTTTTTTTTAGTAAGTGATTTTGGAGGGAAAACTTTTTACAATATTTTGCCAAGTGTTATCTAAGTTTCGCCTTTAGTATAATGTAATTGATTGATATAGATAGATTCTTTTGTTAAAATTTCAAACTCAGTCCCGACAAGCTCATCACTTTTATACGGATTTGAATATAGAGATTTGATGTTAAGATCTAGCTCAACCTAACTTGAATTTTGATCACGCCAAATTTATTATTTTTGCAGTCATCTTCAATTTTTTTTTTTTTTTTTTTTTTTTTTTTTTTTTTTTTTTTTTTTTTTTTTTTTTTTTTTAAGAGTAGCTTTATCTCAATTTGGCCCACTATGTGAAGCCAGTTTTCTTATTACATTCTCTTTAAAGAGTAACCACGAGTATTACGTTACTTAATTATTGTAGTCATTTTTCTATAATTTTGATGAAACAATAGATAATTCAAATCAAGAATAAGAAGCTGACAATTTAGGTTTTGTCATGCAGCATGCATGATGATTCGTTAGAATTGCTATAAAAAACAAGAGGTCTATCTCATCGTATTGTTATTTATCGGCAAGGTGTCAAGGTGATGCATCGTCTCTACATAGTGGCCAACTGGTCAAAAGTAGAGGTCAACAAGTCGTTTCGGTCAAAGCAAGCCCACGAAAAAGTATGTACGGAGTATATAATGTTCAGCCCACGAAATTTCGGTGTAACATACACTAACATATACTCATTCTGGGTTAAACTTAAAAATTTTTGAACATAAAATATCTTTAAGTTGTAAGAGTACTTTTTAAATTTTATTTAAACAATCTATTTTGACTTTAACATTATTCACATACATCATTTTAATAAATTTTTTTCTTTACAAATAAAATTAAATAAGTTAGGTGGTCAAATCAGCTGCGAAAGACTATTGCAGGATTGAAAAGGAAAGTGCTTTGAGCCTTTGATAGAAATTCCAGAAGGAGTGTATTGCTCATGTGGATACTTGTTAGAACCCTCTCAATGCGTATTTTTCAAGTATCAACGTTTTACAATTTAAACTTTTCAATAATTAAAGATATTATATGCCAAAGTTATGCATTGACAAAGGCCGGTCAAACTAACGGCCTATTCACATTTACTTAATTTCAGTTCAGTTCAGTTCAGTTCAATTCAGTTCAGTTCAATTCAGTTCAGCTCTTAATTTCCCTCTCTCATAAAATATTCATTTCAGCTCAGTTCAGTTCAGCTCCAATCAGTTCAATTCAGCTCAGCTCAGTTCAGTAAATGTGAACAGACCCTAAAGCCACTTAAATAAAAACTGAAGGAGTCATAAAGATAATATAATCATGTGGGACTAGAGATGAAAATACCCAACGGAGGATCCGACCACCCGGTCCATCCGCTTTATTAAACGGGTGAAATACCCGATTATATGGATGAGAGGCGGGTGACGGGTGAATCGGGTGATGGATCGGGTCGGATTCGGGTGGTGGTTAATCCCATCCGTCACCATCCATCCATCCGTTTAGTATTATAAATATTCTTATTTTTTAAAAATAAATATAAATATCTTATACATATATAATATTTGCATATTAGAAGTTGCATGGTATGATTATATTTTATTTTTTATGTTAATATTTGACATATCACAATTATTTTACAATAATTATTTTAATATTAAAGGGTCAAAATAGTTTTCTCAATTTTTTTTTTTATCTAAAATTAATTTTTATTCACCCACCCGTTTACCACCCGGCCCATCCGTTTCACCCGCGAATGATAGATGGATGGATTTCGAGTGATGTATTATGCGGGTGACGGATGGATCGGGTGAAACGGATGGATGCGGGTGACGGATGCGGGTGGAGCTCCACCCGATCCGAACCCGATCCATTTCCATCCCTATGTGGGACTTTGTTAGATTCGTCGCATTGTGTATTTTATCCAGTTTTAAATGTTAAGGACGGAGGGAATATAAAACATACATATTCTAAAAGCCACACAACTAATACAAGAATTTAATATTTTTTTAAATTTCAATTAGAAAGTAGTCCCTCTATTTTTGAAAGAATGTAACGTTTGGTGGTTTTACACGGTTAATAAGGAAAATAAGATAGTGAAAACCAATTATTAGATTTCACGTTTATCAAATAGTAAGATATTAAATTAATCTTGTAAATAGAAATATTTACATTGAAAATAAGTAAATATTTTTGTAAATATGAATATATAGTTGCATTGGGAGTATGTTAATATTTTGATAAATGAGAATAATTGCATGGTAAATATGTATGTATACATGTACAAAGCATCCACAAGACCACAATGGATAGCTACATCCCTTGTAATTTTGGGTTGGTACATCATTATTTCTCAAATTACATCATTTAAGCTACAAACTTCACAAACTACTACCTTTTGAGACAAAAAAAAAAAAAAAAAAGAAAAAAAAAAATCATAAACAACTTTAATTATTTAATGTGACAACACATGCTTTCATCATAGTTACAACCCTTATACCTCCACAATGATAAGCTACTAGTTTCAACTATTAAAAAATTGCAAGTAAGAATCTGTTTACTACCATTGTGGATGTTCTGAGAGAAATGTGTGGTGAATTAATGTTTCCCAAACTCAACCATTATATATTTGTGGCATAATATACCTACATGTTCATGCCCTACAATTAATTTAATTTCAACAACACTCGGTAATTTCTTAGTCATTGTAATGAGTAGCCACATGTGCCGCTCTTAACTTTCACCACACTAATACCACGTGAGGAAAAGTCCTCACGATTCTTCGTTCTTGTTTTGTATTCTTATTTTCACACGTCGTTTGAATAAAGAAATAAAGGCAAATACAAAACCTTAGTCAATTATAAATGTTACTTTTTTTACTTTTATTAGTTAGATGCTCCATTGTTGCATCCTTACTTCCTTGTTTATGTCATAAGCCCCAAGCTTCATTGTGCAAATCCAAAATCCGACTAGTCAATGTTATTGACTAACACTTATTCGGTGTTCATGAACAACTAAACAAGTGGCATTTTTAAATAGTTAAGTAATTTTTTTTTTAATTTTATTATTTGGACTAATCGGGTGTCGACACGTGTCAAGCAATTTGCTATATCAAATTAAGTGACCGGTTGGGACCATTAAAAAAGATCGGGGGGAGGGGGGTAAAGGTGAGATTATTTAAAAATAACCCAAAGGTGGGATTGTTTTTAGCGGACGATCCAAAGGTGAGGTTATTCCAGACAATTTTTTCTTTTGGTAATTATATCAGAAATCTTTGCCAGTCTAAATGTTTGAATATCTAATTTGTTAATTCCTGATGGTTATAAATCTTTGTTCAAATAAAACAGTGTCGAAAAACTATATCAAACGAACTAGTCCATAACATCATAGTATAAAATACTTTTATGTAATAATCTTATACTCCTTTTATCCTAAAATAATTAACCCTTTTAATTTTTTTTCACTATTCATACACTACCTTCATTAATTTTAATTCGTAACAAAGAGGTATTACTTGTGAGACATAAAAAATTCCTTTGTTATAACTATAAATTAATAGAGGTAGTACTAACTTAATAATAGTTTTATAAATAATGAATTAGAAACAAATTCTATCATGAAATATGTTGTTAAATAGATATTAAAACAAGGTACTCTGTATTAAATTAAAACGAAGTTTTATAATATCAATCTGCTTACATTTTTTACTCCGTACTAATATCTAATTCTATACTTTGTATATTTAAGGTCAAATTAATGCATTCACATTTGTTTTAAATTTAACTTTTGACAATAAATTAGAGACGAAAGAGTAGTACTTGTTTCAAGTAAATTAGGGAAATGAACTTGCATCTTCCATAATCCTACCGCAACACGGAAACTCTATATATAATCCGTACTTCCTATTTGGCTAGCTCCATCACTTTAAAACTTCTATAAATATCATTTTATAATTGTGAGAACGCATCATACAAGACTTACTCAGCTCGTGACGACGTAACCAAATATGGAAATGTTTTCATCACAATTTGGCTCCGGCCTCGCCGGTCTAATGTTCACATGGACAATCTACCGGCATTACTTCCCTCCCAAATTACATAAAACCATTAAGTATTTCACTTCCCGTTATACTCATAAATTGGCTAGTTATTTCTCCCCTTACCTCGATATCACCTTCGATGAGTACTCGAATCGATACACTCGAAACGAGGCCTACGATGCGATTCAAAGCTTCCTCGGCGACAAATCTTCAACAGAAGCTAAAAGTATGAACGCTAATTATGATGAAGATGCCAAGAGTTTGTTGATAAAATTGGGGAATAATGAAGAGATCATGGATGAATACAATGGTGTTCAAGTTTGGTGGTCTTTTGTTAAAAAGCATGTTAAACAAGCATCTAGCTACTCCAGAAATTCCAATGAAAAAAGGTTCAGATCCTTCCATATGTTTCAAGTTCTTTTTTAAATATCTGTCCTACGAATATACTCTTTTTAATAGGGGTGAAACTAATGCGGTTTCACTTTTTAATAGGGGTGAAACTAATGCGGTTTCAAATCGAACCAAATCGCAAATCAAATTGAATTAGAAATGCGGTGTGGTTTTTTTTCTAATATGGTTTGGTGTGGTTTGAGGAATCCCAAAACCGAATTAATATGGTTTGGTTTCGGTTTTAAATTTTGAAAAACCAAAAACAAAATCCAAGTCGAATTATAACCCATATCCAAAGTTTAGCCTAGCCCAATACTAATTTCTACCTTACATAAGCCAAAAACTACTATCTCCGTTAAATATTAGTTGCAACTTTGGAATATTTTATATCTCTCAAATAATACTCAAAGTTGCAACTAATATTTAACGGAGATAGTAATAAAATTTGTGTTTTTTTATGTCCTAGAATGTCGAACAATGTGGGGATGTTAGAGTGAAAGACTAGATAGATGGAGCAAAAAGGAAGAGGATGAAAAATTTCGATGTGGTTCAATTTTCTTTTGAAAAACCGAATTTAAAACAACTTGGTTTAGTTCGGTTTCAATATTAAAATGGTGCGGTGTGGTTTGAAAAATCCCAAAACTGAATTAATGTGATTTAATTTCAATTTGAGCTATAAACCATACCACAAACCGAACTTTCACCCTACTTTTTAATAAGCAATTTTCCTCTGTTTCATTTTACTTCTTTTTTTGACCAAAAAACTGAGGGATTATATTTTGTAGTTTTTGGATGACAACCAATTGCTGTGTAATCTTCTTTATCATCCCATTTCTATCCAATAGTTGACGTATATCAAGTTTTGGTTTTATTATACTACTAGTAAGAAAAATTGTACTATAGTACCCCACATGGGTTGAACTTGAACACTTTGGCATTTGAGGGAAAATGATAAGGGATTTTCATCCTTAGTGGGGATTATACCCCCCCAAACTCAAGATTTAAAAGTACCATCCTTGCCATTAGGCTTTATAAACTCAAGATTTAGGGGAGGTTAATGTTTTGGTTTTATTTCAAATTTTTAATAGCAAAATTGAAGGTAATATTGCCTTGTGGTCTTGTGGGTTTTTGTTAGATTAGTTATTTGGTTAAATTTTACAATATCAATATAATTTATTAATGTACAATTTTAATACTAACTGTCATAACTTGTTCATTTGTTAGAGTAAAATAATTATCTCCTGAAATTATTTGCCAAGTCATGTGAGTGGTCTGTGATCTAATCAACTACTATATATATATATTTTTTTTTTCATTTATCACATTGATATGAATTCACATGATTATAGTATGTCACTCAAGTTTGTTTAAAAAAAAAAACAGAGCTATGACTTCATTATTTTACTAACAATGTTGTGAATTCAAACAGACACTACACGTTGGTGTTTCATGCCAAGCACAGAAAGTTTATAATGGACAAGTATTTACCATATGCTCTAGAAGAAGGTGAGACGATAACAAATCGAAACAGGAAGCGAAAGCTGTATACAAATGGAGATGAAAGAGACATCTGGGATAACTACATTGATTTCAAACACCCTGCAAGATTTGGGATGTTGGCAATGGAGGAGGCTAAGAAACAAATGATCCTCGAGGACTTACAATGGTTTAAGGGTGCGAAAGACTACTACACGCAAATTGGAAAGCCATGGAAACGGGGTTACCTTCTATATGGTCCCCCTGGAACAGGAAAATCAACACTAGTAGCAGCCATGGCTAATCTCCTAGACTACGACATCTACGATCTTGAATTGACAGCGGTTAAGAATAACAAGCAATTGAGAAGGCTACTAATCGAAACGACTTGTAAGTCCATCATTCTGATCGAAGATATAGATTGTTCATTGGAGTTGACAGGACAAAGAACAGAGAAAAAAGAAGGGGATGAAGAAAAGGCCGGCCAAAAAGACCCTTTGAAGGATAAAACTGTAGGAGAAAAAGAAGCAAAAGACAAAAAGAAGAAAGGAAGTGATGTAACTTTGTCTGGTTTATTAAACTTTATTGATGGAATTTGGTCAGCTTGTGGAGAAGAGAGGATCATCGTGTTTACGACTAACCATGTGGACAAACTCGATCCTGCTCTAATTCGGCCTGGTAGAATGGACTTGCACATCGAGTTGTCTTACTGTCGATATGAAGCATTCAAGATGTTGGCTAAGAATTATCTACGGCTTGAATCACATCCTTTGTTCGAAACCATTGGGGCGTTGCTGGAGGAAATAGATGTTACACCAGCTGATGTAGCTGAAAATATTATGCCTAGATCAATCAAGACTACTACTGCTGAGGATTGTTTAAGGAAATTAGTTGGGTACCTTGAGAAGGCAAAGCAAGGAAAGAAGTTGAAATCTGAACAAGAACTTGTGTTGAAAGGTGAAGAGAAGTCAGCATAGGGGGAAATATCCGGTGAAAAGAAAATCATCTGAGAAAATAACATACATTTATTATGAGTAAATCAATTGTATTAATTTAATTAGTGAACAACAAATCATTTAATCATCAAGTTGATTTGATAATCAATCACTATAGAAAACATACAGTGGGGAAATCAAATCAAATGTAACAAGTATATGAAAACATAGTACACCAGGGTGTACCATGAGTATGGTACACACTGAATTAAACAATGTGTTGCATGATGTCAGTTTTTCAAATATTTTTAAATCCTTTCCACAATTTATGGGACTCATGCGTGATATTCTCTGTATTACATAACTTCCAAAATTAAATTTAACTATTTTTTCATTTTTGAATTTAGAGGGAAGTTTATGGAGAATTTTATAGAAAAAGAAATACAGAGCAAAATAATGTCATACTATTCTAAATTTCGCCATGATATACTAGATTTGTTAATGATGCTAAAGATAGTGATGATATCCACAATAGTGGTGAATTTGAGGACATTATTGTATCATAAAAGGTAATTTAACTTTTTTTATATGATTTTCATTTCAGAATTTTGCTTATTATGTGTAGACACCTACTTTTGGCCTCCTGTCCCGACAGGCAATGCAATGACGATAAATAAAACCATCTTCGTGTTGGATCGAAGTGAAGAATGCTTATGGATAACTAGTTAAACCACAAAACACAAAAGACTAGCCCAAACCAAGAAACAAAGCCAAATAAAGTCCAATTAATTAAATCCGATCATAATTAGGCTTAAGGCCGTACTTAAAACCCAATAATGACGGATTTAGGAGCGCCTAGGTCAAAATAAGCGCTACCACAGAAAATAACGCGCGCATCTCAAGGAGTCGCGCTGGGTTGGCGCGCGCAACTAATTTAGTTGCGCGTGACACTTAGCGCAACTTCCAGAGTTGCGCTCGTGAAAGATTCAGAATTTCAGAAAATTGGAAAATTGAATCTTGCCATAAAGCCGCACGCAAGACAATTAGTTGCGCTGCCTATAGCAGCGCAGCTCAATCACTTGCGCGGGGTGGTCGCGCGCAACTAATCCAGTTGCGCGCGATACCTGCTGCGGCAGAATGTTCAAAACCCTAAACCTACTCATTCCCTATAAATAGAGGCTTAATCCGAGGCTTAAACAGACATAAATTAACCCTAAACTCTGGCGAAAAAACTTGTGAACTTGTGCTACCTAACCCCTCTTGTCCTAAACACTCACCCCTTTGATATTTTGTTACTACGGTGGAGGTTCCTCAACAAGAAGGAGTCCATAAGTGTTCTAAACGGAGATCTAGCAAAGAGAAGTGGTAAATTCCCGAGCACTTAGATAAATCATTTTTATTTCCTTGTTTAAAAGAACTTTAATTAATTAATTAGTGTTGCTTGATCACTTTAAAAGGTTTAATTAATCAATTCCACATAGTATCTTGCGTTAAATAAGCTTAGAATTGAATAATTAATTGTTGGTTGATACTTAAGCCAAGGCGAATATTGTTTATTTCTTGTCATAATCACGAATTTGATTAAATAAAGAATAACGACGTTGCAATGTAATTCCTACGTGAATTAATATGTGTAAATAAAATCAACTAACTTAGTTTTAGGTATCGCGTTGCATATATTGTTTGGTGATGAAATTGTAAAAAAGGAAGAGCTAGTAGAGACCGTACTAGGGCTAGAATAGCGATTCCCCTCTAAAGGGAACGTTATTTTAGTACCCTCGCTCCCGAACTCATTTCTGGTTTATGTAGACCAATTTGGGCATGGGTAAACTTACGATTCGCGCTAATTATTCCATGAACTCCTCATGGAAGAAAGGCATGAACGAGGTTTATGAATTTTCCCAAAACTCATTGGCGACTCCTACTTGTTTCTTATAAAAAAAGCGTAATGATAGAATCAATTCTAATTCAAGGTCCCCCAAACAGCCAGGAATTCAAATCCTATTATACCTTAACAAGTGTAAAGTCCTAGGCTTTTAAATGGCCATGGGCATCTAAGGAAGGACCCCCTTATGATGGGATCACCCTCCTTACAGTGGCGACTCCACCGGGGACTTAGAGGTTACAAGATTAGTTCTTAGTTATGGTCCAAGGTTTCCAACATTAGGTTGCCTATGGGTTGTAACGGGAATTAACTTGGATAATCTCTAGTTAGAGAGCGAGACTTGAACGCATAATATATTCCTTTTGCACAAAAGTAAAAACCAAACAAGCAACATTGCATCATGCATAAGCATAGCACACTTTAACCATTGGGGATTGGCTCATTGATTAGGGGCTGCCAACATTAGGCTTCTATCCCGAAATCAATAACAAGCATCCCACCCATATCGCCAACAAAATGTTGGGAGGGCTATGTCATGGGTCAATACGTTGAGTGATTGATTCGTGCATCGTCTCTTAAGATATGGAACCCTTGGACACCCAAGCCTTGACCTTAGAATGACATTGTATGCTTTGACGGTTCCTTTTATGTGCTTATGTGACTACATGAATATGTGCTTCGTGTCTAATCTAACTAATTCCAACTTGTTACCTAAAGATATAATAAAAAAAAATTGCAAAAATTGTGGTTCGACAAAAGAAAAAAAAAAAAGAGTTCTTTTTATCGTTCTTTTTGCGTTTTCGCAAAAAAAAAAAAAAAGAAAAAATAAACGCATGTGGATGCACTTTCCACCTTAGCGCAAGACGGAAAATTACGCGCGATACTATTTTTTATTATAATGATTCGTTTACGTACTTTATAATCGAACTAATAACATTACTTCTTATGAGGTTCGTCATTAGAAGTTCGCATCCCTTAATAGGACGTCATCAATATGTCTATTCTTAAATGTGCCTATTTCGTGTTCATCATGTTTTAGTTGTAATTGATCAACCTTGATTTAAAAGTATAATTTATTTATATCTTCTATGGTTTAAAAAGAAAATCCCGAGAACCTTACTTGGGATGTTTGCTTCACAGACAAAAAAAAAAGAGAGAGAGAGAAGAACGAAAAAATTGTTCTTTTGAAAAAAAAAAAAAAAGTATGATACAAAATTTTTTTATTATTATAATTCTCAAAACAAAAGAGAGAAGATAATGAATGATAAAACCGAGAAAATGATTATTTCTTGGATTTTACATTCGGAGGCCATCATTCTTTTTAAGCAAATAGTAAAATATTATCCTTTAAAGATGAACAATATGAGAATCATAATTGAAAAAAAAAAATGATATAGATCTCTATTGCAATCTAAGTGATCAACAAATAGCATAGTATATTTGATCATTTTAAGGAGTATGTTCGGGTTGATTAATATTCCTAAAATTTGATGAGCATTTTCAATCCAACTTTCTTGTCTTTCTCTTCTACCTTTTTCGAAAACAATTCATTTAAAGTAAAATCCTTAGATGATTACCTTGTTGAAGTCAACACAAATCATGACATTCCATTAATGATTGTTCGTGAATTTTTTGACATTCTTCATCAACAAACTTGCTAACTCAGGGAATAAGAAGGCATGACCCATAGATTCGTTTGCAGACAGGCACCATGGGCATACATCAGAATCAGCCATGTGTCTATGGAACAAAAGCTCAAGGGTGGGAAGAGAATTTGTACACGCACGCCATAAAAATTGCTTCACCTTTGGAATTGTCTCAAGATTCCAAATTACTACCCATACATTATGAAACTCATCAAGGTTACAAGATTTCCCAATAAGATACGCGGTCTTAACCGAGTATACACCATCATTCGAAAAGGCCCAAGTCAGCTGGTCCTCGAGGGAACGAATGCTAACAGGGATTTGCATAATACAATTTAAATCACGGCTTTTGAAATTGGCAGCAAGAAGCTCAAAATTCCAATCTTTGGTATGTTCATCGATTAATTCACTTACCTTTGCAAGACCATCCACCCTTTGTGATAAGATGTATTTCCCATGTTCATCAGCCACCCAAGGGTCGGAGTAAATATCAATCATCTTGCCATCTCCAACCCTCCAAATGAGCCCCTGCTTCACAAGTGCTTTAGCACTCCAAATACTACGCCAAGCATAACTTCCATTCAACCCCAAGGAGGACTCAAGATATTCACATTGAGGGTAGTATTTTCCTTTCATAACACGGCCCAAAAGAGAATCCGGGGAAGAGATGAGTCTCCAAGCTTGTTTTCCCAGTAAGGCGTCATTGAACACTGCCATATCTCTAAAACCATGACCTCCGAGACATTTGGGCTGGCAAAGATGATCCCAACTTAGCTAATGCATCTTTCGACGAAGCTCTGTGTCACCCCACCAAAACTTTGCTACCATGGATCTAATGTCATCAATTACGCTTATAGGAATTTTAAAGACTTCCATAAGGTAAGTGGCCGAGTATGGCTTGAATAACTGATTTAATCAACACCTCCTTGGCAACTCTAGATATTAGCTTTTCCTTCCACCCATTCAACTTTTTCCAAATTATGTCTTTCAAGGCAGCAAAAATCAATCTCTTCGATCTCCCCAAAATTGTTAGTATTCCTAGATATTTCTCATGTTTGTTAACCAATCGCATTCCAAGCATCTGAATCAACTCATCCTGCTTCGACTCACACACACCTTTGCTAAATGAGACCTCCGATTTTTCATTGTTAATTTTCTGCCCGGAAGCTGCTTCATATACGTTGAGTGTATCAACTATCTGTGAGAATTCCTCTCAGTTAGCTTGAGCAAAGAGAAGACTGTCGTCTGCAAAGAACAAGTGAGTGATTCTCGGACCATTCCTGCTAGCACCCGCTCCATGGACAAATCTGTGATCCGAGGCCTTTTTAATCAAGGCAGAGAAAGCGTCTGCAATGATTATAAAAAGGTAAGGGGATAGTGGATCCCCTTGCCGGAGGCCTCAGGAAGGAAAAACTTTACCACAAACGCTCCCGTTGATAATAAAGGAGTATGAAACCGTAGTAACACAACTCATTACCATTCAGACCCAAGATTCTGCAAACCCCACTTTGAGAAGAAGTTTCTCCAGAAAAAAAACCACTCCACCCTGTCATACGCTTTACTCATGTCTAGTTTCATAGCGATAGTACCTTTTCGGCTCGTACTTTGCTTCTTCATAGTATGAAATAGCTCCATAGCAATCAAGGCATTGTCAGTTATCAATCTTCCCGGAACAAAAGCACTCTAATTTTCCGAGATAACATTTGGCAGAATTTCCTTCAAACGCATGACAATAACCGTCGAAGCAATATTATGTAACACATTATATAGAGCAATCGGTCTAAACTCAGACATTAGAGTGGGAGAGTTCACCTCCGGAATGAGAGCAAAGTTTGTATTATCCACTAAATCAGGGGGAACATCACCATCAAGAATCTTCTTGACCTGAACAAAGACCACATCTCCTACAACATGCCAAATTTTTTGGTAGAAGATAGCATGGAGTCCATTCGGTCCTGGCGCCTTACAAGGATGCATAGTACAAATCGCTGCAAAAACCTCTTCCTTGTTACATGGCTTGGTGAGTAGTTCATTGGCAGCCGAATCAATAGAAGAATACACAACCGCCAACACTTTCTCACAATCGTCAAATGATGGTCCTGAAGAAGAAAACAAGTTAGCATAAAAATTTTCAACAATTTTCTCGATGTCCTCCTCATGCGTACATCACACACATTCGAATCAAAGAGGCCCTTGATCTCATTGCGTTTTCTTCTATGTGATGCCTTGTGTTGAAGTATTTGGTGTTACGGCCCCCATTTTTAATCTCAGAAGCTCTAGACCTGAGATACCAACATGCCTCCTGTATCTCCAAAAGGTCATCAAGTTTTTTCTCCAAAACCGCTCTTAGCTCAATGTTGGCCGTGGAAACCCCCTAACTTTAGACCTCCCCTAACTGTTTATCAGCTTCATCAATTTTATTATCAAGGTCGGAAATTTTTCACCACTCCATTTCTTGAGAGCTTCCAGAGCTAGGCCTAGCCGAACCTTCACAGACATACCAGCAGCTCCATCCTAGGTCTTTTTAACTGAGTCCATACAAGTAGGGTCAAGAAGCCAAGCAGTCTCGAAGCGCAAGGGTTTCTTACCCTTTTTCTTCTTATTTTAGCATGGTACAGTCGTAACAAAATCGGTGAATGGTCCAATTTGTACCACACCAGGTTTTCCACATCAACATTTGGAAATAAGGTATGCCAAGCACTGTTACTGCAATAACGGTCCAGCCATTCTCTGATGATGGTTTGCTTAGTTAACCCCGTTCCCATGTAAACTGCTGGCCCCCACTCCCAAGATCATGCAAATTACAGTCACAAAGAGCCTCTCTAAAGTCATCAATACCTCTTCTCTCATTATTTGCACCTCCCTCCTTTTCATCATGGCTTAAAATCTCATTGAAGTCCCCTCCAATTAGAAAAGGGCCACTATAAGAATCACATAAATTTCGAAGGAGCTGCCAAGTCTTGTGTTTGTTTACTATTTCTGGCCATCCATAAATTCCAATAAAATGCCACACCACCTCATCCCCATCCATAATGTCACCACAAATATGGTTATTAGAAAAATAAACTAAAGAAAAATCAAGTTTGTCTTTATTCCAATATATACACAAGCCACCCGACAAACCAATACTAATAACACCAAAAGCATTATCAAAACCCAAGCGAGTTTTGTGATTTTTGGACTCACCTTTATTTATTTTTGTCTTTGAGCTAAAAAGTAAGTCCGGGATAAAATTTCGGCACTACCTTCGAAGTGCATTGACTGCACGAGGGTTGCCCGTACCTCGGCAGTTCCAACACATAAGATTCATTGTTCTTCACGGGGTTAGAGGGTCCCAACTCCCGCTACATGGAGATTAGAGTGCTCCACACTGCCATAATCAATAGGAGCCATCATACTTCCTGCCAAATTTGAAGCCCCACCTTGAGCTTCGCTCTTCCCACTAAATCTCATTTTAGCTTTTTTAATCCCTCCCCCCATAAGCTCATCCTCCTTACAGGTCTCACTCTCCATCTATCCCCTCTTCGTCCGCACCTTCACTAAACTAGTATGTTCCGAGGTCTCCATAAAGTCCCCACTCCCCTCATGATTTTTATTTTCAGCCCTCTTCCACGTCTTCCTCAAATTCTTTCCCTCCTCCCCCCTATATTTTTCCACCCAAAGCACTCTCTCTTCCCTTACTACTCTCCTTCACAACCTCCTGGTCAACATCTTTCCCCGCCGAAAGCAAAGCACCTTCAGTTTGCACCTTCACTAGGATAGGTCGAAGGACCACGTTGTTTCTACTTCCCTCTACAACATCACTCAATGTAGCCTCTTGTTCTTTCGGTATAGGAGATTCAGGTCTAGCAGAAGAGAATTGAAGCTTACGAGCAACACTCGGGGGCCCAAGTCTGATGGCGTGAGGATTGCTGTAGGAAATTCGATAAACATGCTTCTTACTTGATAAGTTTTCTACCCATTTGCTCTCCTTCTCCCTATCCACCAAAAGAGAATGTGAGCGTTGATGCGGTGAGGCCACCAAAAAGGGACCATATTGGAACACCAAAGCCCCCTTTCCTGCTTCTTGTTCTTGCTCAAGACAATCCTTATCGATATGCCCTAATAGACCACAGTAATAACAAAAATCTTCAAGTCTTTCATATTTGAACCCTATCCACTTTGTTCATTCAGAATTAACCGCAACCTTGATTCCACGTCGTAGAGGCTTCAAGATGTCTAGTATGACCTTTACTCGCATACATTCCTCCTACCCAACCGGGTCAGAGTCATCGAACTCTAGAAATTCTCCAATAGCTTCACCCACATCTCGTGCAAAGGCTGTATTTCGACGACTAAACGAAACATCAAGTAAGCGAATCCAGAAATGCGACTTATCAAAGATTATGTCAGATGACTATTCGTCACCATAAATAGATTTAAGCATGAGCATTTGCTGATCAAAAGATCATGGTCGCTGTAGACACCTAATTGTGTCTCCCCAAAACCAAACCCATTGATAAGTACCTTTCACGTCATTTGATTTATCGAACGAAGTGAAAGTGTGGAAAGTCTTGTGATGCGGTGGTTTTAATAAAAATAATTCTTCTTTTTGTTTTCAAAAATATACTCTATTTATTGGAAATATCTAGTCCAATTTAGTTTGGTCCGTAATAAAGGTCTAATAATAGTATAGTTGGATTGGGCTCACAAAGAGCTTTCCAACGATATATTATAAGCCCAATTCCAATGAATAATGAGGAAGTTATGGCCAAAATACTAAATTGGGCCTGAAATGGTTTTATGGCCCTATGATCTAGTGGAGGGCCCATTAATTAATATTCCTAAATTTATTAGGATTGATTTTAGTCTTCTAGAATAATCTAGAAGGTTTTTTTTGAGTTCTAATGAGATTAGGATTAATAATTATATCTTTTATGAAAATAAAGATTCCATTTGGATTAAAACAAGTGTTTTTAAAGAGATTAAATCTGATTTTCAAAGATAAGTACGGACGTTGTTAATCGAATTTAATTAGATTAAGGATTCCATACAGGTTTTTAGAAAACGCGTGAATCAGCGTGTAACGACAAAGCTAGAGCTGAATGACAAGCCTGTCGCGCCGCGACAAGGCTGTCACGTCGCGCTGAAGCCTTTCGCGCCGCGACAAGGCTGTCGCGTCGCGCTGGACCCTGTCGCGCATCGACAAGGCTGACGTGTCGTGCTGGACTCTGTCGCGCGGTGACAAGGCTTTCGCGTCGCGCTGGACTATGTCGTTCTTCCATAGAGGCAATTTTACTCCTAATAGGATTCGGTCTTTTACTGATCGTTTCCGGGTTATTTTCTCTATAAATAGGGTCGTATTTCCCCGTTTTTAATCATCAATAATATTCTGTTCTCTTCTCACTCAAGCTAATAGCTTTTCTTTCTTCCTTTTCTGAGCCTAGCCTTTTACAAATACAATACCGCATTCACGAGACTTAGACACACCTAGCCAAGTTCGAAGTTGCCTTCGAGCTAGACGTGAAAGGTTGATAATTTCTGAGGGTTTGGTCCCAAATCCCTATTTCAATTATTTAAATTAATTGTTTGATTTAATATTTTCCTTGAAGTTACTAACGTGTGTATTGTTTTGATAGAAAGATATACGAGGCATTGAAGGAACTAATTTAATCACTTAATTATTCTTTTGATATAGAAATCATGCTTAGATTATTTTAATTCCTAGTATCATGTTAGGATGTTATTTATTGCTTTCTAGTATCATGTTTAGGTTGCTTCCTATTTCTTCTATCATGTTAGGGCTAAAGTTTTGATCTTTAATGTTTAGTGACATGCTAGGGTTTGTTATTAATCTTGTTAGTATCATGCCTGAGATCTTGTTAATAATATTATTATGCTTTATTGAGATTGATTATTATGATTATGATGATTGTTGTTATTATTGTTGCTTGATATATTATTGTTATTGCTTGATCGCGCCCTCTCTTGCAGGATTAAAGGGAATTTGTACTTGTAATCACGCTTAATAAGTTAATTAATAATCTTGTTTAGGCTAATTTTATTATAATTCAAGTGATCGCCAATAATAGATTTGTTTGTGCATTAATATTCAACCAACATAGATTCAACAGGTTTAGGATTAACCTATTGATTGTATTTTAGTCAGAAAGCGCACATGAATATGAGAAGAATAAAGTAGAGGCCTATTTTTGGGGCATGTTCAATCTCTTTTAGGTTGGATTTTGTACCTTCATCCCCGAATATCCAGTCATGGTTGCAGACCACTATGGAGTTAGCGATCTCATGGATCGTGAAGGGGTGTACCTTCACCTTGTGAACGGTTTACAAGTTCCTAAAACTTGTTGGCGACTCTTTTGCTCTAGCTTCCTTCCCTTTAGACGCCACCATACTTAAGTGTATGATCACAGTGGGGCTCAAGTGTGGGATGCTTGAAATATTCTAGTGAAGATTCTTTTCCTAAAATCCCAACTGGTCGTGGTTTTTCTCCTTGATTAGGGCCAAGGAGTTTTCCACGTAAAATCTCTCTTGCACTTTCAGCTCCTTTAGCTTACTTAATTTTATTTCCGCAAAAAGTTTGACAAATTGTTCATACTACAGTACAACCCCCCTTCTTATAGTATTAATGTGTTCCTGGTCGAGGGCTTAATGCACAATCTGCTCAGTATATCACAATTTTGTGATAAAGGAAACTCTGTAAGTTTTACTTTTGATTCTTGCAACATCATCAACAACAGGTCAGGAAAGGTTGTTCTAGAAGGAACAAGAAGAGGGAATACATATACTGTTGACCTCAACTCAATCCCAAGGAACAACCTTACATGTTTGGGTGTTTTTGAAGATGATCCTCTACTATGGCATAAACGTTTTGGGCATGCTAGCTTTTCATTACTCGACAAACTGAGGTCAAGGAACTTGGTTGTGGGACTCCCTATAATTATGTTCCTACAGAACAAAGTTTGTAATGCATGTGTGAAAGGCAAGCATATTCGTTCAATTGAAGAAAATGGTGAGCACCACAAAACCTCTTGAATTAATCCATATGGATATGTGTGGTCCCATGAGGATTCAAAGCAGGAGTGGCAAGAAATATGTGTTGGTTATTATTGATGATTATTCCAGATTCACTTGGGTTATTTTTCTTGCTAGTAAAGATGAAACTTTTAACGAGTTTGTTGCTTTTGCCAAGAAAATACAGAAAATCAGTGTTCACTCCATAATCCATCTCAGATCATATCACAGAACTAACTTTGAGAACTCCAAGTTCGATAAGTTTTGTAGGGAAAATGGTATGAATCATAAATTCTCAGCTCCAAGGACTCCCCAACAGAATGGAGTTGTGGAAATCGAACCCTTGAGGAAATGGCAAGGACCATGCTGATTACAAGTGGACTACCAAGGAACTTCTAGGCGGAAGCCGTGAATACAGCATGTTACATTCTTAACAGAGTAACAATCTGAAGCATCATCAACAAAACTCCCTATGAACTGTTCAGGGGAAGGAAGCCAAACATATCTCATCTTAAAACCTTTGGTTATAAGTGCTTTGTACATAATAATGGTAAGAAAAACCTAGGCAAATTGGATGAAAGAAGGGAAGAGGCTATATTTTTAGGATATGCCTCTGATAGCAAAGCTTACAGAGTTTACAATAAAAGTTCAATGTGTGTTGAGGAAAGCATTCACATAATCTTTGATGAAGTTAACCAGTTTGTGAGTGTGCAAGAACAAGAAGAAGATAATGATTTTGAAATTGGATTGATAAGAGACAAGGATGAAGAAGAAGTTCATAAGCAAACCAGAGAAGAGAAACCTACTCCTGAACAAGATCAACATGCAAATGAAGAAGTTCCTCAACAAGATGAACAGGTCAATAAGGAACCAGCAAATGAAGAAGAAGCAGAAGGAATAGAACAAGAAGCTCCTCAAATTGGAGTTCTAGTAAGAGAATTTCAACCTAGGTCGTTCAAGTATCAAATTTCTCATCCTACTGATCTCATCATCAGTGACATTGGGAGAGGAACTCAAACAAGATCGCAAATGAGGAACTTCTGTGCGTTTCATGCATTTCTACCCATCTTAGAGCCTCGAAATCATCAAGAAGCCTTGGGAGATGCTGATTGGACCATAGCTATGCAAGAAGAGCTGAATGAGTTCGAGAGAAACAAAGTATGGCACCTTCAGCCAAAGCCAAAGAACAAGAAAATAATTGGGCTCAAATGGGTGTACAGGAACAAGCTAGATGAGTATGGCACCTTGAGCCAAAGCCAAAGAACAAGAAAATAATTGGGCTCAAATGGGTGTACAGGAACAAGCTGGATGAGTATGACACTATAATAAAGAACAAGGCTAGATTGGTTGTGAAGGGATACAACCAACAAGAAGGTATTGATTTCGATGAAACCTTTGCTCCATTAGCTAGATTAGAAGCTATTAGAATATTAGTAGATTTTGCTTCATTTATGGGTTTCAAGCTTTACATGGATGTGAAATGTGTTTTTCTTAATGGTTTCTTAAATGAGGAATTTTTTGTTGAACAACCTCCAGGTTTCGAAAATCTAAAATTTTCAAATCATGTCTTTAAGCTTGATAAAGCTCTCAATGGGCTTAAGCAAGCTTTAAGAGCCTGGTATGAAAGGCTTTCAAAGTTCCTACTGAAAAATGATTTCAAAAGAGGAAAATTTGATAAAACTCTTTTTCTTAAATCTTGAGGAACTGATCTTTTAGTTGTTCACATCTATGTAGATGATATTATATTTGGAGCAACTAACAGTGTTTTGTGCAAGTACTTTGCTGAGCTAATGGGTGGTGAATTTGAGATGAGTATGATGGGTAAATCAAACTTCTTCCTTAGACTTCAAATAAAGCAAACATCAAAAGGAATTATGATTCACCGGCAGAAGTATGTCAAGGAACTTCTGAAAAAGTATAACATGGAGAATGCCAAGACAAATCACACACCCCGGGAACAGCAACGAGACTTGATGAGGATCCACAAGGAACAAGCGTGGATCAAACTACTTACAAAGGTATGATTGGTTCTTTGTTATATCTAACAGCCTGTAGGCCTGACATTTCCTTTAGTGTTAGATTGTGTGCAAGATTTCAGTCTAATCCTAAGGAATCACATCTAACGGCTGTTAAAAGAATCCTGAGATACCTAAAAGGAACAGATGACCTGTGTCTGTTCTATCCTAGAAGTGATGACTTTATGCTTAGAGGATTCACAGATGCTGACTATGTTGGTGACTTAGTCAATAGGAAAAGCACCTCAAGTATGATTCAGTTCCTTAGCTCTTGTCTAGTTTCTTGGGGTTCCAAGAAACAAAATATTGTTGCATTGTTTACTGCAGAGGCTGAGTATGTAGCAGGTGATGCATGTTGTTCTCAAGTCTTATGGATTAAACAACAGTTACGTGACTTTGGTATGAAATTTGATTGCATTACTATCTACTGTGATAATACTAGTGCAATTTGCATATCTAAAGATCCACTCCATCATTCTAGAGTCAAGCATATTCATATAAGGCATCATTTCCTTAAGGATAATGTTGAAAAGGGTTTGATTAAATTAGATTTATGCCAAACTGACAATCAAATTGCAGATATTTTAACAAAACCCTTGAATAGAGAAAGGCATGAGAAGATGAGAATAAAACTTAGGATGATTAAGTTAAACTAAGAAAAATGCATCAAGTTCCCTCAAGTATGAAACTCAAACTAACGTGCTTAAACATTGTATACTGTGCACAAGTGTTATATGTTTAATTACATAGTTGAGACAAGTCTGTGAGCAGGAACAATATTTGTTAAGGCATGTTAACTTGAAAGGCATAGACTATGAAAGTCCTTAATTGATTGCATGAGCCTTGTTGAGTACCATGTTGCATTTACAAGTGTTCCTTACTGAAAATTCAAAAGATAATACTCTTGTGTTTAACTAACTTTTGAAATTCCTATTTTTTTCTCTCTAAACATAATTTCTGATGAATGCATCTAATATTAATCTCTATCTTTTGTTCAAAAAGTTACCCACATGCACTTATCTCATAAAACACGGTTTACATTTCCCTAAGCAATAAATAGAGTGTCAAATCATCTTAATTCAATTCACCTACTCCAAACAACACCTCACAAATTCACCTCACCAAGTTACCTCCACCATAAAAAGGATGTCAGCCTCACCAAAATTTACACCACTCAAAAATCACCCTCTCACTCCCCACTCAGATTGAAACTTCTCTCCCATGGATACTTCACCAAAAACCCTAGCTGAAACCGAAGCAAACCCAACCACAATTTAAGATACCACCATGGAAATCCTTCCGGAAAACTCAGTCAAAGAAATCCCTGAGCCTCAAAAGAACGAATCAACCACCGAATCCCATTCTTCTCGCAAAAGGAAAGCCAATGACATGCAAGAAGAAGAGGAAAGTGTTCCAAAAATAGGTGTCAAATATCGAGACAAACCTGCTGTCATGAAAAGGCAAGAGAAGATAGCTGAACATTTTATGACAGGTTTGGCACTCAATTTATCTTGGTGTAGATCTGTAAAATTGTATGAATTGCTTGATTTGCTTGAATTTCAAAATTGGGTAAATTTGTTGAGTGAATGTTTTAATCGAAGTATGTATGTTTATTCTATGAAAGATTTTTGCAAAAGCTTTAAGTATTCTAAGGGTACTATTCGTAGCATGGTTTATGGGAAGGAAATTGAGTTTGATGCGGTGTATTTGGCTGAGTTGTTTGATGTGCCGAATGCTAGATATGACTTGTATTTCAAAACCAATGTCATTAGAAACCCCCTTTCTGATACTAATATTGATGAAATTGTGGAGCATCTTGGAGGTGACCCTGAGAAAACCTACATAAATCACAATGACCTTACCCCTCTTGAAAAATTCCTAATAAAATTTGTGTTTAATAACATAATCCCTCACTCTCAAAAGAGAGATAGTGCCAACAAACTTGATGCAACCCTGATCTACTGCCTAGCCCGAAAAATACCTATCAATTTCCCCTTTATCATGGTCCAACACCCTACCCACTGTGTTCCAAAAGGATGGAAGGTTGGATATGGAAACCTACTCACTTATGTCTTTGAAAGCTTTGGCATTTCTTTTGCCAAGAAAGAGCCCCTACCTCTCAAAAACACTGAATACATACAGCCTATTTTCCTTGAAAATCATAAATTGAAGGTTGTGGGTGGATGTTTTAAAGTAGTGCAAGAAGAAAAAGAAAAGAGGCCAAAAGAAGTGAGTGTTGTAGTTGAGGGGGAAGTCAATGATGAGAAGGAAGTAGGGGTGATTGAGAAGGTTGTCCAGGATATACAAGATGAGGGGGAGCAGAAGGAAGAGGAAAAGAAGGAAGTAGGGGAAGTGCTGGAAACAGGGGGAAGGAAGAAAAGGAAGAGCTTGAGGTTGCTGAAAAAGAAGGAAAATCCATCTCCAGTGTGCATTGATCTTTCTGGTGCCCAGGAGGATTTATAGAAGCTTCCTAGTACTCCTACTTCTATCAAACATGCATCTGCAGGGTTCGCAACTGAGGAAAGCTTGAAGGAGGTGAAAGGACTCCTCCAGAAAGTGCTCAAGGAACAGGAGAAGTCTCAGGCAGAGATGAAGGATTTGAAGAAGAGCGTCCTCACTCTAGATGCAGATATGAAGAAGCTGGTCACAAGGACAGAGAAGGGCAGAGTATCCACTGTCAAGGACATTGTGTCCCGAATTAGCAAGAAGCTGGAGGATCTTACAGTTGATGATGACCAGAGTGTTGCTTCTTAGCTTATCTTAACCTGCCATTTCCTTATTTTTATGAAACTCTAATTTTATCTGCTTTCGGGAACAATTTCTTTTGGTTTGTAATAAATGGGTACTTTTGTTTCTTTTGCTAAACTTGTGAATTTGGTACATTTGGCCGATGTTTTAAATCGGTTTTGGATGATTAGTATCTATGTTTGCTCTGCCTATATGCTTTGTGAATATTTGTTCTCTATGCATGTCTTATACGTCATTGATTATCGAACGAGGTGAAATGTGAAAGAGTCTCGTGAATCTCTCTGTTTTTAATAAAAATACTTCTTTCTGTTTTCGAAAATCTTTCTTTTCGTACCCTGTTTATGAAACATATCCAGTGTAGTTTATTTTGGTCCATAATAAGGGTCCAATAATTGTGTAGTTGGATGGGTTTGAAAAGACCTTTCCAATGATATATTATAAGCCCAATTCCGATGAATAATGAGGAAGCTATGGCCAAAATACTAAACTGAGCCCAAACCGGATTTTACCTACGACCCAATGATCATGTGAAGGGTCCAAAGGCTTTAATCCCATTCCTAAACTAATTAGGATTAATTAGAAGCTTCTATTAGTTTATAAAAGGTCTTAATTATCCTTTTTGAAAAGATAGATCAAAGAGTTTGAAATTGATACAACTCCTCTTTTTAAGAGTCCTTAATCTGTGCGAAATGAAATATGATCGGATATTATTTTTGTGTCTCATAATTTTTATCCAAATATTATATGGTTGGATATCTCTTGAAATTATATTTCCAATTATATATTATAATATTAAATCCGAGGTATAACGAAAAAGATATGAAAGAAATACGAAACTCTATCCAAAACTGACACCGTCCCACTATTTTGGCTTCAAGATTTTAATTTGATTTTAATTGGGTTGAAAAGTAGACTTCAAGATCTTTCCAACGACATATTATTTTTCTTATTTTGATCTCTAGATCAAAAGTTATGATAAAAACAAAAACCGCAAAAACTGCTATCCATCGACTTTTATTCCGATTCGAATTCAGATTCTTTTCTTAATCCTTTGACCCTCTTTTTTCCTTATAAATAGAGTTCATATCACCCCTTTTTCAATCATCAACAATCTTGATCATCAACAATCATCTATCCTATTTTCTCTCTCAAAGTTAGAAGCTTATTCTTTTTCTCTCTTGATTTCTAAGTCTAGCCTTTTCAAAACACTATTTCTCCATCACGAGACTTAGACACACCTAGCCAAGCTCGAAGTTACCTTCACCCTAGACGTGAAAGGTTGATAATTTCTGAGGGTTTGGTTCCAAATCTCTATTTCAATTATTTAAATTAATTGTTAGATTTAATATTTTTATTGAAGTTACTAACGTGTGTATTGTTTTGATAAAAAAGAGATACGAGGCAACAAAGTAAGTAGTTTTATTGTTACATATCTTTAGAAATCATGCTTATATTATTTTAATTCCTAGTATCATGTTAGGATGCTTTTATTGCTTTCTAGTATCATGCTTAGGTTGCTTCCTATTTTTTTCTATCTTACTAGTATCATGTTAGGGATAAAGCTTTGATCTTTATTATTTAGTGACATGCTAGGATTTGTTATTAATCATGTTAGTACCATGCCTAGGATCTTGCTAATATTATTCTTTGATGAGAATATCGTTATGATGATGATGATTTGTTGTGTCAATATTATTATATGTTGCTTGATTATATTATTGCTTGATCACGCCCTCTCTTACAGGTTTAAAGGGAATTTGTACTTGAAATCACGCTTAATAAGATAATTAATAATTTTATTTAGGCTAATGTGATTTTAATTCAAGTGATCGCCAATAATAGATTTGTTTGTGCATTAATATTCAACCAACATAGATTAAATAGGTTTAGGGTTAATATATTGATTGTATGTTAGTCAAAAAGCGCACATGAATAGAAGAATAAAGTAGAGGCTATTTTTAGGGCAGGTTCAATCTCTTTTAGGTTGGATTTGTACCTTCATCCCCGAATATCCAGTCATGGTTCAGGACCACTATGGAGTTAGCGATCTCATGGATCGTGAAGAGGTGTAATCTTCACCCTGTGAATGGTTTACAAGTTCCTAAAACTTGTTGGCGACTCTTTTAATCTAGCTTCCTTCCCTTTGGACGCTACCATGCTTAAGTGTATGATCACAGTGGGGCTCAAGTGTAGGATGCTTGAAATATTCCCTACAGCATGCTTCCTGTCTTAACACCAAACCACTTAGATTGGTGCTGTGTTATGGTATACTATTGATTGTGTGTTGGTTTTTGATAATGCTAAAAGAGGGAAAAGATGCAAACTATCAAGGAAACTTAATCATTCTATGGTCTATGTTCGAAGTCTTCACAAGTCTACCTACTCTCTACAAGCAGGTATGATGTAAATACAAGTTTTTCAAGTTTTTCGTTTTAATATTGTTTTTCTTTCTTAGTATTAGTTCCCTTTCTGCATTATATTTTGCATTTGCATTTTCTTTCTTTTAGTTTAGGTTGGATTATTTTTGTTTCCTTGTAAATAAGTTTGGATTGTTTGTCATCATCAAAAAGGGGAATATTGTTGGACTTAATGATTTTGATGATGACACAACCTAACTTATTTACAAACTAATAAGAGCTTGATTGTTTGAGTGTGTGATCAGTTGCAATGACTAGGAGAACTGAGCGTCTTGCGAAGATTCCATGAGGAACAAGAAAGCCATGAACAAAGCAATCTAAAAGAGAAGAGTTCCCTCACAGGAACTGGTGCTTCAGAAATGAATACTTGAGAAGAGAAGTTTCCCCTCGAGGAATAGAAGCTTCAGAGTGGAAGCTTCACCAGAGAAGAGAAGTTCCTTCCAAGGAACAAAAGCCTCGGAGTAGAAGCTTCAGCAGAGAAACATGAAGACTAATATATTTTTATATTTAAGGATTTATGTAATTATAAGGATAGGATTACACTCAAAAATATCTGTATGGAATTGGTCTAAAAAGATAATATGGTGCAAGCATGTTTTTAGGAAAACAGTTGATCTCTAACGTTTATCTATTTTCAACAAAAAGGATTTTATTTTGTTTTATTTTCGAAATATCTTTTTACAAATAAATCTAGTCTTTTGTTTTCCAAAACTTGCGGCCTACTCCCCATGATCTTTCCCATATCATGGTCTTGCACATTGAGGAGTTCATGTCCCTTGAATTTAGGACATGATCTTCTTAGTGGGTTGGAGTAGTGGCGTTATGGATTTGCTGCACAAAGAGCTTTTTCCAAAGCGACTTTTGCTCTATAAATAGTCATTTCAGTTGGAAAAACTCACCCTTACTCAAATAGATTTCAATCTTTGTTTTCTTTAATTGAGTCAAGAGTCAATTTCACACTTGTGAAAAAGAGTGTTCTAATATCCTTATACTAGAGTTAATCTTTTCGAGTTGTATTTTGGGGAATTGGGAAGTTTGAGTGAACTTTTGTTTATGAGAAAGAGAAGAGAGAAAGAGAAGTGAGAACAGAAAGAGAAGAGAGAAGAGAGAAAAAGAAGAGAAGAGTAACAAGTTCGGTGACTTGTTCCTCGGGGCTTTTGGTTCGTTGAGGAAGTCAAAGTTAAAGTCTTTAGTTTGTAATAGGTCCATTTTCCTTATTCTAGTGAAGATTCTTTTCCTAAAATCCCAAGTGGTCGTGGTTTTTCTCCTTGATTAGGACCAAGGAGTTTTCCACGTAAAATCTCTCTTGCACTTTTAGTTCCTTTAGCTTACTTATTTTTATTTCCGCAAAAAGTTTGACAAATCTGTCATAATACAATTCAAATCCCCCTTCTTATAGTATTCATTAAAACAACAGTTTGGTCAGGGTATGGATCCGGGTATGGGTTTGGGTGGATCTGGGTATGGGTATGGGTTTGGTGGTGGCAGTGGGTGGTGTTAGGTTTATGGTGCCTATGGGCTTAGGTGGGTTTAGGGTTTAGGTGGGGAGAGTGGTGGTTTGATGGTCTGGGATTAGGGTTAGGGATATGGTTAGTTAGGGGCTGGTGGAGTGGTGGTGGTAGTCTGATGTTGGAGTTAAGGGTTGTTGGTGGTGATATGCCGCGCCGGTGGTGGTGCAGCGTTTTTTTTTTTTTTTGGTTGATGTAGTTTCCGACGAAATTTCCCTTGAAAATCTCCGACGGAATTGTATCCGTCGGAGAATTCCGACGGGTTTTTCCGAAAATCCCTTCCGACGAAAGAATTCCTTCGGAAATTTCCGGGACATCGCCTGGGGTAATAAACACTAGTTAAGGCATTAAATTGGTGTTAAAAATAATTTTAAGGCGTTAAATTTGAAATAGGAATATTTATATTGGAAGTAGGTAAATATTTTATATATAGGAATAGTTGCATACATATATCAAATATTAAAGCATTAAATTAACTTTGAAAATAGGAATATTTGCACCGGAAGTATGTAAATATTTTTGTAAATATGAATAGTTGCATTGAGAATATGCAAATATTTTGATAAATGAAAATAATTACATGGAAAATAGGTAAATATGAGAAAAAATTTAAAAATTATTATTATTATTATTATTATTATTATTATTATTATTATTATTATTATTATTATTATTATTATTATTATTATTATTATTATTATTATTATTATTATTATATAAGAAAATACTTCAAACTTGACCATTAAAGAGAAACGTCAAAAAGGCAAAATATAACCCTCTTTCATAAACGAAGGGAGTAGTCCAAAAAAAGTGCATGGTGAATTAATGTTTATAAAACCCAACCATTTTGCCTAATTTTAATAATTTTCACGTTTTCTTAGCTTAGTAATTGTCACAGTAGTTCTCAAGCAAGTTTTCACGTTTTCTTAGCCTAGTTCCAATAATTTTCACGTTTTCTCACCAGAGTATTTGTTACAGTAGTTCTCAAGCAATCAAAGAACGGAGCAATTCTATTTCATTTTGAGTCGTATATAAAGAAAATTCATTTTCTTCTTTTTGAGTAAAATTTTCTTTTCTTTTATTTTTACAGTATAAGCCCAATCATTTAAAAAAAATAAAGGAAATTTTGTTAACAACTACCATTAAACCTCCGTTTTGAAAACAACTATCTTTTAAAAAAAAGTTATAAAACAACTACCACAAACTTGTAAAAAGTTAAAGTAGCACTACTACTCTTAGATTTCCGACTAGAATCTTCGGGGAGTGGGTCCTACTTTATACCTTTCCCTCCAATTATCACCATCTGAAATTACATAATTACCCCTCATATTATCCAGACCCAATTATCTTCCCTTTTTTTCATTAATTTCCCACCTAATCCCTTTGTGCTCTCCCTCATCTCCATTATTAATTACCTCTCCTATTTCTTGCTAAATTTCTCATTTTGCTCAATTAATCTTGCTTTGACCTTGCAGCAAATAGACCTCTTGCTTCAAGTTAGCAACTTCTGCCTTCATTAACTTCTTCTCCAACAAAAGCTGGTTAGTTATGACCCTTTGCCATAACACAAGCAACTTATACCTTCATTAACTTCTTCCCGGATTGGTGCTGGTCCAAGAAGTCTCCAATTTAGGGGATCCCACAATAGCACTTAGGAGGAAAAAGATGAGTTGACTCATAGGATGAATTGGACATGATTCTATTCGCAAAAATCCTAGATATACTTGGATAACAACCAGTTAATTAGCCCTAATTTGGATGAATTTATTCAATTCACCCAAAACACACAAAATTGTGAAACCCTAATTTCCCTCTTTTCCCCAATTTCAAGTCACTAAGAACCCTAATTTGCATAGTATATTCTAAAATTGACTTAAATATAAATACAATAACCTAAAGTAGTGTTCCAAAAATGATTCCTCTTGCTCAATTAGTGAAATTAAAAAGGAAGAGATTTGCTCAATAAAACTTTTTTGGATGGGAGCTTTGTTGTCAAAGAAATAAATATTGGAAGGAAAGGTATAAAGTCAGACCCACTCCCCGGAGATTCTAGCCGGAAATCTAATAGTGGTAGTGCTACTCTAACTTTTTACAAGTTTGTGGTAGTTGTTTTAAAACAAAAAATTAAAAGGTAGTTGTTTTCAAAACAGATATTTAAATTGATAGTTGATAACAAAATTTTCAAAAAAAAAAAAAAAAAAAAAAAAAAAAAAAAAAAAAAAAAAAAACCACTTCAGACATCAACCTAACTTTTAAAAGTAACAAAACTTTTATTCCATATGAGATAAATGGGATATTTACAATACCTCTTCTTAACAATGATATTTTTCTACACTTTATTTTATATCAATCTGTACTTTGTATCAAATAGCCTATCACATCTACTATTTCTCTCGAGCCTTAGTAAAATGAGCCAATTAAGGGCCTGTTCTGGTTTACTGAACTGAGCTGAGCTGAACTGAATTGTTTATGAGAGAAAGAAATTGGAAACTGAACTGAACTGAACTGAATTGAACTGAAATTAAGCTGAAGAAAATAGACCCTATGATAGAAAACTACTTGTAGTTTATACTTTATAGTGTACATTTTTATGGGACCAATTTTGTGGCATAATATACCTCCATGTTCATGCTCTAAAAATCCACAATTAATTTCAATAACACTCTATTATTTTTTACTTTCTTAGAGCCTATTCTCTTCAGTTTAATTTCAGTTCAGTGTAGTTCAGTTCAACTTCAATCGGTTCACTTCAGTTCATTTCTCATAAACTATTCATTTCACTTCAGTTCAATTCCTAATTTCCTTCTCTCATAAATAATTTATTTCAGTTTAGCTCCAATCAGTTCAATTCAGTTCCAATCAGTTCACTTCACTTCATGCAATTCAGCTCAATTCAGTAAATCAAAATAAACCCTTTAAGTAGCCACATGTACCGCTCTTAACTTTTCCTATTCACTGATACCACATGATTTTCGTGAGGAAGTCTCCACGATTCTTCGTTCTTGTTTTGTATTCTTATTTTCACACGTCGTTTGCACAAAGAATCAAAGACAAATACTAAACATTAGTCAACTTAGTCAATTTATAAATGTTACTTTTTCTTATTTTATTACTTAGATGGTTCGTTGTTGCTCCCTTACTTCCCTGTTTTTGTCATAAACCCCAAGCTTCATTGTACAAATCCAAAATCCGACTAGTCGATGTAATTGACCAACACTTTTACAGGACTCATAAACAACTAAATAAATGCATTTTGGTAATTAAAGTAGAAATTTTAGCCCTGTCTAAATGGTTAAATCTTATCTTCAATACGTCATGGTCATAACTCTCTCTTCAAATAAAACATAGTCCAAAAATTATATCATACGAACTACTCCATAACATCATAGTTATAAAATACTTGTAAGTAATAAACTTATACTCCTTTTATCCTAAAATAGTCGACCTTTTTAATTTTTTTCGCTATTTATAAACAGTACAAATCCAATATTAGTTTTTTTTTTAGAAATATAATGGCTATCCAACTATTGTAATTGGGTCAATACTAGTTTTTTAGTAACAAATTAGAACCAAATTTTATTATAAAATATATTGTTAAATAAATACTCTCTCCGTCCCTTATGGACAATTTTCACGTGAATTAATAAATTTACATTGAATATGCAAAAAAGTTAAGAGAGAAATTGATAAAAGTACATAAAAAACAAAGTTTACATGAAAAATTAAATTTGCACAAATATTATTGCGAATTAGAGGAAATTTTGGTAAAAAACTGGAGTAATATTATTAGTTGTTGAGAAATGGGAAATACAAATGGGATGAATATTTTGAGACAAAAATTTAGCCATAAGGGATTATCAATAAGGAACGGAGAGAGTATTAAAATAAGGTATTAAAACAAAGCTTTATAATATACGGAGTACAGAGTATCAATTTGTTTACATTTTTTTACTTCGTATTAATATCTAATCATATACACTGTCCTTTGCATATCTATACTTATATATTAACAAGTCTTAAGTTAAGAGTTTTACCATCTTGGCCATTTATTAATTGTGTTTTTTTATCCAATAAAATTATAGTTAACTTAAATAAGTTAATTTGTGCCTTATTATACTATTTGTTTCCATTATTTGAGTTGACAACTAAAAAATGTTTACAGCAAGACTTAAACTCAAAACCAACATGTCTTAATATCTAACCAGTCGAATTTGATTAGCAAATTAAACATGTACAAACTAGCAATGTGGGACATTGTCCGGACCACACACATTAGTTTAAGGTTAAATTAATGCTTTTCAAATTTAACTTTAAAAATTCATAATTTAGAGATGTAAGAGTAATATTTATTTATTTTGTACTCGTATCATCAAATGTATATCAATTAGATTATTTGAATGAACCTCTTAAAAGTCCATCCAAACCCCACACGGTCTTTTTCTAAACATTCTTTTTACAATTAAAATAGGGAAATGAAGTTGCCTCTTCCATAATCCTACTGCAACACGCAACTCTTTATATACTTCGTATTTGGCTAGCTCCATCACTCTAAAAAATACAAATTCTATAGATATCATATTATAAAATTTAGGAGAACGTCTCATACAAGAGTTACTCGACTTGTAATCAAATATGGAAATGTTTTCATCACAATTTGGCTCTGGCCTCGCCGGTCTAATGTTCATTTGGACAATATACCGGCATTACCTCCCTCCCAAATTACATGAAGCTATTGAGTATTTCACTTCCCGCTATACTCATAAATTGGCTAGCTACTTCTCCCCTTACCTCGATATCACCTTCGATGAGTACTCGAATCGATTCAATCGAAACGAGGCCTACGACGCGATCCAAAGCTACCTCGGCGACAAATCTTCGACAGAAGCTAAAAGTATGAACGCTGATTATGATGAAGGTGCCAAGAGTTTGTTGATAAAATTGGGAAATAATGAGGAGATCATGGATGAGTATAAAGGTGTTCAAGTTTGGTGGTCTTTTGTCAAACAACATGTTGAACAAGCAGCTATCTCTTTCTTCAGAAACTCCAATGAAAAAAGGTTCAGATCTTTCCCTTTTTTTCAAGTTCATTTTTTTTTTTTTGAGGGAACAATTCATGATATATACATTAATTTAATTAATTAACATCTCTGTTTTATTTAATTTGTGTCTTCAGAGTTAAAAATGTATGGAGTACCTTTTTTTTTTGAAAAATTGTTAGGAACTATTCGTTTAATAAGTCATTTTGTCAACAACTAATCATTTAAAAAAAAATTTATAAAAACTACCCACTAAATTTAAAAAATTTGACTATCACTGTCCATTTTGATTTTTCGACAACAAAATCCGACGAGTGGGGCTCACTTTTGTTTTTACTTTCAAAATTTAAACACGAAATAATGAATCACTCAATTAAGAAGCCAAAACAAGTGAATTTAACATCAATTTAGAAACATTACATATTTCTTAATTAAAATCATAATTACTTTCGCCCTCTTTAATTGGGGAAATATTGAAAATTTTGTGTTTTTAGGTGAGTCGTTATAAAGGAGATTAGATTGGTTGTTATATACGAGGTTTAGGCTTAAATTTGGAGGAAAAAAAATAAAATTCGGCCACACTTGTCAAATTTTGTTGCCGGAAAACCAAAATAGGTAGTACTATTCAAACTTTTTAAATTTAGTGGATAGATTTTTGATAAAAAAATTTAGCGAGTAATTGTTGAGAAAATGACCTATTAGGTGGGTAATTCTCGACAATTTTTCATTTATTTTTTTAGCAACATTTCTCAGCTTCATTTTGCTTCCTATTTTGACCAAAAAGTTGAGGGAGTAGTTTATTTTGTTGCTTTTTTATTGCAACCAAACCAATGAACCAATCATTTTAATATCTTTTTTGTCATCCCATTTCCATCCAATGGTTGAAGTATATCAAAAAGTTTTGGTTTTATTTTATAAAGAGTTGCTTTACACTGCCAATACCCCCACAGTTGCCATTTCAGCTTGAGTTGATTGGTTAAACACTTTGGGAAATTAGGGGAAAATATTACTCCCTCCGTCCCTAAATAATAGTCTTTTATGGGCAAATTTTAATTCCAAAATATTTACCTCATTTGCTTTATCCAACAATTATTAATATTAATTTTTTACCAAAATTCCCTCCAATTTGCAATAATATTTGTTCAAATTTAAATTTTCCATGTACATTTTGTTTTCCCATGTACTTTTATTACTTTCTCTCTCTACTTTTTTGTATATCCAATGTCAATTTACTTTTTCAATGTACTTTTACTATTCTTATTTGTGTTTATTAATTCCTGTGAAAAATGTGCATAAGGGACTATCAATAGGGGACGGAGGGAGTAAAATATTTTCATCCTTTAGTGAAATTAAAACTGATTTAAGATTTAAATTAAAAGCAACATCAATGTCATTGTTTCGGTTTGTTCTAGGAGTAACTATAGCCCACTATCAGGTATGGTCCATACCAAGTACTTTTTTTGTTATTGTTTATACTGTTATTATTGATAAATATACTGTTATTGTTGATTTTATACTGTTATTTTTTATTCTATACTGTTATTATTCTAGCGAGATTTTCAATGAAAAAAGAGGGAAAAAGAAAAGAGAGTATTTTTGTATTATACTGTTATTATTAATTTTATACTATTATTATTGATTTTTATACTGTTTTCGTCCCTTAGTATGGATCATACCGGATAGCGGTCCATCACTTGTTCGAGTGACAAATTTCTAACATCAAAATTAAAGATAGTATTGCCTTGTGGGTTCTAGTTAGATTATTTGTTTGGTTAACTTTCATAATATCATACTTTATAATTTTCTAATCTATTTATTATTAACTTTATATACTAGTCGTCAAACTTTATATACTAGTCGTTAAAATATATACATTTTGAGAAGGTTTTGCGTGATACCGTTTTACGTGAGTCCGGTTTATAATACACACACCCATCCCCTACCCACTACCACTGCCACTACTTAGCCACTTGTCGGCGGCCAACGACCACCCTCCCCCTCCCATCCCCCGGCGCAGCAATAAGCAAGACCTTATAAGACCCCCCCCCCAAATCTTCTAGAAACAACCACAGCATAAACCACAAACACCAAGACTACAACAACACCCACATGAATCAAAAACGCAAAATCAAGAATCGCAATCGCACGAAGCTTAGATTCCTCGTCGATCCTTCAACCCACTAACAACATCAAGAAGACGATGATTCTGCCAATTTCAAGCTCAATTGTCCCAGAAATCGTTGTTAATGTTTGTTGTTCTTCAGTTGAGTTTTTAGTCTTTTTTTTTTTTTTTTTTTTTGGTGTGTTGCTGTTTGCTGCCTCTGTTTGTTATGACTGGAGATTGATAACCGTGAGATATGATGAAGACCAACGGTACGATGATTGTTGATGATGGTAGATGGAGCAAGAAGAAGAAAAGGGGAGGGGTCTGATTGAGGAGCAGAAGAAGAACAGGGATCTGATTGTTGGGATTGTCTAACATCCGGTTAATGTTGTCTACTATTTGATACTTATAAAGTAATATCTTACTGTAATAATAATCTAATTTCTGACACTTTTAATCTAATACTCCCTCTATTTCATAATGTTAGTCCCATATGGAATCAATCACATAAAATAAGAAAAGAAATATATTTGGAATCTAACATTAAAGTACACCATAATTCATAATTAGTTTACCTTATTTAATTTTTTTATTAGGAAAACATAAGTAATAATTGCATAATTTAAGGTAAATATTTCCTTACTTAGAGTCATGTCATCAATCCACAACTTATTAATTCCAAAAAAAATCAAGTTATAAATGAAATATATTCAATATGGGTATATCTTTTTGAAACGCCCAAAATAGTATATGAGACTAACATTATAAAACGGAGGGAGTATCTAATAATTATAATCTAATATCTGATTATTATAATCTAATTTCTAACATTTATAATTAATACCTGATAATTATAATCTAATATCTGACCATTATTATCTCATTTCTAACACTTTTAATCTAATGTCTGATATTTATAACTTAATATCTGACCATTATATATCTAATTTCTGACAATTAACAAATTTTTTTTTTCTGTTTGTATGACCGGAATCACGTGAGTCCGTTCTACACAATACTTTGTCATACTTTCTCCGTTCATTAATCAGATTCCTACTTCTCTCTATTATGTGAGGAATAAATGCTAAAAGTAGGAATTCAATTAAGGGATGGAGGAAGTACGAAATATATTTGATAGAGTAATATAAATCTGTCCTAAAATTATTTATCAAGTCATGTGTGATATAATATTCTTTCATTTATTTTTATTTATTTATTTTGGAAACATGAGTGATCTAATATTCTAATCACTAGCCTAGTAAGATTTAAAATTTTTGAAAAAATTTATCAAGTCGTTCAAGAGATATAAAGTTTAAAACAGAGCTTATGACTTCATTATTTTACTAACAAATGTTGTGAATTCAAACAGACACTACACATTGGTGTTTCATGCCAAGCACAGAAAGTTTATAATGGACAAGTATCTACCATATGTTCTAGAGGAAGGCGAGGCAATAACAAATCGAAACAGGAGGCGAAAGCTGTATACAAATGATGATGATGACATGTGGCTTAACTACATTGATTTCAAACACCCTGCAAAATTCGGGATGTTGGCAATGGAGGAGGATAAGAAACAGATGATCCTCGAGGACTTACAATGGTTCAAGGGCGCGAAAGACTACTACGCGCAAATTGGAAAGCCATGGAAGCGGGGTTACCTTCTATATGGTCCCCCTGGAACAGGAAAATCAACACTAGTAGCAGCCATGGCTAATCTCCTAGACTACGACATCTACGATCTTGAATTGACATCAGTTAAAAATAACAAGCAACTGAGAAGCCTATTAATCGAAACAACTTGTAAGTCCATCATTCTGATTGAAGATATAGATTGTTCATTGGACTTGACAGGACAAAGAACAGAGAAAAAAGAAGGAGATGAAGAAAAGGCCGGCGAAAAAGACCCTTTGAAGGATAAACCTGCAGGAGAAAAAGAAGTGAAAGACAAAAAGAAGAAAGGAAGTGAGGTAACTTTGTCTGGTTTACTAAACTTCATTGATGGAATTTGGTCAGCTTGTGGAGAAGAGAGGATCATCGTGTTTACGACTAATCATGTGGACAAACTCGATCCTGCTCTAATTCGGCCTGGTAGAATGGACTTGCATATCGAGTTGTCTTACTGTCGATATGAAGCATTTAAGATGTTGGCTAAGAATTATTTACAGCTTGAATCACATCCTTTATTCGAAACCATTGGGACATTGCTGGAGGAAATAGATGTTACACCAGCCGATGTAGCCGAAAATATTATGCCTAGATCAATCAAGACTACTACTGCTGAGGATTGTTTAAAGAAATTAGTTGTTTACCTTGAGAAGGCAAAGCAAGCAAAGAAGTTGAAATCTAAGCAAGAACTTGTGTTGAAAGGTGAAGAGAAGTCAAGCATTGGGGGAAATATCTGGTGAAAAGAAAAACATGTGAGAATTTAACATAGATTTATTATGAGTAAATCAATTGTATTAATTTAAGTAGTGAACAAAAATCATGTAATCATCAAGTTGATTTGATAATCAATTACTATAGAAAACATACAGTGGTAAAATCAAATCAAATGTAACAAGTACTTCGTAAATAAACTTTTGCATAAACAACTTTTTTTTTTTCCATTAGTTAAAGTCATATGATAATTACAATTGAGATTAGTGAGATTAGACCCCCTGACCTCACACTTGAATTCCGAAAGTTAGTCAGCTACTCTAATGCCTATCTTAAAACTATAATATGCTATGAACCTTATTCTTATATAAATAGTCGGTGATATGACTCCCTTTAAAGTGAGCTATCAATATTTACTAATGCCCTTCCAAACATGAAGAGTTTCTTTTTCACTCCCCTCCCTACCCCTTCCCTTCACTTCCTAAAATTGTATTTAAACAAGCTTGAATCTTCATTCGCCTTTGCTATTTTCTTTAAAAAAAAATTAATTCATTGAGAATTAATATCTTGCACCTAATGAATTTATAACACTTTTTTGTTGTAAACTAAATAAGTTGAAGGGTCCTATCATATTGGTATCTCAGCCTTCACGTACGAGTGAACTCAATCTTAATTAAGAGGCTAGCTATACTACAGTGAGGTGAGGGAAGGGTTAATAGCCTCCCTCTATCCCCTAATTTGCATTTTTTTTTTTTTGTTAGAAATGAAATCATCATACATCTAATATTAAACTAGTGTGTAGCTCGGATATTATCGAGTATTGCTAATAGCTAACCGCACTTACACTGACACACACCCCTGTATTAACACTTTAAAATTTCTATAGCACATGGTAATTTCTTGATCATTGTAATGAAGCCACATGTAAGATGTAACGCACTTTCTTTTTGATAATAATAACTCGTGATAGATTTCCATGAGGAAGCACCCACGATACTTCGTTAGTTATTGCTTTATATTCGTTTTTTCGCACGTCTTTTGCATAAAGACAAATACTAAACACTAGTCAATTTAAGTCAATTATAGGAATATTAGTTTAACTACTCCCTCCGTGTTTTTTTAAGTGACACACTTTGACCGACACGTAATTTTAAGAGATTTTATTGACTTTAATAATGTAAGATGTTAGTGGGGTAGGTTGGAGGAGTGAGAAATGATAAAGTAAAAGAATGTGAGAAGAAGTGGGGACCATGAAAGGAGTGAGAAATGATAAAGTAAGAGATAGTGGGGTGAACCTATATTATTAAAATATAAGGAATTTCTAAAAGATGAAGTGTGTCACTTAAAAAAAACGGCCGTTTAAGAAAAGTGTCACTTACAAAAATACGGATGGAGTATTTTTAATATTTTTTGGACGGTTCGTTGTTGCTTCTTTACATGCCTGTTTATGCCTTAAGCCCCAAGCTTCATTGTACATATCCGAAGAACAACTAATTGGTGTACAATGATAGACAATATTCACAAAACAAGTCGTATTTTCGTGATTAAACTAAAAAAAGATGTAAAAATCCATCCAACTGTCATTGTTATATTTTCTTTTTTTTCCTTTTTTTTTTTTTATTAATCATTGTTATATTTTCTTCTATCTTACAATATTCAAATAAATAAATTATCAAAATTATATACTCATATTTTGTAATTTTGAATCATTGTACAATTGTACCAATATATAAATAACATCGTAGTAACAAAATATATAATCGTGTAATATAAAAATTCCTTTTACTCGTATCATTATGTGTAAATTAACGAGATTTATCATTAGAGGTACCTTTTTTCCAGCTAATTTTTACTTTTTGATTTAGAGTCTGCTTATATTTACTGAACTGAGCTGAAATGAACTGAACTGATTGGAGCTGAACTGAACTGAACTGAGCTGAAATGAATATTTTATGAGAGAAGGAAATTAGGAGCTGAACTGAACTGATTGGAACTGAACTGAATTGATTAAAGTTGAACTGAAATTAAGCTGAAATGAAGAGCCCCTTAGTCAATATAGTTGGTTAGAGATTCATCTTACCTTGTAACCTAGATGTCTCACCGTCAATTCCTTCCAATTGTGATACTTCAAAGTAATAATAAATTACTACTCTTATCCTTCAATTTCAGGTATGTGATCCATACATACTAGACCAAAAAACTGCGAAAATAGGTCTAAAGAAGGTTAATGTATAATGATATTAAAGGGATAAACCCCTTAAAAAGTCCGCCCCACAGTCTTTTTCTAAACATTCTCCTTCCAAATTAGAAAAATATGAACTTGACCCTTCCACATTCATACTCAACATATATATTTAGCTCCATCACACTAACGCCTCTATAAAAATTATTTTAGAATTGTGAGAACGTCCCATACAAGAGTTAATCCCGACTCATAATCAAAGATGGAAATGTTTTCATCACAGTTTGGCTCCAACATAGCTGGTTTGATGTTCATTTGGACAATCTACCGGCATTACCTCCCTCCCAAAATACATGAAGCCATTGAGTATTTCACTTCTCGTTATACTCAAAAATTGGCTAGTTTCTTCTCCCCTTACCTCGATATCACCTTCGATGAGTACTCGAATCGATTCAATCGAAACGAGGCTTACGACGCGATCCAAAGCTACCTCGGTGATAAATCTTCAACAGAAGCTAAAAGCATGAACGCTAATTATGATGAAGGTGCCAAGAGTTTGTTGATAAAATTGGGAGATAATGAAGAGATAATGGATAACTATAATGGTGTTCAAGTGTGGTGGTCTTTTGTCAAACAACACGTTGAACAACCAGTCATCTCTTACTACCGAAACTCCAATGAATTAAGGTTCACTTCTTTCATTTCTTTTTAAGTTCTAATTTAATTATTAGTCAAAATTTTATGATATACACCGCATAAATTCTTAAGAATATACTTTCTTATGCAATATTGCTCTGTTTCATTTTACTTTCTTTCTTTTTACTCTGTGACAAAAAAGTTCTAACAAAAATTGGTTAAATCTGGTGTAAAATGAAACAGATCGAGTTGTGGTTTATTTTGTGGTTTTCTATTGCAACTGATAATTTATACTGTTCTTTAGCATCCTGTTCTATCAGTGGTTGACGAAAATCAAATTTTGGTTTTTTTATAAGAAAATTTATTGGTGTGTCAATTTGGCCAAAATTAGCAGGCTAAATTCTTTGGAAAACAGGATCTTGTTAGATTAGTTGTTTACTTGTTTGGACAATGTTCATAATATAAACGGATGATCAACTAACCTAGTCTTGAGAACATGGAAATTTTTGTCACTACATGTGAGTAATCTAATCAACTAGAAGAATAAGTTTTTTAAGAACTCTCATGATTGTAGTACATCATTTAAGTGATTAAAACTTTCAAACAGAGTTTATGACTTGATAGATTGTTTTACTAACAATTTTGTGTTACTTGTGCATTCAAACAGACACTACACATTGGTGTTTCATGCCAAACACAGAAAATTTATTCTAGACAAGTACTTACCATATGTTTTCGAGGAGGGTGAAGCAATTACAAATCGAAACAAGAAGCGAAAACTATACACAAATGGAGATGATGGAGAAATGTGGGATAATTGCATTGATTTCAAACACCCTGCAAGATTTGGGATGTTGGCAATGGAGGAGGCTAAGAAACAAATGATCCTCGAGGACTTACAATGGTTTAAGGGTGCGAAAGACTACTACACGCAAATTGGAAAGCCATGGAAACGGGGTTACCTTCTATATGGTCCCCCTGGAACAGGAAAATCAACACTAGTAGCAGCCATGGCTAATCTCCTAGACTACGACATCTACGATCTTGAATTGACAGCGGTTAAGAATAACAAGCAATTGAGAAGGCTACTAATCGAAACGACTTGTAAGTCCATCATTCTGATCGAAGATATAGATTGTTCATTGGAGTTGACAGGACAAAGAACAGAGAAAAAAGAAGGGGATGAAGAAAAGGCCGGCCAAAAAGACCCTTTGAAGGATAAAACTGTAGGAGAAAAAGAAGCAAAAGACAAAAAGAAGGAAGGAAGTGATGTAACTTTGTCTGGTTTATTAAACTTTATTGATGGAATTTGGTCAGCTTGTGGAGAAGAGAGGATCATCGTGTTTACGACTAACCATGTTGACAAACTCGATCCTGCTCTAATTCGGCCTGGTAGAATGGACTTGCATATCGAGTTGTCTTACTGTCGATATGAAGCATTCAAGATGTTGGCTAAGAACTATCTACGACTTGAATCACATCCTTTGTTCGAAACCATTGGGAGGTTGCTGGAGGAAATAGATGTTACACCAGCTGACGTAGCCGAAAATATTATGCCTAGATCAGTCAAGGCTACTACTGCCGAGGATTGTTTGAAGAAATTGGTTGTTTACCTTGAGAAGTCAAAGAAAGAAGAGAAGTTGAAAGCTGAGCAAGAACTTATGTTAAAAGGTGGAGAGAAGTTAGCATCAGGCGAAATATATGGTGAAAAGAACATCTTAGAAATAAACAGCCAATGAAATTCGTCATTTTCTAAATATTGTTACGAATTTTATTTATGTTTTTGCACTTTCTCTAATAAAGTGAATAGCCATTAAGAGACGAAAGGAGAAATATTTTTATGATATAATACACCGTAATGAGAAGCCATTAGCTACATGCAAACACTAGTCAATTTAGTCAATTATAGAAATATTAGTTTATCTATTTTATTTTAATGTTTTATGGACACGGTTCATTATATTGTTGCTTCTTTACTTGCTTATGCTTTTAGCCTTTTAGGCTCTCCTGTTTATCTTAGCCTCGTAATTTTCCAGTTTATGCCGTGAGCCTCGTAACTTACCTGTACCTGTTTATGCCTTAATCCCCAAGCTTCATAACTTAGTTGTAACATGCCTTATTGCCTTAAGCCCCAAGCTCAATAGTACAAATCCGAAAAACGACTAGTTAAGTCATTGATTTATACTGATTTACAATATGTATGTGTCAAAATGGTTGAATATCCTATCGTCATAGTTATATAATAATTCTTTTTCTTCTTCAAATAAAACAAACTACAATATTATTGTGCCAATATACTTCGTATAAAAACACTATACAATAGAATTACAAAAATTTAAATTTATGATTTGTTTTGTAAAATATTAATTGTGTTAGGATTTAGGAAACCTCAAGATATGATAAGATTTAACAAAATACATCCTAAGCATAGGACAAAGAAGATTCTATGTTCGTTCTCTATCATTCAAATTAGGAAATAAGTTGTTTCTTTCAAAAACAAAAAAAGGAAATTAAAGTTACCCCTTCACAATCCTACTGTAACATGGAAACTCTATATATGTTTAGGTCATCGCGCTAAAATCTCTATAAATATGACTAAAGAATTGTAAGAACATTTCATACAAGACTTGCTTGACTCGTAATCAAAGATGGAGATGTTTTCATCACAGTTTGGCTCCAGCCTCGCAGGTTTAATGTTCATATGGACAATCTACCGGCATTACCTCCCTCCTAGGTTACATGAAGCCATTGAGTATTTCACTTCTCGTTATACTAATAAATTGGCTAATTACTTGTCCCCTTACATCGATATCACCTTCGATGAGTACACAAATTGATACACTCGAAAAGAGGCCTATGAAGCTATCCAAAGCTACCTTGGCGATAAATCTTCAACAAAAGCTTTAAGCATGTACGCTAATTATGATGAAGATGCCAAGAATTTGTAGATAAAATTGGGAGATAATGAAGAAATCATGGATGAATACAATGGTGTTCAAGTCTGGTGGATTTTCATCAAAAGACACCTTGAACAATCTTTTTACCGAAACTACAATGTATTAAGGTTCACATCCTTCCTTTCTTTTACGTTCTAATTTAATCAGTCAAACAGTTTATGGTTTACTCCGTATTAATTATTTCACATCTCTTTTTTAATCTTTTAAGAATATATTCTTCTTATGCAATAATCCTCTGTTTAACCAAAAAGCTTTCACAAATATTGGTCAAAATCGGGTATAAAGTATTTCTAGATTTTCGCTTATGACTCGTTATTTTACTAACAATGTTGTGTTATTAAACAGAAACTTTAGATTGGTGTTTCATGCCAAACACAGAAAGTTTATAATGGAAGAATATTTACCCTATGTTTTTGAGGAAGGTGAAGCAATTACAAATCGAAACAAGAAGCGACAATTGTTCACGAATGGAGATGAGGGAGATATATGGGAACAGTGCATTGATTTCAAACACCCTGCAAGATTCAAGATGTTGGCGATGGAGGAAGCAAAGAAACAGATGATCCTCGAGGACTTACAATGGTTTATGAGCGCGAAAGACTACTACGCGCAAATTGGAAAGCCGGGGTTACCTTCTTTACGGTCCCCCAGGATCAGGGAAATCAACACTAGTAGCGGCCATGGCTAATCTCCTAGACTACGACATCTACGATCTTGAATTGACAGCGGTTAGGAATAACAAGCAATTGAGAAGGCTACTAATCGATACAACATGTAAGTCCATCATTCTGATTGAAGATATAGATTGTTCATTGGAGTTGACAGGACAAAGAACAGAGAAAAAAGCAGATAAAGAAAAGAGTCAAAAGACCAACGAAAAAGACCCTTTGAAGAATAAACCTGCAGGAGAAAAGGAAGCGAAAGACAAAAAGAAGAAAGGAAGTGATGTAACTTAGTCAGCTTGTGGAGAAGAGAGGATCATCGTGTTTACGACTAACCATGTTGACAAACTCGATCCTGCTCTAATTCGGCCTGGTAGAATGGACTTGCATATCGAGTTGTCTTACTGTCGATATGAAGCATTTAAGATGTTGGCTAAGAATTACTTACAGCTTGAATATGTTGGCTAAGAATTATTTACAGCTTGAATCACATCCTTTGTTCGAAACCATTAAAAGGTTGCTAGAGGAAATAGATGTTACACCAGCTGATGTAGCCGAAAACATTATGCCTAGATCACTTAGGACTACTACTGCTGAGGAATGTTCAAGGAACTTAATTGTTTACCTTGAGAAGAAAAGGCAAGAAAACAAGTTGAAATCCGAACAAGAGCTTGTGTTGGATGGTGTTGAGGAGTATCATCTGAGGAATCAACATCAAGTGATGATGAGTAAATCAATCGATTTTATTTTATTTAAGTTATTTTTAAATAGTAGTTAACAACAAAGTCATGTAATCAATGTCAATTAGTAGATCTTTTATTATTGTATTAACAGTATTGTTTTTTGTTCTTTATTATGCTGAAAGTCTCCAAATTGTCAAGGTTCATGTAAAATCTAGGCTGAGTTTTTGGTTTTCATTAATCCTACTTTTTAGTTTTTAATATTGTGCTGAAAGGTCTCCAAAATTGTTCAAAATTTGTTCAGGTTCATGTAAAATCTACTTTGAGTCAAATCAGAAAATTGGCTTGAATTCTCTTCCCAGAAGAGAATTAAAATAGCTCAGCTCAGTTATTTCAACGATGATCATCTGGGGAAATAATCATCACTTCCATTCTTATCTTCCAAAATCGGGCACACAAGTTTCATGAATACATAGAAATTATGGAGCCAGGCTTTTTTGTAGCTGTTAGAAACGAAGGAGTACTCTGTAATAAAGAATTGAGTGCGATCAAAATTGGTTAATTGGTATCATTCACGGTAAATTCAGAAACACAGACCAATTAAGTATTCATCATTTCTCACTAATCCCACACAAAGAGAGTGAGGGATAGCTCAAGTGATCAGAGCTTCTCTCCGGTCCCAGATGATCCTGGGATCGATTCTCATCACCCGCCCTCGTGGCTCTCTCTAAACACCAAAAAAAAAAAAAAAAAAAAAAACTATTCCCACACTAAAAATTTGGATTAAATAAAAAGAAACTAAAGCTAGACGTTTTCAAATTAATTAATGGAAAAAGGATCAGAAAATTGGCTTGAATTCTCTCAATGAAGAGAATAAAAATAGCTCAGTAATTTCAGCTTCGATCATCTGGGGAAATAATCATCACTTCCAACTCCAATTTTTCACCTTACAATTAAAACCTAATCTAATCTAATTAATTGTTCAGAATCATTAATCATAATCTATTGTTAATGTCCCTCCAATTAGCTCGGGTTGGAATTAAATCAGGTTTCGAGTAACAAAGAGACGGATCAGAAATCTGGCTTGAATTCTCAATAAGAGAATTAAAATAGCTCAGTTATTTCAACGTCGATCATCTGGGGAAATAATCATCACTTCCAATCTCCTTGTCTTATAATTAAATTAAATTAAGTAAATCATAATTAATTATAGGAACATCTGAATGCATAAACCATTAATAACAATGGAAAATGCCAGAATCTTTAATTCCCATATTAATATTGGCAATGTACAGCGCTAAAAGCGCTATTGTAACTAAGCGCATCAGAGACTCTAATTTATTGCCGCATTTTTATTTTATTTTCAATTCTTAATAAAAATTTTTAAAAAAATAAATTTGATTAAAGGCTTCAGCGTAATTAGTGATGTCATCAAATTAAGCTTGAAGCTTTCAGAGTTTGATGGTATTACATAAACATCACAGCCAGTTATATTAAAAAAATTAAAATCAAATTAAAATTAGAAATACATTTGATTGTTTTATTGGCCTCAGAAAATTTGTTAAAAATATCATCAATTTCAGATGGTACGGACAATTTGATAAATCCTTGGCCAAAAATTGAAAAAATAAAATGAAACTTGAAAAAATAATTGAAGGAATTTACTCAGAAATAAGGATTTTTATCTCATAGGTTGCAAGCAACCTCCGAAGTCTGACATGTGAATAATTCCATAAATCATCATCGCAAAAAGAAATTCAATTAAAGAAATTACAAATTAAAAAAAATTAATTTAAGATATAGAACTCTCATAAAAAATTTATGAATGACAACATAAATGATTCAGAATAGCGTATATTGCCTAAAAGGCTGAAAAATCATTGAGCCGCAATAAAATTAAGAAATTTGATTATAATTAATTGAGATCAGAGATGGTTAATTGGTATCTGTCACGGTAAATTCAGAAACACGGACCAAAAGTTATTCATCATTTCTCATAAATCTTAATAAAAAAATAAAAAAAATAAAAAAAAAAAAAAAAAAACTTTGAAAAAATTAGGAATTTTGAAGATGAAAATGCTATTTATTTGGAGAAAGAGCAATCATCAGAGACTTAAATACAAAAATCATGAAGATTGAAAATCAATGTCATATTGTTGCAGTATTTTTCTCATCAGATGATTGCAAAGAACTTTGAGATTCAACACATATTTACAAGAATGAAAGAGAAATTGAGAGAAGAATTGTTTACCAGGAGACGGTGAAATGGGCGGTGAAAGCAGCGATTGATGATGAAGAATGAGGGTTTGAGGAGTGTAGTTATATGAGTTTGGGATGAGTGTTGAACTGTGAAACCCTAGATCGAACGGCCGTTATGTGTGAAAATGGGGTTTAACGGCTATTAATATTTAGGAACATTGGGGAATGAGTGGGTGAGATGTGTGGGTTGGGTAAGGCTCATTTTGTTATGGTCCGGTTTTAATGATAGTTAGCTTAGGCCTAGATTAACTTTGTCTTCCAAAAAAAAAAAAAAAATTTAACTTTGCAATGTTTTTATTTGATGAGGAAAATTCAATAGAGCTTGATAGAATTAGAGTAATTTTGACAAATGATTGTTCAGTATGACAATTAATGGAAGCTTACCCATATCATTTTGACACTAAGGCTTTATTATTGTTATTGTTGTTGTTGTGTTTATATAAATTGTGTACAACAATAATTTTTGGAGTAAATTTCATTTTGTGATCGGTTAAAAAAGCTATTTAATTCAAATATTAGTGTTTGGCTATTGGCTACCGTTCAAATAGTAATGTTTGGCAATTAGCAATTGGCATTTGGTTCTTATTAGTTACTCGTATTTCACTTGGCTAGTTTGATATACTTTTTTTATTAGATATTAAGTTAAATATTCTACCAAATAAAGTGTATTTTGTAAAATCAACGGACAGTTTATAACTATACATAATTAAATATAATAATGCACAAAAAAAATATTCACAATATGAGTGAAAATTGAGATATATTTTTTTGTTCATTATGTTTTTATTAGTACTGCAAATAGATTATTTATTTCAGCATAAAAGTTAACTTTTCAGTTTGTAGAAAAAGTCATTTATAAAGTATTTTTTAAGCTATTTGATCAAATAAAAATAAACCAAAAGTAGTGTGGGTTGTAAACAAATCAAGACATGTTGTTTGACATCGTTTTTTGTTTTTAATTTTTTTTTTTTTTTTGAAAATCAAAAACCATAAATAGGAAACAAGAAAAATGTGTATTCACTTTTCTGTTGTCAGTTTAAAAATTGTCAGGATTTAATAAGTTAGACTAATTTTTGATTCACTACATGTCATATATCATATGGTTTTGAAATACAAAAAACCAAAAACAGAAAACCACAGCGATGTCAAACGAATACGTATCTACTTGTTTGAGTTTAGTTTGTTAAGCAATATTGTTATTCGAGCATGTTCAAGATCAAATGCGCATTTAATTTTTTATTTTTCATTTTCTATTCGAGCTAATTGAGATTGACATTGAGTTGTTCACAAACACATTGCCTTATTCACACCATTAGCCAAATTTACCCAATAAACCATTTGCCAAACACCCCTACATTAAATCAAAAAATTATACGTAGTACAATAAACTCCATCCAAACACAAACAAATTTAATTTCATTATTCTCTCTTTATTGTTCCAAGCTTCACATAGAGAAAAGGTCAGTCTACAAGTATAAAATCATATACAAATTGAAGTAGCAATTTACCTAATAAGAAGCATATTGTTCCAAATGACTACCATGTCTATCACCCCATCCTGCAGGACAGAATGTAACAAAAAGCTCCTTCACCAAACAACTCACCAAAGGCGAAGGCGAATCAAACGCATAGCTAACATAAGAAGGACAAGCACCCTTAAATAAACTCGAATACAAGCTTGGTTTACACTTCTCAGGACTCCCATACTCATTCCTGCAACAAAACCTGTCCATATCGAACTCGAGACAAGCACTCTTACAAGCCACTACACCCCCTCTTCCATCCTTAACTTGCAACTCCAATGGACAAAAATCTTTCAAGTCTCTTACGCACCCTCGAATGGCACAGTCAAGGGATGATCGTCCTGCTATGACTGATACAGGGAGGTTGTACCCGTCCACGAGGCTAACGTCGTAGAAGCTAGGTTGGTTTCTGTCTGTGTGTAGTGTGAGCTCTACTAATGTTGCTGGGGGTTTGCCTGTGAGGCCGTTGCACTCGAGCCGGCCATCGCAGTCCCCTGTTTGACATGCTGGTTTTAAGGTTAGGGGATTTGTGGTGGTGTTGGTAATCTCTGCTTTCAAGTTGCAGCCGGTTCGAGCCCATATGCGGCCGCTCCAGTCCCATGGAGTGTGGATGGTTGATGACTGCTCGGGTTTTAGGGTGAAGCCGCCGTTGGCTGTGACTTGGTGGCCTGTGTTAGGGGCTGTTGCTGGCCATATAGTGAAAGGGCATTTGTTTGTGACCACTATAGGTACAATGTGTCCTGTTACTCCTGCATTTTGATCAAGCTATACACCATCAACAATATGCAAAAAACAGTATGATGGATGAATTGATCATACACGTTACACGTATATATTGATATATACACCTGAGTGCATCAAGAGGCTATCATCGAAGTACAAAATGAGCAACAATAACACATTGGTGATTGGTCATATACGACATTTAAGAAGATTGAAAATAATACGAGTAAACAATCAATTATTCTGTGAACGTTTTAATTGAAAAATTCAAATGAATTCCCTTACACCGTATTTTTCCAAGAGTGTACCTAAAGTATATACTTACATACATATGTATCGACAAACACCACATTATCTTACGTTGGACACAACTACACACAAACACGAAGCAATGCATATACGTTACCTAAACCTAAAATTGACAAAGATTTTGCTACTGTATATCAAGGAGGTAAGTTTTAAGCTTGTAAAAGAAGAAGAATGGATACCTAACAAAAGTAAATGCCAAACCATGGTACAAATAATTAGCTGAGGGGCTTGAGGCAATTTCATTTATGGCTAAAATGAGTAGATCAGAATTTCAACAATGTATGTATTATAAAATCTAGGCTAGTCATGACAAATGAATTATATAAAGTGGCAAGTGTAACAAGGGTTATTATAATATTAGTAATTCCAGAATCTAGTTTAACAGGTGCTACTAAATGTTAATTCCTTGATTTTACTTAAAGAATTGTGATCTTGACTTGTTTTGATCTTTAAAAACAAGGTAGAAACGTGGCTGTATGCCTGTATATACACTTTATAGATGCATTGCCTTACAAGACAAATCAAGAGAAAGCAAGACATTTGTTCATTTGATTATAGCTGAGGAGGCATTGCAAAATTAAGAAAGACGTAAATTTGTTGAACACTGTAAATCTTTATTGTTTTCATCCTCAAATAACACATATCGATTAAAAGAAATAATAGAGCTAATCACTTTACTCCGAATAAGACTAAGAGGCATCTCATATTACCATATTACCATAAGGTTTGAGTGACACTTTTGTTTTGTGGTACTATAGATTGGATTCTCTTTTAATGATGATTGAGACTAATGTCCGATAAATGTAAAAGTCAATATGTACTCCGTGAAATTTTATATAGAGGTGTTATTTAATTCATGTAGGTTCCACCTAGGCACCTACTTCTAAGATTTAAAGCTCCAAGTCCTAACACTTCCAAGGAGGCAGTTCAAGGGAAGGAGCATGTCATTTGTATTTATGATAAGATCCTTAAATAAAATTTGTAACTAGTTAACTGATGAGTGTTTGATGACTACACAATTATGAAGCAAATCATATTTTAAGGCCCATACCATTACGCATGGACCCAAAATATGGGACCATCACAACATAGTCATATACTTTTCGAGTCTCTAAAGCATGCGCTATGTGTAGTCTTTTGGCCCTTTTTATGTTTGGAATGACTCTATACTCTATAGTCTCATTCAAAGTCAACTTATTAGGGTAGAGACTGCCTTTTAGGGAGCCAAAACAAAAATAAATTATTGGCCCTAATCCATTACTAGTAACTCTTATCAAGTGTATTATGATCCATCCGTACGTCTCTTATTCGGATAATAACCAAATTCCATCCAATTCAAACTGAATTATCATTATATATTGAATTTTTATAATCGGATTGGATTGGATTGAAATTTATAGAAAATTCAAATTTTCATATTGTATCAAACCGAGATGGTTCGAATCCAAAATAATTAAAATAATTAAAATACGTATGGTTTTATATATATATTAGGTTAAAATCCTGTGCAATGCACGGTTGTTAAATATTTTTTTTGGCAATAATATTACAAAATATAAAGTATATGAAAGATATTCAAAAATATTTTATTTGGGTATATATGAAATATGATTGTTAAACTGGAAAGAAAATATCATAAGCTATAAATAGTTACTTAAGGTAATGAAAAGTGTCATGGAAAGATTTGCTGTTAGTATAAGTTAATAGATTTTTATAATACCTAGCCTAGTAATTTGTACATCCTCCATTCCAATAATATTGCAGCAATAGGAACTCATCACTCTTGTTTGATCATATAATATGATTTATACATTGAGCAAAATATAGTCATGTTGGATCTAGTAGATTTGTCTCATTAAATACTTTCACAATATCAACTTTTTATAATTTTTACTCTTATACAATTATAAATATTTAATATATAAAATGTGTTTTGGGATGCGTAATTTCATCCTTGTTACATTATTATTGAAACGGGGAAGCAATTGATGTTGAATTATCTATATTGATCATATAATACTATGTTTTCAAGGCATATGTATAGAGACTATGAGCTAATGTTGGACCAATAAAACTGTACATTTTTAATACCATTTTTTATTAAAAAAAAATAAAGATAAAAAATTAGATTACGGTCATTGGGCCCTAAAAAAAATCTCATCTTATTTTAATTTGGTTTTTCAAATCACAAATTTTTATATGCGGTAGCCACACCGTGTGGCCGGGGTTACTTAAGTTACTCAGTTAGGGGTTTATTTGAGGAAGTCCAACAAGGGTTACTCAGTCAGAGGTTACTTGAGGAGTTCAATCAGGGGTTACTTGTGTGGCTACTCGATCAGGGGTTACTCGTTAAGGAGTTACTTGATGGGTTACTCGGTCAGGGTTTACTTGAGGGGTTACTTGGTATGTCGGTCAGGAGTAACTTGAGTAATAACCCTGACAACTCGAGTAACCCCTGACCAAGTAACTCAAGTAACCCCGACAACTCGAGTTACGTACCTCTGACCAAGTAACTCGAGTAACCCTTAGCAGCTCTAGTAACCCTGGCCTTACACGATGTGGCTAACCACACAGAAAAATTCCCTTTACGAATAGGATCCAAGTTAACAAATTTTACTATCTATGTTTCAGTATATTCACAACATTTTGACTTTTGCACTATTTAAAAAAAAAAATATGTTAACAAGTATATATTTTTGGAGCAGTCTTTTGTATATTTAATTTATATCAACTTTTTTTAATACTTCTCGGTAATATATAATTACATATATTAATGACAAAAGTTATGCATTGACACGTGTGTCAGTCAGACTATTGGGTTTATTATGAAAAGGAGGGACTAATTTGAATTGGATTGAGCTGAATTTTGTAAGTAATTAGGCGGTTAATGCGCGTATGTCTTGAGAGTTCTTTCCTTTTGACCTTATGTCACAACTTTAGTTGTTGGAAACATTATTGAGAGAAAATATATAAACAAATTTTTTAGAGGTATAAATATCCACATACTATTCTTAAGAGTTCAAAAAAAGAGGTAATTAACATTAATTAAGGCACATAAGTAAATAAACATTTTAGAATTGTCCAAGCGTTGTTAATAAGAGTTATCTCAAATTTGTTGGAATTTAGATTAGATTGGATTGAACATATGGAAACCAAATCGTATTTTGGATCGAATTGGATTTGGCCTAAAACTAAACCAAGTTCTAAAAAGACACCCTTAAGTGGTAGGGGCGGTATGAAGATGAAACTCATACCTACATGGATAGTGGGGCAGGGGAGCAATGCCATCACGTACTTAGCCAATGATGCAATTTAATTTATATTATAAATGATAATGTTTTAGCGCATTACAATATCACATAAGATTGCAAGATAAATCTTCATTGATCGTTATTTCTTACCATAAGTTGGAGAATTGAGATATCTATATACTATATCTCTTAACCTTGTTCTTATTCTTCAATAGGCAAATTCACATTGTAATCAATTATGTATCAACATGACAATATCACACAAGATTTTTAGATAACCCAAGATCATCTTTGATTTATGATTCTTTTCATATCCTTGAATCTTGAGAGGCCTACATATACACTTAAAATCTTGTTCACCCCATTCTCTCTTCTTTAAAATAAACAAGTCACATAATTGAGGCAAAACAAGGTAAGTAACAGTTATATTTTTTAGGCCTGTACAAAACTATCTGAGAATCCGAAAATCCGAAAATCCGATCCGCAACCGATCCGAATTTTAGGATATCCGATCCGAGTTTTCATTTCGGATCGGATATCCGATCCGAAAAATCGGATATCGGATACAATTTCGGATATTGATTTCTAAATTTTCGGATATCCGATATCCGAAAAATATCGGATATCTGATATCGGATATCGGATATCCGAACTGATATCCGATATTTTACAAGGTAAATATTATTGAAATTAAATATATTTTTATTTTAAAAAAATAAATATTATTAAAAAAAACTTAATAATCAGTACTCAGTAGAGTCAATATTTCAGTAGACAATACTCACAATAGAGAATAGACAACCTATTCACTATTTCACTTGTTCACTTTCTCTCACTAAAAACCCTAAATTCTTCCCTTTCCCTCTCTACGCTCAGCCGCTCTAGGCCTCAAGCTGCCACGGCGCCACCCCACCCCACTGCCACGGCGCCACCCCACCCCACCACCACGCTCCAGATCTCCTTCATTCCACTCGCCCAGATCTCCTTCTACTCGTATTTGCTCGGCCTCAAACAAGGTATGTAGTTCAAATTCATTGTTTTGATGGATTGAGGCAGGGGTAGAGGGGAGTCATAGGCTTTAACGAAGTGAAAATGCTTAGAGAATTCGGCCTCGAAAAGGGAGAAGAAATGTAATGGATTGAGAATCAGGACCTTTGGGAGATTTTCCGGCTGAGATTTTCCAGTGATATCCATTGGTAATTGAGATATATATTGTGAGATGAGGTGTGGCAATGTTGTTTCTATTTATAGTATAGAGGGTTTGTTACAGCTTAGAGTTGTGCAATTATTATTGTAATTTCTAGTATTAATTTGTAATCTTTTAGAGTTAATTAATTCAGTGAACTTGTACATTCTAGAGACAAATAATAGAGTATCAAGAGTGAAGAAGACTACAATGTACAAAAACTACTTTCAAATGTCAATTATGGAGTATAATTATAAGTAACTTTCAAATGTCAATTATAATTATAACTTTCGGACACATGAGAGTTGTACATCAAATTATTAATATAAAGTACTAATATTAGGTGAAATTAGTCGTCAGATGCTATATTTATAGACAGTTAAGCATGCTATTAAGTTTTGTGTTAATTTTGTTGAATTTTTATTGCTTATTTTCTGAATTTCGTGCTTATTTTTTGTTGCTTATTTTCTGAATTTCTTGCTTCTTTGTTAATTTTTGTTCAAATTCTTATTTTCTGTTACTGCTTTAGTGCTATACTCAACATAATTATGTGAGTTTAATTTTTTGTTGGAGAATTCAGATTCTTATATTGTAATTGTATATGAATAATTGTAGGTAAATGGATGAAACCGTTGATATGACGAGTGAGAGTGCCACTCCTTTGAATGAGGAAGGTACACAAATTCCAGAAAATCCAACTCCACAATCTGAACCAGAAGTTCAAGATGTTCCTAATTCAAATAAAAGACCAAACGAAGAAGATGCTCCAAGTAAAGGTAAAAAAAAACGATCTTGGCTTTGGGAACATTTTGAGAAATTCAATAAAAATGGGGTTGAAAGATCAAAATGCTTGTATTGTAAAATTGATGTTTCTGGTAGCTCTAGACTTGGCACAACTCCTATGAAAAATCACCTTCAAATTTGTAAAGAATACCCCCCTAACATTGATAAGTCACAAAGACGTCTTTCTTTACAAAGTGAACAAACTACCAGAGATGATAGTGTTGGTGAAAATGTGGTGGGGGAAAAGAAAGGAAAGTTAGAGTTGTGGAAGTTTAAGCAAGATGATGGTCGTAAAGCTTTTGCAAGAATGATAATAATGGATGAATTGCCATTTAGGTTTTCCGAGCGTGAGGGTTTTCGTTACTTTATGTCGGTTGTCCAACCAAACTTTCTCATTCCCTCTCGTATTACTGTGGCTAGGGATTGTTATCGTGTCTATGTAGATGAAAAGAAAAATCTAAAAAAAAATTTTAGTAAGTGTTCTTCACGTATTTGTCTCACCACTGACACATGGACATCTTGTCAAAATTTGAGTTATATGTGTTTAACAGCCCACTTCATTGATCAGAATTGGAAATTACATAAAAAAATTTTGAACTTTTGTCCAATTAGTGGTCACTCTGGAGAAGTTATTGGTAAAGAAGTTGAGAAAAGATTGCTTGAGTGGGGCATTACTAGAGTCTTAACCATAACAGTAGATAATGCAAGCTCAAATGATGTAGGACTTCAATATTTAAAAAGGAGGTTTCAAAGGTGGAAAGATGGTACTGTTTTGAATGGTAGGTTTGTGCATATGCGTTGTGCAGCTCATATTCTCAATCTTACTGTGAAGGAGGGTTTGAAAGAAACAGATAACTCTATAAAAAGAATTTGTAATGGTGTGAGGTTTGTAAGATCCTCTCCGGCAAGAATGCAAAAATTTAAAAATTGTGTAAATCAAGAGCAAATCGAGTCAAAACGTCAACTTTGTCTAGATGTTGATACTAGATGGAACACCACTTACTTGATGTTAGATTATGCCTTGATTTATCGTAAAGCATTTGATTTGCTTGAAACTTGTGATGGTGGTAAATTTAGAACTGAGTTGTCTAAGACTTGTGGTGTTCCCGAAGATGAAGATTGGGACCGTGTTGCTTCTTTGATACCTTTTCTTAAATTTTTTTATGATGCCACTCTTAGACTTTCTGGTTCTTTATTTGTTACCTCTAATATGTACTTGCAAGAGCTTGTGACAATCAATAGAATGATTAAGAGAAGGTGTGATTCTCATGATCATAATGAGAAAATGATGGCTTATGGGATGAAGGCAAAGCATGATAAGTATTGGGAAAATATAGATAATATCAATTTGATGTTGTATATTGCTGTTGTGCTTGATGCTAGGCGTAAGTTGGATTATGTTAAGTGGGCAATTGATGATCAATATGATTCGGATAAAGCTAGGGAGTTGTATGGTAGGATTAAGGAGACTTTGACTTCTTTATATGAGCATTATGCCACACAACAATCTGAAAATCAGTCCACCACTTCTGAGTTAGATGATTTGTCTTCACAAGATTTGGAAAACTATGATGAGCATGATATGGCAGTTTATGAATTTGAGAGAGATTTTGGTGCACAAAGTGTTGTTCAAAAGAAGAGTGATTTAGACAAGTACTTAGAAGATGAAAGAGAACCACATGTCATTGGAAAGAATTTTAATGCATTAGAGTGGTGGAAAAAACGTGAGGAAAGCTATCCCGTAGTCTCTCTTATGGCTAGAGATGTATTAGCCATTCCCGTGTCCACCGTAGCTTCGGAGTCCGCATTTAGCACCGGTGGTCGCGTGCTTGATCCATTTCGTAGTTCTCTCTCACCAACAATGGTAGAAGCTTTAATTTGTGCACAAGATTGGTTGCGAATGACAAATGAACCACTTGTGGTGGAAGAGCGTATTGAAGATCTTGAGAAGATTGAAGAAGGTAATATATTTTTTCTTTGTATGATTTCAAGTATAATTTATTTTCTTTATTTTAGCCTTGAGTTAAATGATAACTATTAACTTTTTTTTTTTTGGTATAGAACTGTCCACTTTGGTTGAGCAGGTTTCGGTTGTTGATGACTACATTTGAGGCATGCATTTGAGGAGTATTATTGCTACTGTTTTTTTTTTTTTTTTTTTTTTTTGCTACTGTTTTTATTATTTAGTAAAATGTAATATTGAGACTTTGGTAAACTTTGTAATATTGAGACTTTACTAAGCTTTGTATTTTTTATTTGAGGAGTTGGATTTGTAATGCACTAAGATTGCTAGTATGCTACTGCAGTTCTGCTTGTGTTTGTGGAGTATTTAATGGTTTTTTTAATTAATTTAATTTGCAAAAAAGACTACTACAATTATTGTACAGGTTTTTCAAAAAAAAAAAAAAAGTACAGGATTAACAAGTACAGCCGTACAGGATTACAAGAATACAACCATAAAATTTTGAGTTTTCATTAAACATTGGATAATGGATATCCGAAATATCCGATCCGAATGATTTCGGATATCGGATATTGGATATCCGAAATTTTCGGATCGGATTCGGATTTCAATTTCTGACATCCGATGAATCGGATATCCGATCCGAAATCACATTTCGGATCGGATATCCGATCCGTGAACAGGCCTAATATTTTTTAATAGTAGCATCTTGAAGTTATTTTTTCCATTAACTTTCTTTTCATCAAGAAAGTAGCAACTATAAATACAAGTAAATTTCAATCATTCGTGTGATATCTTCACATGTCACTTTTCAAACCTTAAAATCTCAATATTAGTTTTTAAATCCGCACAATATCCTTACATGTCAATTTTTCACATCTCAAAGTTTTAATATTAGTTTTTAAGTTATTATATGTCGAATTTTCAACACTAGTTATTAAACCCGAGCGACGCTCACACAAACTCACAAGTCACAAACACCAATTCTGGCAGTCAACAAATCACAGATTAACCCTCTTACATAGGATGCTAAAAACTGCTAATTAGTTAACGGTATTGGCTGTTATGCCTGTTATAGTAGCCAAAAAAAATAACCAAAAATTTCAATAATTATTTTTTTTTTCATCCTTTTTGGAAAATCTGAATCACTTTTGTCTCCCTCGTAATTCCAAAGGCATCACTTTTTCCCTCTTCATTCTCTCTCTCTGTTTCTCTCTCCTCTGTATATTTTTTTGTCTGTAAGCTGTAACTCATCTGGGTTACTGAGTTTACTCGAACCCCAACTCACCCCTTCATTGGGTCTCTCAACTCACCTCACTTAACCCACCCACCAACCCAAAAAAACAATTACCCATTTCAAATTTGAATGCCGTTTTCTTCTTCTTCTCTCTTTCTCTCTCCTCCATTTTCTCCCGCTTTGACCGCCTCGACGACGGCGTCATCTTCCATTGACCCAAAGCTTCAATACCCACTTCTTCAAACCCCAGAAAAAACCATTTCTTCATTCAGGCATTTCGTTGAACACCTTTCCTACATCCATGAATAAACCCAGTAAGAAACAGAGGTCTGATCTTAACTCTGAATCTATCAATACCATTCTTCAAGATCTAACCATCAAAGACGACAATGTCAGTGTTAGTGCTAGTGTTAGTGTAAGTCCTTGTAGTAGTACTACTCTTTCTGGGTCTGAAATTAGTGGGTTTATCAAGCCTAATAATATTGGGTGCTTGCTTAAAATGGCGGAAAATGGAGAGAGTGAAAAGAGCGTGAGTTCGAGTATGAGCGAGATGAGTAATTGTAGCAATAATCCCAACAGCATTGTCGATGCGAGTTGCAGCTTTCGAAGTAGCAACCCCAATAAACCTCATAAAGGCAATGATATTAGAATGGAAGCGATTCAATGTGTTAAAGGGAAAGATGGTGAGTTGGGTTTGGCACATTTTAGGCTGTTAAAGAAATTAGGATTTGGTGATATTGGAAGTGTCTATTTAGCTGAACTTCGAGGAATGGGGTGTTTGTTCGCAATGAAAGTTATGGATAAAGGGATGTTAGCAGGAAGAAAGAAGTTATTGAGAGCTCAAACTGAGAGGGATATTCTTGGTTTGTTAGATCACCCATTTCTTCCAACACTTTATTCGCATTTCGAAACCGATAAGTTTTCTTGCTTACTTATGGAGTTTTGTAATGGTGGTGATCTTCATATTCTTCGACAGCGTCAACCTAGCAAGCATTTCTCCGAGCAGGCGTCGAGGTTGGTTTTATTTTATTTTATTTTTGTTGATCTATTGTTGATTTTTCGACGATTGGTTTATACACCCGGGTGTACAGTGTTGCCAGAGAGCAATAGTTAGGATCAATAAAAGTGTAAAGATGATGAGGGGGATTAATTGGTCTTATATTTAATGATAATGTTTTGGTAGTGTGGGTATGTGGGATCTAAAGTTGTTAATTTAAGGTACTTATGGCTGTAAATTGGGGGACATCCTTCTCTAAGAAAATCACTTGAAAAATGTCACTTCAACAAAAGATTTAGTTTGTTTTGTGGGGACTCTATTGAATTGATTTTCCGATCTTCACTTGCTATTTGATGTTATTCTTAAAATGATGGAATTGATTGACATAATACGGTCAAATTTATGGCATGCTTCAAATTTTGACCCTTTTTGCATGTATGCTTACATTTTAATTGATGTGTGAAAACCCTTGAATTATTCTGAGTCTTTCGGTAGTCCTTTTAATCATTTCGGATAAGTGAATTTCAGGTGAAGAGAACGGAATCTAAATTAATTGGTTTTCAATTATTGCAGGTTTTATGCATCTGAGGTGCTTCTTGCCTTGGAATATCTACACATGATGGGTGTAGTGTATAGGGACTTAAAACCTGAAAATGTCTTGGTGAGGGAAGATGGGCATATTATGCTCTCGGACTTTGACCTCTCGTTAAGGTGTTGTGTAAATCCGACTCTTGTTAAGGGAAGCTATCAGCCTAACTGTACAAACACATCTTACTGCATTGAACCGTCTTGCAAACTACCTGTTTGCGTTGAGCCCTCTTGCTTGCAGCCTTCCTGTTTCAGGCCACGCTTTTTCAGCTCCAAGTCTAGTAAGGTTAAGAGCGAAAAGTTTAATTTTACAAACACATCCTCACTTCCAATTCTTATTGCAGAACCTACCAATGCCCGCTCTATGTCATTTGTTGGAACACACGAGTACTTAGCTCCTGAAATAATAAGAGGAGATGGTCATGGCAGTGCTGTCGACTGGTGGACGTTTGGTATTTTCTTGTATGAACTACTCCATGGTAAGACACCATTTAAAGGCAATGGAAACCGCGAGACATTGTTCAATGTAGTTGGGCAGCCCCTCAAATTTCCTGAGGGTTCACCAACAAGTTTTGCTACTAAAGATCTGATCAGAGGTCTGCTTGTAAAAGATCCCCAAAAAAGATTGGGATTCAAGAGAGGTGCAACTGAGATCAAACAACACCCCTTCTTCGAAACTGTAAATTGGGCTCTCATTCGCGGTAGTACCCCTCCAGAAATTCCGAAACCTATAGACCTCACAATCTATAATCACACATCCAAAACATCATCAGAACCTCCTAATGACAAACAAGGTGCTTCAGACTCAGATAGGTCTTCGGGTCCTTATTTAGACTTTGAATTTTTCTGAAATTTCTCTCATTTATTTAGGATAATCATTGATTAGTTAGGATAATATAAATGCCATTTGTGTATCCATTTTTTCATCAATGAAGTTAGGCCTTTTTTCTTGTAGTATTATATGCTTGGCTTATTTGTGCTTCAAAAACATCAAAATCATATGCTTTTGTGGGGAAAAAAAAACAGTACTACCTTACTCATTTCTCTCAAATCACAACGTGTTCTCTTTTGGGACAATGACTCTACGAAGTATTTTTCTCTTTCTCCTGATCACATGAGTCCCTTTACTTTCATTTTTTGCCTATCATCTCCTAAAACACCGTACACCTCTTTAAACTCACATTGCAATTTAACAAAATCATAGGAAGACACTTTTCTTTTAAACTTATTTTCAATTCAATTCACCTCAGCTCAGTTCATTATTTTACTTCAATTCTATTCATTTTGGCTCTATACAACTCAAAAGAACACGACCAAATTACTATACGGTAGGATTCATACTCACATATCCGAGTATGATTCTCTTTTTCCAGCTAGTTAAAAAAGGAACGGGGAAAGATGCCTAGCTTTATTATGATTTGTCTTTCATTACACTGCTGTCATAAGTCATATTAAGCACAAAAGAAATTCTTTTTCATGTGGGTTCTTCTTTAATGTCACGATTTGCCTCGAACTAGGGAGGGAGAAAGAGATAGTGGCCCCAATTTCCCTTTTATTTGGCCAGCGTGAATCTTCACTTTTAGAGGGAACTATTGAAAATGGACTACTCATTATGAAAATTCCATGCAAAAGTCAGTTGAATTTCTTTTTTTTGGGGGGAGAGATAAATTGACAGTTAATTTTCTGTGTTGCATTTTGCTTTTCTTTTGTTGGAGGTTGTGCTCCCATGTTCTTTGTTAGGGTTGGGTTCATCTTGCTTTGCTCCATAATATATTTTGACCAAAAAAATTAAATAATTTAATTAAGATATTTTCAAATGTTTTAAGAAAACGGTTAATTTAAGAAAGAAATGCACTAAAAAAAAGTGAGGGAGAATGTATTTAAAACATGAAAAAATGATTATGTAAAATCGAGTTAGGCATAAGATTGGGGTCTATGTTTTTTATTTTTTCACCTTTAGGATCTCCTAGTCTTTTTTCCACCTTTTAGAACTCTAGTTAAAATGCGATAAAGTAACCCATGTTTAACTTATCAGACTTAAAACTTAATCCTTTCAATAAATTTCTGCCAAAAAAAACTAAGTCTCTTCATTAACTTGCTGTCAAATCCAAAAAACATAGGTCCTTAAATAAGTGAAGTCTTAGGCTTGATTGGACTTACTTTTCAAAATTCCAGGTAATTCCATATCAACTATATATATTCGATTCAATAGTACTCCCTCTGTGTTTTTTGGTGCATCAGTTTGACCAGTATTAAGTTTTACTAAAATGAGTTGAACAGAATAAAATATTGTGTAAGTAGGGTTTGTTGGAAAATTAAAAATCGTAGAAAATATATAATACTATAATAGTGTAATAGTTTATTAAAAAGCTAAGTAAGGGTTTTGTGAGTAGAGAAATAATAATTCTAAAAGGTTGTGAATGGGGACCATGTGATGAAAGTAAAATAATAAAAATCAGTCTAAATAAATGAATGAATTAAAAAAACACTTAATTTAAGAAAGAAATGCATTAAAAAAAGTCAGGAGAACGTATTTGTGGCTTTAAGAAAGAAATGCATTAAAAAAAGTGAGGAGAACGTATTTGTGGCAAAAAAAAAAAAAAAAATGTAGTATAGCTTAGAATCTTATATGTGGCTAACTATATAGGGTGACCACTTTACACATAAGGTAATTAATGGAATAATAAGGGTTAATGTGATAAGCAAATGGGACTACGTACCTTGACAGATGTGGAGTTATTCCAATAAAAAAAAACACAAACTATTATGCAGCAGCGTTTTGGTGGTGTGACATTACTACATCTCTTCCCTACTCTTTCTTTCTCTTGCAATTTGGTAATACATTTTGGTGGTGCTATTTGGGTGCAATTTGGAGGCTATTTGGCGGCGATTTGTTGCGATTTGGTGGTGCTATTTGTTGGTGGCGATTTGCTGCGATTTGGTGGTGCGATTTGTTGGTGGCGATTTTGGTGTGATTGGTGAAGGAGTTATGTCTTCGATAAGTGGAATTGCTAGATATATTAAGGATCACGATTATGGAGATAATTAGTTCATTCTATAGGGTCGTCAATGTTTGGTGCTAGATATGACAATGGATCTTTGGGCTAGCTTAATGGCCCGAAGCCTTATAGAGTGGATCCTACAAGGTCACACATAAGAGTATTGGGTTAAACAAGTTAGAGGCCCATTATTGGGCCTCATGAGTTCATGACATACCATGTTGATAATTGGGCTTGGATAGCTAGAAGAGTCTAATGGGTTTTGGACTTGACATGGTTTTATTTCTAGATATGATTTATAAATATAAACCATGCCTAGGGTTACATGATATAACAATTGACATACAGTGAATTGTCACACAAGCAACCAAGCTTCCCAAAACCCTAACTCTCTCTCTCTCTCTACTCGGCCCTCTCTCTCTCTTCTCCCTGTCCGTACGACCTTCCTCCCCGGGTGGCGCGTGTGGTGGCGCGTGGGTGGTGTTGTGGTGTGTTCGTGGCTCAAATCTCCGTTGAAGGTTGATTGAAGTGTTCAGTCACAATTAACTAGCATTAGTGGAGGTTTAACCCGTACTCGTGGACTAAGTAGAGGAATCACACGTGGGGTTCTTGTTCTCCTTGTTCGATCACTTGTGGAATCACGCTTTAAAGGTATAATTCTTACTTCTTTATGTGTTATGCATGAGATCCTTGGTTTAGGTGCTTTATGAATATGATTCATATATTTTCCGCAATTTAGTACCTATAATCTCCTACAATTTGGTGGTGGAAATTAGGGTGCGATTTGGTGGCTACTTGGTGCGATTTGGTGTGGCGATTCGATGGTGGCTCTTAGTGGCGATTTGGCGCTGCATATTGGTGGTTCGCTACTGATGGCAGTGGCTAGGTATTTGCAGTGAAAAGGTGCGACAGTGTTTTGCAGTGGAGGTGGTGGCGATGTGGGCTGATTTGGTGGTGTTTGTTGTTGCGGGGTGACGCGATGGTTTGTGCGGTTGTTGTTATTGCAGTTTGTTGTATTGGGTTGTTGTTGGTGAATTGGGTCGAGAAGGTGGCACGAGTGGTGGTGGTTGAGTTTAGAGTTTGAGTTTGAGCATTTTTGGGTTGTTGGCTGATATATTATTCATTTGAAAGAGAAAGAAAGAAAGAGAGGAAGAGGGGGAAATATGAGAAAGAAGGAAATACAAATATTGTATGTTGTTAATCATATTAGCTAACAAATGACGTATATCAACCATTACAATGAACATATCAGCCAATTGATGTCTAATATCAATCAATATTAGACACAAATTTAACATTAATAAAAACGTATCATTCAACACAAGGACACATGTTAGCTAACAATGAAACATATCAGCCAACAAAAGGAACATATTATTCAACAAAAGATATATAAAGGAACATATCAGCCAACAAAAGGATGAAATCAGCAAACAAAAGCAATATGTAAGCCAAAAAAATAAACACATCAATCAACACAATGGGACATATAAGCCAACAATTAAAATATACATATTAGTCAACAAAATGAAGATATCAGCCAACCAAAGAAATATATCAGCTAACTAATGTCAGATAGCAGCCAACAAAAGGAACATATCAAAAATTAAACATATCAGCCAACAAAAGGAATATATTAACCAACACAAAAACCATATCAACCAACAAATGAAACATACAGCCAACACATGAAACATATCAACCAATCAGTAAAATATATCAACCAGCCTGCGTGCGACAGTTCGTACCCAATACCTTCTCAATAATGAAAAAATGTGGTTACTTTCATAAATAAGTAAATTTATTCTTTTTGTTAGTTAAAAAGACCAATAACAAAAGTATAATGAGTTACACAAATGAAAAAATGACATTACTATTTTTCTAAGAGAACATATTGGATGAGGCTTGCCTCACCTATGGCTTCATGAGACAAGTCCAAAATAATTACTCCGACTTAATTAACCCACAACTCTCATCGTAACTCTGTTCTATGCTCTACCACCCACCTATATATCTTATTCTTCTCCTGAGTTATCTTTTGTTAACTGCTTAATAATATCCTACTTAGGGCCTGTTCATATTTACTTAATTTCAGTTCAGTTCAGCTCCAATTAGTTCAGTTCAGTTCAGCTCTTAATTTCCCTCTCACATAAAATATTCATTTCAGCTCAATTCAGTTCAGTTCAGTTCCAATCAGTTCAGTTCAGTTCAGTTCAGCTCAGTTCAGTAAATATGAACAGGCCCTTAGTCCTCTTGCACAAAACAACATTCAGGCCCATTTCATAACTCATACTCAAATGTTTACAATATAAACAATTCACATCCACCTTATTCTATCCATGTGAGATAAACCACATACTTAAAATTAAAGCTGGAAATAATTCCAACACACTTCACCGGCAAGGTTGTCAACTTCACTTCCTTGGAGCCATGATTATAATAGGAAGTGAAAAATAAGGAGGGGGTTTATAGCACTCTCACCAAAAAAAGAAAAAAAAAAGTGATATTAAAAATATCATCAATCCTGTACAATTATTGATACATATCATCCTGTAAAGGAGCGATATCTTCTAGACAATTAATTACATCATCTTATGAATAATGGATTGTAGCACCCCAAGTCTTACTAGTAGATATCGTCCTTTCTGTTCCTACTCCGCAAGAATTTGCTTTGGTGCAGGACGAAAGTCTTACGCCAAAGACTTCAGGTATCATTCTCCTCAAGTTAAACTGTTTTCCCTAAAAAAATTACAGAGGGAATAGAAAGTACAGTTTATAAATAGTGTAAACATTAAAATGTGTAAAAGAAAATGAAAGAATTACTAGCTCCCTCCGTATTTTATTACTTATTCCACTTTCCTTTTACAGCCGTATTTGCTTCTTTTTTGAAAACTTTTATTACGGAGTAAATTTTTACTATTTTCCTCCTCATTAACGAGAGTTAGTATTAAGTACTCGTGGAGTACCCTAAGCATGGTACTCCTTGGGTACCATACTAACATGCTATACATGTTATTATGTTAAAACCATGAATTATTTTGAATTGAATCTTATATTATTTTGCTAAATTATAATGTTATTTGCGTAAACATTGTGTTATTTATTATAATTAGCCTTTTGTTTTTTTGTTAAAATATTAAATTGTGTTATTTTGGTTTAAATCATATGATGATCTTCCTAAGTATGAGGTTATTTTTCTTAAATTTGGTGTTATTATTTTTAATATAAATTATTTTATTATATTAATTAAACATTGTATTATTTTGCCAAAAACTTTTGTTACTTTATTTAATCTTATTTTACAGAAAGTAGCTAAATAAAAATAGAGAATAAAATCGAAAGAGATGAATATGGCCAGGTGAACATAACATATAATATTATGTAATAAAAAGTTCTCAATAAAATAACATAGAGTTATATTATACTGAATAGCAATATAGCATAATGCACTAAATAAAGTAACATTCGTCCATAATATGGTATACATACAATGATCAAATTGATGTAATAAAATTATTAATTGTATAGTAAAATAACATGAAATACATCATTGAATAACAAAATACACCTTTTGAAATAACATGAAACAGTAAAATTATTTTTTACCAAACTGAAATTATTTTTGATGAATTGAAATTATTTTTACAAATTTCCTGTTAGGCCTCGTTCACTTCACCTTATTTTTGCTGAACTGAAATTATTTTTACTAACTGAAATTATTTTTGCTAAATTTAAATTATTTTTACTGAACTGGAATTAATTTTATTGAACTTAAATTATTTTTGCTAAACTGATAATATTTTTTCTGATTCTCTGTTATATTTTCTTCTTAAAGGTACTGGATTTTACTGAACTGAATTTTTTTTTAATAAACTGAACTTATTTTTATTGAACTGAAATTATTTTTACTGAACTGAAATTATATTTGCTGAACTGAAATTATGTTTACTGAATATTATTTTTTAAGGTGAAGTGAACAGGGCCTTATATTTTTTTTCTTTAAAGTTACTAATTTTTACTGAATTGAACCTAATTCATTGAACTGAAAGTTTTTTTTGTTGAATAAAATTATTGTTAGTGGAGTGAAATTATTTTTAATAAATATTTCACATATCACAAAATCTTATATGTGGCTGGCCACATCGTGTGGCTGGGGTTAATTTGTAATGTAATAGGGGTTACTTGATCAATATTAAAGGGGTTACACATTTAGTCTTATAGGAGTTACTCAATCAGTATTATACGAGTTACTTTGATCTTTTATGAGTGGCCATACAATATGACTAGCCACATACAAAACTTGTATATATTTTTTATAAGGTGGTGTAAGCAGAGCCTAAATTTGCAATGAATGTAATGATAAGTTGACGAACGAGTCAAAGTGTAACATTAATGTGACCGAAGAAACGAAACTTCCAGACAGGACAACTTTTTAAAAATTTCTAACAAATCTGTGGGTGGTGCTCTTCGTTTCAATTCAACTATTCAACCCAACAAAAACACTCCACATTTCCACATTTACGTCGTCAATATTCCCCATAATTTTCTCTTCTTCATCTTCAACAATCATCAACACTAATCAAAATCACCCCACATTGTTCTAATTTATTTGATTTCTGGGAACAATTTGATTTAATTTGACCATGGAAATTCGAAAATTCCCATTAATTTTTCTATCTTTTCTCTTGATTTTCCCTCACCTTTCTCATGCCGGATGGTTCAGCAACAACAAGTATTCTTCTATTTTCAATCTTCATTTTCTGGGAATCAAAATTTTAAAAATGCGTTTTAAATTTTGATGTAAAATCATTATTATTTTTCAGGCGTCCAGAATCTGTGCTTAAATTGAAGAGTGAGACTGTTTATAATACTTTATATGGATTTGATCCTACTCGCGTCACTCAGCTTTCATGGCATCCCAGGTTTTTCTTATCTTTCATTTTTCTTATCTTCAAATCTTCAATGATTTTTTTAGTAATTGTTGAATTTTCAGGGCATTTCTGTACAAGGGTTTTTTAACCCATGAAGAATGTGATCATCTTATCCAATTGGTTAGGTTTTATATAATCAAAAATTAATTAATAATTTTTTTTTTTTTTAAATTATGATAATTGTTTGTTTGTGTAAATTTTTAATAAATGGTGGGTTTTTTTTATTTTTTTTGATTGAATTAGGCAAAGGATAAATTGGAGAAATCAATGGTGGCTGATAATGAGTCTGGAAAGAGTATACCAAGTGAAGTGAGAACTAGTTCTGGCATGTTTCTTCAAAAGGGTCAGGTTTGTATCTTTTTGCCTAATCTTTTAACTACTTTGTTTGATTGTTTTATAATTGCTTAATGTGGTTGAGCAATAGTCTCTTTATGTCATGATACAACTATGTAAATTATATTAACCTTGAGAAACTTCGAATTGGCGAATTTTGTGTATTATGTGATATGGATTTTAAGGGCATGCTCTTATCACCTTATTAGTTCTGATAAGTTTGGCTAAGGAAAAAGTTAGTTTAGATAAGGGTTACCACCGAGGTTTAGTTTACAATTAAATAAGTTCAAGTAAGTTAGGTTAGTTTAGATAAGTGAAATTTTTTAACTAAAACAAAATGCACACTAAATATATGGCAGTTATAAACTCGGCAAGTTTTATCAATTTTAGTGGTTACATTGTGATTCTTATTGTTGGCTATGAGAGTTTTGAATTCAGTCTAGCGCATATCTTAGTATTGTTTCACTAGCTGGCCAGTTTGTTCTTTGCATTTCATTCCTAGCGGAAACATGATTGTTTTTTTCTATGTTGTTTTAGTTGATGTAGTTGAACTTTTAAACATTTGCTATTATTTGCTATAGAGTTGATCAAAATACGAAATGGTTGTTTCTGTTGCTAGAATAACTGAGTAAAGCACACCTTTCTAAACTTGCTCAATATGCATCTAGATAGTAGATATCCATCTCAGCATTTCAAGAATGCCTCATGTTCTGCGCTTGACACCATACAAGTATCTCTCTGCTACAATACACCTTAGAATGTATATGCTCAAAGAACTGATGCTGATGGGATTTATCAGCCACCCTTGCACATATAGGACTACTTTGATCAACACAGATTCTCATTTTTGCAAAGCCTGTCGTTGCTGTTTAATCTTTTCAGAGCAGCAACCCAGCCGCAAAATCTATGCTTTGGAACAACAAGCCTTATTAGATCCCCTTTACCCACACAAGCTTTTTAATGGCAGCAACATTCCATGTATTAATTTTTATCAAACCCAATCCTTGCAGTAGCTTTGGACTTGCAAACATCTTCACACGATACATATCAGGGCTTTGCTTATCTTAAGAGCAATGCCGAATGCAACTCCTGCAGATATTATTTATTCTCTCAAATCTTGCTTAAGGTAATGTTCAGTAAATGTGAATGCTCAGTAATACATAATTGACTATCTGTACCCTTTGAGCATTCGAAAGATTTCTTGAGCTCCAAACTTATATTCTAGTCACCTTTGTATTAGCAATGGTTTGATTTGTTTCACCTTACTTTACCTAGAGCCTTTTCGCAACAATAGGGATTCCCAAACAATTTACAAGGGATTGAACTTCTGGTGGCAAGACCAGAAATTCTTTGCAGAGTCAATCTGCTCTTGAGACATACCAGAGTAATAAGAAGCAGTTTTGTCCTCATTAACTTGGAGGACTGAAGTTTCAGAGAACTAATTCAGACCCTCATCTTCAGCGTAGTTGATTTAATATTTCTTCAAAATAGAATTATATCATCAGTAAAGCAAAAACAAGTAATTCCCATTGCCCTGTATCTTGGTAATCACCTTTATAGACCACATTACAGCATGAGATTGGTCTTACCACTCTCATTACTTTTAGGAATCAAAATAGTGGAAGTCACATTTAATCACTTTTAGAGCCTACCAGTAGTAAGATAGGGAAGAATAATATTAGTAAGATCAGTACCTATTATATTTTATGCATCTTTGAAAAACAGCTGCTATAACAGCTGGCCCAAGTGCCTTAGTTCCAGGAATAGATAGTAGAGCATCTTTAGTATCTCTAGCTGAGTATGGAGCAAGCAAAAAAATATCCGACAATGATTCTGAGATACCACATGCCCAGCTCCATTAACTGTTTTGTTAACCTTCCCTTCTGTCATAGCAGTGCCTAACAAAAGATTTATAATAGAGGAAAGTATCATTCATATATTTTGGATTATTCACCCATACACCATTCTCATTCTCGATTGCATGAATAGAGTTCCAACTTCTAAGCTCTTCTCTGCTTTAAATACCTGTCAAACATTGCAGAATATAATCACCAGCCTTAAGCCAATCCATTTTAGACTTTGTTTCTTATAGTTTATAGAGGCTTTATGAGTGTCATAATATTCAACCTTTCTCTTACCTCTTCATCAGCTCAGGGGAAGGATCCAAATACAAAGTTAGCCACTAAAGCATTTTAAAGTGATCTTTAGTTAAAATCCTTGACTAATGTCTTTCAATGCGATTTTCAAGTGTTTTAGCTTCTATACTAGCTTCCTACCAATGTGAATGTCAAAATACATAAGAGAGCAGAGGAGGAAAATTGTCAAACTTTCCCTCCGGAAAGAAATATACTTCAAAGCTATAGCTTGAAAGAAAAGCAACCGTCCATCGGTCCATACCCTGTCTCACTTTTGTAAAAGCCTTCTTTGCCATTCTCCTTAATATTCAATTTGAACATATAGCCTGAGGATATATTAACAAGTATATTATCAGTGTGCAAGGTAACAGGGATCAAATAATGGTATTAGGGTAGTAGACTATTAGTGCAGGCACGTTTCTAAGACTTTTGTGGCCTAAGGGAGAATCTCAAAAATGGATCCCTAATTGACTAAAACTTAAATTTATTATCAGAAAAAAAAAATTATTCAGGGATGTAAAAAAAAAATTAAATTATGCACATTACTTTATTTAGTACAATATAATTTAATTAAAACAATAATTCTCATACAAAACATTTCCATTGAGCAATTTTAGATTAATAATAGTTTCTACATCAAGTAAATACATAAAATGGCTAGACCATTCAACTTTTCTTGAGACATTGACGATCCATGTAGTTTTTCAATAATTCAACTTTGAAAAACTTCTTTTAGCGGATGCACTAGTTATGAAAATAGTTAATTGGATTCGATAAGCAATTGAAACATTTGGAAAACAAGCGGCACCTCTGACAAACTCTAGAATTTCAGATGTGACATCAACACATTTAACAGTCATTTGCAATAGTTTTAGTTCCAAGAAACAAAAATTCAGCTGCATCAATATCCATTAAATTATTATGAGAAAAAGTTGTGTAGAAATCCATACAAAATTTTCTTAATTCATTATCATCCCATGATTTCAACTTGTTTGAGTCAAATAAAAATTCAACTTTTTTTTTTCTTTTTCTTTTTTCAAATGCCTCTAATTGCTCAATTCTATTTTTCAAAAAAGTAATTGTCATATCCACAACCACCATAACCATACATTTAAAGCCTTTTTTTTTTTTTTCCCTATGCTCTTCAAAATATAAGATAATACCTTTCACTTATTTCATTGCAGCTCCAATTTTTATAATAAAACAATTTGATGAATCAATGATGAAAGAATACAATCAACCGAGGAATTTTTTAATGTCAATTATATATTTTGGTGGCTGTGGATATGTCAATTAGTTCTTTAAAGAATATATTTGGGCAATTATAAGTATATGAAATTTTTTGGAAATTTTATTTGACTCAAACAAGTTGAAATCACTAAATAATGATGAATTAAGAAACTCTTGCATAAATTTTAACATTACTTTTTCTTGTAATAATTTGATCGATGTTGATGCGGATGATCTTTTTTCGGAATTTTAAGTATTGTAAATGACTTTGCCAAATGTGTTGATTTCGGCATATGAAATCTTGAGTTTGTCAAAGGTACCAAGTATATTACAAGTGTTTCAAATTTTCAATTGCTTACCGGATCTTGTTAACTATGTCGTTTTGTTGCATTTGTAGAAAGAATTTTTGTCAAAGTTGAAATAATTGTAAACATGCTTGTGAGAGTCAATCTCTTGAGAAAGGTCGAATGATTTAGCCCTTTTATATATTTAAAGAAATATGTTAGAGCATATTGATGTAGGTGGCATTGCATATCGAAATGCTCGAAGAAATATTTTATAGGGAAATTCTCTTTGGTGAACTCCAACTTTTTAATTTTCAAAGTGGTAAACGTTTTAAAATTTTATTATCAATGGTAAACCTAAATTATTGATTACCATTGATAAGTGTTATTTTAATAAAAATCCTTAACTATAGTTAGTTTTTTTTTTTTTTTTTTTTTTTTTTTTTTTTTTTTTAATATTTTTTTAATAATTTAATCATTAAAAAATTTTTTTTTTAAAAAAATAAAACCAAAACCCCTCCCCCACCCAACCTACCAGCATCCCCTCCCTGTCGGCGGCTATGCCTCTGTTGGAGACGTCCGGCCTCCCCCGCCCCACCTTCTCTCTTTCCCCTATCCCGACATCTCCCAAACCAGATCTCGGCAGCCTCCCCCTCTCCCTTCGCCTCCCCCGCCCCACCTTCTCTCTTTCCCCCATCTCAACATCTCCCATTTCCCCACCTAACGACCCACCACCGACCGCACTAACCACCCCGAAAACCGGCCCCCTTCCTCGACGAGTCCCCTTCCCTTTTCCGGCAGCCCGGAAACCTTAAACCCCACCTAAACCACCTAAAAACTCAAACCCGATTTCTGGGTTTGGTTTAAAAACCCTAAACGGGTTTGGGTTTTTTTGGTGTTTTTGGGTTGGGTTTAGGGTTTCTGGGTCGGATGGGGGTTTTAGGAAAGGGGACCAGTTCTCGGGGTGGTTAGTGCGGTTGGTGGTGGGTTGTTAGGTGGGGAAATGGGAGGTGTCAAGATGGGGGAAGAGAGAAGGTGGGGTGGGGGAGGCTGTTGCCGGCTGGGGTTGGGGGAGGTCGGCGTTTCCAGGGGTGGGGGAGGACGGCGCACCGGTGAAGGAGGGTTGGGCACGCTGGCGTGGGTGGGAGCGGGGGAGGGAGAAGTGGGGGGAATAGGTGGTTTTTTTTTTTTTAAAAAATATTTCTAAGATAAATGTAAAAAAAAAAAAAAAAAACTAACTATCGTTAAATTAATCATTAATGTTATAATTAAAAAAAAAATTAAAAAGTTAAGTTTATCATTGATAATAAAATTTTAAAACGTTTATCACTTAGAAAATTAAAAAGTTGGAGTTCACCAAAGAGAATTTCCCTATTTTATAAGAGAATAACTGTATTGATAAAAAAAAAAAATTGTATAAAAAAGTATTGTGTATCAATGTAATGTTTTGCATACCCGAATCCTTTTTTGTGTAATTTAAATTCAAGTATTAGTTAATTAGGGCCACAAAAATTTCATAAACTGGCCTTAGAGATGGAAGAGGCAGCACTAAGTAGCTTTTCTACATCATTGTTTATTTTTGTGTTTCTTAATATCCGAGGTTTTGTTTTGGATGTCTCTTTTCTGTTGTGTTTTGTTAATGAACCTCTGTTGCTACTTTTAGTGGATCCTTGTTCTCGTCATGCCAGAATTTAACATAACCTTTCTTTGAAGGATATTTTCATATCTTTTCAAGAGTCTTTGCTTGTGAAAATGTAGAAAATACTTCAAATTAGTATGTTGTGTATAATACTTCATGTGGTACAATTGTACAAAGCTAATTTTTCTGATTTATGTCAATTCAATATCTATGCATATATTTTAAATCAAAATCTGAAATGCTTACATTCACCCTTTGTGTTGCCTCTGAAGGATGATGTAGTTACTAGAATCGAGGCAAGAATTGCTGCCTGGACTTTCCTTCCTCCAGGTGAATATTGCTGTACATCAGGCCTTATGGTGCTGCTTAAGTTGGATCATATTGAATAAATAACTTATATATTGTCATCACTGTTCAGAAAATGGGGAGGCCATGCAAGTCCTTCGCTATGAGCTTGGTCAAAAGTATGAGCCCCATTTTGATTACTTTCATGATAAGGTCAATCAGCAGCTAGGTGGCCACCGGATTGCTACTGTGCTGATGTACTTGTCTTATGTTGAAAAGGGCGGAGAAACTGTCTTTCCCAACGCAGAGGTAAATTTTTTTTTTTTTTCTTGACTTTCATTCTTTCTTGAGAAGTTTGTCTAATTCAATGTTTTGTCCAGGGAAAACTGAACCAACCGAAAAATGAAAGCTGGTCTGATTGTGCTAAAGGTGGCTATGCAGGTATACCTCAGTACAGTTTTTGCTAGACTTATCAATAAAAAGACGTCTAAATTCCTTGCATGGTTGTCTAGGAAGTTTCGGTATTTACTGCTATGCATATCTTACATCGCTTCTGTGCTGTTAAGTGATCTAAATATAACCCATTCCAAAAAAGCAGAAAAATTAAAAAAAGTGATCTAAATATCAAATGCTCTCTTAGAGTTTTAGAATAATATATATTGTAGAACATCCTTTCATTTTGGATCTGATTCTCGTTCACAAACTTTCACTTTCATGATATTTGTAGCATTGCTGATTCTCGTTCACAAACTTTCACTTTCATGATATTTGTAGCATTGCTGCTTTTATATTGTGTGTTATACTTCCTCCGTTTTTTTTAGTTGACACCGTTTGACTTTTACACTATTTACACAACATGCTTTGACTCGCTTTTGTGGTTTATAGATACAATAAAACATATTCATGTGGGATCTTATTTGAATTGTTTCAATGTACTACCTCCGGAACATATTATATGCAACTTTGGAGCTCTCACGGAACCCAAGATAAAATATCATAATAGTTGTTTAATGGATTAAAGAGTATGTATTTAAGGGTAGGAGAGAGAATAGAGATAATTAACACCACCACCACCAACAGTCACCACCGAAGCCTCATCGACACCACCTCTACTCGCCCTGAACCACCGCAAAACCACCCTAAACCAACCCGAAACCACCCTTACTCACCCGAAAGCGCCGGAAATCATCTCCCACTCACCCCGATCGATCGATTCGCCTTGAACCCGCCCTTACTCATCCCAAAACACCCTGAACCCACACCACCATTAACCCGACCAACCATCATTGAACCTACCCCGAAAACCCCTTAAACCAGTCGAAACCTTCCACCACTCGAAAACCCCCTAAACCCACCCTAAAAACCTCCTAAAACACCCAATACAAGCCCATCCACCCCCTAAACCATTATATCTAAAGATTTGATTAAGAGTAGGAGAGAGAGAGATCTGATAAAGAGAAAGAGACGGGGAGCGCGTAGGGGCCATTGACGACGATGTGCGGCGGTTTGGTGGTGGATCGGTGATAGGTGATGTGTGAATGGTGGGCGAAGGTATGTGCGGTGGAGTAGGGGATTGCGTTGGGAGATGGTTGTGGTTATTGTTGGTGTCGATTGTGGTGGTGGATGCAACTGATGTTTTGCTGTTGCTTTTGCTGTGGACGGTGGTTGCAGAAGGTGGTGCGCGGAGGCGGAGGCAGAGGCGGAAGCGGAAGCGCGAATTTTGAAGGTGGTGGTGGTGGCCGGTGACTTTGACGATGTTGGTCGCAGGAGTTGTGAAAGATGAACTTGGATGGAAGTTGAATGAATTTTTTGAGTTTAGGTTGATTGTTAGTTGGATTTTATTTTGGGTGAATTGAATTGGGTGAGATAAATTATGTTAATTAAGTTAAATTATTATTCTAATGAATTCTGATTTAGTTGTTTAATTGTGTTTATGATATCTTGAGTAAGGGTATTTGAGTAATTTCATTAAAAAAAATTTACTAAAAAAGGAAAGAATGGGAAAGTTGCATCTAATGTGAAATTTCTGTTTTTGGCAAAAGTTGCATATAATATGTTTCGAGGTAGTATATTTTATTAATATCCACTTTTTATAATTTTACAATGTTGATAATTAGAGATATTAATCGTTAAAAACATGCGTTGGTAAGCGTGATAATAGAAAGGTGTCAACTAAAAAAAACCGAGGAAGTATACTTTAAGGTTTTTTTCCACAGGAAAAATCCTCCTCCCCCCCCCCCCCCCTCCTCCCCCAAAGATGTTACAATGTCATAACCTCTCGAGGATATGTCACGGTTTTACAAAAGACCCTTTGTAGTAGTTGTGTTATTTCCACTCTCTCCCCATCACTTAAACTAGTAAGACATTAGGAAATTTAGGCTATGTTCAGTTCATCTGATTTGATCTTATGTTATGTGATTTGGTCTAATCTTATATAGAGGTGATAAAAAATCGGGGTGGGCCGGGCATTAACACAATTCCTCGTACCCAAACCCGCAAAAAATAGCAGGCTTATCTGGCCAGGTTCGAGCTTTTGGGCTTTTTCGGGCCAGGTTCGGGCTTTTCAACTCAGAATGCAGTTTTATGCTTGTCCAAACCCGCCCTATTTTCGGGCCGGGTCAATGTTGATTACCTCTAATCTTATCTGAGATTTTACCGAACTTTGACCTTATTTGTACACTAATCCATACAATAAATTTACTTATTTGTACACTAATCCATACGATAAAATCAAGCGTGTGGCTATAGAGACCTTTTAAGTTTATGAATTCCGACCTTCGCCCTCTGTGGCTGTTAGAGCCTGTAGAGTTTTTAGCAGCATCAACATTTTCACATTTTAACTAGGAGCTCTTTCACATTCTTATCATCTTGCCCGAGTAATTTCCTTACAGTTTTTGATATGTCCTTGCATGCAGTGAAACCCAGTAAGGGTGATGCATTGATGTTTTTCAGTCTTCATCCCGACGCAACTACTGATCCAATGAGCTTGCATGGTAGCTGCCCTGTCATTGAGGGTGAGAAGTGGTCTGCAACTAAGTGGATTCACGTTCGGTCTTTTGACAGATCTCTAGAAGATAAGTCTTCTGGAGAATGTACAGATAAAAATGTGCACTGTACTCGGTGGGCACAAGCAGGGGAGTGTGAAAAGAACCCTGTGTACATGGTAGGCAGCGAAAAATCAAAGGGACATTGCAGAAAGAGCTGCAATGTTTGCTGAGCATATACATCAGTCATTCCATTTGTGGATGAGTTGTCATCTTCTTTTCTTTTTTAAGGGATGAGTTTTGTTTAACTATGGATCACTAGTCACATCTGATGCTGAAATAGTTGTAGATAAATGTTGCTTCTACTAGAAACAGAGAGCCACAACCTTGGATTGAGTTTCGTCTCCCCTTTTTGTATTAAAGTTTCTGTACTGTAAGCTTGTAGTTATTCAGCATGAAATTGATGGATAGAGAGTATTCTATATTTTTATCTGTATCATTCTATAGCAGCCGCTGGCCGCCGCGAATGCAGGTTTTCTTCCTTCATTAAGCACAGTTCCTTCCAAAACATAGATATTTGTCTTTTTGTTTGACATTGAATACTTGCTGGTGTTTATAAAATAATGACTACCTAACAAAGTATAAAGCAGTTAGCGTTAAAGATAAATAATGACAAAGTTATATACTATGTTCTACTGTTATTATTTAGTTGCATCATTGCTACTCACACTTGTTATTAAAACATGGGCACGGGCCGTGCCCGTGCCGCCGCGGGCCGTGCCGTGCCGTGCCGTGTCTGGAATTGGCACACCCCAGCCCACGGCACGGCACGGCCCACGTGCCTAGCGGGCCGTGCCGGGCCGGGCCGCGGGCCAAACCGTGCCGTTTTTAATTTTTTTTTTTTTTTTTTTTTTTTTTTTTAAAAAAAAAAAAATAAATGTTAAAAAAAAACGAATTAAAAACAAAAATGCATATAATAAAAAAAAATACTAGTGCGATAATCCGAAAACACAAAAAATTGAAGAATAACTTATTTTATTATATGACGGTAGCCGACTAGCCGGTACGAATATACGATAATTCAATAATACAAAATTACAAAATAAGTAATGATAATTAAAAATCGTACAATAGTGTATGAATATTGAATAACTTCATTTATTATACGGAATACGAAGTTCGATAATACAAAAAGAATACAATAGTGTATAATGTAAATAAGTAATCATGTAATTATTATTGGTCGTCTTCGTCTTCGCCTTCGTCTTTATCTTCGTCTTCGTCTCCTAGAGGTTCAAGTTCATCCGCCAATTGAGTGGATTGAGAACTAAAAGAAGTCGACGTTCCTTCATCGTCGTCGTTTTGTGCATAAGTGCGATCTTGAGAACGAGTTTCGGCATCCAACCAATCCTTGAAGCAAACACACATTTCAAGTGTTTCGGGTTTTAGTCTTGTTCTTCTATCGTCTAGAACTCTTCCCGACGCACTAAAAGCTCTTTCGGAAGCAACGGAGGAGACTTGGATAGCAAAAATATCACGAGCCATTGACGACAAAATTGGATGTTTCACGGCTTGTGATTTCCACCAATCGAGGATGTCGAGGCCAAACTTCTCTTCATCGTCCATGCCTTTCATGAAGTCGTAACTTAAGTACATTTGCAACTCCGAAACATCGCTTTGAGTTCTCCTAGATGATGATGATTCTGTACCTGAATACTTAGACATCAAGTTAGCAGCTTGTGCAAATAAACCTTTGGTCCGTTTACTTACATTTTTGGATGTTTGAGAAGGGGCAAATCGAGACACGGTTCCATATTTACTTTCATAAACATTATATAAATTAAAAAACTCATCTGTCACCTTATTCTTAAAAGTTTCAACATCATCTTCAAAATTCATGTTACTATAATAAATATCAATTAATAAAAAGGTGCCATCATATTTTTGTCTAGGATCTAAAATGGAAGCAAAAATATAAATCATAGGAATATCGGTGTAATATTTACGCCATTTATCCTCCATGGATGGAAGATATCCACGATAAACATGTTGTGATCGGTGTTCCGCAAAAAGTTGTGCAAGTAAACATGCATTGCTAAGAAAAGAATGAGCACAAGGATTATATACAGAAGAAAAACAATGTGTCATACCATATAGTAATTGTAAAAACTGCATATATTTTTCACAATTAGCCCAATCATCTTCAAGTAAAGCATTTTGTGGATATTTCATATTATAAAAAAGTGTTAAATGAACCTTGTACTCGATTGCCCGACTCAACATTTCATAGGTGGAGTTCCACCTAGTTGGACAATCCGGTGCTATTTTTATGGTTTTAATCCGTTGTTGCCTGCAAAAACCTTTCCATTCTTGATATCTCATGTTAGAGCTATTAATAGTGCAAATAGCACTCCGTATTTTGTGATAAAATGGACCAATTGCTTGTGTTCCATCCTTCACACACAAGTTAAGAACATGACAAATGCATCTAACATGAAGTGCATCTCCATCTAATATAACATCGTTCAATTGGGATTTGACCAAATTCGCACTATATGTCATAGAAGTTGCATTATCGAAAGTCATAGACATGATTTTATCCCTAAGACTATATGCATCAATGGCTTCCATTAAATGATGTGAAATGTTAAGACCGGTATGAGGGTATTCAAGCATTTTGAAATGAATGATGCGTTTTTGTAACATCCACTCATTATCTAACCAATGACAAGTAACACATAAATAGTGAAGTCCGTACCCACTATCCCATGCATCGGCGGTTAAAGAAACTCTACTAGGAAGATTAGCTAATTCATTTACTAATCTCAATTTGTACTCTAGATAAGTCTTCATGGCAGCAGATCGAACGGTTTTTCGGGAGATTTTTTTGTGTTTTGGTTGTAGTGCTCGGTTAATATAGTTGTTGAAGGCATCATTTTCGGCGAAAAGAAAAGGTTGTTCTGCATGTACAATCATTCTCCCAAGTTCATCCCTATCTCTCTCGTAATTGTAAATGAAACCTTGTGGATGGAATTGAGAAATTTTAGGTTGGGTTGGATCACTAGATGGTCCACCACATTTTTTTGTATGTCTACTAAGGTGTCCCGTCCCTCCCTTGGTATCGGCCGAGAAAATTTTACCACAAGTCCGACACTTGCATTTTTTTCCATCTTTACTTAATTGATAATGTGCCCAAACTTCACTCTTTCTTTTGGTTTGAGCAAAATCCTCTTCGGTACACCACTCTAATATGTTAGGATTTTGGGTGTTGGGCATGTGAGTGGATGGTTCACTCGACCCGGAAGCTTGTGTTTGGCTACCTTGGGAAGGAGGAGGAGGAGGAGGAGGAAAAGGAAATTCATATTGTTGATATTGGGTTTGTTGAAATTGGGTCCAAGGAGCCATATCATCCATTTGTTCTTGCCCTCCCTTGTTTTGGGGATGAAAGAAAGGGGTGGAAGTGTTTGGAAAGGGCATGTTAGAAGAGGGAAAGGGCATGTTAGGGGGGGGCATAGACATTGAAGTGTTTGGGTTTGGTGGTTCCCTACGTGTTGACTTGGCTTTTCTAGAGGAGGAGGAAACGTTCGGGTTTGATGCCATGATTAATTAATGATAATAACACAACTAACAATAACAAAGTAACAATTAACAACAATGAGATCAATGAGAATTAATAAGTAAGTAGTTTTTATATAAAATAAATTTTCAAAAATAATTATAATAATAGTAGATTATCTAAATCAATGAGATCCCAGATAGGAGAGGTTAGGAGCGACGTTGTCCAGAGCCCAAATCCCGCCTTAGACAGATTTCAACAATCCAAATAACCCACAATTAAAATAGAAAGTAGTTTTTATATAATTAAGTAGTTCCAAGTATACAATAATAATAATAATAATAATAATAATAATAATAATAATAATAATAAATTAATAATAATAATAATAATAATAATAATAATAATAACAATAATAATAACAATAACAATAACAATAACAAATTAAAAAAAGTTGAGTTAGATCTTACAATGACGCTTCAATGCTTTCCCAAATTTATAATTTCTCGAATTTATAATTTCCCGAAATTTTAATTTCCCGAATGTAAATATAACAATTTTTTTTTTTTTTTTTTTGGTAGTAGACTAATAATATTAAAAATGTAAAATTTATAAGAGAGTAGGAATTTTTTTTTTCTTTTTCACAAAAGAGAGGAAGATTGTATGATTTGTAGGAATTTGAGAATTGAGAATTTGGGAGTAAGAAAATTAGAGAATAAGAGAGAAGAGATGAGTTGATGAATTGTGAAAATTTTGGAGGAAAATATGAGGTATTTATAGGGGATTTGGGTGGGAAATTGGAGGAAAATATGGCCGTTTATAGCTGTTGGAAAACGGCCATAAACGGCCATATTTCCAACGGCTAGTAAAAGGCACGGGCCGTGCCGTGCCGGGCCGTGCCTGGCTTCGTGCCGGGCCGTGCCTGGCCGTGCCACGTGCCGTGCCGGCGGGTCGTGCCACCGTGCCGGCCGTCGTGCCGGGCACCGTGCCGCCCGCCGTGCCACGGGCCGTGCCCGTGCCAGAGCTGAAACTTTTGTTCACGGCACGGCCCACGGCCCACAGGCGTGCCACCGTGCCGTGCCGTGCCGGTGGCCGTGCCCGTGCCGGGCCGTGCCGGAGTCGTGCCGGGCCCGTGCCGCCCGCGTGCCGGCACGGCCCGTGCCCACCTTTACTTGTTAATGTGGAACTTACTAACATCTTTAATTATACACAAGTGAAAATTACTAAAATTTGTTATTATAATTATAATATTTTTAAGACGAATCTAGTAGAGCTGTCAAAAGCTGACCCAACCCGAAATACCGATCCTAACCCGACCTATTAACCGACCCGTCTGAACCCAAAAAAAATGGTGACCCGAACCCGACCTGAAATCAACCCTAGACCCGAGTTGACCCGAGTATTTGAGACCCGAACCCGAACATTAACCGACCTAGAGACGACCCGACCCGAATGTAACCCGTAAATTATTGACCTGAACCGAAATTGACCCAAACCCGTCAAAACCCGAATTCAACCCGACCTGTTCCTAACCCGACCTGAATTCAACCCGACCTATTCCTAACCCGACCCGAATTTAACCCGACCTGCTACAAACCCGACTCAAATTTCAACCCGACCTGTTACAAACCCGACCCGAATCAACCCGACTTGTTATTGGTCCGACCCAAATTCAACTCGACTTGTTATTGAATCAATATGTATAGGTCGTTATCACATACTGGTATTGGAACGGAAATTGAATCCTAACTCTATTCCTTCAATATTTCACTTTGAATTTTAGGAGGTTAGTTTCACAACATGTTTTTAGGGACGAAATATGTTTTCCGCAAATTATTGACTTGAACCGAACCCGACTCGAACCCGAGAATGACCCGACTTGGAAATGACCCGACTTGATTACAACCCGCAAATTATTGATTTGAACTGAACCCGACTTGATTATAACCCGTAAATAATTGACTTGAACCGAACCCGATTTGAACCCGAGAACGACCCTAACTCGTTTAAACCCATAAAGACCCGAATTTAACCCGACCTATTTTTCACCCGACCCGAATATAACCCGACCTTTTACTAAACCGACCTAAACCCGACCCAAATCCGATAAGATGTATGACCCGATGTGACCCGACTCAAGCATGACCCAACCCGAACCCGACCCGCATATATTATGACATTAACCCGTATTGACCCGACCTGAGATGACCCGACTCACACTAACCCGACTCAAACCCGACCTGTTTACCCGAATTGACAGCTCTAGAATCTAGTAACATCCTACTACATATATGATTATTTTCTTGATTTTATTGTTGATTTTTTTTTTTTTCCTTTTTTTTTTCTTGAATTTGTACGTGAATGGTGCAAATAAAAATGGAAGAAGCAATTAAATAACCAGTTATTCCCTATGAAGTACGAAGAATTAATTAGTGAACGTCGTCCTTTCGAATGCTTTTTGTAGTAGATAGTGGTTACCATGAAGAGCACTTATTATATGTGCATAGTTCTCTTATCAAATCAGTGTTGCAAGTTTGCATATGACATTTGGATACCACTGTTAGTACTGATATGAGATAATCTGCAGATCTTATTTATCTGATAACTGTATCTATCGCGCCAGTCTCCAGTACAATACTTTTACATTGCTGATTTGGATGGCAGAAAGTAAAAAAATGAACAAATTTAATGAATTACTGGAAGGAAACATTTATTCCATGTCAGCAGGTTGTACTAAAGCTTCAAGTTTGTGACAGTTTTTGCTCGTGATACTAGTATAAAGGTTTGTACAATTTACAGTTATATATGTTGCCATATGCATGCAGATTTAATTAGAGCTGATTTCAATTCAAAAAAATGGGCCTTAATTACAAGGAAAAAAAATGTCATGCAAATTTCGTTAATTGGGATCCCCATTTGCATGCAATGCTTGCCTTGAGAGTTGTTAATTGTTTCTTCTTTGATTCTATAAGAGTTAAAAACGGTGTGAACATTGCATCACATCATTACATCAACTTCATCATTCCTTTTCTCTTTCTCTCATTTTCCTTGCTGCTGCTGCTGCTTGTGCTTGTGCGCTCTGATCTGAAGATGGGGAGGCCTCCTTGCTGCGATAAAGCAAATGTCAAGAAAGGCCTCTGGACTCCAGAAGAAGATGCTAAGATACTTGCATATGTATCTAACCATGGAGTCGGTAATTGGACTCAGGTTCCTAAGAAAGCAGGTAAATCTTCGGTGACTTTGCCTTTCCTGCACCCCCTCACTCACTCACTCAGGAAATGCTTCTTATCAGCCTTTGCTTAATTAACATTTGCTCATACTGTGATATCTGTACAGACACCTGAATGCCATCGGCCTGTAACTTAGGTTTAAATAATATCAAAAAGTATATTTTTATTATAACCACGGTATCATAGAGCTTTGCTTATTTCCTAATTGTGAGAATGTGCTTTGTACATCAGGGTATCTTGGGGGACAAATGGGGGTTTTTCAGGGATATAGAGGAATAATATGGAGGACATTTTAATGTTTACTGGAGCTTTTTGCCACAGATCATGTTATCAAAAGTGATTTAATTAACATTAAGTTTCTGTGATTCCAACAGTTCCCCTTAGGAGCTGTGAGAGGGTACATGACAGTGACGAGTAAAAATCTTATTATCGAGTAACAACTCCCTGTGTTATGCAGAAAATGTCTAATGTCGTTATATGTCATTATCAGCTCTGTGCTTTGTTTTGCTTAGGTTTTTGCTGTTCTCTTTTACTAATTATTTAGGGTTTGTGCATATTAATGAATTAGTTGTTTTTATAGGACTTAATAGATGCGGTAAGAGTTGCAGGCTTAGGTGGACTAACTACCTAAGGCCTGACCTTAAGCATGAAGAATTCACAGAACAAGAAGAGCAGCTCATCATTCAGTACCATGCAGCTATAGGCAGCAGGTGCTTCTTATGGATCTTTTCTTTGATTTCAGCATACATTAAATGCACAGCATTCTATCTTTTACTGATTCTTGTCGGTAAATGTCAGAAAATTCATCCTTAATTTCCAGTCTGTTGGTCTGTTATTAAATTGGTGCAGGTGGTCCTTGATTGCGAAACATCTGCCAGGAAGAACAGATAACGATGTGAAGAACTACTGGAACACCAAGCTGAAAAAGAAGCTTGCTAAAATGGGAATTGACCCTGTTACTCATAAACCCATCTCAAAAATACTATCTGATTATGAAAGCATCAGCTGCCTATCAAACAACCACCAAATCAGATCTCTTGACCAAAACATAACCAATTCTTTCTCCTCTCAATGTAAGATATCACCATCTGATAATCCAGGAACTCAGTTCCAAGATGTTACCTTTTTTAACCAGTATATTTTAGAAGAAGTATCACCTTCATCCTCATCGTCCTCTACATCATCAATCTCAAATGGAAAATCGAGCTCACACCTGCTGGTGCCAACTGCAGCTTACAGTTGGGGACAGAAAAACTCTGTTGACCCTCTTCTAGTTACTGACATTACAGAGGAAGAGCACAGCTACCAGGGCTTTCTAGCAGCAGATTCACCTTCCCAAATCCAGGAGAAATCATCGCAATTCCAGCTCATCGGTGCTAACCATTCAAACAGCAAGGTTACAAATGACAAGTTTGGGATGCCAGAGAGTAAAAGTGCAGCTAAGAATACTGTAATAAGCAGCTACTATGACTATGAGCCTTCGTCAGTGAACTCCTTTGTTAAGACTCTATTGGATCGTGACAACGAGATACAGTTAGATTTTCCTGCTTTTGATGACATCTTAGACTACTAATTTTGAACAAATTGGCCCTTTTCTTTTCTTTCTTTTTTTTTTGGAATTAGGCTACTGATTCGAAATCGTTGGAATTTCCCAGCTTTGATGCTGTTTTTTCTTTCTAACTGGAATAAACATGGAATAAGCTAATGGCTTGTTCTGTTATGTTATTCATTTGGTTTAAAAACAGCAGGATATTTTCATTGAGAATTGTGCTTTCTGCAATCTTTGAGAGGTGATAGAATATACGCCGGAGTTTACATACATTTTTTTTGATAATTACATTGGAATACAAGGTTAAATGAAGAGGAACAAAAATGAGAAACATAGGTATTTCACACCTCCTTCCTTCTAGGGGCGGAATCAGGAAATGAGAGGAGAAACACTGAAACAGGTGCATATAGGTCTTTTCTTTTTCTTGTTCTTTTGGGATGATAAGAGCATGACTCAGAGCTTCTCCCCTCTTTTGAAGGTCTCAACTCAAACTGCCAAGTGACGGTAGCTGGTGTAATCGATTTCATTCAACCTTACACAACATAACAGATGCTCCGGCAAATCCTCAGGTTTGTGTCCCTGATTATTATATCATAAATATGTCAAAATAATTTCATCAGAAAATACTAATCCGTACTTGACTATCTAAAGAAACAAGTACCTGAATGGTGAGGCCGAAATCCAAGACAGAATGACTTAATCTGTTTTGAATTGAATCAAGACCTTTCCTACAAATATAGCTAAATCTGTGCACGTCCAAATCTATCTCAAAGTAGTTTTCTCCCTGTATAAGTGGTAGTAATTAGAAAACCATAATTTCCATAGCATATGATATAACGTTCAGATTATAGGTATGAATAGTAACATGAAAGCTAAAATATGAAAATTTCTTACTGAATAAAACTCATGCTGAGGGCGTGACAGGACAGGTTTCTCATTGTATGCGTTAAGTAGCCTCTTCTCTGCTGCATTCAGACTGAGCTCCTCTACATTCGCTAGACGTCCCAAGATCTTAAGTCTTTCTCTAAAGGGTGCTGTTGTCTCTGCTGAAAAACCCTTGACTTTCTCCGTCTCATCCAGTATCAATCTCTGATTAAGAAAGTGAAACGTACATATTAATATGAATCAACTGCCTTGAAGTATTTTGATACAAGAATTAACAAATTATTGCAGTTGAGGATTAACAAAGAAAATTAAATTAATTGAAACTTTTGGCATGTACTGTATATATTGACAATCAATCAGCATGAACAGGATCATCTTGAAGATGTACAATTATCGAGTTCATACTGGTAAAGTTAGGCCTCAAATAAGAAAAGTTTACAGTGATTGCTTCTTACCCTGACATTGTCTTGAAACTGACGAGGTAAATCCTTGGAGAAGCTTTCAGAAAGCCTAAAATAGAGAACAATGTTCATTCCTTCTCCATCATGCTCACGGTTGAAAACTGAAGCCGGATACAGTGGCATCTGAACATAAAGAAAGAAAAAAAAAAAAAACCCGAAGAAACAACTTAAGTTAACCCCATAAAAACTACTTTGTGCTTAACTGTCAAAATGTCAGATAGCTCTTAGGTGGAAGTTTATCAAAAGGTGAGCACCTGTATGTTCACAACAAGGATAGGAGGAATTTTTCCTGAAGAACTTATGGGTGGGAGCTCCACAAAACGAGCAATGTGATTAATTTTGCGATGAGATCGAAAGACATCAACACCAAATGGATAAAAAGCAGCATGGTTTGGAGCCAAATCCTTATTTTTATCCCTGCCACAAGAGAATTTTGGATGATTCAAGGCATAGCACATACTCATAAACAACGATTACATTTCATGTAGAAAATACTTTAAGTTGAGGATTGTTTCATCACCTGAGAAAATTATGACCTCGTACTTTGAAAGTGTTAGGATCAATAGGTGACCAGCAATCTGACATCTTCTTCCCTGGTGGACAGTAAGGTATCTGAGATCCTGCTATTGGTCTTTTCACGGGGGCCCTTGGCGAAACTGAACAACCCAAATTTGAGATGTTAACAAAATTAAAGATAAACATTTCATGCTTTGAAATGAAACTCATCTTAATGACACAGAATAACACGAATCAAAGATAGAACGAAAAATCTTCACCTAAAGTAGGAGTAGCATATTCATCCCTCCATCGAAAAGAGAGTGCCTTCAGAGGCTTTAACCCTGCTTTCTTCCTGGTACCAGGAGGGCTAGGACTGACTGATCTCCTTCTATCGGCTCCTGATACATTTGACATTTTTAGGCACGGCAAACAAGAGTTCGTGACTGCCGGATAGTTTCCTACTCCTGATGAATCATCAGCTTTTACAGCCTCATGTTCATCCCTATGCCTGCACACTTTGACCACTAGCAGAGATGTCTTAACATCAAAGAGGTTATTCTGTGGCTTCAATTGGGGTTTATCCAAGTCATTCAACTGCAAATCCAGTGAATTTTCACTACTTCCTGTGCTTTGATCAGAAAAATCTAGGTTGCAATCGAAGGAGAACTCAGTTGGTGCACAGTCATCTTGCAGCTGCTGATCACCCGAAAAAACATGAGAATGATCAGCTTCTTGATCTTGGTAATCTTTCTGTAACAAATGGTCCTTATAGAAGCTAAAAGAAGTTCCCTCTTTCAATGATTCTTCCTCGCCTTGTTCTTTACGTTGTCTAAAGGAGGACACAGCCGAAAAACAACCATAACCAGGACTATGGCATTTTGGAGATGAAAAAGTTGATGGACAGGTGCTATGATCAAAACTTCTTATAGATAGGGAATCTGCATACAAATATATGACATGTTACCATAAAATTAATATATCATTTACAATTTAGACATGTAATGTGATTTGTTTAATACCTTCCTGAATGCTGTAAAAATCGTCATCCCAATCAGCCTCAAACACAGGGTGGGAATCAAACCATGACTCGTCCAAGCTAACTGTTGACACCGAAAATATCAGGAACAGGTAAAAGAAGCATATATTTGCTGAAGAATCTCATCATGCAAATTCTAAAAAGCCACATTTACATGTAAAGCAAATATCTTATTCTTAGTCCCCTGTAATGAAAATGAACAACATATTCACAATTTGTTTTTCTTGGGACCGGGAGATTCGTATCATTTTAGAAGATTTTCTGTACAAATCACCCCCCCCCCGGTACTTTTAGTCACAAAAAACACCAAAACACCCATATATATATGCATGTCAAGAATATCCTCTAAGATTATAGCACCTAAATATTATACACATATGTAATCAACTTTCATATACTTTTAGAATCATATACACAATGATGTTAGAGAAAAATCATGATTATAGCAACTTAGAGTAAATATTAATGGACCTTATACTGATACATAGATGTACTTTTGGAATCATATATGCAAGATATCACATCATCTCCATGTATTTAACATTATTCATCCTTAATCCTAGTATAATCAAACTAACTCCCTTTACCCAAAACTCGAGATCAAATACTGGCCACATTACTGCATTACATGACTCCTTATACACCAAAAAAAAAAAAAAAAAAAAAAAAAAAACAAAAAAAAAAAAAAATTCACCCCCTCCCCATTACCAAAAAAAGTTTTTAGTACGAAATTTGATCATGGTACCTCGAAAAGTTGGATTAATGTAAGAGGGAAGATCATTGAAACCCGTCGTTTCATCAATAGGAACAAGCTTATTACTGGTACAAGACAAGCTTTTCTTAAGCCTTGACCTCCTTGTTTTTCTATATCTTTTTGAGAACTTCAATTTTCCTCCTACACAACTTTCTGGCTTTGATGCACAAGCCCCCATTTTTGTTCCTCCCTTCAACTTTTTCTCTCTAAAAAATTAATGCAACTTCAAAACTCAAAAACCCAAGTTGAAGAGACCTCTTCTATGGCCTCTTTCTTTCTAAGCAAAGCAAAATATGAAATAAACAAAGATTAAAAATAACAAACTAAATTAAAATAAATAACCCAAAAATTCCATAATCTTGTTACTTAAGAGTTTAAAAAATTTGGTGACAGTTTAGATTCTGTAAAACGGAGAAAAATTCAATCTAAAGATTGAAAAATTCCATCTAAAGATTGAAAAATTCCATCTTAATGAATTTATGAAATGTTATTTAACAAATGAGGTGAGACATGAAGTCAATGACATATGATGAAACAAATATTATAAAAAAAATAATGAGTAAAACCGGGTCCGACTATAGTAGCGTTGCCCCCACGATGTTTAATTGACACACACGAGCGTCCTTATAATGTGCCTTATGCACGTATACTAATAATATGGATGAAACTTTTTTGGCTTACTTGTTAGGCCTATAGGTAGGGTTTCATCGTTCGAGTCAGATCATTTCGGATTTGGTGTTATTGGAGTGATCATTGGTTTTTTTGATGACGATTTTTTTGTTTTAATTTTGGATTAGATCATATTCGAGTTGTTAATTAGTTTATGATACATCAATATCAAAACATTTAGGTTGGAACTAACTCGAGTAATGATAAAATTTTGGTGAAGTTTGGATTTAATGTAAGTGATTCAGGTTAAATTATTAGGACACAAGTGAGTTTTACCAATTTTATACTTGTGACCAAATTGAACAATTAGACATCATAAGGCCACACAAAAGTGCTAAATATAACCATTTTTGAGAAGGAAAAAAAAACACCATCTTTTATCATCAACATTATGGCCATGTTTGGTAAAAGCTGAAACTGATAGTGTTTGTTGATTTTGACTAGCAGATTATATTTACTGATTTGACTAACTGAATGCATTAACTGATTTGACTAACATATTGTCTTAACTGATTGTATAAAAGTATTTGGTAAATAACTAATTTATTAAAACTATTTGAGCATGCAAAATAACGAATAAGGATATTGACATGTTTTATTATGGTTGGCTTTTGGGTTAAATGAGGCTACAATTGTCATTTCACCTTAAACTACTTGAATGCTAATGAAAAAGCTCCTTATTTATTACCAAACACTATCACAAATTTACTATTTATTGGGGGTAAATTAGCTTATTTGACCAACTTAGCTGATTAACTAGTCAAATAAATTAATATTAGTGTTTGGTGGTAAGCTTATTAAAAGAGATGATTTGCCTAAATAAGCTCTTTTAGAAAAAATTGGTAAGAGCGGCGTTTTGTAGAAAGATGATTTGGTATGATAAGCTAAATTACAAATTTGCCCTTATTTATTACCAAACTCTATCACAAATTTACAACTAACCAGCACATTTTTTTTTTGAAAGAACTAACTAGCACAATTTAATGTGGACTGCTAAATACCGCCAACGTTTTTTTATCAAACCGTCAACAAAATTAATAAAGGGACACATCCTCACTTTGCTTTCTTTCTCCTAAGTGCAGCAAGCCTCATATCAATTGTCAACCACTACAAAATTAAAGCAACCACCATTGCCACCACCACTCACGCCACCACGACCACCATCCATGTCACCACGGCCACGCCCACCACCACCCACCATCACTGCCCACAATCACCAATTAAGAGGTACCCGATTTTTTTTTGTGTTGCCAAAATCTCGAAAGAACCAACAACGTACAATCAACAACCATCGAAAAATGACCCACCACCTTCCCGGAAGGTGGTGGTTTTCTTTTAAATCCGACGACCAGCACAACTGGCGCACAAAATCGGTCACCCGGGACGATAATTGGTTTTCAGCGTCGGTTGACCATGGTAACCGGCGTCCAAAAACGGTTATCGTCCCGGATGACCGGTTTTTCACGCCGATTGTCCACAGTTGACCGGTGTCCAAAATCAGTTATCGTGATGTTCAATCGGTTTTGCGTTCCGGTGATGAGCGCCGGAAATTATTGAAAAAAAAAAGATCGGAGCGAGGTGACGAACTGGTTTTCCCAGCCACCATGATGCCAGTTCATCACCTCCATTCCTCTTCGCCGATGTCCTTCCGCCGCCAACGTATGGTCGCCGCTTCTCTTCGCCTCCGGCTGGCTGTTGTGGTTGATGGTGGTTGGGAAGTGGTGGTTATGGCCCTTATGGGTGATGAGAGAGAAAAAAAATATAAGAGAAAGAGGAAGATGTGGTGGGGGGTATAGTAAGGGTATTGATGTCTGTTCATCTTAAATGTTGGCGATTTTGATAAAAATTGTTAGCGGTATTTAACATCCCCATTTTAATTTCACTTTCTTTCATTCACTCCCAACTTCCCAAGCCACTGCCACTCCATACTTCATAGTTCATAGAATCTTAGTAGATCTCAAGGTTAGTTTTCTCAATTATCTTTGCCTTAATTTTCTTTGTTTCGATTTTGTATTTTTTTAGTTTTTTTTCATGCCTTTTTTTTATTTTTTTTATTTTTTAATATATATATAAAAAAAATTATCAGTTTTTTTTATTTATTTTATTGTCAGATTAATTATATGCCTAATTATATATACATAGCATGTAAATTTATCTAACAATATATCTATCTTTTGTGCAATAATTAATCCTTCAAAATTAAATATGCCAATCATGTCCTTATTGGCCATTTTGCATACCCAAACAGCTTTAAGAAATCAACTTTTTACCAAACACTTTTATACAATCAACTAATATAATAAGTTAGTCAAATCAGTTAATACAATAAACTGGTCAAAATAAGCTACACAATTAGCTTTAGCTTTCAACTTTTCACCAAACACGATAGGCCATGTTTGGTGAATAGCTTAAAGCTGAAAGCTGAAGCTGAATATGTTAGCTGATTTTGACTAACTGATTGTATTAACTGATTTGACTAACTTATTTAATTTTATTAGCTGATTGTATAAAAGTGTTTGGTAAATAGTTGATAGCTTAAAGTTGTTTGAGTATGTAAAATGACCAATAAACTAATTGTGGGGTAGGTAGTTTAGATAGGATTTTAAATTAAATGGGGGTCTAAGTGTCATTTTACCATATATTAATGAATAAGCTTTTTGAAAAAGCTCCTAAAGCTTTTTCAAAAAGAGCTTATTTGGTAGAATAAGCTCTTTAAATAAGCTTCCCACCAAACGCCTTGAATTAGCTAATTTAATAGTCAATAAACTAATGTTGGTCAAATAAGCTAATTTTGCTCAAGTAAGTTGTTTACCAAACACAGCCTATATATCTTATTGAAAATGAGCTTATTTGGTGGAATGAGTTCTTTCAATCATGCTCACAACCTAACATCCCAATTAGAATATTATAGTGGTCAATCAACTAATATTAGTCAAGTAAACTAATTTTGCCCAAATTTTCTATTTACCAAAACACCTCCTCCTATAACTTTACATAGTACAAAGTCACCCTCATCTTACTATCCTACTCGTGTTAGCTTATTGCCAAATGTTTGAGATTTCATATCAATAGTATGAATAAAAATTAGATATATAAAAATACACATAAATAAAATTATTATAACAAAACTGTACTTAATCAGTTAATCTCATACGAAGTATATCTCAAATAGTGCTTTATAGCATATAGATATGGTCAAAATTAAATCACACCAGAACATTCAATTAAACCAAAATTAAAAATACACACTCAATCAAATGAAATTTTAATAAACTCGGGCTTAAATGCTTTGTTTCAAATGAAAAGAACGCATAAACTAAGTAATATACACTTGTTGCCATCAAAAAAAAAAAAAAAAAAAAAAAGGTAATATAAACTTGTTAAAGTTGTAATTATTGTAATGAAATGAAGGTAATATAATACTCATACATTGAAAACTTCGTACCATAAATCTAGGGAAACACAAATCATAAATCATTTGTGATGTTGTAATGCATGAATCTTCCTTCTTGTAGCATAAATAATTTAAGAATGGAATTATTTGGCCAAAATGACCAAGTGATGAGAGATGTGTCTTTGTTGTATCCTTTTCTTTACAGCTATATATATATATATATATATATATATATATATATTTTGTAGGGTAAGTAGCTACCCTGGCCTGGCCTTCCTCCTTCGGTGTTTTTCATGATATATGCCACCATGTTTTTAGTTCTATTCATGAAAACAACTAGAAGATGTTATGTTGGATTATAGATTCTTGATTACGATTGTTTTGTATTAATTAAAAAATTATATACAAGTAATATTATCCCCTAGATTTTTGAAGAATGCTGGTATGATTTATTATTGGGCTATAGTAAAAAGTTTAAGGAAAATTAATTCTTAAGTTTACATTTATTTTAAAAACTTCATAATTAAAAATGAGTGATTAATATATGATTCTCGTTTAAGGCTTATGTACCTTATACCAGTAAATGCATTACATTAATCATATTAGTCAATAGTCATCATAGCATATATCCATGAGAAATTACACATCAAAATACAATTAAACTCCTTGCAAATTAAAAGTTGCCCTTAAAAGCATTAAAGTTACCATAAAACTTGTTAAATGTACCCTCAAATTGACGTCTTACAATGAAATTAACATTAGTCAGCCTTATACAAGACTTGCCATGACCAAGTATAAGTCTCTAGTGCAGAATGGTCAATATGGTCTTCAATTTAGATTAACTTATCAAATGGTGTAGATAATATCAAAACTGGATATATGGATGATTTGTATGATCCTCTACCCCTTTTTCAGCCTAAATATTATAATAATCTATAAGCGTGTTTAGATAAAGAAAGGAAAAGGATAAAAAGTGAAAATAGTATAGTACACCTGGGTGCACCGGAAAGAACATTAGGCTTATATTAAAGAAGGAAAATTTGCAAATTGCAATCATTTAAAGTTCGTATTTTGCAAATTGCAGCCATTTAAAAAATAAATTGCAAATTGGAGCTCGATAGTAATAATAAATTGTAAATTGTATCCCAAATCAATTTTTTCATCGGTTTATGTGTCGAAAAATGTTCACTTAAAGTTTTAGGGGCTATTTTAGACCTTAAGGGTCCAAATTGAGCTCAGGATTGGCAAAAAAAATTAACGTAAGGTCCTTGTTTTCACGGCAAAAAATAATTGCATAAAAATTGATACATTTTTATACGCAAAATGAGACAGTTATGTTATTTTTTTTGTCGATTCCGAGCTTAATTTGGACCCCTAAAGGCTAAAATGACCCCTAAAATATTAACAGAACATTTTTCGGCACTTAAATCGATGAAAACATTGAATTGAGCTGTAATTTACAATTTATTAGTCCTTTTAGGCTGCAATTTGCAATTTTTATTTAGAAAAATACACTTTAATAATCTCAACTTTGCTCAATTTACTTTGAATAATCCCAACTTTTGATTATTCTGCAATAATCTCAACTTTCACCTCCATGTTCTTCTACCAATCCCAAACCGGTCAACAACAGTCAACCACCTATTATTGTAGGTAATTTGATACGTGTTAAGTTGTAAGTGGTCCAAAAAAAAAATCAATAAGAAGAAAAGAAAAAAAAACAAACAAAAGCAAGCACCACCAGCCCACAACCACTGGTGGTGGCCATTCCCTTCCCCAAGCTAGCCGAACCACCACCTCCCTAGCCTCAGCCCCAAAAACTCCCCTGAAATCGCCTCACACCCGCAAAATCGGCCTCTCTCCCTCCCTTTACCCCGTAAAACAGCTATAGCCAAAACCCATAACCTCGAAACCACCACCCATAACCAAAGCCTCGTCCCTGAAATCGTCTTCCTCCCCTGTCCTCACCCCCCGAGACCACCTGAAACACCATCCCTTGCCCTCAAATTCACCTTCTTCACCCCCAAAACCACCAAAAATGCAAATCTCTTTCTCTCTCCTCCATGTATGTGCCGGAAAAAGCAAACAAAAGGGGAGAGGGGAAGGTTTCCGTTGTCTAGAGGGAGAGAGGGAGTTCGAAAAGTAAGGTTGAGAGATCTAGAAGGGTGGTTTGGGGTTGGGCCTTGGCGGTTAGGGAAGGAAGGCCACCAGCATTTGGTGGCTAGTGGTCTTTGGTTTATTTTATTTTATTATTAATTTATTTTTATTTTTTTGAACCAATTAGAATGCAACACATGTCAAGTAATTTGTTTTAAAAAAATTTTAACCCTTTCATCAGGTAACCGATAATCTGGATTGAAGAAAAAAAAACGCAAGTAAAAATTGGGATTATTGCAGAATAATCAAAAGTTGATACTCCATTCGTTTTTAAATACTTGCTCCATCTCTCCATGCGCGGAGTTTTAGGAGAAGTTGGAGAAAGTAATAAAATATGAAGGTAATGGGGTAGGTGAAAGAATAAAAAAATTATAAAAAGGAGAGAGAATATGAAAATAATAAAATCATATCATGGTGGGTCCACTAAGTGAGAGAAATTAATTTAATATTGTAAAATCTTTCCAAATAAGGAAATGGAGCAAGTATTTAAAAACAGCCGAATAAGGAAAGTGGAGCAAGTATTTAAAAACGGAGGGGGTATTATTTAAATTAAATTGAGCAAAGTTAGGATTATTAAAGTGTATTTTTCCCTTTTATTTTAAATGGCCGCAATTTGCAAAATACAAACTTTAAATAGCTGCAATTTGCAAATTTTCCTTTTAAACATGGAAAAAAAAAGAACATGCTAATGTTTGGAAAACACATGCTAGTATTTGAAAAAGAACATGCATACCGAAAAGGAACATATATGTGTTCGACAAAAGAACATGTTTGTGTGTTAACAAAGAACATGGCATTACAAAGAACATGGAACCCGAAAAGAACATTAGGCATATTTTAAAGAACATGAAAAAAAGATACTAGTGTCTGAAAAAGAACATGCATACTAGTGTTTGAGAAAAGAACAACCTGAACGTACCTGTGTTTGAAAAAAAAAACATGTTTGTGTTTGACAAAGAACATGACATTACAAAAAATATAAAATCTTTACAAAAGGAACATTAAAAAAAATAAAATAAAAAAAAATAACATTGCATTACAAAGAACATAAAATCTTTACAAAAAGAGCATGATAATACAAATTAAAAAAAAAAAAACGTTCTTTTTTTGCCCATGTTCTTTTAAATACATTAAATGTTCTTCCAGGAGCACCAACCACACACTAAATAAAAAGGGGAGGGAAGTGGAGAATGATAAGATTCCTTTCCAAATCTCTCAATTGTAGGAGGTATCAATTTCTAACAAATTAATCCCTCCATACTCCCCTCCAATTCTCTTCGTTCCTTATTTTTATCCAAATGAAAGATAATATATCCCTCCATTTCCTTCAAATCTTCAATGTAAACAAAAAAGTTATGGTATTCGTACTATTGTTTTGCACTTCTTTTATACTAATATATAAAATTTCTAATTAAAGCTTTGTCTAGATTGTTTTCATTTTATTTATTTCTTAGGTGTTTTCATTGTCACTTGTCAAGTTAATCAATTATGTTAGTGACATGATGCCCACCTCTATGCAAAATTTATAGTAAGCTCTAATATATAATATCAATGGCTGATCTTAGACTAAAAGGTATAGGAGTCAAGTTTTGAACTTTAACATCTAATTAAATTATAATCATAGATATCTAACTATTGACAAATAATAATAATAATAATAATAATAATAATAATAATAATAATAATAATAATAATGGTACAAGCAAAGTCAAGTTTAGAGTGATGGGGTCAATCAACCCTACATAACTATTGTAAAAGCTTGTTACATGCAATGAAAAGGTGGATATTTATTGACATAATTAAGGAAATAATATGCGAGTTTGATCTACAAATTTAATTTACATAAACTTATATGGGTTAATAGATGAAATATAATATATATACAATACAATATATGTATAAAAATAATATAATTTAAAAATATGTCTGATTTTAGATATGTATTTGATATTATGAAATAAATTTGTAATGTTATGATTCAAACGTAAAATTTTAATGCCTCGATAAAATAGATCTAAATATTAATTTTATTAAATCATTCTGATCATTATAATAATCAATGCCAAATTTTCAAGTAATACAAATTCAAATCCATATTTCGTAAATCATCATATTAACCATATTGTTGATATTTTATGTTTAAGTAGTTAATTACACTACAAGAAAACACGACATTTCCAATGGATAGTTTCCGATGGCCATATAAAACCATTGGAAAATACATAATTTCCGATGGTTTTAGTGGCTGTAGGAAATTTCCGATGACTATATATAATTTCCGATGGATAAAGCCCTCGGAAATTTCCGATGAAAAAAGCCCTCAGAAATTTCCTACGGCTTTTCAAACCATCGGAAAATATAGAATTTCCAATGGATTTTAAAGCCATCGGAAATTTCCTATGGTTTCCTATGGCTTTAATAGCCAACGGAAATTTTCGATGGCTAAAAACCATCGGAAAATATATCTTTTCCAACGGTTTTGAAAGCCATAGGAAATTTCCGAGGGCTTGTTAAAAAAAAAACTGTCGGAAAGTTTTTTTTTAAAAAAAAAACAAAATAAAATCCCGAAAATCCCTAACCCTAAACACTCCCCAACCGCCCCTTTGCATTTCCTCTCTCCTCATTTCCTCCCTCTCCTCATTTCCTCTCTCGATCTATCTCTCTCTTCTCTTTCCTCTATTCTCTCTCCTTCTTCCTCTCTTTTCTTTAATCTTTTCTTGCATCCTCTCTCTTTCTTCCCACTTTCCCCTTTTTCTTCTCTCTTCTTCTCATCACTCCTCTCAATCTTCTTCTCAACATTTGTTCCAGATTTTTGACGTTTTAACACAAAGTTAGGTTCTTAAGGCCAAATTCGTCTATGAAAATTTTAGATCTAGAGTATTTATGGTCGAATTTGGCCTTATAAAACCAAATTCGAAGCTAATTTGGAGTTTTAACAGGTGTATTTTAAGGTATGTTTACGTTTTTATAATTTTCGTACTATTAATTTTTTTTTTGAGTTTACTTTCATTTTTTTTAATGTTTGGGTTGTGGTCAGTGAAACGGTGGTTGTTGTGGTGGTTGGTGTTAATAATGTAGGTTTGGGGGTGGTGGAATTGGGTCCACAATTCTTGTTTTAAAATATGGTAGGTGGATCTGGGAATGGGATAGTGCTTTAAGGATTACGGTGGGTGCAGTGGGTAGGTGGGTGGGTGGGTGGGTGGGTCTGGGTCGTGGGTTAGGGTAAGGTGGAAGGAGGAATGGCGGTGAATTTGGAGGTTAGGGAGGGAAGGGGAGGGGATAGAGTATGGTCGGTGGTGTCAGGGGAGGTTTTAGGTAGGGGATTTGGGTTTTTTTTTTAATTTATATTTCAAGGATTTCCGATGGAAAAGCCATCGAAAGTTTCCGACGGTTTGGTCGGTCGTCGAAACTTTCCGATGGTTTTTCCATCAGAAATCTACGATGGTTTCATTCGTCGGAAGTTTCCGATGGCCTTGGAAAACCATTGGAAAATTGATTTCCGATGGCTTTTCCATCGGAAAAGTGGAAATTTCCGACAAAGGGGTTTCCGATGACACGTTTTCGATGGAAAACTGTGGGAAACCAAATTTTCAACGGTTTTTGGGTGGCGAAAATAAGCTTTTTTCTTGTAGTGTTAATTAACACATAAATTAAGCAGTAACAAATTCAACGAATTGCTTCTGAAATATTATTGTTGTGACGAATACTATCGTATTCACAAATTCTAGTTACTCTCATGTTCTCACTTCGATTCTCCATATGTGAATACGCTACTGTTGTCAATTCGGTACAAATGTGGGAAGAAATATAATCAAAATCCCAAGTTTATACATATTTGATTAGTGAGGATAAATAATAAAGAAGTTTGTGTTTTTCAGAAGAAATGTCGAATATATGTATATATAGGATAGTAAATACCATAGTCATGCTTCCACGACGATCATTTATGCTATTCGTTCTATCTAAAGAAGTTTTGCACTTTTTCTTGGTTGTTTTCATTGTTATTTATTTGTTAGGTGTTTTAATTGTCATTTATTAAGTAAACCAATATGTTAATGACATGATGCCCACATGGCCACATCTTTGCAAGATTTAATTATAGTAAGACCGATTTAATATGTAATATCAGTGGCGGACCTTAGACTAAAATGTATAAGGGTCAAGTTTTAACTTCAAATTATAACTATAGATACTTAATTATCAACAAATTAAATAACAATGATATAAGCGAAGTCAAGTTTAAAGCAATAATGGGGTAAGTCAACCAACCCAACATAACTCTTGTAAAAGTTTGTTACATACAATTCTTTATCGACATAAGAAAATAATAAGCGAGTTCAATTTACAAATTTAATTTATACAAACTTATATGGGTCAATATAGATGAAATATAATATATGTACAATATATGTAAAAAAATAATATAATTTAAAAAAATTATATACTACCTCCGTTAATAGTTAAGTGCAACTTTTGCCATTTCGGGATGATCGGGGTTATGTGCAACTTTCCCCTCTCTTTCTATTTTAAGTTAAAAAAAAAGCTAGATATTACACTATTACCCATAAAATTTAATTCTTTTAACTTTACCCTTATTATATCTTAATCACATTAACCTAAAACTAATCAGATTTCCCTAATCTAATGACTCTCTCCATTTATTATCTTAATTCCCCCCATCTCTCCTCATTTACTCACTTTCCCAACCACCAAAAATTAATTTCGATGGTTGGGTTTCTCTATATGTTCTGGAGATTTCTCTAGATAAACCAGACCCTAGTTCATCTTCTATGACTTTCTCTCTTTTCTTCATCTTCGATTCTTCCTCTTCCTCCCTCCAAATCTACTCTTCTCCATTTCGATCTTTCACAAAAACAAGCCCCTACAAAAATGGTTAACCTTGATCCTTTACACGAAACATACATGGCGACGGATGATGAAGGTGAGGGGAATTTGATTATGTCCCTCATTCAATTAATTAAGACGGGTTCTCCTTTTCCTCGTCAATTTTACGAGTCCAGTGAATCTGGTCCCTACTGACTTCTACCACATACAAAGCTTTGGGGAAGGTTCTAGAGAGTGTAGAGGAGGAGGAACGCCTGAAGAGGGAGGAGGGTCAGGGTGAGTCGTGAGGCAAGAAATCGCTTGATTTCGCAGATGTCGGTGTAGATCTGGTTGCTGAGAGTGGTGAGGGGAGTGCTGTGGCCACCAAAAATCCCAGATCTAAGAGGGCTAGGCCACCCCCCAAGATTCGGGCTAAGAGGAAGGCGGCGCTGGTTGCTCTAAGGAGGATGCATGGGCTTCCAGACCACAATTTAATTATCCTGTCATCTGATGAAGAGCTTAAAAAGGAGGAGGGTTCATCACCTCCTTCCATGAAGCCTGCTTCTGCTTCTTGTTCTGGCCCTGTTGTGAAGCACTATGTGAGGCGGCTGAACCCTAAAGTTCAACCCTCTGAGTGACTGCTCGCGTAACGTTTCTTAACCCTAAATTTTTTCATTTTTTATTTGAGTCCCTTTACTTTGATGTTTGTGATTGTATGCTGGTTATTTGCTTTGATTAATTGCCTCTGATTTGGGCTTGTTGGTTGATGGCTTGCATTAATGGTTGTGTAATACCCCGTATATTTATACGTATTTTATATAATTAAGTATTTTGTGGAGTATTTAAATAATTTGAAATGTTTTATTTATGACATTTTAATTATTTATTTAAAATAAGTTTGGAAATATTTTATAAAAGGAAAGTTTATTTAATTAATTATTTTATTAAAGTTGGGGTTTAATTTAGGAAAGTTTTATTTTAGTAAAGTTTTATTAGGAAAGAGATTAGGAAAGATTAAAAAGGGAAGTCTAGGTAAGAAGGGTTTCTAGAGAAAGGGGTATAAATATTTAACACTTGGGCAAATTAAACTTTTCCTAGAGTGGAGAAAACACAAGGTAAACTTTCTCTCTCTTTTCCTTTAGTTTTCTCCTTTTTCTTTCTTTCTTTTTCCCCTTTCCCCTTGTTTTCCATTCACCACCGCCGGCCACCGCCACCACCGGTGGGCCGCCGCCCACCAGCAGCACCAACCGGCAGCGGCGGCGACCGGCAGTGGCGCCGGTCTGCCGTCCGGCTGCTTCTTTTCCCCTTCGAAAAAAAAATTAATTTTTCTTTTTAATTTTTTGTTTAAACCATAGATCTAATTATTAATTATGGGTTTTGTGATTAATGTTATGATGTTTGATTATAAGTAGTATGTAATTTAATTTTCAGATTTTAATTCTAATTAAAAAGCCCCAATTTTGAAACCCTAGATTCATAAATTATTAATTATTGAAGGATTATGATTTAGGGTGGTTTAAACCTTTGATTTAAGTGTTTTAAAGCCTAATTACAGCAAGTTTTCATTAATATATAATGCTGGAATTTTTGGTAGTATATTAAAAATCAAGTTTCTTTATGGAATTTTAATTACCCATTAATTGGGATTAAAGTATGAGGTTTTAAATTAAATTTCAGCTTATTTTAATTAAATTATGAGTGGTTTAATAAGAGTATATATTGCTGGAAATTTGTGTAGAGAGGATTTTAATGCTCTATTATTATTTTAAATTGTAGGAGACTTTGAAGTGAGTGATTTCTATTAGTTGTGGCGATATTAAGATCGTATTCAAGGTACATTCGCGTACTTAGCATATATTTGATGATGTAGTAGCATGCTAGATGTGATTAATTGATTACAAGTAGTATCATGCTAGATTATGGTTGGAAATTGTGGTTTGGTTGTTATTGATTATTGAATTATGAAGCATGATTTATTTGTGATGGATTAATGATTGGAAAATAATGGTTTAGCATATTGAGTATAAACCACACTTTTATTTATGGCATGATAGAAAGCATGTATAATTAAACTAAATGTTTAATTTGGATTGGAATATTAAAAGGGAATTTTATCATGGTTCATATAATTCTTATTGATGCTATAAGCATGGGAAAAGAGTTGTATAAGTGTCTATGTACACGAGGAATAAATTTTATGTTGGTGCCTTAATGCACTTAAGGTGTTTTTAACACCGAGGGATAGAATTTTTGGCGCATTAAGCGTTTAAGGTGTCTTTGACACCGAGGTAGATTTAAAAAAGGGTTCAACATTAAATATTATGTGGTTACTAATTATTCAAGAATTAAATTGGAGTGTTTAATTGTCTAAATAATTATAATGTTTGATGTTATTATGATTTGAGAGTCATCACCAAGTTTAATAATATGTAAAGAACGTAAAGTGAAAGAGATTACACACCAAAACTCTTGGAACGTATATACCTTGAGTATGAACATATGGGGGGAGTTATGCGACTTTATATTTGACCATAACTTATACTGGGAGTACAAGACGCTGTATTTTTTTTTTATTATTATGCGTAGGAATTCCGCCACTTACGAGTGGTTCTTTTATACTGGCACGGTTAGCTCCCGTGTTAGTACCCCTTTATTGGGACAGGTTAGGGGAAACCCGTTCGATGCGTAATCAAAACTAAATAAATTATTTATTTACTTAGTTGAGAAGTTTTGTTATATGTTGTGTGCTTGAAAACAGGTGCAACAAGGTAAGTTGTGTGTTGATAGGTAAAAGCATGTTAGTGTGTTTAATTACGCTTAAGTACTCAGCTTTGCTGATTGTGTGTTTGTTGGCCTTGTCTTTACCTTGTCCCTATGATGACCCATTTTTAATGGAGAGTAGTGAAAACAAGTATAGAGAAGCTTTTCAGGTGATGAAGCATATTCATGATGGGCATGAGTGAAGAGCGAATCATGCTAGTTTCCATAAGTTTATGATGTGTTATTGCTTTTATTATATTATAATATTATTGTTGCGAGACTAACGTAAAGGTTTTGAGATTTGATTTGGTTTTGTTAAGGGTCTACAATGGTTCCAAGTTGTAGGTTTGACCTTGCTTTTGATTGGTTGACTTTTTAAGTTGTAAAGAAAAGTCTTCTGCTGTGTGTCTTTGATAGTTGCCTTAGCCGTTATCACGGTGGCGGTAATATCTTAGAATTTTCCTATTTAAAGTTTTAAACAGGGCAAAACATGTATTTTAAAAGAAAGGAATTTCTAGGGTGTTACAGGTTGTTTATGGATTAAGTTGTTAATTGATGGCTTTTATTGTCTGTATTTTAATGTTAGTACTTGGTGGATTATAATGGTTGATTTTGTTGGTGATTGTTGAATAAGGGTGGAATAACTTATGTAAGTCCCTTTTCTTTGCCTTATTTCAGTTTTTGTTGGATTATGTTGTTGGTTTTTGTTACCTGGAGCATGCTGGATTATTGTTGGTTAATGTTGGGTGTATAATATTGGATTATGTTGTTGATTAAATTATTGGTTATGTTAATTGTGATTGGAGTTTGCTGGTTGCTATGGTTCTACTGTGTTGATGTTCTTGGTGGACCATGTTGTTGGATGATTATGTTGGATGGATTTAGTTCATGGTTGATGGATCAAGTTGTTTGATTTATGTTTGGATGTTGTTGTATTGATGACTTATAGCCTTTTTGGGAATTTGATTGTTGATTGATGAGGCTATATACTGGTTGGTTTTTTCATCTTTGGATGTTTGATGGCTATATTGTTCTCAATGATCATTGTTGTAGAGAACTTTGTGTAAAGGACATTGTGTATTGGAATCCCCTTAGTATGCATGCAAAAGTGGTCAGTAGGGAGTCCCCCATTTATTTGACTAGAATGTTCATATGTAATCCAAATGATGAAGGGACTTCAGTGAATTACTCTTTGAACCGGGGTTTTGCTCCAACAATCACTTTACAGTGATTGTTGAGGTAACCTTGTTTGAAGAGCTATATTAAAAAACATGTATTACTCTGATGGATAAATCATCATAACTGATTTAACATTTTCATTTATTCAAAATGTGGCTATAAAAAGCCTCTTACATGTGAACCAGAACTTACACATCACTGCCTTTGATGTTTGCCTCATTCTTAACACATAAAATACACCTAACCACCTATTCATTGAGACTTCAAAATAAAAAAATAAAAAAATAAAAACACAAAAAAAAGACTCTTAAGTGGTTATGTGTGGCAGTATTTGTTGATGTTTTGATTTGGTTTGTTCCATCACTTGGTCTGTATCCACCTCCATGTCCTCTTCTGCATCATGATTACCTTGGGGTGCTGGCCTGAACATTGCGTTCAGGTACTCCACAGCCTCCATCACCATTTGCTTGTCAACTTGAATTTTGAATTTGATCTGGTAGAATGCCAAGATTCTCAAGTTTTTTTTTTGTTCATGTGGTGAATTTTGTACTTGTTCCTACCTTGTGCCTCGAGTATTTTGATCATGCATCTCTGTAATGTTACCCAAATGTACTTTTTCACTTCTGGTTTGAATGTGTTATAAGAATCAATAACCTTCTCAACAAGCTCATCTAGATTTTTAGGAAAGGACTGATATTGCAAAGACAGAATTGATCTGAATAAACCTAAGTCCAACACATTCAACTCAAGTGACTGTGCTAGTTGGAACACAAATTGAATATTGAACCCATTTGCTTGAGTTGCTGCAATAAACTCTTCATCTCTTGGAATTTGATGTGGCTTTGCATTATCCCATTTTATGACCACATTTTTAAGCAGACTCTCAGGCCAACTTGATACAATTGCTGGTATAACCTAACATCTCTCTAATTACATCTCTATTCACGTTTTGGAGTGCCTTAGTGACCATTGTGCCTGTTGCTTTGTTTTTTCTTGAATTTTTTGCCCTTTCTTGGACTGTGAATGGGAATATCCCATACTTCCCATCATGTAGGAGTTCCCCATTAGAGGCATGCAGAGGCTTCCCAATAATTGCCATGAACATAGCCTTTAACTTAAACCTTCTTAATTGTTGTGCCATGTATATGGATCTTCCTCACTTGGCAGGAGATAACATCTCCTCTTATCTGGATTAAGGTAGAACCATTTCTCATCATTGTGAATGACATGATGCTTGTCATCAAAAGTGGGGTCCTCATTTTCTTGGATTGGGTTTATAAGAGACAAAACTCGTTTCATTCTTGCAACCTTATAGTCTGATGTCAGTGGTGGCTTGTTACTTGTTGTGTGTGTTCTCAGCCTTCCCTTTTTCTTCAAATAATGAAGAGAGACATGAGAAATCTTTAGTGCTTAAGCATATGACCTTTCTGTTTGCCTTAAATATAGAGGGATTGACTGTAGGAATTCATCAGAAAATTCCTTTGGCTTTGGACCTATTCTGCCTATATTTTTAGTCCCGACATCAATCAAATTCCCTTGTGCCATCTGTTTTTTAATATCAGTGAAAATTCTTGTGATTGTTGATTTGTGAACTTTGAATTTCACTGATAATTGTTTCTTGTATCCTCTTGGTAAGTTCCCTTATTGCATTTTAACAAGCATTGCATCTACTATCTCCCTCTTTTGTTGCATGGTGAGCTGTTTTCTGTTTGGTAGGTCAGCACCTTGTTGAGATGTTGCATGAATATCTTGTTCTTTTGTTTGAGTGTTCTTGCCAGCACTTGCATTATTGTCTTCTCCTTCTTGCATATTCTCATTGTTTGAATTGTATTGCTCATAGTTTTCATTTTCCATTTGTTCTTCTTGTTCATAGTACAATTCTGCCATTTCTTCCTCTGTGATTAAATGATCAACATTGAAAAATAAATCTTCATCTGCTTCTGCCATGTCTTCTGTCTGCTATGTTGTTTTTTAGATTTTGTTGATGATATAGGGCTGGCTGATGTTGGTTTTGAGGAGATGAAGCTGCCCTATAGTGTGTGCAAGGCTGATTATGAAGACTAATGATGTGTAGCACTAATTTTAGATTAGGTGTAATTTTTTGGGTTTATATGGGATAATTTGGTGTAATTAGTGTTAAATTTTGGGTGAATATTTGCATCTTTTGAAAAAACTTGGTGTTGTAATTAATGAACAATAATGAATGCTGCAGGAAATGTAGAGGCTGCTATTTATAAGCCTCTTTAATGCTGAATAGTAGCTAGAATGTTTACTGTTTTTTTTTTAAGTGAGGGAATTTTAAATTGGGGGGGGGGGGGGAATCAAAGCCCTCCTGAAAAAATTAGATTTCCCCACCAAAATTGCAAGGGGGGAGCTCCTACATTCTCTCTCCACTCCTTTTAATTAACTCTCTTATCTATCTCTAATCTTTGCCCTTCATCTTTTGCATTGGTATATGTTATGTGCACCAAAGTTGCACATAACTATTAATGGAGGTAGTATTATTTTGGATATGTATTTTATATTATGAAATAAATTTGTAGTTGCTAGATTTGTCACTTGACAGAAAATTTTATCTAAAGCTATATAATTATTAAGCACGTCTAGTAATTCTTACCAATATTGTAGGGATCGGACCCCTATGAGCCCCCAATGAAGATTGAACTATCTTTGGCTTGTAATCATAATATTACCTAAGTTGATTAGTAAGTGATATATATAAATTTTATGTTTGTTTATAGATTGGACAAAAAGTATGTGTCAATAATCAATGTGACGGTTTTATTCAAGTGTCAAAACTCAAAATACATGTATAATAAACACTATCTCGTATTGTCAAATACATACATTATTCATGCATTAGCATGACCATGACCATGACCATACTTTCATAGATTATGTCAAAATACAGAATTATTACACCAATATTCAAATTATTATGAGTTTACTATACTATACATTTACATATCACATGCATGAACATTAACATAATTAAACAACACACGTTCATGTTACCAAGTATATAAAATCTAATTCCAAACAACTACTTTTGATATTGCGTTTTATTAATCAATCTCTCTATGAACCGACTTAAAATATAGCTTTTAAGTTTAATGAGTAATTATTAATCTATTTTCTTGTGTATACATCCCTTTATACATAGAATTTTGAAGAGGGGCTTATTTTGAAAAATAGAGACAATAACTAAATGCGATTAGATATTGGCCCAAAGTCTATTTGCAAGTTTAGCAGATGTTGCAAACCAAGTTGAATAGCGCAAATTTTAAGCTGGACTCGCGTTTAGCTATCAGTATGTAGGGCCTGTTCTCTTTAGCTTAATTTCATTTCATGCAGTACAGTTCCTAATTTCCTTCTCTCATAAACATTTCAGTTCACTTCAATTCAATTCAGCTCAGTTCAATAAATCAGAATATGCCCATAGTTGGTCCCTCAAAAATGAACATTTACTAGAAAAAAATGAACATTTAATTGAACATATTTGAAAAGTAACATTGAAACTACAAATGCATATTAGAAATTGAGATGAATTTTTTTTTTTTTTTTTTTTTGAAGGATTGAGATGAATATTTCGTTAGTAACAATGAACACTTTTTTTAATGAAAAATGAATTCCAAATCAAAAGAAAGAGATATCTAAAACTTGAAATTAACATTGCAATAATTTATAAAAATGAACATTTATAATATAAGAGTAAAATAAAGAGACTATGAAACTGAAAAAAATTGTACATCTAATATTATATAGGAAAATTTGTCAGAAAAAACCTTTAAATGCCTCATTTTGCAGGAAAAACCTTTTAAAGCATTCTTTGTTAAAAAACCACCACGATCACTTTTTTTGTTGAATGAAACCTGGACCCTCTTTTCCGGCATTGACTAAGAATTTCAAGCGTTGACTCACTTCTTTTCCTACTTGCAGCCCACAGTTACATTTTTTTCCCTCTTTTTGTTTGGCTCCCTTATTTACCCCTATAAATATTCTAGGGCAAGCCTCCCAAATTCACTCCATAAAAAATTAGACCAAATTTTCACCAAAGCAGATCTAAGAAAAGGTAAATTAGGGTTCTTCTTCCATTTCTTCAATAAATGAAGTGATGAATTCAGCATTGCAAGGGTTCATTGTTCACCTCTCTTCTATAATTCATATGTGGTTAATTATGTTTGTTTTATGTCGATTTTTGGTGATAACCCTAACAATTTATATGCAGCAAATGAAGAACATACCCGGGTTTGTACTTTACTACGTAATTGGGAAACGTTGGTTTGCGTCCAAGCGTCGTCTTCCTTCGTCCTTTAGCATTGAAAACAGTAAAAAAAAAACGAGTTCGTTTGATTGTCTACAAAAAAACCCCAATTTTTTGGGCGAATTTCGAGTATAGAATTGATTAATTAACCCTTACCTCAATTTATTGTTGACGTATTAATGGCGAGCTAAGAGAGAGAGAGAGAGAGAGAGAGAGAGAGAGAGAGAGAGAAACCCAATTTGATGTGATAGTGTTGCAGAGCATTCATGGAGGAAAGGAGAGAGAGAATAGAAAGGAAATTCTTTGGAGGGAAAATAAGGGGAACAAATAAAAGGGGGAGTGCAATTATCAAAACAAGTGGCAGCAAGTAGGAAAAGAAGCGAGTCAATACCGGAAAAAAGGACCAAGGTTTCATTCAACAAAAAAAGTGATCGTGGTGGTTTTTTTTAATAAAGAATGCTTTAAAAGGTTTTTTTTCTTGTAAAATGAGACATTTAAAAGGTTGTTTTGACACATTTTCCTATTATATAACTACACATTTAAGTTGTTAATAAAAATGAACATATAATGTTGTTGCCTATTCATCAAATATTTTTTAAGATTCAAGTGAAATACCTTGATTTGTTCTATTCTCTTGAATGGATATCTTGCAATTCGCCGAACTATATGATTTAATACTAATTAATAAATCAACAACATGTTTTTTTAATAATGAACAAAATGGTAATGTCTAACATTATTAATGCTAATGTTAATTGAACATTCTTTACTAAAAATGGACATTTTATACAACTGAACAATCACAAAAAATTGTATTAATAAAAAAAGAAATGAACATTTATTTTATAAGGATGAACATCACACTGTATGAAAATGAACATTTAATTATTGAGAAATACAAAATTGTAAAATATGTTCAATTTGAAAATATTTATTTCTCAAAGAGGGACCAACCATAGTTGGCTGATCTCGATTCCATCTATTATCTGTTGGTTAAATAGGGCCGAGAGATCAACGAAATTGGGCAAAGTAGCCCAGGCCTTGAAATGGGTTGCAGTAGGATGACAAGTTAAGATATAAGCTAATCAACATTTTTCAAACTAAAGACAGTTGATACTGAAAATTCTAAAATCTTGAACCTCGAGCGAAAAAAAGTTTTTAATTATCCATTGTTATACAATGTCTTGGATCAAGATTATTAGGGTGATTATTGGGATCATCTTATGTACTACAAGGAGACAATAATATATACTCCTTAACAAAATACTCCATAGTGAAACATCTATTCATGAGAACTTGAGAACGCACGGGTTAAAAAACTAGTTTAATCATACTCTATAGTTCAATTACTGATTACCTAAACCGTTTGTGACAGTTAATACAAACTTGCAAAGCGTCAAAGAGCTGTGAAGTTGAACCCAGTAGAGTAAGAACAATGGCGGCATCATCTCCAATTCTCTCTCCTCTTCAACTCAAAACCCCTCTCAACCCTAATTCTTGTTCAATTCTCTCTCCATTCTTCAAACTCACCCCCAATTTTACGCCCACGAATTGCCGCCGTTCTTCTGTAATCGTCTCTTCTTCCGGTACAATTTTCACCTCTACATTTTTTAATTTTTTCTTGAATTTGACATTTAATTTTCCAATTTTAGCATTTGAATTTGTTATATATACTTGCAATTGATTGTTCAAGGTTCAAAGGATGCGATATCGAGTCAGGAGAAGCAAGAGCTCTTCGACCGCTACGGGCTTGACCCTAACGACTTCATTTCTGAGCCCGTTAAGGTATCATAAGTTTGCATTTCTTTACTTATAAGAAACATAGCTGAATTGTAACTACTATTAGTTATGAATTTGTGCTGATTTTTATTGGGTGGGTGTTGCAGAGAAGTAGGAGAAAGGAGCGTGAGCAGGGGATGGGAAAAGGTAAAGGAAAACAACTAGTGGTCAAGGAAGACCGAAAGCCGCCTCGTACCACTCATAAATTGCTGCAGGTCTGTACGTTTGCTTCATTTTGTTCTAAGAGGAATTGTATGATTGTGGTGTGATGCAATATGCAATATGTTTTAGGGTACATCGTGTCTCCTCAAATTAGTTTAATACTTTAATGTATTGTTTATCGTTATTAGACTTATTACCATATTATGGTTAATTAGCTTTGCAAATGTAAGTGCAAAAGACATATCTCTTAAATTGGTTCTTAGAGAACAATTTAAGCCTGACATTTCTTTTTCTTGTAAAAGATGATTTAAAATATACATTTATTTGGCTGATCAAGATCAAGATTAAGCAAAGTTGTCATTTTTTTCCCTTTAATTTTATGCAATATATGCTGATTGGTACTCCCTTTGTTGCCTATAGAGCTGAGTTACAATTTAGTTTTTGGTTAAGAAACAAATTCGGTGGGACCAATTATAGTGAATGTTAGGGTGGTGATCCTTCATGGCCATTTATAGTATAGAATAATCTTTAAAAAAAAGGGAAACAAAAGGGGACGGAGGGAGTATAATATGCGGTGGTTGGTTTTCTCCTTTTGCATCTTTTATAATCACTTCTTTTCTGTAAACTGCTGTCACCGAGTTGCTGAATTCACTGAATTTGTAAACCAACTTTGTGAAATCAATTAGCATTTGTAGGTTAATGAATGTTTTTTCTATACCTCGGATTGCTTGAGATTTATTTTGTTTTCCACTAAAGGCTCCATGAATAAGTGCATTGTCTAATTAGGTGCTGGCTGGGAAAGCTAAAAGGAAGAAACTCTTATCGCCTGTAGGCATGGATGTTCGTCCCATGATGGAGGTAGTTAAAGGTGCTGCATTTGATATATTGCAGGTATTGTTTTCCAGAATTTGTTTTGTTGTGTGTGCATTAAGGTTTGAGGAGGTTTTGGTGCATAAACCTATACCCAAGGGCTATGAGAAAAGAAACCAAATAATGTCATTTCTATTTTTTTCTTAATATGTTGTTATATGCGAAATATGGGTGAGCTTAGATGATGAAGGCATTGTGTTCCATTGATTTTGGTTTCCTTAGGTGTCTCAGATGGAAAGGAATGAAATTTTTATAGTTGACCAAATAGAGTGGTGTTTTAAGGTTTTAAACGGGAGTAATGCCTTGTCTGGGCTTAAGTGAAGATTAGCCTGATTGACTTTTATTCATTTTGCGTTAATTATTCTTTATTTAACTCTTTGTCCTTAATGTTGTACTTTCCTTGTTTTTTTATGGACATTATTTGCAAAAAACATTAAGACCTCGTATTATTGTGTTACTAGCGAGATGCCTGGATATATGTTAAGTGTTTATTTTTTTTCAATTATTAAATAAAATTTAAATTCAAATGTGGAACAGCGGAACAAAGTTTAGCACACACTGATTTTCTCTATAAAATTAAACGTGTTATCACAAACCACAAAAAGATTAGTAGGTATTTAACATAAAAATGAAGACCTATTTTTATTTCAAGTCACTAATTCTTACTTCCCTCTTTCTCTGTTGCTCTCTTTTAAGGTTAATCATTGTTAGTGATCTTAAACCAATATAGAAAATTGGTTTTCTAAAAAAAACATTCTAAGGTATATACTGGTTGAATTTTTCACTGAAAATTTTCACAAATGTTCCTTTTTATAATTTGTGCTTTAAATTATCTCACAAGTGAAAAATAAATTCTGGTTATCTTCTTCTTGTTCACTTTCCATATGTTGAAAACTACTTGTCAATTTTCTTATACAGGTGGCTGGTGGCTGCCCTGCATCTTTAAGACCCGGTCGCTGGTTGGACCTGTATAGTGGCACTGGTTCAGTTGGCATTGAAGCTTTGAGTCGAGGTTGTTCTGAGGTGAGTACCACTAAGGGCGTGTTTGGCGCTAGGGTTTGAGTAGCTTTAAGTCAAACCACTACTTCATAAAAAATATGAGTGTTTGACAAAGTAGTGGTTAGGGTAGCTTTTAGTGGTGGAGGTAGCTTTTATGAAAAGTTAGAAATATTAGCGTTTGAAATTAGAGGTAGCTTTTGAAAATTTAATCTATAGTTTTAAAAATTAAATATTGATTTTTATATGTAACAGCTAGTCAACTGCTACTTTACCGAACACTCATACCTAAATTATCTATATTCACAGCTAACAGCTTGTTGACAGCTAACAGGTACCTACACAGCTAACAGCTACCTTCACAACTAACATCACCCTTCACAGCTAGCTATATTTTGCCGAACACGCCCTAAATAGTTGACAAATTACTCCTGGTCCATAATATATAGTAGGATACTAGGATATCTTAGCTATGTGCGTAAATAGAACATCAAAAGCTGCCTCTTGTAATCTTATTTTATATGCTCATCCACCGTTATCACTCTTTTCATGGGTATCATTAGTCTTGTTTTGCTGCAATGAGTTTATTATCTACTTTGTCATTTACAGTAGCTGTAATGTGCTCTTACTCTTACTCTCTTAGTATTAGCTGGCTTTACATTTGCCCACTATTTGCTATTGGAAGAAGACAACTACTCTTAGTTTCTTAGTGTTGAATGAAATGATGTACAGATATGTAAAAATTCTATAATGTGGATCAAATTTAATAAGTTAGTTTGACCTATATATTTTATTTGGCTTAGGAAAATTTCAATTTTGCTACTCATTGTGTATTTTGTAAAAATGACTTATAACAATAACTTCGTAATTTGTAAACACAAAATTCTGCTGTTTGCTAATTCTGTGGAGTTCTGTGTGTATTAGCCTGAAATATCTAGAATTGGTGTTGCCAATGCTCAGGTGCATTTTATTGAGATGGATCCATGGGTGGTTTCAAATGTTCTGCAGCCAAATCTACAATGGACAGGGTTTCTTGATTCATCAGTTATACATACTGTCACTGTTGAAAATTTCTTGGAACGAGCTCAGCAGTTTGTAGGTGTGTACTGTTATGACCATTTTTTTTGGCTTTCAGTTTAATAGGTGCATGAGTCCGTTATTACTGATGTTTTACACCTGAATTTCCTTCTGCTGCTTGTGTCATGAGATGGTCCATTTGAATTTTGTCTCAATTTTTACCATTTCAGCGTTTATTAGATTTAGCTTTTGGACTGTTTATTGCCCCTTCATTATATGCTATTTTTTGGTGGGTAATATATTTATTAGAGTTAGCATATTGGTGGTTCGAGTAGTCAATGTCCTGGAATTGAGTTTCTTGAAAGAATGTATCAAAACTGATAACTTCCAAAATGATGTATTAATCAGCTTTCATATTACACGATTGATTCTGAGTGATGTTGACCTCCCAGCTCATTAGTGCATCATTTATCATACTCTGTAACATGAATTTTTAGGGTAAGACAGTCAAATTCAGCCCCTATTTTTTTATCCCTTTAAAAGACCGTGAAGAACTCTCATAAACATTATCACAATACTTACACGTCCATCTTAACCTAGAATGTTCCGGTTACAGGTCGGTGAGTTGTGTTAAGGTTACTTTTATCTTTAGTGTTGTAAATTTAAAAAAGGAAAAGAAAAAAAACACTAATAATCTGCCTATTATTATGGTTTGAATGAGTTAAGTTTCTTTGAATGAGTTTGTAATTACCAGACTACAAATATTGAAATGCAAATTAATGATATTAATTGACCATTGACGTCGATTGAAGGATATCTCACCCTAATTAAATATTAAGGCACAAAAGTGCAACACAACTTTTTTTTTTGGCTGTTGCCTCTTAAAGGGTATTTTTGTGCGTTTATTTTTTTTAATAATACTATGTTGTCAGGGTCAGTTTGTGTCTGGTTGGGTTTGATTCTTTTATTTATGGTTTTTCTAGGTTTGGTCAATTACAGGTTACAGGTACGATTTTGTGTTAACACCCCTTATTTTCAGGCCGAATTATGGGTTGGATCAAATTTTGCTTGGTCTAATTATAAATGATAAGGTGTTATGAATCTTTCACTTTTAAATTGTCTCAATTCTTAATTTTATTGCTGTCTTGCAGGCGGTGATACAACTTTTGACTACATTAGTGTAACACCTCCATACATGAAAGTGGATTATGGAATACTTATGAACCAATTATCAGATTCCCCCTTGGTTGGAGAAGATGCGTTTATTGTAAGCTTTATTTTTTTTTGCTTTTACTATTCCCTCCATTTTTTTTAGTCTTGTTTGAATTCTTTATAGATTTCAATGTAGATAACATATAATACTTTTTTAAATGCGCACACGCACATGCACGCGCGCACACACACACACACGGTATCTTGATTTGTCTTAGTACATAGCTTCACAGCATCAACTTATTTTATTTAATTTTGTTTCATAATGTGTATTGAATATCTTTATTCTTAAAAATGTGCATAGAATATGTGCAAAAAGTAAAATAGGAGTAACAGAAAGAAAAAGGAGTATTGTTCACTTTCTATCTTGATATTGGTGGTTCTTTGCTGCTTGTTCTTGTTTAAAAATCGCTTGCCTCAGGTGGTCGAATATCCTTTGGGAACAGACATGCTGGATTCTTGTGGATGCCTTATGAAGGTTTGTTTCTTTATGTCTAGATGAACTCTTTCGGGTTGGGATATTATTGGTAAAATATAGATAGAGACTTTTTTGGCATCAAGGATTTTAATTACAAATTACTGATGTGAAGACTCTTGGACATTATTATGCATCCAAATAGCTTTAAGATAGTGGGATCATATTTGATTTTCTGTTCACTATCTTATTGTGCTAAATTCCATAAAACAGAAGAATACCAGTACTATGTCATGCAGATTTCAGTGAATGGTCAGAAATCTTACCTTGGTTGTATGTATACTGCAGATAGCTGATCGTCGCTTTGGTAGAACACATTTGGCAATTTATGGGCCAAAGTGGGCAATGAAGAAAAAGAAGGGCTAATCACCTATCTGGGCATTGTAAAGGAATGAGTTGAATTGAAAAATGGGAGTGCCTGCAGGACCGTGCCGACCAAATGTGTTTTGTGAAATGTGCATTGACTGATTTCGTATACAACAGGCTAAAATGTACTGCTGAAGTTGAGAAAGGCTGACATATCAAAACCATTGTCACGGTGTGTTATATACACAAGTCTATGTTTTGTCATTTTTTTTATCTAATGACCATTCATAATAGAAATACTTTGACCTAGGCTAAGCATCTATTGCAGGTCCAATAAAACTTGAGTGGAGCTTTCCAATTACTGTTCACTTTGTAGTTAAGGCAGCAGCTATCTTGAAATGGAAAATTTACCTAAGTGTAAGGGTTTAAACCTTCTTATTACTTTATTATCTTTGTTGTTTCCTTCTTTTTACTTTCTATTTATTTTACCTTTTTTTTAGGGGAGGAAAGAGGAGGGGGGGGGGGGGGGTGTTGTTGCTATAAAAAATCTGTAGATGAGTTGGATATTATTGTACTTTTTCTTATGAAATGAATCATCATTGGATCCAATTTCCTTAACCATCTTTCTCAAATTTATGGAACAAGAACAAGTACACTAATATTTTTGTCACTGTGGGAGCCTTGAGCAGGCTGTGTAGGACCTAAACCAGATTTAACTTTCACGAGACTTAACATGTGCTAAAATAGAATGATCGACTTTATTCAAGAAGCTATGACTTGTTTCTTGTAATTGCTCCCATTAAAGTTTTCTATTTTTAGTTATCCACAAAGCTGGATTGTGCTAATACATGTTTTTGCTTCCAATTCTACTGATATGGAATAATAAGGCTCAAACATCAGGAGAAACAACTTAGGTTTTAGGGAATTAATGTATATAGTAACTCGTTAGCCCTTTTTGAAAGAGTTTTTGAAAGACTATTTCAAAAATAAAAAAAAAAATAAATAAAAATAAAAGCTGAATTATTGGCAGTTAGTTAATTAATTGTTCTTGAATGATGGGTTTCTGTAGATACTCAGTGATCTGAGTTATAAGGCAGAGCATTCAATTTGCTCAAGGTTTGAATTTATTACAACTTGTCTTCCTCTCTCTCCCAAACTCTCTTTCCTCTCTCTCTTGTTCCATGCCCTTGCTTTGGTGCGGATGAAAAATTGAACTTTGCCTGTTCTTTGAGATGTCTATAAGTGAGGATTATGTTAGTGTTTTGGAGAAGAGGCGGGAAAAGTTTTGTAGATGCCTTTTTTGGATGGTATGCCTTGTTGAGTGTTTAAAACCTTTTTGTCTCCTTTGAGCGTGGGATGGATATGGAGGTCTTGTTTTGATGTGGATAGAAGACGAAATCTTCTTTCTGACCTTTAAGATGAAATGAGGGTTTTATTAAAGATCAGGAAAAGGGTTTGTGAAAATTCCCGTGGATGCTTATGTTGGAGTGTATGTCTTGTTGGGTGCTTGAAACTTTGGTCTCCTTCGGGGCTGAATCCATCTGTTGAGAGGAAGAGGCTTGGGGGAATTTGGGTAGGATCAAGACTTGGGAGGTTGTTCTAGATTGGGAATTGAAGAAAGGGTAAAAAGAGCCATTTTTTTTCCCAGGGAGATGGACTTGGACCTTGGGTGGATTTATGGGTAGTGCTTTCGTTAGGTGGTTGATGAGGTGGCAACATACAGCGGTGAGGATTTTTACAATGGATCTTACCGGGGGGGGGGGGGGGGTGGTGAATGTTACTGTGTTGGGTCATCAGATCATTGAGGTGAGCATAGCCAACTGGCTAGATCATTAAAAACATAGTGTTTCTGTAAAAGATCCGGCATACCTAGCCCAGCCACCTATCCAAGTCTACACCCTAAGGCACAAGCAAGGAAAGCGAGAGGGGGACAAGCAACATCATCAGCAGCAGGGAGCAAGGGAGTAAGACAAAAGGAATTAATGAAGCACTAAGGAATGTGGCAAACCAAAAGAGCATGACGGCCCTACTGATACTCTGAAGTAATAGAAGACAAATATCATTAATGTTAGATTTTGCTTTATCTAATGAAGCTTGCATAGAGGAAGTAGCTCACTTAAAATGTATATCTGATATTGTGAGTTAAGTTCTAGGAGATTAGTAACCTCTAGTTACTTACCGAGTAGTAGCCTAAAGCTACTCTTTTGTATGAACTGGTTTCCACCATTAATCAAGAATCAAACTTTTGCCTCTAAAATAATCTATTGATTAATTTCGATTATAAATCAGTAGATTCTAGCTATTACTGTTTCAATGGTAATGGAAAATTTTCTATGTAAAGATGTGAGGGATCTAGCACTTGTGGTAGCAAGGGTATATGCATATGTTTTTTTGAGTCAAGTGGTGTGTGAGGAGATATGTTTGGTGTTTGAGTTGGCTCATCTGGTAGTGCTAGTGTGCTACAGTATGTAGTAAGCATGTAAAGGCCACATTTTGAACATTTGGTCGTGTTACATGGTGCAAGACAGGGAGAGGTGGAAAATTATGTTCTCAAAGCAGTGTAAAATATGATATAAGGGCTATTATAAAGTTTGCCCATTTTCACTGTGTCTTTGAGACTTTGACCTGTGCGCAAAACTCTGGGATTAGTCTTGAACAATCTGTAAATTCTTAAAGAGGAGGGTGGAGTGTTAAACTAGGAATTAACGGTTGCAACTGTGCGTATCTAATAAGGTAGTTGAGGCTGTAAGTCACAATGTTATCCCTCAAGTTCAGGAATCTCTTGTTGATGATCTCGATACCAAGGTTATAATTGGCATATCTGGTGGAAAGATTAGGTAGCACAGACTGAATTCAACCAAGTGTTTTTTAAACTAATGATAAATTTTCAACATATTTAACTTCAAATATTTTAGATGTATGAAAGGATGGTGGCTGCTACAGGACAAATTAAGACTATCTCATGTCTCTGTTGCACAATTGTGGACGATTGTTTGGGAATTCAATGAGGTTGAGGATACTCGTTGGGTGCCAGCCATGAAGATTGCTCGGTAGGGTAAGTTGAACACTATAGCTCCTGAAGATTTTGTAGCTATCAAAGTTTTGCCATAGATTCTACAGGGTGTGTGTAGAACAGTGATAATCAGGTTAACTGGCTTGGCTGTTTAATATTTGATAACAAGATGTTAGATGGTTGGTAAAATTGAGTAACAAATCTTCTTAAGAAATTGGATTTGAATAGTGTAACCAACAGATGCTGATATAGGGATTAAAAATATTATATATTGGGTATTAATCATGAGGTTGAGGTCTGAAAATAGACTTTTCTTAAATAGGCCATGACATTGTGATTCTTATTATCTAAGCTTTGAGAGCTACTTGCTCTTCACTTGTACTTCTTACACTTTTCTAATATAAAACTAATAATTTAATATCTGAGAAAATTGTCCTGGTGTAAAAGTACTTGTAATGAAGGTTGTGATCCCCTATTCTTTGATGTTTAAATCTTAGCTAATGATTTGATGCATTTCAAGGCCCTTATGCAAGACTCTCTAATTAAATTTGAGCTTGTAGTTTTTGATATAATACATACATGACAGTTATGTATTAATAATAGTTGCTGTTATTACTTCTGCGTGTAGTTTAAATTAAGATTTATTTTGAAGAATCTTTTTTTCTTTTTTTTTTTTTTTTTTTTTTTTTTTTTTTTTTTTGAGAAAAATGTCCTTTTACTGCACAGATTGATTAAAGTTTTAGGATTATGCATACCCAATTTTGTCCTGATTCAACTGAAGAATAGTTTAGTGTGTCAAAAAAAAAAAAAAAATTAAAGAGGTGTTTGTTATGCCTTGCTCATGTCATATTGACATATTGTTGGAGTATTTTAAAGTGAGAATTTTATAGAGCAAAGCGAGAAAATCTCTTAAAGCATATTGATTTAAGCAAACTGGGAAAGTTAATTCACTTTGGATTATTCTTTATGAATATTACGAGGGGATGTGACTTCCTCTGGCTTTGCTTTGGAAAACAAGTTCTCCTGTTGAAGGATCCTTGTAGCCAATCAGTACGACTTTTTGTGCACAAATAAATCACTGGTTAAACTAAAGTTTGATGTTGCCTTTTATTTTGATCTTTTACTGGTAACTTATGTTGAGTATTCACTCTTCAATTCACTCTTTTTTTTTTTTTTTATTAATTATTTTTTTTAGTAGATAGTTTACCAATGTATGAAAGGATTGAAATTATAACTGTAACTGGGAAGTGTAAAAAGTATGTATGTATCTTATTTGTTATGGGGATTAAAATTGAGGTTACAAACTTACAATCGGGCTTAAAAATTTCTGAGAACCATAGCTTACTCAATCTAACCAAATGTAGAATATTTGATACTGGAAATAACCTGTTTTGTATATATTTTTACTGTTCAAAAGAAATTTTTGATCAGTCGGTCTTCTAATGAGAAGCTAAAATCCCCCATTCTTTGCTCCCTTCTTTTCTTATGTATAGTAGACATTAGACAATACATTATTCTCTGGTTTCTTTAGTGATTGTTGTACTTTCCGTCATGTTAATAGTTTTATTTGCCCGCTTTGGAAATATTTAACTTTGTGGATGAAATATGCTTCGCGTTTTTACTGTTTGGAGCACTAAAGTTATGTTTAATGGAGATTTCTTTAGGTGGTCTCCACTGGTTGAAGGCTCCATCCTCTACATTCTGCTATGTACTGGTAAAGTAAAGAAACTTGTTAGTACTGAAGGTGGTAACTTTTGGTGGACCACCAACCACACATTGTGCACTTAATCAGAATTCTAGATTTCTATCATTAATTCATTATATTTATGCAGAGTCACCAATACTTTTGGTAAACATGTTGAGTAAACTAGCTGTTCATATACCTGTTTCTGGTCTGCAAACTTTGGTATCTGATGTTGAACCTCTCTCTGTGATTTTGGTATAGAGCACTGGGCATTTTCTAAATCCTTTCTAATTGAGGATTTGAGGTTGCAGAGGGAAAGACCGCCTCCTTACTGTGATTTCCTTTTCATGTCTGGATTAGTATGCCATATATTAAATAATTACATTAATTTTGGCTTCAGTGTGCTTTGAGTATCCCAGATATGCACGCTAAACTAATGTGGATCTATTGTGGATGGGTACTTTGGTTTGTTAGGAGGGTTATAAATCTCGGATTTGATTGTTATAACAGTCGTGAAACAACTTTTTTGGGTGATATGGATGGTGTGTGACCGTCATTACCTAATGTAATGGTCACAATGCAGTGATGCAGCCGAGAACAAATTCCCTGGTTGATACTTCCTGATAAACAGAGAGTTATCGATATACAGCAACATTTCTTGCAAACATATACTCATTGTAGGTAATTCTTATTGAAATTATGCCTCTAGAAAATGGGCTGAACTGCTGACTGATGATGCTTCTCAATTCTCTATCCATTAAACATGTTTAGTAGTTTGTCTCAAGTACTTTAAATAACTTGATGTTGATATTAAACATGTGAAATTATTTATTTAATTTGATGCAGAAATTGTGAGAGTAAAGTTTTATTTTTTCGAGGTGGGTCATATAATCCTGTGTGTTTGTAGAGCCCTAATGGATTCATTAAGCCATTTGCAAGGGATCAGCCCAGACCATGGATCACATACACTCGTAGGCAGCCCAAGAAGAATATTCCAGCAACTTGATGCTGAGCTGGAAATCTGTTATGAGTTTGTTATGGGGTTTGGATAATGTGGTAATTTTGGGAAATAAGTTGTTATTCCTCTTAGCTGTAGTTGAGGCTAGTAACTGATTATAAATAGGAATATTGTAATAGAAGGAAGCATGGAAAATATTGATTAGAGTGAAGTTTGTTGGAGAGAATTCCTTCCTCTCAAAAGAAGGAGAGTTGTATTGCATAATTACACTGATTATCAATACATCATATCAATTAAGCTGCCTATAATTTCTGTGTGTGAGAGTGTTCTCTGTTTTTCTAACCTGAGTCCTAGCAACTTGGTATCAGAGCAACCACGATCTCATCTGAGTTTAGCATGGCTCGCCTTACCCATGCTCAGCGTTTGGACCTGCTCGAGCAGGAGATTGCTGGTGTTCCGGGTCGGGTTGCTGAAGAAATCGCTTCGGCATTGGCTTCGTTTAAGGCTGATCTTACCAGTCAGTTGGCTGCTGGCTCGGAGAGGAATCGATCGGAGAATCGAACTGAGAATCGAGGATCGGGAATGAATGGATCTCCTTACCAGTGGGATAATCCATTCGCCAGAGCGCCGCCGCAGCTGGAGGTTGGCACTGGTGGAGGACAAGGCTGTCAACCTAATTGGAAAATGAGGAAACTCGATTTACCAATTTTTGATGGAAACAATCCAGATGGATGGATACTTCGTGCTGAGCGTTTTTTCCATTTCTATCGCCTCAACGCGGAGGATCAGCTGGAGGCGGCAGTGGTGGCTCTCGACGGTGATGCTTTGTTGTGGTATCAATGGGAGCACCGTCGCCACCCGTTGCTCACTTGGGAATCCTTGAAGAAATTAATACTTCGGCGCTTCCGCACCACCGCCACCGGGACGCTCCACGAGCAGTGGCTGGCTCACCAGCAAACTGGCACGGTGGCGGATTACCGGCGACGCTTCATTGAGTTGCTTGCCCCGTTGGATGGAGTTCCTGAAGAAATAGCTAAGGGCCAGTATATTAATGGGTTAGATGAGAAGATCCGAGTAGAAGTTCGGATCATGGATCCGGTCACATTGGACCATGCAATGGAGCTGTCGATGCGGGTCGAAGAAAAAATCCGGGTCAACCCGAAACCCAGATACGGGGGAAATCTACCCACGTGGAAAGTCCCTTACCCCACCCAACGCTACTCTCCAAATCTATCCTCCCAAAACACGAACCTAACCCATACCACAAATACGAACCTAAACACAATCCCTAACCTAAACACATCCACCCAGACCCAACCAAACCGCCTCCCATACCACCACAAAAACTCCGGCGATATAAGGAGGTTAACGGAAAAAGAGGTTCAGCAGAAGCGCGAACAGGGCTTGTGTTTTCGCTGTGATGAGAAGTGGAATTTGAACCACCGTTGTCGCCGCCGCGAACTAAGTGTGCTCCTCACCATTGATGATGACGAGGTTGAGGAAGATGAAGCTACTGAGTTCGCCGCTGTTGAGGTACCTTCCCCCCTTTCCCCTCTGTCTTCTTCTTCTTCTCTTGACTCGAATCCGGGGGTATCGATGTGCTCTATGATGGGGATAACAACCCCAAAAACAATGCGAATGATAGGCTCCATTAATGGAGGCAAGGTGGTAGTGATGGTGGACCCTGGGGCCACACACAACTTTATTTCAGCCTTAGCAGCACAACAATTGAATTTACCAATTTCAGTTTCCAAGCAATTTGGGGTGACAGTGGGTACGGGTGAGACTGTGCAAGGGGAGGGAATGAGCAAGGGAGTAGTACTGACTTTGCAAGGGATTTCTATTATGGAGGATTTTCTTATCTTACCCTTGGGCAATTCTGATGTAATATTAGGAATTCAGTGGCTTGAGAAATTGGGTACTATTGCTTCGAACTGGAAGAGTCAGACCTTGAAGTTTCAGGTGGGTGGAGAAATGGTGACTCTCAAAGGTGATCCACTTCTAGAGAGGACTTGTATCTCCCTCAAAGCAATGGTTAGAACCTTACAACGGGAAGGACATGGTGTTTTATTGGAGTTTAATCAGTTAGAGGGTCTACAGGAGACTAACCCCCATATCCCTGATGTTCTCCGCCCTCTCACTGATCAGTTTCAGCAAGTATTTGAGATGCCATCAGGGCTGCCTCCTTCCAGGGACATTGAGCATGCTATAGTATTGAAGAATGGGACTAATCCTATTAGTGTACGCCCTTATAGGTATCCTCAATACCAGAAGGATGAGATTGAGAAATTGGTACAGGACATGCTCAAGGCTGGGATTATACAACCCTCTTCAAGTGCCTATTCTAGCCCGGTCCTCCTCGTTAAAAAGAAAGACGGCTCGTGGAGGTTTTGTGTCGATTACAGGGCCTTAAACAAGGAGACAATTCCCGATAAATTTCCAATACCGGTGATCGATGAATTGCTTGATGAACTCAATGGTGCTAGTGTGTTCACTAAGTTGGACCTTAAATCGGGGTACCACCAAATTCGTGTAAGAAAGGAGGATGTGCCCAAGACTGCCTTTCGCACTCACGAGGGACACTACGAATTTCTCGTAATGCCCTTCGGCCTCACCAATGCTCCTGCAACTTTTCAGTCTTTAATGAATGAGGTGTTTAGACCTTTTCTCCGGAAGTTCGTGTTGGTTTTCTTTGACGATATACTCATCTACAGCCACTCTATGGATGAGCATTATCATCACTTGCAGCAAGTCTTGCACACATTAGCCTCACACCACCTTTATGCTAATATGAAGAAATGTGAGATTGGGAAGGAGAAAGTGGCGTATCTAGGCCATGTAATTTCAGCAGCAGGAGTGGAGGTTGATGCCTCCAAAATTAATGCCATGATCAATTGGCCTGTGCCCTTGACTCTCAAAGCCTTGCGTGGGTTCTTAGGCCTTACAGGCTATTATAGAAAATTTATCCAAGGATATGCTGAGATAGCTCGTCCTTTAACTGATCAGTTGCGTAATGAATGTTGGGGATGGACTGCTGAGGCTACTCAGGCTTTTGAAGCCCTGAAACTAGCTATGACCAGAGCACCTATTCTAGCCATGCCTAATTTTTCCTTGCCTTTTATCATTGAAACAGATGCCTCTGGCTTCGGGTTAGGGGCTGTCTTGCTGCAAGGAAGTCACCCTATTGCGTATTTTAGCAAGGTTTTGGGTGTTCGGGCTAGAGCAAAACCTATCTATGAAAAGGAGTTAATGGCAATTGTGTTTGCCATAGAAAAGTGGAGACATTACTTGTTGGGGAGACAATTCATTGTGCGCACTGACCAGAAAAGTTTGAGGTTCTTATTGGAGCAACGGGAGGTGGGGCATGCTTATCAAAAATGGGTGAGCAAGCTTCTTGGTTACACTTTTGACATCCACTACAAACCTGGTCCTACAAATAGGGTAGCAGATGCACTATCAAGGCAACAACCTGCAGAGGTGGAGTGTGGCACTCTAGTGGCAGCATGTGGGGTGAGTTGGGAGTATGTGAAGTCGTTTATTGACAAAGATTTAGGGTTGCAAAAGCTGATTTCTCAGTTTCAGGAAGGTGGCACTGCTCCAAAGTGGTTTTCAGTTGAAAATGGAGTATTAAGGTACAAGGGAAGGGTAGTAATTCCTTCAAAGTCTGAGCTCACAGCTAGGTTACTCAAGGAATATCATGATTCACCTGTGGGAGGGCATGCTGGAGACTTGAAAACATATCAACGTTTGGCAGCCGAGTGGTATTGGTCAGGTATGAGAAGAGAGGTAGCAGCCTATGTTAAGCAATGTCACGTCTGTCAGCAAAACAAGACATCAACTCTCACTCCTTTAGGATTACTCCAACCTTTACCAATTCCGGACAAGGTATGGGAAGACATATCCATGGACTTTGTTGAGGGTTTGCCTAAATCCGGAGGGTGGGATTCAATCTTAGTGGTGGTTGATCGCCTCACTAAATATGGCCATTTTATTCCTTTGAAACATCCATACACAGCTCAAGGAGTAGCACTTAGTTTCATGAAGGAGATTGTTAGGCTTCATGGAATGCCCTCTTCTATTGTCTCAGATCGGGATAAGGTGTTTCTGAGTGTGTTCTGGTCTGAGTTATTCAAACTGCAAGGCACTCACTTGCGGAGGAGTACATCATACCACCCCGAGTCAGATGGTCAGACGGAAGTTCTCAACAAGGGAGTTGAGTCTTATCTTCGTTGCTTTGTCAATGGGAAGCCTAAGTGCTGGGCTTCCTGGTTGCCATGGGCTGAATACTGGTACAACACAGCATTCCATACTGCCACACATTGCACACCCTTTAAGGCTTTGTATGGGAGGGACCCTCCTCAATTGGTGCGCTTTAAACCAGGTAGCACTTCTGTCTCTTCCATTGAAGACCAGCTGTTGGAAAGAGATGCCATCTTGGATGAACTAAAATTTCATTTGGTTCAAGCTCAGCAATATATGAAGCAATATGAGGACAAGAGCAGAAGGGAGGGTGAATTTCAGGTTGGGGATATGGTGTATTTAAAATTACAGCCATATAGACAACACTCTTTGGCAAAGCGTGGGAATGAAAAGTTGTCTCCTAGGTTCTATGGACCTTACACAGTGCTGCAAAGGGTTGGACAGGTAGCTTACAGGTTGCACCTACCTGATTCTGCCAGGATTCACCCTGTTTTTCACATTTCCCAGTTGAAGAAAGCCATAGGAACAGGACACTCACCATCACAGCTTCCCTCACAACTTACTTCAGACTTGGTTCTTGATGTAGAGCCAGAGGCAGTGCGTGGGGTCAGGACTTCTCAGCAGGCTACAGAGGTCTTAATCAAGTGGAAAGGCTTGCAGGATTTTGAATCTACCTGGGAGCAATACACTGAAATTGATGACAGGTTCCCCTCTTTCCACCTTGAGGACAAGGTGCAGGTTTGGGAAGGGGGTATTGCAAGGGATCAGCCCAGACCATGGATCACATACACTCGTAGGCAGCCCAAGAAGAATATTCCAGCAACTTGATGCTGAGCTGGAAATCTGTTATGAGTTTGTTATGGGGTTTGGATAATGTGGTAATTTTGGGAAATAAGTTGTTATTCCTCTTAGCTGTAGTTGAGGCTAGTAACTGATTATAAATAGGAATATTGTAATAGAAGGAAGCATGGAAAATATTGATTAGAGTGAAGTTTGTTGGAGAGAATTCCTTCCTCTCAAAAGAAGGAGAGTTGTATTGCATAATTACACTGATTATCAATACATCATATCAATTAAGCTGCCTATAATTTCTGTGTGTGAGAGTGTTCTCTGTTTTTCTAACCTGAGTCCTAGCACCATTAAGGAAGGATTATGGTCCCATTTTATTGGCTTCATGAAAATACGCACACCAAAACAGAGGAACTACACTGGAATGGGCCCATGCTATCTTTGAGATCACTAACTTTTCTCTTTTTGTCATGCTTCTCCCTCATTCTGTCCTGCCCCTGCTTTGACGTAGTTTTGAATCAGTTGCCCTCTATTTAAAGCTTGCATATTACTTCTTATTCTTTCCAGTCTCGTTCCGTCTTCCTTCTTTGACGTAGGAAGTTCCAATCGGTGGCAATATTGCCTTCTCTAATGCTATTTTATATCAACAATTCTTTAGTATCATTTGTCTTCTTGATTCTGAAATGATCATCCTTCCCGTCTTCTCCTGTTTTCGTAAGAGCAACTTATCCTTCTTAGGAAGGGAAATCTAGTTGGGTGAAGTGGTATGGCTGATTATGGTGATGGGGGAGGAGTTATGCGGGTTTTGAAAGCTATATGTATAGCTTTTATGTTGGTTTTTTCTGTATGGTTCTTGTCCACGGGGATCCTAGCAAGTGCGGAGATTGAGGGGCATACAGCAGCAACGAGTACATCATCTGGTAATTACGCAGCAATGCATACATCATCTGGGAATCATGCAGCAACGAGTACATCATCCAAGAATAACAAGCATACGACGCTGCTGGGGAGGAAGAAACATTCTGTTCCTGTGAAGCTCAACCCGACTTATTCTAGTAAAAGAAGAGTCCCCAGTGGTCCTGATCCTATACACAACAGGTATTGCTTCCTTCTCTAACAAATATTAGGTGTTTTCGTTCATTTAACTACCATCTCCTCTGGTCTGCTGTTGGTTGAAAGAGATCATATGCCAGTTCTATATTGGTTACGCCGATGTACACAAAATATTACTAGCCTTCCTATTATAGGCATGACTTACTTTTTTTAAAATCCATCTTATAGTTACCTTTAGGCTTCTTTAAACTCTCTGTATGAGACCTCAAGAGAAAGAGGAAAGGAGAGGGGACAGGTAACTCTTATCTAAATCAACTGTTTTTAGTGTTTCTATAACAGAGGAATTATACTAGTAGTTTGGTGATGTTTAGGGTTAGAACTTAGAAGGAATCAAATTCTGTTTGTTTTTTCGAAGCTTAAATGAAAAATAATTCAATTTCACCCTCATCCTAGTAAACCCTAACACCCTCATTTTTTTTTGGATGTTTCTATGGTAGTCTCTCTTAAAATGACTACCACTATACTCAATTTTGATTGGCTTTTAAAAAAAATAAAAAAATAATTTATCAGTCAAACTACCTTTAAAATGAAAAAAAAAAAAAAAAAAAAAATCCGTAAAATGTTCTATATAAGTTTAATCAACAAAAAAAAAAAAAAAAAAAAAAATAAATAAATAAAAAATAAAAATCAACCAATCAAAATTGAGTATAGTGGTAATTATTTAAGGACGACTACTATAGAAATTTCACAATTATTTATTTAAAACTTTTGTGGTTAGGGTTTGGAAACTCGTTAGGTCGCTAGGGATAGAGAAAAGTTTTATTAGTGAATAATATTAGTAAAATTTTATGTTACTCCGTACTAAATTGCAATTGGATCTTGTTAACGAACGTCTCGAAGGCGTTAGATAAGCATTTAAAATATCACCTAAAGTAGTATTAATTTGGGAAAGCATGAAAAAATCACGCGTTGATTAGTATAATTAATGTTAATTTTTAATTTATTGTTTCTACTTTTAGCTAGCTTATTCAACGTCTCGGGGCGTTCATTAGCTTTTGTCATTGCAATTTTATAGACCTATCTTTTTTAATTACAATATTAGGAATTCAACACTTTTCAATATACATTGTATGACATTAATATACTTAATTACTCTGTATACTTTAATAATAATAATAATAATAAATAGTTATTTAAAGCATAAATTGAGATAAATCTAACCAGAAACTAGCTACGAGGTTTTGGGCTTACGCATAACACTTTTCCGCTCGTTTCGGTGTTGAAGTGTCTTAAATTTCTACGTTAGACGGCGAGACACAAAGGATAAAGTATATTCGTAAACGAATTCTATATTACAAAATGATTTTGCGCTCCTTGTTAGTGATGCTTCGAAAAATGTGCAATGCCACATCAATTTATACCGCGGGAAAATAACCTGGGCAATCTAAAACTTGAAAACAGACCAATAGCGAACTTTTTTTTTTATTTTTTTTTAATTTTTTATTTTATTTCACAGCCCTAGTAAACATGCTCTTAACTTTTCTTGAATTCTTTTTATCTCTTTTTGATTTAATTCTTTTTTTGAATATTATTATATAAGTAAACAAATCCAGAATAGTATTGTTGTTGTTGGCATGTAATAAAATATTGGGACAATTCTTGCAATTCGTGGAGGGTGATGGTAGTTTAGGCCTTTAACAAAAGCTTCTTTAAATATGAATCTTTCTCTTATTTTGATAATGAATAAATAAAGTCGTTGAACAACTTTGTTGGAGGGGCAGGAACAGAAATTGCTCGCTCTTTTTCTTCCTTCTTTGTGTTCAGCTGTGGGGGGCCCTCAACTTCAAACACCATTAAGGATAACTTAACGATGCGTCTTGTCTTTTACAGTATTATAATACGCTGCTAGCTATTGCATTATTATTTAAAATCGTTAATCTCTCGTTTCAAGTTATTTGCTACATGGAATGCTTTTGTATTGGATGACTTGAGTTATTTATTAATTCTTGAAAAGTTTTTTTGCTGGTTAAAAATTAGGTCTCACACTCATCAATCGCATATAAACAAATTCTAATCTAGCTTGAACATTTGCCCTCCTTTCAACAGGCACGTCGGAGAAACTAGAAGACCACCTGGCCGTACTTAGCACCGCCTTGGAATTGAACTGAGATGGTGGTTTAGTCAGTACGCTATGGGACAAGTTATTGGAAAATCTATCAATTATTGCAAAAGATTATATGATGGGTGGAATTTTCATTGTTTTTGTTCGTTATTATTTATAAATATATGTATAGGAAGTTGTCATTTTAAGTATGATTTATTTCCCATTTGGAGATTAAAATGTCATAAGAAGTGATTCCTTTGTTGTAAAGATTTGGTTTCAAATTATGAGATTTTACGTGTAAATTTAACTCAAGTTTTTTATGGTGCGAGATGGACGGATTTTGCATGTATCGTATATTTAATTATATTTTTATTTATTATAATTTGAGCCCCTCTTTTTTTTTTTTTTTTTTTTTTGGATTTATAAGCCTTTTTTGACGCTTTTGGTTGCATGAGTCGTCGGTGCTTTAGGGCAGCTCGTGCTCAACAGTCGTCAACAAAGGTGTGTTTCTCCCCATTAGTTAAAAGTCTTTTTTGTTGTAACAAAACTTTATTAAATGGTAACATTTTCATTGAAATTCGTAATTGATGAGATTTGTTTTTTGCTAGTGAAAAAAATGGGTTGATTATGCATTTATGCTCATGTAATTAGATGCTGTTCATTTCATCAAATAGTATTTTGATGTGAAACATTATGTTATGAAATTTATCCTAAATTGACGCAATGTAAGACATTCAATAATCATTACATAAAAACAATTGGAATTTCATTATAGGTTTTGGGATACCAAGTAATAAGACATTCACAACTTGATTAATGTACATTCTTGATTGACTATAAATAATAGAGTTAAATAACAAATAGGGTCTAACTTTTTGATAAATATTGTATTTTGGGGTCCAACTTTTTTTTTACTTTGTTTTTGGGGTCTAGGTTAGAGATTTCGGTGAGTTAACCTTAGTTTAACTCACCATTAACCTTAGATAAAAAAGTTAGACTCTTGTAAAAAAGTTAGACCCCTAATCTAATAAACTTATACCCTTAATGCATTTAATTATAGAAATAACTAATAAATTTTATACAAAGATTCCAAATTAATAATAAAAGAAAGTTAATACAATGTGGAATACATATACCACTTTTTCAAATTAATTTGGTTCTCTAAATTACTATGAATAATTTAGACGCATTTAAATTTTTTTTTTTTTTTATGGGTGACAAAAGTTATCTGATTTATTTCAAACAATAAAATAATTTAGTAATACTTCGTAAGACTTAGTAATTTATGAAAATAAATATTTTTCGTAAAAAAAAATTAATATCATAATTATTTACAAAATAATTTTTAATTTTTTGTTGTATCTGAATTCTCTAAAATAAGAGTGCGATAAAATCTCCAAAAAAAATTTCACAATAAGGGTCTATTCACTTCAGCTTAATTTCAGTTCAGTTCAACTCCAATCAGTTCAATTCAATTCAGTTCACCTCCTAATTTCCTTCTCTCATAAAATAATCATTTCAGCTCAGTTCACTTCAGCTCAGCTCAGTAAATGTGAACATGCCCTAATACGATATGTCAATTATGCATATTCTTTTTTTATTTAAATTTAAGTTTAATAAATAAGATTCATATTTTATTAAATTGTTTCAAATCTTAGATATATTAAAAGATTTTACTATTAATTTAATTCTTAGTATTATTATCAATTTTACACTTTTAATTAGTTAAAAATTGTCTTAAAAAATTGTGAAATATAACAAAATTTATTGATTCTCTTCTTATTACATATTTATTGAAATGAAACAATGAATTATTATTAAAGAACAAATTAGCTAATTGTGTATTTTGCTTACACAACCAGGGAAAAAAAACAAAAAAAAAAAAAACTAAGTTAAATTATTATCAATAATAAAAAGTATCATATAGGAAATGATATCACTATAACTAAAAAAACATACTAGAAGGGTCCAAGTTTTTCAAATTTTCTAATTGGTTGTTTTATTTTTTTGAAAAAAGAAAGAAAAGAAAGAATTTTTTTTTTATTGGTTAACTAGAAGGGTCCAAGTTTTTTAACTAAGGGTCTAACTTTTTTGCACACAATTAATTAAATCTCACCGGAAAAAATATTCTAGACCCCAAACACTAAATAGAAAAAAGTTAGACCCCAAATACAATTTTTTCCAAAAAGTTGGACCCCAACTATGATCATAACTCATAAATAATAATATGAAATACTTTTACTGTGCCAATTGAGAGTCAAGATAATAAAAGATGTTGAAACTGACTCAACTAAGATATATCTGACTTATCTCGATAGTCACTCAGAATAAGATTCGATATGCATAGCTGCAATGCCCGCAATAATTTAAAGTACCTAAATATAATTTCGACTAAACTCGACTTAAACCTGTACAATGACTCAAATTGACACCTGATATGAATGGGAGAAAACAAAAACAAATAAATTTACTCCCAATTATTGTTAAAGGCCCTCAATTCTATAATCAATCTTTTATTTGTTTATTTTAAAGAAGGGTGATTTGAGTCCACTTTTACTGAGCTTTCCTTTTTCTAGTGATAAAAATTGGTTGTTCCAAGAAATGAAGATGAGAGGAGGAAGACTGGTCTAAAAAGCAAGATGAATGAGATTGATTATAAAGCCATTTTTGTTGCGAAAGGGAGACAATGCCTTAAACCCGTGCAGTTTTGATGATTGAACTACTAATTTGATTCGAGTGAATATTTGTAAATACTATTTCTCTGATTTGACGTTACTTCTTTCTTGAATTCTAGGTGATTTTGATTGTTTTTTCTACCAGATTTTTAGGGAAGAACTTGCAATCATTAGTTTTATGTTACGTAACTTGCGTTAAACAATAGGATGAAGTTTGATTTTTGCTAACAATTATGTAAGAGTTTGTTTAACATTGAGAAGTACATAATAATATAGTATTATACTCCCTCTGTCTCTATGTTTTTGTCTCATTGGACTTTGCACGGTCTCCACGACACGTCTTGACGTCTTGTAATGCAAATAACTTTATTTTATTTCTATACGCATAAGAATTATAAAAATTTAATATTAATAAAATATACAATTAGACGAATAATCCAACAAAATCCCACATGACTATATTACTTCTTATTGATTAATGAGAATTTATAGTCAAAGTTTTCAAAGTTTGACCCTATTATTTGCAATGGGAAAAAAAAAATAGGGACAGAGGGAGTAGTATATAGGACACAATGCAGATAGTTTTAATTGTGTTTGAAATCTATCAAAATATGATAATCTAGTTTTATCTCAACGGGTATTGTTTGGTACGAGTACTTTGGTTGCGCAAAAATAGTGAAAGAACTGAAAGTTTATACATGCATAATTGTACATAAAAATGTATCATTGCATTATTAAGAGAGAGAAAATATACCACTAAACCCCATATTTCTCTCCTATGTGCATGTCAAATATATAGGCTCTATACGCCTAGATGCATTCGAGTCTTTAGGACATTAGGTGTGTCTTAGCAATAAATTGTTGAAACTTTTTCTGTGGAGGCGGATGCACCATGCTTGGTGCATCCGATTTTCTTTAAAAAAAAGGCGGAATGAACATTTAGTTGTTCAGTAAAGAACATATAGTTATTTTGTAAAGAACATATAGCTATTTTATAAAGAACATCTAGTTTTATATGTTGTTTTTGTAAATCTAAAGAACATGATAATATTAATGAACATTATTCATATCATATATGTACATTTGGTATAAATGATCATGTATGTATATAAAAAAGTACATTTTACTGTATTATAATGTACATTGTATTATATTCTAATGAACATATATGTTATAATGTTGGTTACATGTTTAATATACATTGTATTATTTGCATCATGTAAGTAGATGAAAAAAAAACATTTTACTGTATTTTAATGTACATTGTATTATTTGAATCTACAACTTTTTCTAAAATTGTCTATTTGCTTGCTTTCTTCTTCCAAAATGTATTAATCGGTCGATCTTCTTCGAGAACTTCATTTTATATCTCATTGCAACAACAAAATAACATCAAAATCGCAATTAATTCCCAATAAAATCAAATAGTACAATTTTCAATCAAATTTATAAAAAAAAAACACTCAAACTCAAAATAAACAAGTATGAATGTCAAATAAACAAGTATGAATGTCGAATTTGGTCTTACCTTTCGTTTTTATTTGTCATCTTGAACAATTTTGGACTCAAAATTTCGAATTTCTTGAAATTTTGCTTGAGGTTTGAGGAATTTAAATGGGTTTGAAGTTTTGTTTGGAGAGAGAAAGTGAACTTTTGGTAAAAAAAAATTGAAATGATTTGTAATTAATGTAGGTAAAAAAAAAATAATTATAGTACTATTTATCTATTTCATTATACAAAAAAAATAATTATATTATTATACAAAAATAATATAGAAAATTGTTGCACAAAAATCTGATGTACATTATAAATAAACACTATGTTCTTTTATGTATATGTCCATGTACATTATAAATGAACACTATGTTCTTTTATATGCCCATGTACATTAGTATATACCTGTATGTTCATTCCGCCTTTTTGTACTTTGGAGCGGATGCACCATGCGGATCATGCATCCGCCTCCACGAACCAAGCTTTGATAAATTGTAGAGCAACTCGATAAGTTTGGAAGTAGGCTGTAGATTGCAAAATTCAGTCAAGAAAAGTGCAAAATTCATTTGGAAAAATTGTAGGCGTGTAGATTGCAAAATTCATTTGGTGTAGCATTCATGTGGGCTCTATCATAATATATTTGTCAAAGCCCAATAAGCTCATGCCCCATCTATACCATATAATAAATTAATCCCTATAATTATTCCTAAAATACACGTGTCATCACCTCATTAAAAATATCCCTGCTAAAAAGTTTGTTACTTCTTTTTTTCTTGTTATTGAAAAAAGTTTGTTAAGTTTACCTAATATTTTGTTTTAAAAAAATAGTTTAGCCTTATATTTAGGGAAGGGAATGATGTACAACCATAATAATTTAAATGAAATTAAAAAGTATAGCAGTAAAGAATAAAAATGTTATGTAATACTGTATACTATTACTTAATTGAGAATCATAGTAAGCTTTTATATTACGAATAGAGATTTTTCTGTGTGGCCAGGATTACTCAAGTTACTCGGTCCGGGGTTACTTGAGCTACTCGGTCAGGGATTACTAGAGTTGTCGGGGTTACTCAAGTTACCTAGTCGGGGGTTACTCGAGTTACTCCTAATCGAATAATTCTTCAAGTAACCCCTGACCAAGTTACCCCTTGAGTAATCCTTGACCAAACCCCTCAAGTAATCCCTGGCCGAACCCCCCAAGTAACCCCTAACCGAGTAATCCCTCAAGTAACCCCTGACCAAATAACCCTTTAAGTAATCCCAAATCGAACCTTCAAGTAACCCCTGACCAAGTAACCTCTGACCGAACCCCTCAAATAACCCCTAACCGAGTAACCCCTGACCGCAGGGGCGAATACAGGAAGGGATCAAATGAATTCATTGAACCCACTGATTATCTGTAAAAAGATTAAAAGTAATATCTTGTGTAATAATGTCTAAGATATACAAGCGCAACTTAGTGGTATTTTTTATTATCTGGGCTATTGGGTTATTAAATTTATTTCCCAACTTTTCATTTTCCCCCCAAATTCCCACACCCTTGAAACCATACATAAGTTCCATTTTTAATTTGATAATTGATAATTGCATAATACTGAGTTGATATATAATTGGATAATTGATTGTGGAGGAATAGATTACTTGTTGGAGTTTTTTTTTATTGGTAATTGATGCCTTGATGGAGTATGTACCTGACAGTTTTCTAATTGGAGATTGATTAAGTACATTATATCTGTATAATGGGATTTTTGTGTTGTGTGTAATAATGATTTTTTGGAGTTAGAACTGTAAGGTTTTAGGTACTCTAAGTGAATTTCATAAATCTCATTCATACGCACCTAAACAGGATCTCATGCATATACAAATAAAGGATCACATAATAGTTTAGATTTAACCTTTGAAGCGTGAATCCTCTGCAATCTTCTACTCTAGGGGAGATAAAGAGCCTCAAATGTGACTCCTCTATTCGGTCCACCGGCTTGAATCAACACTCCATCGATGCTAGTTGGATGGGAAAATCTTTCACCTTTCTTGGAGTAGAGAACCAGTTTAGAGAGAAAATATGGAGAGGAAAAACTTACGTTGTTTTAGAAAACTGAATACCATCATTTATTTTCTCAAAACTCTAATTAATATAATCACATTATCATTCATTAAGTTAGGATTTCCTCTCCCCTTTTCCCTTCTTGCCCGGTCACCCTAAGGCCCACTTTGGGCTTCAGGTTTCCTTATTGATCCAAACCTAATGTGTGACCTTGTAGGATTCGTTTAGGTGGGCTTCGGGTTTATTACTTACTAACTCAAAGTTCTATATCATTCTCTAGCAAGACGTATAGACGACCCAAATAAACGAATTACTATCTCCATAATATGATCCATGATTATACTTAGTAATTGCACTAGAGTCGAGGACACATTTCCTTCAATCTCCCACTTATCCGAGACAAGCGTGCAATATTCAAATTCCTTAAGTATTTTAGTGTCTAATTTGATAGTATGATTACATCTCTATGTTATCCAGACTAGCCTTCAAATTATTTCTTGAAGTTCGAGTTTGAATTGCTAAGCAAATGATCATCTTATGATCCATTTGAGCACGACCATGCATTTTCAATTCTTACTCTTCAAGAGGCCAAGATACCCATCCTATCTAACATAGGAGGACCTATTCAATCTTGTGGCAACCAAAACTCCCACTCAACTTTTAGCACAACCTGAGTGTTGCCTTTATATTCCCCTTTTACGGCATGACGTTTGACAACATCAAAGTTACACTAATCATTGGGCTAAGCAGTGTTCTACTCATGTCTTAGGAATCCACTAATATAATTGCGAAGTTTTAGAACTTCTAAGTAGGTCTGTTCGATCATGTATCAACTACACACATCCATATGATTGATTAAACATCTCCATATTCCCATAGCCCATGAAACGGTGCCATCAATCAATCTTATATGCTAATCCTTTTATAAGTCATTTATGTCCAATTTAACAACTCAGATTAGGAACTTAAATATTCTATGAATTCAGTCCACTTATGGGGTTTCATTCATCAAATCACGTATTTGACAAACCCATTAAATTCAATATAATATATTAGACATTTTATTAATTACTGAACCAAAATTAAATAAGAGAAAAATTTCATTTCATATAAACATAAATTAGCAAAATCATGTCTTTAAATTGTAACAAGTTTCTCTAAACATAAAACAACCTAAAGCCATTCTAACACTTGCTTCAAACCTATAGCCCTAGCATGACTTTCATGCTTGGGTTGAGGTAGAGGTTTAGTGAGTGGATCAGCAACATTCTCATCCGTGTGAACTTTGCAGATCTTGACATCATTCCTGTCTACAATCTCGCGAGTGAGGTAATAATTCCTTATTACATGCTTGGATTTGTCTTTTGATCTTGGTATTTTTGCTTGTGCAATAGCTCCATTATTATCACAAAACAACTCAATCCCTTCTAGAACACTAGGTACGATGCCTAGCTCTATTAGGAACTTCTTTATCCAAATAGCTTCCTTAGCTGCTTCAACCGCCGCTAAATATTCTGATTCTGTCGTAGAGTCTGCTACAGTGCCTTACTTTGAACTCTTCCAACTCACTGCTCCTCCATTCAGACAAAAGACGTACCCTGATTGAGAGCGGTAATCATCTCTGTTGGTCTGGAAGCTTTCATCAGTATAACCTTTAACAACCAACTCATCTACTCCTCCATAGACCAAAAACATTCCTTTAATCCTTCTCAAGTACTTGAGGATGTTCTTAGCCGCAGTCCAGTGTGCTTCACCTGGATTTTCTTAGAACCTGCTACATAAGCTTAGAGCATATGCAACATCTGGTCGAGTGCATATCATGGCATACATAATAGAACCTATAGCCGAGGCGTAAGGTATGCTACTCATTCGCTTCAACTTATCAGGCTCCGTTGGGCACTAACTCTTGCTAAGAGAAATGCCACATGACATGGTAATAAATCCTCTCTTAATGTTTTCCATGCTAAACCTCGCAAGAACCTTATCAATATGAGTCTCTTGGTTTAGTCCAATCATCCTTCGAGACCTATCTCTATGGATTTTGATTCCCAATATGTACTCAACTTCTCCAAGGTCTTTCATGGAAAAACAACTTCTCAACCATTTCTTGACTGACTCAAGCATTGGTATGTCATTTCCCATGAGCAGTATGTCATCTACATACAAAACCAAGAAGACTAAACTACTCCCACTAACTTTCTTGTAGACACAAGATTCTTCTTCACTCCTGAGAAAACCAAACTGTTTGATTGCCTCATCAAAACGAAGATTCCAGTCTGAGACGCTTGCTTCAATCCATAAATAGATCTCTGAAGCTTGCAAACTTTTCTGGGATTTTTTGGATCCTCAAAACCCTCAGGTTGTGTCATGTACACATCCTCCATCAAGAACCCATTCAAGAAGGCGGTTTTGACATCTATCTGCCAAAATTTCATAATTTTAATGTGCAACAATTTCCAAAAGTATCCGAATCGATTTAAGCTTTGCCACTGGAGAAAAGGTTTCATCATAGTCTATAGCATGAATTTGCTTGAATCCTTTTGTAACCAATCTCGCTTTATAGATATAGACGTTTCCATTTGTGTCTGTTTTTATTTTGAACACCCACTTGCATCCAATAGGTTTGACCCCATCAGGCAAGTCGACTAGGGTCCAAACATTATTCTCAGACATGGAGTCCAATTCGGATTTCATGGCCTCAAGCCATTTCTCAGAGTCTGGGCTCGTCAAAGCTTGTCTGTAGGTAGTAGGTTCTGAATTTTCCAAAATCAATATTTCAGAGTCTTCAGTTAACAGGAAATCAACCAACTTTTTGTTTGGAATCCTTGTTCTACTTGACCTACGTGGGGTTTGAGCATCAATAGAAATATTCTCTTCAACATCTTGAAGATTTTCGCATGAATTAGATTCAAGTGGGACGATAGGAGTTTCGCTTAATGAATTAACTTGCTCCGACGCTTGGCTTGTCGTAGCAGAGTCATGTGCCCTCGCCTCTGACGCGGTTTGATCCATATCCATTTGTTGCTCATCTCGAATTTCTTCGAGAACTATTTTACTCCCACTTGTCTTTCTAGAAATAAACTCCTTTTCAAGAAAGACACCATCACGAGAAACAAACACTTTGTTCTGTTGATGGTTATAGAAGTAGTAACCCCTTGTCTCTTTTGGGTACCCCACAAAGAGACATTTATCTGATTTGGGTGCAAGTTTGTCTGACAGTAAACGTTTTACATATACCTCACAACCCCAGATTTTAATAAAAGATAAGTTTGGAACTTTTCCATTCCATATCTCATATGGAGTCTTTTCTATAGCCTTTGACGGGCTTCTATTTAGTGTGTGTGCAGCTGTTTCTAGAGCATATCCCCAAAAAGAAATTGGAAGATCAACAAGACTCATCATTGGTCGAACCATATCTAGTAAAGTTTGATTCCTCCTTTCAGACACACCATTTAACTGTGGTGTCCCTGGCGGAGTCAACTGTGAAACTGTTCCACAATCCTTTAGATGATTATCGAATTCTTGGGTCAAATATTTGCCACCATGATCGGATCGTAATGCTTTTATTGTTTTATTAATTTGATTTTGTACCTCATTTTGGAACTCTTTGAACTTTTAAAATGATTTCGACTTATGCTTCATTAAGTAGACATACCCATATCGACTTAAATCATCAGTGAAAGTAATGAAGTAACTAATCCCACCTCTTGCCTTTGAACTCATAGGCCCACAAACATCCGTATGTATGAGTTCCAAGAGGTCATTGGCTCTTTCACCTTTTCCAGTAAAAGGTGATTTTGTCATTTTCCCCATTAAGCATGATTCACATACATCAAAAGATTCATAATCGAATGATGTAAAGATTCCATCCTTTTGTAACTTTTGGATGCGCTTTTGGTTTATATGACCCATCCGGCAATGCCATAGATATGTTGGGTTTAAATCATTCGACTTTTGTTTCTTGCTATCAATGTTATAGACTTGTACTGTCCTATCAAGCACATATAAACCATTAATCAATTTTGCACTAGCATAGAACATGTTATTGTAAGAAATGGAACAACATTTGTTCTTAATCTCAAAACAAAACCCTTCATTATCCAAAACTGAAACAGAAATAATGTTCTTAGTAATTGATGGAACGAAATAACAATTATTAAGTTCTAAAATTAATCCAGACGGTAAATGTAGACTATAACTCCCGACGGCAAGTGCAACAACTCTTGCTCCATTTCCGACGCGAAGCTCCACCTCGCCCTTGCTAGTTTTCTGCTTCTTTTTAGTCCTTGCACATCATTAACTATGTGAGAACCATAGCCGGTATCGAATACCCATAAAGAAGTAGAAGTCAAATTGATTTCTATAACATAAATACCTGAAGTGGAAGCACCTGACTTCTTGTCCTCCAAGTATTTGGGGCAGTTTCTTTTCCAATGACCTATCTTTTCACAATAAAAACATTTTCTTTCCGTAGCAACTTTTGGCTTAGCGGTCTGCTTAGGCTTTTCAGAAACAGTGACAACTTTCTTGACTTTCTTCTTTTTGCCTGCCCCCTTTTTTTTGAAACCCTTTCCCTTTTGAACCATCAAAACCTCTTTCTTTGGTTCTTTGAGAATGTTCCTTTTAGCATTGACTAGCATCCCATGCAATTCAGTCAAAGTCTTTTCAGACTCATTCATGTTGAAAGTCATCCCGAACTAATTAAAGCTGTCAGGCAATGACTGGAGAATGATATCAGTAGCCAACTATTGGCTATAAGGGAATCCTAGACGTTCCATGTTTTCAAAAAGACCCATCATTTTGAAAGCATGCTGGCGAACTGATTCACCAGTTTCCATCTTACATTCCAAAATCTCCTTATTAGTCTCATACCTCTCAATCCTAGCCTGTTTTTGAAACATAGCCTTAAGCTCTTGCATGATGGTGTAAGCATCCTTGGTCTCAAACCTCTTTTGGAGGTCCGGTTCCATAGCTTCCACCATCAAGCAAGTGATTGGAGTATACCTCTCATTAGCCTGCCTAGCACGACATTTGTTAGCATCAGATGATTCATCAGTCACTACTGGAAGTGGGTTTTCTAAGACATCCTCTCTACCCTCTGACCTTAAAACAAGTCTTAGGGTCCTTTTCCCAATTGATGAAGTTTTCTCCGTTCAGCCTATCCTTCTCAAGGAAGGGACGGATGTTGAAAACCGAGTTGTTGTTGTTGTTATGAGACATGTTATCTACATACAGAAAAAGGCAAAGTTCAATTTATGTTTATAAAAGTACCTAAAACATGCAATGGTTTCTAGGTTACTTAGCACTCTATTCAATTTTAATGTCCCAAATTGAATAAGTGATTCCAGGATCCTATCAACATGCAGCGTTAAGCAGACGGAGGCCTTATATTAAAGTTACATTTTCAAGGTAAGTAAACTCTTTACTAATTACAACATTTTGTAATTCTTGGTTAGACAGAAAAACATCTCATGCTTAACTGTCCCTTTGCTTCAAAATTCAAAACGCTTTTGATGATTTTGTTGAGGTTAACCAAATTAAGTGTGCAAAATTTGCAATTTCACCTCACCTCCCAAAATTAATAACAATACCCTGTGGAGGCATGACCTATTACTATTAATTAAGAGTTAATAAGTACTTTGTATTTGAAAAAGCAAACCTCAATATTAGCGGGACCTAAGTTCATTATGTTGTTATTAATAGGTGAACTCTAGCGCATTGATAACAAACATACAATAAACTTATAAGCATTTTAAGAATATATGCAAAATTAAATATGAGCTAGTATGACCCTTAATCCTAAGAACTAAGCTTGATTGGGCACCTCCTTGGACTCTTTATGGATCTCCATCCACCTTCGTCATGGGCCTTCTCATCTTGGCTTTTCTTTGGATTGATTAAATATTTAAATAATTAAACTAATTCCTGTTAAAATAAATTACAAAAATACTGAACGATACGCATATCGTATTTAAATTACAAAAATACACAACGATATGCATATCGTATTTATAATTTAAATCTTGCGCCATACTAGTCATTTATAGAAATAATATATCATATATATGAAAATTGCCACATAATAATATCATATATTATACTTGCCAATAATCATATATTATACTTGTCACGCAGTCCCCTGTTTTTCAATAAATTATTTATTTAATTAATTAATTTAGATTCTGATTTTCTTTTGGATAATATTGCAAACTGATTTTTGGGAGGATTTTGAGCAATTTCAATTAAGGTTGTTTAACTTGATTATAAGATAATTACCTAATTTGATTTTTTAATCTAATTAAAATTAGTTGGTTAGCTTAATTTTTGGGATATAATCTTTTTAGGTGGTTAGGATTTCAGTTTTTAAATATGATTTATTTTCTAGGATTTCCTAATTAATTGATTTATCTACTTGACATAATTAAGAATAGCACGGCACAACCACCTCAGGAGCCAGGCCGGAGCCCATCCCCCGCAGCAGCCCGCCGCTGCAGCGAGGCAGTCGCCCAGCCACAGCAGCGCTGGCTGGCGCACCAGGTAGAAGCCCAGCACCCAACCAGTGGGTACAGAGCCGAATCTGTGCAACTGTTGCACGTTCCAGCCTCTGCCCCTCCCCACATCGCCGCGCCTGCTGCCCTCCGCCCCTAACGACCATCGGAGTAGCCATGGTGGCCCACCAGCAGGTGGTTCTGCCACCCAGCTGTGGCTGCTCCCACTCAACATATTAATTCCTTTTTCTTTATTTTTTTTGAGTTAAATTAATTTTTACAACTCTTGCAAAATTAATTTGGTCATCTTCTTAGATTAATTTCAGAAAATTAATCTAAAATCTCTATTTTAATTAATTTAGGGCTCTTCATATAAAATAATTCCCAATTCATATAAAACTATTTTTACATGAATTAATTAATCATACCTAAACAAATTTTAAATATGAAAAATAGATTAAATTACATGAATTCATCATTTAAAAATCCAAAAATTAGGGTTCACAACCATCAAAAATTCAAAAATTTAATTAGGGCTTTTAGGGTTAGAAGCTATTTGAGCAATTAAATTTACAATTTAATCAATTCCAATCAATTAAAATCATATTTTAATAAGGTTATTCAATCCATAATTCAATTCCTCCCCTTAATCGAATTAAAATTAGGCTAATTCACATCAAAATAATCATATTATCGTGACCAATAAATTATATGCAAGGGGCTAACTGATACCACTGTAAGGTTTTAGGTACTCTAAGCGGAATTTCATGAATTTCATTCATACACACCTAAACAGGATCTTATGCATATACAAATAAAGGATCACATAATAGTTTAGAATTAACCTTTGAAGCGTGAATCCTCTTAGCAATCTTCTACTCTAGGGGAGATAAAGAGCCTCAATGCAACTCCTCTATTCGGTCCACCGGCTTGAATCAACACTCCACCAATGCCAGTTGGACGGGAAAATCTTTCACCTTTCTTGGAGTAGAGAACCAGTTTAGAGAGAAAATATGGAGAGGAAAAACTTACGTTGTTTTAGAAAACTGAATACCGTCATTTATTTTCTCAAAACTCTAATTAATATAATCATATTATCATTAATTAGGTTAGGGTTTCCTCTTCCCTTTTCCCTTCTTGGCCGGTAACCTTAAGGCCTACTTTGGGCTTCGAGTTTCCTTATTGATCCAAACCTAATGTGTGACCTTGTAGGATCCGTTTAGGTGGGCTTCGGGTTTATTACTTACTGTAGACACCTGATAGTGTCTCCCCAAAAACCAAACCCAATGATGAATACCTTTTGCGTCATTGATTATCGAACGAAGTGAAAGTGTGAAAAGTCTTGTGATGCAATCGTTTTAATAAAATACTTCTTTCTGTTTTCGAAAACATTTCTTTTCTTACTCTATTTATGAAAACGTCTAGTCCAGTTTTGGTTGGTCCATGATATGGGTCCAATAATGGTGTAGTTGGATGGGGTTTGAAAAGACCTTTTCAACGATATATTATAAGCCCAATTCCAATGAATAATGAGGAAGTTATGGCCAAAATATTAAACTGGGCCCAAACCTGATTTTACCTACGACCGAATGATCATGTGGAGGGTCCAAAGGTTTAATCCCATTACTAAACTAATTAGTATTAATTAGAAGCTTCTATAAGTTTCTAAAAGATCTTAATTATCCTTTTTTAAAAAGATAAGATCGATAAAAAAATTCGAAATTGAATAAAACTTCACTTTTTGAGAGTCCTTTTCTGTGCGAAATGGAAGATATTCAGATATTATTTTTGTGCCTCATAATTTTTATCCAAATCTTATATGGATGGATATATCTTGAAATTATCTTTCCAATGATATATTATAATATTAATTCCGAGCTATAACAAAAAAGATATGAAAGAAATACGAAACTCTATCCAAAACTGATACCCTTCCACTATTTCGGCCATATCTTTTTATCTACAAAAGATTTTAATCTGATTCTAATTGGGTTGGAAAGTAGACTTCAAGATCTTTCCAACGACATATTATATGACTTTATTTGGACTTCTGGATCAAAAGATATGATAAAAACAAAATCTGCAAAAAACTGTCACAGCGCCAAACGACAGCGTTGTCGCATGACGACAGACTATGTCGCCATTCCTGTCGTTTCGCGCTGGGTCCTGTCGTTCGCGACATGACCCAATTCTATTCCGGTTCGAATTCTAACTCTTTTCTATCGATTCCGGACTATTTTCTCTATAAATAAGGTTGTATTTCCCCGTTTTTATTCACCAACAATCACCAATCATCTCTCTTTTCTCTCCAAGCTAAAGTTTATTCTCTCTCTATTCTTTTTCTAAGCCTAGCCCTTTTCAAAATACATCATACCTCATTCACAAGTTCTAGACACACCTAGCCAAGTTCGAAGTTGCCTTCGCCCTAGACGTGAAAGGTTGATAATTTCTGAGGGTTTGGTCCCAAATCTCTATTTCAATTATTTAATTTAATCGTTTGATTTAATATTTTCCTTGAAGTTACTAACACGTGTATTTTGTTATTAGAAAGAGATACGAGGCATCCAAGTAACTTGCTTTAATTATTCTTTTGATATAGAAATCATGCTTATAATTTTATTTTAATTCCTAGTATCATGTTAGGATGCCTTTATTGCTTCCTAATATCATGCTTAGGATGCTTTTATTGCTTTCTAGTATCATGTTTAGGTTGCTATTCTTTTTAATATCATGTTAGTATCCTGTTAGGGATAAAGCTTTGATCTTTAATGTTTAGTGACATGCTAGGATTTGTTATTAATCTTGTTAATATCATGCCTAGCATCTTGCTAATATTATTATGCTTTGATGAGAATATTATTATTTTGATGATGATGATGATTTGTTGTCAATGTTATATATTGTTGCTTGATATTATTGTTATTGCTTGATCACGTCTTTTTTCCATGTTTAAAGGGAATTTGTACTTGTAATCACGATTAATAAGATAATTAATAATCTTGTTTAGGCTAATATGATTATAATTCAAGTGATCGCCAATAATAGATTTGTTTGTGCATTAATATTCAACCAACATAGATTAAACAGGTTTAGGATTAATATATTGATTGTATGTTAGTCAGAAAGCGCACATGAATATAAGAAGAATAAAGTAGAGGCCTATTTTCAGGGCAGGTTCAATCTCTTTTAGGTTGGATTTGTACCTTCATCCCCGAATATCCAGTCATGGTTCCAGACTACTATGGAGTTAGCGATCTCATGGATCGTGAAGGGGGTGTAACCTTCACCCTGTGAACGGTTTACAAGTTCCTAAAACTTGTTGGTGACTCTTTTGCTCTAGCTTCCTTCCCTTTGGACGCCACCATACTTAAGTGTATGATCACAGTGGGGCTCAAGTGTGGAATGCTTGAAATATTCCCTACACTTACTAACCCAAAGTTCTATATCATTCTCTAGCAAGACGTATAGACGACCCAAATAAACGAATTACTATCTCCATAATACGATCCATGATTATACTTAGTAATTGCACTAGAGTCGAGGACACATTTCCTTCAAGAACTTGGAATGCTAGATTATTTAGAGATTTTAGTCTTGATACTTGATTAATTTTGGTGTAATATTAATTTACTATATTAAAAACTTGAATATTATGTTACAATTGAGTCTTTAATTTTCTTATGGATAAATTAATATCATATGAATTTTGCTTGATATTAATGTAGATTATGGAGTATCTTGTTTTCACCATGAGTTTAGAATCTTTCTTGAAACATGTCGGGAAACCCGCTTGAATGATAGTTTAGTCATTTTTTTTGGAGATAAACTTTATTTGCTAGAGGTTATAATAATGTGGTTCATGCTTCCAAAGTATGAAAACTTGATCAATGTTTTTTTAGTTTTTTCTCGTTTTACTAAGTTTAATTTATTTGTAATTCAAAATTTGAACTTATGTATTGAATCTTTAATGAATGTATTTTCATTTCATTTTTTTTCCCTTTTTTTTTACGATTTCGAACCCACTATTCGGAATTCCTGGATACGCCACTACCTGACTGAACTCCTTAAGTAACCCTTGACCGGATAACTCGAGTAACTCAAATAACCCCTGCCACACGATGTGACCAGCTACATATAAAAAATTGTGTACTACGAATACTAAAAATATTATTACTCTGTACTCCTTCCTTCTCACTTTACTTGTACTATAAAATATCTCAATACAATATTATAAGTTTTTTTATGTTTTTTTTTTTTTACAAACAATGATATTGTTTTATATGTTTTTTAATAAACGAATAATGAAAGTATTATTGTAGTATAAAACCGTGCATAGCACGGGTTCTAAACTAGTTATCAAATATTTGGAGGAGAAAAGGGCCAACTTGCATGGATACATTTTATTAAAGTACCCTTTTTTTAAAGAAATTTTATCGAAGTACCTTTTTCGGAACAATTTAAATGACTTTAGGATCAAATCGGAGGTAGTTTTGATAGTATATACCTCTTGTTCGAAATTATATAGGTTTTCATAGTGAGTTAGTCGCCTGATTGAATTATAAAAAGTGTAATTATAAAGTCTAATTTGATTGAAATCAATACTGATCCTACCGAAAACCAAGAATGACACAACTTAAAGTTTATCAAACCCTATAGTTATCAACCCTAAAGTAGACTTAGATTTGAATTCACCTCCCATAAACCCATTCTAAATTTCACTTAAGACAGCCTAAGTTCAAAATTGAACAGCACCCGAGTTTTTATTTTTTTTATTTTATTTAAATAAATAAAAAATAAAACTCAATAAAACCCAAATTAAATTTGAATAGATGAATCTAGATTGATTCAATATAACATGACAAGAATATAATTCAATTTGGTATGAAACAGATATAACATGACTTCGATACGGTAGATTTTACTTAGATCAAGCCAATTTTAATGTAGGTCATGTTCAACAATTATGACACAAAGCAATTACTACCTATTGATCCTAGTATCATAGATTCATAGGTTACCAAAAAAGTCACCTCCAATTAAATTATACAATCGCTCACAGTTTATTACAAGATACTGAATTAGATAATTTGGATCAAATAATTGGATAAATGCTTATTCTTAAGTTCCTATTCATAATTGGATAAATGCTTATTCTTAAGTTCCTATTCTTAATTGTCCTAATTCAAAATAAGCCTAATATAACCAGCATGGCATGTAAGCAATTCTACTAATTCCCATTCTTTCAAGTTTTAGCGCCTAAAAGGTTATAATCGTCAATCACATTAGAACAAAGGGCTTAAACACGGCGTTTTAATCATCCAACACATTAAAACGACGAAAAAAATAACAAATTTACACTTCACAAATAAATGACTTATCTCGTAAAATCAACTTCAAATAAAGGGTAAAACAGTAATTTCAAACTAAATAGTACCAGTACAGTGAAAAAAGGGGGGAAACAACATTCTACACGACCTCACTCCACTACCCTCACTCACTCAACTCAAGAACTCAACCATCTTCCTTCAATGGCAGATGATTCCCAGGTAATTATTTGTACAATTCTTGTAATAATATCCAGTAATTTGTTATTAATCATTCTTTTTTAATCTCTATTTTGAAACAAAATTAAAAATTGTGAATTTTGGGTATTTAATTATGTAATAATGATCTGGGTTGCAGAATTTTCAACATCAAAATTAAATTTTGTTATTAATTCATGTCACCCATTTCTGTTTTTGGTTTTGGGTTTGAAATGATTTTGTTTGTTTTTAATTAGTTTGTTATCCAATTTCTGAGAATTTTGGTGGTAATCTTTATAATTTGTTACCCTTTATTATTTTTTTTATAAATAGAATTTGTATTAATTGTTTGTTTGATCTTTGGTCTGAAATGATTTATCTAGTTACTACATATATTGTTTGACATCCAGTTTCTAATTTGTTGTTTAATTTATTTATTTCGGGATGAAATTTGGGTCTGAATTAGTGTATTGGGGTTGCAGATGAAAATGGAGGCATTGAAGAAAGTATATGCAGAAGTAATAATGAACACTTCAAAAGAAGCAGCAGCAAGAGTTATGGCGGCAGAACGCAAAGCTCTTAGCTTTCAGCAGCAATTGGTTTCTTTGAAAGAGGAGTCTCTTAATATGCTTCTTCGTTTAAAAGATCATTTTAATTCCATGGTAATATAATAATTCCTTATTTTGATTTTTAATTTGGTAAATTTGCTGTTTTTCTATATTTTATTGTGTTGATTATTGTTTTATTGAAGTGGGTTTTGTTGGGTTTGAAGTTATATGGTTAAGAATTTTAAATTAATGTTTTTGTTTCTAGTAATTCTGTTTTCCTTATTTTTATGGGGTGGACTAACGTTTTTGTAGTGTTTTTATTGAACTTTGTTGGGTTTCTATGATTTCTTTGCTTTTGGGAAAGGGGTTTGAAATTGCTGTGTTTATGAATTTTTGTTTGTATTGTTTGGAGTTGATATATAAGGTACATTTTGGCTGATGAAGCAGTTGAATGAACAAAATAAAATGAGGCACTTGGTGTAACTGGTATGATTAGATATGTATTAGTGTGATGTTTATCTTTTAGGAAACTCTGTTTAGTGGATGTGCCTTTTATGCTAGAATTTCCCTTTTTGTGCTTATGATAGGTTAGAGTTTGGACTATTTTCAAAAATGTAATTAGGGATGTGTTAAAAAGAAACATTAGGCTCCAATAAAATCAATTGGACCATTTATCTGATGTCCTTTTTGGACTGTACATTCGTGAACCTTGTAATGAGGAGCATCCTATTCTTCTTTTTATGGTATTGGATATAGTATGATCTACTTCCTTACTCAAACATAATGACCATACTACTTCCTTACTCGAACGTAATGACCTCAAAGGTATGGTCATTAATGGCTAAAGGTACTATTTGACAATGTGAGGCTCTTAGGTATGATCTACTAGTGATGGGCTTTGGCCTCAAAGCCTGTAACCTACCCAATTGGGTACCATGAAGTTTGCAAAGTTTTCCTTTCTGGAGCAATCTGATCTTCTAAGGGCATGGGCTTTCAAACGATAGACAGGGTTCTCCCATCGTTTGGGTTCTTTGTCTTTACTAGAGCAGAATAAAGTGACTTGTAGGTTCATTCACATTGATGCTCAACCTAATACAATTTTATGCAATTTTGCTAATGTATATACTGCGGAAGTAGTGTGAAATACTTTTGGCATCTTTTGTAAAACTTTTCATGACTGACTCATGATCTATGTAGAAGGTTTAGGAATCTGCTAAGCCTATTGTTTTCTCCATTTATTTTGCAATATAAGTATGTAAGCTATACCAAAACTCTTTTTATTAAGATAGAACAATTAAAATCTAGCATAACATTGTCATTTCCTCAATGCCTTTAGAAAGGCTCCTACCTGCGAAGGGGTAAGGAATATCAGATATTGGAGAAATTATTTCCATCAGACCTTTTGTCTAAATGCTATTCACATCTTGACCATACTCACAATTAGTAAAGAGATTTTGAAAATTTAGTGTAGCTTGAGAGTTGTTTTTTTTCCTCATGACAATAGAAACTGGTAGCATTAAATTCAATCAATTGGATGATTTAGTTCATTATAATTGTGAAGGTGGTACTCTTGAAGCAACAGCAGTTTGATTCAATTTGCAAGGGGTTTATAATAATAGGAATATAATAATGCATCTTAATGAAATTTTAGAGAATCAGATTAAAAAAAAAAAAAAAACTTCATATTAGAAAGTCATTAGACTTACTGCGTCCCAGGAATGACTAACAGATATTACGAATGAAATGTTGGGTGCACACAGCTTCATATCAATGTTAATCTGAATATGAGTAAAATTCAACACTGTAGATTAGTGAAACTGGATTGATAGTTTATCTTCTGGTACCTGTGGAGAACAATGTATAATTGCCTTAATAGTCATGAAGGTTCAAATTTTGTGTTAGAAGGATTTGGCTTTGATATAGGTAGGATTTTATGGTTTGCTGTTAAATGCTAATTTTTCAATGAAGCACGTTTTGACTTTCAGCTACGTTGTCATGCAAGCTACACCTAGACATCCGCTAGCATCTTATTAAGCTTGTCCTTAGTTATATTATTACTGAACTGATCTGAAATGTACTGTTTATTGTTTTCATGAGATGATTTGTAATTGTATTAGGAGTGAGGAGTTGATAGAAAAAATACTTATTTTTGCAGCTTATAGAGGCAGAAGCTAGATCTTTGAAACAAGAAATGAAAATCGAAGAGCTTGAAGCACAGCTCTGCGAGGCTGAGGGAATCATTGTAGATCTCAGGGATGAGTTCAGTCAAGTACAGGAGCAATTGGAGATCATGACGCAAACCCAGGAAAAGCCTCTGAGTAATAATCATATCCTTGTAACCAATGAGCCTGTTCAAGAATGTGCGCCTCAAGATAATGTTCCTCATTCTTTCATATCACAGGTCTCAGATACAAATTCTGTATTGGTAGATAATGAGAAGAAAGCTGTGTCTCTAAATACAACAGCCCTTAATTATAGGTTTTTTCAAGACATGAATGATGCTGACCTATCTGCTAGTTCACATTTGAATCAACTTCATGCTCCTAATGATGATTGTAGTTCCATCATAATGCAAAACAGGGAAACTGATTTATGCAGAAATGGATCAACACAAAGGATATGTGCATTTCAAGGAAACTTGCCAAATGTAATGCTGCCTAGTTCACAATCTGAAGATCCAAAAAATTTGCTAAACATTCAGTCAACAGCCAATGCAGAGGAAACATTGTTTTGCAGGCAGCATGAAAATGATAGTGTTAACATTTTTTCCAAGACTAATCAGAGTAATGTCAAGAATATTCCATTGAGACAGTTATCACAGCATAGCAGCTGTTATGAAGATCAAGCTGTCAAATCTCTTCGCAGATCTACTCGAAAAAATGCCAAATACAGGGAAGCAATTGCTTCCTTGCAGGGTTCTCGTAAAAAGTTTGAAAAAACACGATTGCAGCATATTCATGGTCCATTGAAACGATGTTCCAGTGTTGTGAACGTGCCTGTTGAGTTCCCAATGGGCGTAGTTGAAATGGATCCTAAGAAGATTAAGGTTTGTTGTGTGTCAGAATCTGATGACTTGAACTTGGGCTGTAATTTTGAGAATGTAGCATGTGCTGGAGAAGGAAATGGTGCAGAAACCAGAGAGGATTCATGGGATACATCACATACTGTTGCTGATGGTGCATTACAGGATTCAGTGCTGGTTGATGTGCCTATTGCAAAAGGATTTGGCAGCAGTCATTGTCAATTACTCAAGAATGTGGTGTGTGCTGAAGAAGGAAATGGTACAAAAGAGGCTTTAATTGACAAGTCCCATACTATTCCTGATGATGCCCTACAGGATTCATTGCTGGTTGATGTGCCTATCTCGGAAGAATTTGGTAGCAGTCACTGTCTGTTAGCTGGGAGAGACAGAGTTCTAAAATTTACATTTCATAGAAAGCGCCGAAAGACTGTTTTGGGAAAAATTGATGAGAACATCCTTCATGATAGGGACACACCAAAGAGGGGATTAGAGAATCCAACTGATGTTGCTGTGATGGAAAATGGTATTTCTAAGATGAAATGCATGTAGATAGTGGAAAAATGAAGTAAGTTGCTCATCTGGTTTTCTTTACCCTCTTTCAAGTGAAATTTCATGTCTAAAATATTCAGATTATCCTTTATTCTTTACATTTATTGTGTAGCAGTGTAGGTTTTCCATGTTTGTTAAAACTTTTATGATACATTATGTCTGGATAATCGATGCATCTTGGTTAGCAAAGTAATTAGTTCTACTCGGAACCTAAAATGAGTTAAGTTGGGGAGACTTGGGTGCAGCTTGAAAAGCTCATACATAGCTCAACCTTATTATTTATAAAATTTCTCAAAAGAAGCTTGTGTCAGTGTGTCTGTAATTCTGTTAATGTTAGTAAAGGATACCAATATATCCACAATAATCTAGCTCTATGAATGTTGTGGCAAGGAGTAGAACTAACTTGATTGCAACTTATTTCTTGAGCTTGGCTCAAGCTTTGAGTTATCTGAGCTTGGCAAGCTCCATTCGAGTTATATGACCTGAATGGAGCTTAATGTTTCCAGGATTAACATGAATTAGGATCTGAGCTGTCAAGCTAAGCTGAGCTAGCAAGCCAACTCAATCTTTCTCGGCCTACTATGAATCTATATCTTGACATTGATAAGTTTGGCATGCATTTTTTTTTAATGATATTTGGCTTCATTCTTATTTATTTTGCAGCTTATATAGTTGACTGGAACGAGGTGTTGATGGACATAGCAAACATAGAAGTACTGATCCATGACTGGCAGATGTAAATTCTCTCTCTCACCTTTTCTTACTTCTTGAAGGAACAACCAAGGTTTACTGTCTTACTGAGGTCTTGAAGAACTTTATATGGCTGTGGACAGATTTAGCAATTCTTGATGTTATTCCAAACTTTTTTAGTGGTAGCTCTATGTGTAGTAACTGAGCCCCTTACTAGTGTTACTATCTTGTTTCAACTCGCAAAGCAGCAATTGATGAATTCTTAGATTGTAAAGCAGCTTATACAGTGTCTATTTGTCTTTCCTGTCAACAAGTGATCTTTCATGTTAGTTAAATTGGAAACATTAAAAAGAGTAATCAGATTAAATAGTTTTACAAAGTTCATAGTATACAAAAATGTATATTACTTCTATGTCTTTATCTTTACCTCTATACATTCCTTATTATCAATCATCAATAAAATAATACTAAAACGGACACCAGGAATGACATGTGTCACTTTCTGGTTCTGTCATTTTCCCTCCAAAAGCTTTTTTTCTATTTTTGTTAATATCTTATTCCTTATACTTCATATAAAATATTTCTCTATAATTTTATTTAAATTTTTTTTGAGGTAATTTTATTTAAATTATATATATCAAGTCTTTAATTTGAATATATTTGGATTAAAAAAATTTTACATATGTAAATATTCTACAGCAGTGAATATATTTGATTCTCTATTATAATAATACTACATCCGTTTCATAAAATCTGCAACAAACTAGGATTCACATTCTCTAAGACAAAATTTGATAAAAGCAAATTAGCAAAAGTAAGGGCAAGTGATTAAAATTAATGAGAGAGAAAGTGGGGACCAAAATTTTAACCCCACATGATGCTGTCAGCTTTTTTACACCAAAAGGAGGGAAAATTTTCATGGAAAATTTAAATTTGGCCTCCAAATTTAAAATTTTCAACTTCCCCCAAAATTTAAATTTGGCTCCTTGTTTTTTTGTCATAGCCTAAGTTATAAATACAACATTTACTACACCAATATCCATATTTAAAAAAATTACAGACCACCATTAAATACAGCATTTACTACACCTCCAATCATGTTCAAAATATTACAGGTCAACATTAAAGTCCTAAATTAATAAAGTAAGCACTTCAAGCTTCCAAAAAGTCAAGCCTTCAAGCATCATCATCTACATCCATCAGCTTCCAAAAAATTGCAGCTTCAGCATTAGTTAGTGGTGGATAGCCTCCTTTCTCACAACAGAATATAAAACGAAACCAAAAAAAAAAAAAAAAAAAAATGGAAGAAGGGAATGGTGATGATTACTTCAGCATGGAACGACTTTTAATGGAGGAACAACTTCTCCAACAAAATGCTGAAGCAAATGAGAATGGTCAGCAACAAAGTAGTGACAGAACACAACTTACAGTTGCTGAAAAAAGAGGTGTTGTTGATGAAATTCTAACACAACTTAGGGAGGATGACACATTAGAACGGGGGATGCAAACAAAAATTGCACCTAAATTAGGGGTGCATAGATCAACAGTAAGCAGAATATTCAATGATGTAATGAAGCAAAAACAGAGTGGGGGGCTGATTGATGTCAGGAATAAAAAACATGGTAAAGTTGGTCCCAAGTGCAAAGAATATTCTGAAGAATTTCTCCTATCAGTCCCACTTAGATTGAGAACCACATAAAGAAGTTATGCAGGTGCTTTAAAAATTTCTCATGTTACAATACACAGACCGAAGAAAAAGGGGTTGCTAGGGACTCATACAAGCACCAACCACCTAAAGCTAACTCTAACTGATAATAACAAGATAGAGAGATTGAGATGGGTGTTGTCACACCTCACCCCTAAACTAAGACAAAGGACCCAATGTACATTGACACGAGCAATATTATTCACATTGATGAGAAATGGTTCTATTTGAACCCAAAGACTAGAAGGTTTCTGCCAAATGAAGAAAACCCTTATAGGTGTGAGCAGTCAAAGAGGTTTAAGGTTAATAGGCAATGTTCATGGCCATGATAGCAAAGCCACAACACAACACAAATGGTGAAATGATCCATGATGGCAAGTATGGAATATTTAACTTTATTTATGAGCACAGGGCAAAGAAATCCAGCAAGAACAGAGCAGCATAAACAATGGAGTTGAAAGCATTGCAATCAGTGACTAAGGATGTGATCATAGACATGTTGATTAATAAGGTCATTCCATACATTATAGAGAATTGGCCAGCACATTTGTCATTCCCATTCAATGGAATAATGCAAGACCCCATAAAATTCCAATTGATCCAAAGTTTGTGGGAGCTTGTACACAAAATGGGTTCAACATCAAGATCGTGTACGAGCCTCCACAATCTCCATACCTAAATGTGCTGGATTTAGGGTTGTTCATGGTAATGCAATTAATTCAATATAAGTCCTTCTCCAAAAATGTTCCATGATAAGCAAAGTTGAAAAGAGCGCATTCAAATAGAAACAAACACAACATTCTAATTTTCCTGTTCATCTAATAGGCACTGATAAACTCTAAATTTCAATAAGAGGATGTGCAAATAGTTGCACTTGCGCCATTGCCATAAAGGTACAGAAAACAACCTCATGAAATCATGAAATTATTATTAGTAAGACAAGCAAATAGTAGGGATGATGCCAACACAATTCTGAACAAGCTCCCTGCATGAGTCACCATAAAGTTTGCAGAGAAAAGGCATTAGCTGCTAGCTATATATTCAATCAATAATTGTGCATGAACACTTCTAGCATGATAACAGTGCAAAGAAAAAAAATTAGAAAACTCCAACCATCAGCAGTTAAGAAAACATCAGTAGACTTTCCAAGCTAGTTCAGAGATCAATATGTTAGACAAGGGAGAATTTAACTACCAGAATCGCGGTGAAAATCACCAAGGAAAAGGCATAGTATGAAGTACAAAATCCCACTGTCAATTTCATAAAAAAAATTTGGGGGACAAAAGCAAGTATTTTGGTTTCTATAGACACCTGATTGTGTCTCCCCAAAACCAAACCCAGTGATGAATACCTTTCATGTCATTTGATTATCGAACGAGGTGAAATGTGAAAGAGTCTCGTAATGCGCCGGTTTTTAATAAAAATATTTCTTTCTGTTTTTGAAAATATTTCTTTTTGTACCTTATTTATGGAGAATGTCCAGTCCAATTTAGTTTGGTCCATGATATGGGTCCAATAATAGTGTAGTTGGATAGGGCTTGAAAAGATATTTTCAACGATATACTATAAGCCCAATTCCGAGTTATAATGAGGAAGTTATGATCAAAATACTAAACTGGGCCTAAAACGAGTTTTATGTGCGACCCAATGATCATGTGGAGGGTCCACTAATCTTAATTATATTCCTAAACCAATTGGGATTAATTAGAAGCTTATAGGAGTTTCTAAAAGATCTTAATTATCCTTTTTGAAAAGATAAGATCAAAGAGTTTGAAATTGAATAAAACTTTCCTTTTTAAGTCCTAATTCTATTCGAATTTAAAGATGTTCAAAGATGATCAGATATTATTTTCGTGCCTCATAATTTTTATCCAAATCTTATATGGTTGGATAGATCTTGAAATTATATTTCCAATGATATATTATAATATTAATTCCGAGCTATAACAAAAAAGATATGAAAGAAATACGAAACTCTATCCAAAACTGATACCCTTCCACTATTTCGGCCATATCTTTTATTCTACAAAAGATTTAAATCTGATTCTAATTAAGTTCGAAATTAGACTTCAAGAGATTTCCAACGACATATTATATGCCTTATTTGGACTTCTGGATAAAAAATTATGATTAAAACAAAATCCACAAAAACTGTTTTTATCGTGCCGCGATAATCCTATCGCGTCGCGATGGTCCTTATCTTGCCGCGTCAAAAGGAATTTTAATCCGATTTGAATTGTGACTCTTTTCTAAGAGTTCCGAATGTAATCTATATAAATAGGGGCATAATTTCCCCATTTTCAATCACCAACAATCATCTATTCTCTCTCTCTCAAAGCTAGAAGCTTATTCTTTCTCCCTTTTTCTAAACCTTTTCAAAATACAATACCGCATTCACGAGTCTTAGACACACCTAGCCAAGCTTGAAGTTGCCTTCGCCCTAGACGTGAAAGGTTGATAATTTATGAGGGTTTGGTCCCAAATCCCTATTTCAATTATTTGAATTAATTGTTTGATTTAATATTTTAATTGAAGTTATTAACGTGTGTATTGTTTTGATAGAAAGAGATACGAGACAACAAAGTAAGTAGTTTCATTGGTATATCTTTAGGAATCATGCTTAGATTATTTTAATTCCTAGTGTCATGTTAGGATGTTTTTACGATTCCTAGTATCATGTTACGACATTATTTATTGCTTTCTAGTATCATGCTTAGGTTGCTTCCTATTTTCTTCTATCATGCTAGTATCATGTTAGGGTTGAAGATTTGATCTTTAATGCTTAGTGACATGCTAGGATTTGTTATTAATCATGTTAGTATAATGCCTAGGGTCTTGCTAATATATTATTATGCTTTGATGAGATTGAGGTGATGATGATGATTGTTGTGTCATTGTTATTATGTTGCTTGATATGTTTATTGTTATTGCTTGATCACGCCCTCTCTTGTAGGTTTAAAGGGAATTTGTACTTGAAATCACGCTTAATAAGATAATTAATAATTTTATTTAGGCTAATATGATTTTAATTCAAGTGATCGCCAATAATAGATTTGTTTGTGCATTAATATTCAATTAACATAGATTAAACAGGTTTAGGATTAATATATTGATTGTATGTTAGTCAGAAAGCGCACATGAATATGAGAAGAATAAAGTAGAGGCCTATTTTTAGGGCAGGTTCAATCTCTTTTAGATTGGATTTGTACCTTCATCCCCGAATATTCAGTCATGGTTCCGGACCACTATTGAGTTAGCGATCTCATGGATCGTGAAGGGGTGTAACCTTCACTCTGTGAACGGTTTACAAGTTCCTAAAACTTGGTGGCGACTCTTTTGCTCTAACTTCCTTCCCTTTGGACGACACCATACTTAAGTGTATGATCACAGTGGGGCTCAAGTGTGGGATGCTTGAAATATTCCCTACAGTTTCATGATTTTATTTTTACAAAACTCACATCTGACCAGGAGTCAAATAACATTCTAGTTACTAACTCATTTCTTTCTCATCAACCCACACTTCTTCACATCACTCCAGAATAAAACCTAATACTTTAAATCAATGTTTACACTGAAATAAAAAAATAGAACATTAAAAAGTGAAGAGGGATTGATTGAATAAGATGCTTACCATGTATACTGTACAACTAGCAACATGAAACTCTGCTTTGGCATAGATACATCTCACAAAGAACTAGAACCAGGATTGTGCAGCCAACATGTTTTCAGGTGCTAAAGAATTAGTTAGATCTTACAACTTGCAAAAATCCCCTGGAGATACTAATAACCAATACAATGTTAAAAGGATAGTGTAATTTAGTATCATCTTCTCATCTTACACAAATGTGCAAGTGACTCCATCTCAATTTGATCCTTTAATATGATTGTGAATGTTAACAATATAAGAGGCATTGATTGATACCCCTTTCTCAACCATATAATTGGCCGGTTTTCCTACCTCTTCTACACGGTTTTCCTGACAAAGACCAACAAGTAGGGTTGAGTATATATCAGAATCAATTGTTAGTACAAAGCCCTTCTTCACAACAATCTCATATAGATTAAATGCATCAAAAAATCTTCCTTTTAAACACAAATCCTTCATCAAGACAGTACATGCAAACCCATCAGGCCTCACAACACTTCCTAACATCCACCTAAAAAGCTTCTCTGCCTCCTCAAATCTTTGGATCCACAACAAAGAGATCACAAGAGAACTATAACACTCATCTTTCGAGACTTGAGCTCCAACAACTACATCATTAACAAGTTTAAATGCCTTGTCAATATACCCTTCGCGACAAAGACCTTGGATAAGCACACTCAAAGTAATCCTGTTAGGTTGGCACTTAAAACTCTCCATACGCTCTAATATCGACAACACCTCAACTGACTTGCCATTTTCACACAAAGTTTGGATAATTGATGTATAAGTAATGGCGTTTGGTGTACACTCCCCGCCTTCTTTCTCCATCTCACCCAACAACTCCAACGTTCTCTCGAAACTACCAGCTCTACAAAGCTCATCAAGGAGTGCAGAGTATGCCACCAAATTCGGAGCACATCCATGACTTTTCACAGTCTTAAACAACTGACAAGCATCATCCAATCTCCCAGCAAAACAAAACCCCTTTAGCATTGACATATAAGTAATCATATCAGGACACAAATCACATGATTCCATCTCTCTCATCAACCCCATTGCCCTATCAAGGTCCCCCCTTTCACAAAACAACCCAATAACCACATTATACATTGTCGAATTCGGCCGACAACCAAAATCAGCCATCTTTCTCAAAATCCACAAACCCTCGTTAGCACTCCTAGCTTCTCTACACAAATTAAGAATAACTTTAAACAATTTCACATTAGTTTGACACCCTTCAACCCCGTAACACTCAATAATCTCTCTAATCCTACTAGGGTTTCGGCGAATTTTGAGCAACTTACAAGCTAAGTTGTACATATATATTTAGTATGCCTATACTTAGGCTGTAAACCAGCCAATATGAAAAAACGAAGACCTAATTGGGGCTAATTTGAGCAAAATCTACGCAACACCTTAGTAACACATTGAACATCCAATTTAGCATTAACATTAACAAGTGTTTTTTCAGGGTTTTGGGGGCAATTTAAGAGGTGGGTACAAAATTCTTCTGCTGGTGAAAAATTGATTCTTGTAATGAGTAAACATGGTGGGTTTTTAGCTTATATGCGGAGGTGAGAAAACGAGAAATTGATGAAATCGCCATTTTTGGATGACGAAGATAATTTAATGAGCTGATTCAAGGAAAATAGACTCGATAATTACCTTGGGTGTGATTATGCGAGATTAAAGGAACAAGTAAAAATCAGTTTAAATGGTATGAAAATCTTACTACGAGGAAATGTATGGATGAAGACAGCGATGGTGGTGGTGATGGCTAGTCCGCCGCAACAGCCATGGTTGTCGTGCTTCTTAGCTTGGTAATGTGTTCAAACTTGTTGCATCCGTTGATTTACGGAGCAACTTGTTTATCTGATGATCTAATCTGGAGGAAGGGTAAAATTGACATATTCTAAAGTAAAAATGGGCAAAATTGCTAATGTCAATAGCGGTTTTATTTCCCTACCTTCTAAGAAGTAGAAGATTGCGCTTACGAATAGTGCACGGACCTATTTGCCCTTCACAACTGTTCTTTCATCTTCTTACGGAGTAGATAGCTGCTAAAACAGAATTTCGAATTGATATTTGGATGGTCCACAGGAGGTACTAGTGAGTAGCGACTCAGTGAGGCTTTAATATTGTGGTCAGCTAACCTAATATCAAGAATTTGCTTCCATGCACGAGTAAAACAAGCATAAATAAATTGTTACGCACTAAAGATAACAAGGACCATACAGACCACTCAGCACTGGGGAGTTGATATATGTGTGACATATAGCTTAAAGATTATGTATCATTTTGTATCTCTGTGTGATCTTTATATAGGTGTTAATTATGCGCCACCACAAGACTTATTTATTTCAGTGTTGCAACTCCATACATATATGGTTGTTTGATCTTCCATACTTCGATGATTAGGGCTGGCAATCCTTGACCCGACCCGAAGTTACGGAGAGAAACCTGAACCTGACCCGACCCGAACAACCCGATTTTACCCAAATTTCATAATTCATAATAATATTAAGTTTTACACTAATTTTGATAGTCTTTAAGCATAACCCGAAATTGACCTGAAATCTGACCCGAACTTGACCCGCTGACCCGAATTGCCACCCCTACCGTCTACCGATGATGTAGCATTGGAGTATAAATGATACAATCGAACTAATTAAAACATTAAAAACACCACAAATAGGAAAGCTAAAGAACAGACACAAACACTATGAATTGATCCAATCAATTTATAAAAGCAGACAGAACATGAGTTGGGTAATAAAACCACAACATAAAAGCCAATGAGAACTGATGCATTTCGCTTTCCTAAAGCGCCTGAACTAAGCTTTTGCTTATTAAAACAAGCATTAAGAAATTGCAAGCAACGCCTATCCTTTCCATTACTGATCATAATCCTCGATAATGATATCATCAACTTACTTTCAGCCTCCCCGAGAACTAAGTGGAAAAGTGCAGGATGAACAAGTTGACAAGTTGAACAAATGAAGAAATTGAACTATGTTGCACCAAATCCTCTACACATACAAGCTTCCCAATTTCCACTTATTTTCCGAGATTGGAACTGTCATCATGCTGCGTACCTCAAATAGAGCCACATGACCAGTAGTATCTGTCATTTCGTCATACTGCTGCATTATCGACATCATGAAGTGCTTTGGGAGATTGACATATATATGTCAACAAAAGCAGTGTCATCAAATCGTTCAAGGCATCAGGGGATGCCACCATCCAGAATGCTACTGAATGCTTTGGATCCGAGGCCTTTGAGGGTATGGATCTGGGATTTCAAGGCATAGATCTTGGAAAATTATAACCTTTTCAGTTTTATTGAAGACATGGATGTCCTCATGGTGAACTGAGGAACTTCAGCGATGTTTCTGGATTTGAAGTACAAGTACAATATGTCTCAGTTGTGACTTTTGGTGGAAAGATATAAGAGTGGAGAACAATATGGATGGGGATGCATCTTCCTTTTTGAAGGCTTCAATTTCTAGGTTGTTGATTGAAATTTTCAATTTTTTGATACTCTCCTATATGTACCTAGGGAGTTTGACGTGCGCAACACGCGCGATGCTAGTTGGAATTTTAGGGTGTAATTGTATTCTCGGGTTGTCGCAATGTGGGGGTTTTTTTTTTTATAGTTTTAAGGAGGTAATGATTTTGAAAAGAAATACTTGTTGGGGTGTTTGTTAAATATGTGTATATGATACCAAAGAAATTGATAATGAGATTATTTAAAGAAAATAAAATTAAGTTTTTTTTTTTTATTTTTTATTTATTTTTTATTTATTTTTTACAGGAAAATTAAGTTTATTCTAGCAAGGAATAATTTAGTTGATCAAACAATTAAGAGTACTATGTAGCATACAAAGGATTATAGGCCATAGGTCCAAGGATTTAACATTGGTGTTTAGCAGTAGTTGAAGGCTGGTCTCGAGACCTGGTAAATATTATGGTCCCTCGTTCAGAAATGAACATTTATTATAACAAAAATGAACATTTTCTAACTGAACATATTTTACAATAAATTTGTATTTCTCAATAATTAAATGTTCATTTTCATGCAGTATGATGTTCATTCTTAATAAGTAAATGTTCATTTAATATAATATTAGATGTATATTTTTTTTTTCAGTGTCATAGTCTTTTTATTTTATCTTATATTATAAATGTTTATTTTTATATGTTGCAATGTTCAATCACTAAATGAACATTTACTTACACGAAAGTGTACAAAATAACACGTGCACTTTTTTTTTTTTTTGAAGGCAAAAATAACACGTGCACTTTTTATTGCATAGATGTTAAACAATAACATTAAAGAGACTATGAAATGATATGTTTATTTTTTTACAACTGAAATGTTCAGTTATATAACATTAGATGTACAATCTTTTTTTCAGTTTCATAGTCTGTTTGTTTTATTCTTATATTATAAATGTTCATTTTTATATATTGCAAAGTTCATCTTTTTTTCAGTTTCATAGTCTCTTCATTTTATTCTTATAATATAAACCTTTATTTTATTCTTATATTATAAATGTTCATTTTTATATATTGCAAAGTTCAATTACTAAATGTTCATTTTTTTTTCTAATAAATGTTCATTCTTTTTCTAGTAAATGTTCATTTTTTTTTCTAATAAATGTTCATTCTTTTTCTAGTAAATGTTCATTTTTTTTTCTAATAAATGTTCATTCTTTTTCTAGTAAATGTTCATTTTTTTTTCTAGTAAATAAATTTAAACAAGGAATATACTCACAATCAACCAAAATCATTCAAAAAAAAAAAAAAACTACATTGAATAAAAAAAAAACAATAAATAAACTTACATTCATCCAATAATGAAGGAAGAATTGCAGATGAACAATCAGTAGCAAGCTCCACTGTTATTCATAAACAAAAAAATCAAAAATCTTGAATACCTTGAATATGTAGAACAATTAAACACCAGAAATCCAAAATTAAAAAAAAAAATTGAATATGAACAATGAGAGAGAAAATATTGTAAAATCCAGAAGAGAGAGAAAGTTTGAATTAAATGAAAACAAATACTTTATATACTCAACAAAGGAAACAAATATAGCTAGAAAATAAATTTGGAGATATTAGCTGAAAAAGAAAGCAACATCGTTTTTTTTTTTTTTTTTTTTTTAATTTTTTATAAGAGTGGGCTCCATAGTATGAATGTCCATTTTATATATTGCAATGTTCAATTACTAAATGCTCATTTTTTTTCTAGTAAATGTTCATTTTGTTTCTGGCAAATGTTCATTTTTATAGTGCGGGACCAGCTTCCTATGGCTGGTCTCGAGACCAGGGAAAAATTTGCGGGGGGTTTCATGCAGGTTATGTTAATCAATTTATATGGGCTTTAGAATGTGGCCTCTCCATATGATGGGCTTACAAAGGTTTGCTTATGTGTTATTGGTCTTTTAAAACTGTTACTATTAGTTTTAATTGTTCTAATTATTATTAACACTCTTATTATCGATTTTCATCATTACGCATATATTTTCCATATGCTATCAATCTAACAACAGACATCCTACCTAATTTAAAAATTACATTACTATCCATAATAATACAATGGTGGCCATCATTTTTGGACTCCAACTAATAGTTGCAACTAATAGATAATTTTTATTTATTTATTTATTTATTTTATTTTTTCAAAATTTTATTGCGACAACAAAGGCCATTCGATCTTACTCAATTGAGCTAAACTCATTTTGACTTTATTTTAATTTTTGAAAGTTCATATTGATTAAGGGTCTGTTCTCTTCCGATTATTTTCAGTTCAATTCAGTTCTTAATTTCCTTCTCACATAAAATATTCAGTTCATTTCAGTTTAGTTCAGCTCAGCTCAACTCAGTTCAATCAATCAGAACAGCTCCTAAAATTGGTTAACAAAATTTCACATTTTATAAATACTCAATTTTAAAGAAGTACATTACAAAGTATAATTTCAAATCAATAGAGTTCAAATTAAATAAGTTTGGACAAAACAAATTCAATTGTTGATTATAGTTTAGATTAGTTAAGCTAAAATAAAACCAATTGAACTTGTAATTGTTTATAAGGCACATTAATGAGTACATACAACCTAATTTTGATGGTGTATTACTAAAGGATTTTTTAGTCTTTAGGCATATTATATTATATGATGTATTGATGTTACATTACTATTAGGTGTAAAACTTGAGTTTTCTTTATAATTTTGTCTTCTTTATAAAAAGTCAATATTTTGTAGTACACATTTTTGTTAAGATAAATAGATTTGTCATATATTTTGTTTGTGTAAATGGTATTTTTTTTTTTTATTCTTTAAAAAGTGTAGATGCATTTTTATATTATGGAGATGAAATCAGGGAAAACTAAATGACCTTATTTTTTTGGGGCGCTTTTAAAAATTGGTTGATTAAAGAAGATAATTTTTTGGGTATTATGGATATGCTTGACTTAAAATCATTGTGATTACAAGATCATTTTAATTGCTTAAAAAAAAAAAAGATAATCCTAAGCTATGTGCTTCCTCCAGAAGCCCTATCAATGTATCAATGCCTGTCAAAAGAAATCAAATTGATCTATGCGTTACTTGTCCATTCTTACATTCTACTAAAACATACAAGTGAGAGTCTATATTCAAGTAATTTCCTCCCAGTAAATACTCCTATATGTCAACTAATAAGGTCTCTACAGATTTCTGTACTAACTTTTATCTGGGCTCTTATCTGGGTAGAATATGAACGAAACAGAATCAAGCTAAGCCAAGAAGATGATATCCAACATTTCTGCAGCTACTTAGAAAACAATGCTCTAAACTAAGTAGTTCAGCTAAACAACAGTTTGCACAACATTAGAGGAGCAAAACCAATAGTGATATCAACTCCGTCTGCTTCTCCCAGAGCATCATTAGGGTGTCTGAAGACCAATGCTACCAAATTCAGATTATGAAGGATGCCTACCACCACCACTCGAAGGGCAATCCCTAGCCTTGCACGCCCACACTCAAGTGAATGAGAATGCTGCATTTTCATCATTTCAGTGAAGGAGAATAAAGAATTGTATAGAATATTTTCAAGGACAAAAAAGTTAGCAAACTAAAACAAATAAAAATTATAACCCCTTCTCATCTCTATTTCATAATTTTTTTTATTGCAAATTCTCAGTTAGATATAATACTTCACAGTTCACCATCTAAAATTCATTGATATTCTTATCAACGTATAATCACATATTACTATTTTGGTTCTAAAAACCTGATATTTCCATTCACCTACCAAGCATGGTAATTATTTTACTTCATTAAATGACCATAACATGTCATGAAAACAAATAATTAAGAAGCATTTATAAGAAGCAGACCTTGGTGACTATCCTCATAAATGCTTTGATTTCATAGCAGCAGACCTTGAATTGGTGACTAGCATACATTGATTGAAAAATGCTTGAAGTTTCACTGCTGATTTCTGCATGGACTGCACATCATAGATCCCTTCAAACTGAGAGACAAACTGTACTGCTGCAAATGAAAGTTTTAGCTAGATGATGTACTGGATAACATAGTTTCTATAGAACACAATATTAAAATCAGCGTGTGATCCAACAAAGATTCATGTAGTGTGTGTACTGGTCACAAACCATTTCTCTGTTTAAACCAAAAACCACCTTTCCCTCCAAGATATTTGTTAGGGTGCATATATGTAGAGAGAGTAAGAGAGGTCCTACTTAAGTTTCAATAACACCTAATTTTTTCATATAAATCCTCATCAAATCAACAAAAATACATAAAAATACATTGATGTGCAGAATTACCGGCCTGACATAATTTAACCACTGTCATTAATTTAATTTTATTTTTGAAGGAACATTAGAAAAAAGGTTACGATAATAAGAGTATCTAAAAAAGATTGAAGCTACTAGGACCAAAACCAACAATTAATAAATCAAGGACAATAATGGACAGAAAAAAGTCACGCTGCAAAACACTCCAATTCTCCTTAAATAACACACTTGTTTGGGTACTATAATGGGTAGGCCCCATTATAGCCTCATAAGACCAAAGGGCCTAAAAGGTCCAAATAAGTCTTACATTGCTTGGGTCCAAAAGCCCACTCATAACCTCTATATATACCCTACTTAGGGCAAAGGTAAAAGGGTTGGTCACTCTTACATTAAGATGACCATGAAACACCTCTCTCTCCTAAAAAACCTCTCTCAAAAATATCCATTGTTTGGCACTAACTTGAGCGTCGGAGGCTCCGCCCCGGGGTCCACCCCCGGGGCTCGGAGTTCATTTTGCAGGTCCGACAAAGGCCCACATCCGAGGCACATCAGCAGCCCAATGGGGCCCGGTTACCCATTTTTTGCCGAAACAATTTGGCGCCGTCTGTGGGGAGACAAGTACTACAACCCATGAAGATCCATAATTTCATGGTCATCGTTCTCTACCGTGAGAAGCGAACCAAATAATATGGGTAGCTTAGAGGATTTACTTCTAACATCTTCACAAAAAAGCTACTACCAATTACTCAAAGCATGACTCTTGCTTTCCTTTCCATTAGTTTGCCTTTAACAAACTAATGAAACCACCGTCAAAAGAAAAAGTTCAACCCCCTACTTTTTACTACTCACTATTTCTTTATAAAGAATAGAAAAGTTGGTCCCACATCTTCTCATCATTCTCACTTCCTAGTTCCTAGTAGCAATTTAAAGAAAGTGTTTCTTCTTTATAAAAAAAAAAAAGCTGCAAAAAATCGGAAGCCGAGACAGATGAAAAGAGCCATGGCCAAACAGATAAGTCAGACGGCAAAGCTCATTGAACTCACAGATCAAGGGTAAAATTCACCCTTGATTAAATTGAGTTTTGAGCTATTAAGCCAATAATTCTTGACATCAGCCGAAGCAAATGTTCATGTCTGCCGAGGCTTTTACCGCTAAGGTTTTGGCTCCGTATCGAAGTTGTCCTTGCCAAAGGTTGCAGCACCCAGCCGAAGCAAATGGCCCGGGGAAAACTCTGATTACATTGGTGTTCAATTCGAACTCCGAGAATTTAGTAGCCGAAGTTCGAGCTTCCAGCCGAGGTTCATCCCCGCCGAAGTTCGAGCTCCTAGCCGAGGCTAGCCATCGCCGAAGCTTGAGCTCCCAGCCGAGGTGGATCCTCGCCGAAGCTTGAGCTCCTACCCGAAGCTCATCTGAGCCGAAGGCGGTTCATCCTCGCCGAAGCTCATCTGAGCCGAAGGTGGTTCAAATGACCCGAAGCAAATAACTTTGGTAAATTTGTTTTCAAGTCAAAAACTTATCGGCCCCCTTATCTTCTTCATCAAGCTCACCAAAAAGTTGGCTGAGATTATTAGCTCAGCTTCTCTAGCCGAGCCGAGGTTTCCGAGGCTGAAGAGAGCTCTTCAGCCGACCGAAGGTCGCGGGTCTTGCTGAAGTTTCGGATAAAGCTCAGCTTCTCTAGCCGAGCCGAGGTTTCCGAGGCCGAAGAGAGCTCTTCAGCCGACCGAAGGTCGCGGGTCTTGCTGAAGTTTCGGATAAAGCTCAGCTTCTCTAGCCGAGCCGAGGTTTCCGAGGCCGAAGAGAGCTCTTCAGCCGACCGAAGGTCGCGGGTCTTGCTGAAGTTTCGGATAAGCCGAAAGTCCTAAAATCACACCGAGGCGGCCACACCGAAGGTGGGGTCGAGCTGAAGGTGGGGTGTCGGACCGAAGGTAAATTCGAGCCGAAGCTTGACTCCTAGCCGAGGCCCATCTAGGTTCAGCCGAGCCAAAGCCGGTTCATGCCAAGCCAAAGGTGATATGAGCCGAAGGGGTCGCTGAAGAGCCACCAAGCTGAATCCCTGAGGCCGAGGGTACTGCTCTTAGCCTCAAAATCGAAACCTTTTCAAAAGTTTCGTAGTAATCCGGATGAAGCAAACAATTTGAAGCAAATATCTTTGGTAATTTCATCCGAACCAAAAAAAAAAAAAAAACATCATTAATTATCCTTACGAAATTGATGATAAAAATAATAATCATCAGTCACCCTCACGATGATGATGATAAAAACGCCCATCATTCTAACGATAACAAGAAATACCTCTCTAGCTCAACTAGAAACACGGTTTAACCGAAGTACTTCGAATAAACCAGTTTCTGGGGGGCAAGGGGTTATCCCCTAAAAGAGTTGGAAATTTTTAAACTCAGTCCTCGGATCAAGAGTAGCTCTTTCAGTCCTCGGATCAAGAGTGATAAGCTCTTTCAGTCCGCGGATCAAGAGTGATAAGCTCTTTCAGTCCTTGGATCAAGAGTAGCTCTTTCAGTCCTCGGATCAAGAGTGATAAGCTCTTTCAGTCCTCGGATCAAGAGTAATAACTCTTTCAGTCCTCGGATCAAGAGTGATAAGCTCTTTCAGTCCTTGGATCAAGGGTGTTGCCTCGGATGAACTCTTTCAGTCCTCGGATCAAGAGTAATAACTCTTTCAATCCTTGGATATTATGATCTTCGGATCAAAGAGTGTTGCCTTTGATAAAAAAATAAATAAAAAAAAAAAACCTTCAGACCCAGGTATCTGAAGGCTCGAGAGTACCCTTCGGACCCACGTATCCGAAGGCTCGAAAAAACTCTTATGATCTTCGGATCTAAGAATGTCGCCTTTGTTAAGCTCTTATGATCCTCAGATCAAGAGTGATCGCCTCTTATGATCTTCAGATCTAAGAATGTCGCCTTTGTTAAGCTCTTATGATCCTCGGATCAAGAGTGATCGCCTCTCATGATCTTCGGATCTGAGAAAGTTGCCTTTGTTAAACTCTTATTATCCTCGGATAAAGAGTGATTGCATTTGTTAAACTCCTAGTATCCTCGGATCAAGAGTGAGGGATAGGATGAAGGCCAAAAATTGACAAACTTCTAAATCCGAAAAATATCTCTAGCAACACTCTAATGATCCTTGGATAAGGAGTGATCGTCTCTTACGATCTTCGGATCTAAGAGAGTAGCACCGGCTACAATCCATAAATCCAAACAGACAAAATCCTCCGGCCCAATTTCTATTGAATGACTTACTTGGGAATGAAATAAAACCCAACTCATTTTTCAAATCGAATTGGGTCTGGGGGGCTAGTTGTTTGGGTACTATAATGGGTAGGCCCCATTATAGCCTCATAAGACCAAAGGGCCTAAAAGGTCCAAATAAGTCTTACATTGCTTGGGTCCAAAAGCCCACTCATAACCTCTATATATACCCTACTTAGGGCAAAGGTAAAAGGGTTGGTCACTCTTACATTAAGATGACCATGAAACACCTCTCTCTCCTAAAAAACCTCTCTAAAAAATATCCATTGTTTGGCACTAAATTGAGCGTCGGAGGCTCCGCCCCGGGGTCCACCCCCGGGGCTCGGAGTTCATTTTGCAGGTCCGACAAAGGCCCACATCCGAGGCACATCAGCAGCCCAATGGGGCCCGGTTACCCATTTTTTGCCGAAACAACACTAAAGACAATTTTTTGCCGCAAATGTACCTCAAATTCTTCCCCAAAACCATTGATCTTACACCTAGTAAACCTAAATGAATCTTACACAAATTCTTCCTAAATAAATCACCAAATACCTCAATCAGTAAAGCAAATATAAAACTACTATATTATTATTATCACATATCAGGCTGCGAACCAATACGGGACTAATTATTCAGAACATTGGAACCAATATCTTAACCACTAAATTGTAAAACAAATCTGAATATAAGAAGCAATCAATCTATGAATTGTGCAGCCTATTGTAGTCCCAAATTATCTCGTAAACTTCAGCTCAATAGGCTTCTAGGAAGACAAGTAAAGGGATATCAATAGAGGGGGCCTGATAATTTCATAAGGAGAAATAAGGAAGATAAAAAGGATGTGAACTCCAAAGTTAAGGAGCACAATCCAATTAATTCCATATCCTTTGTAAAATTCTCATCCTCCAATTGATTTTTCACATACCTGCACCACATTCATACTCACTTCAAATTTCAATAAATTCAACACCCCTTATTTATTTCCAAATGAAAGAACCAATGCAAGAACTTACTTTCATAACAAAATCACAGTATAAGTAAACACTAATAATATTCGAAGTACAGGGGATTTGATCCTGTTGTTTAGCAAAAAAAAAAAAAATATTAAAAAAAAGTAAAAATAAAATAAAATAAAAAAATCAAAGCACTTGCTGTGAATCTGGTTGAACCAACTCAGCCAGCTGTTGTTTGAGTATATGAGAGGAGGCACAAGCAACAAAACAAAAATCAAGGCCAGCAGCCAAAAGACAAACAAATATGATTTGCTGTCATTCGGTCACAGAACAGGACAAAAAGTGAGAATGATTAGGGTATTGGGATTAGGGTAGTGCTTGGTATAAATAGGAAGAACAATGTAACAGTGTTTCTCATGTTTAGTGAAGTAATATTAAGTAGCCGTAGAATAGTAGAGTAGCCTCCAAGGTAGAATCTTTCTCCATTGTAGCCATCAGTTGAATATTAATCAAGATCCAAGCTTTATCATTATTTTCTCTGTTTTATTATTCTCCTGTTTTTTCAATACCCAATTCATAGCAATTGGTATCAGAGCGGTCGATCATGGTGACCCCAACGCTATCTCAACGTGCCGACGCGGTGGATGGAAAACTCGAGGAGGTGGACTCCAGGTTGCAGGCCATTGACGGGAAGCTCACAGATCAACAGTCAGCCCTTAGTCTAGTCGTAGCGGAGGCAGTGAGTCGGGCGATGGCTGAGACCCAGAAGGATATCACTGACCATTTCTCAATGCTATTTGAAGCGGAAAGGAAGAAACAAGAGGAGGATAGGGTGCGATTAGAAGGGAGGATCGATCGATTTCGGTCTGACCACGAGAGACTAGCAGCGGTTGAGAAGGAGAACAACCAGGAATTCAGGGAAGAACTAAAAAATATCGCAGCTGGTGGTCAGGGAAACCAAACGACACCCATATTTCAGCTAGTACACCTCCTTGAGGCCGAAGCCAGTCAAGCCCAAGGCCAGGGCGAAAATGAAGTGCGTGTTCCACTGAGAAGAGGGGGAAGAGGCGACGGTCATGGAGAGGAGGAGCAGCATGAGTTCAGATCTTGGCCTGGTGGTGGTGGTGGCGGCGGTGGCCACTGGAAGCATCGAAAACTGGAAATACCTGTTTTCGAGGGCACCGACCCCGACAACTGGATACTAAGAGCCGAAATGTTTTTTCTACCAATTACAAGAAAGGGAGAAGATTGAAGCCGCGGTGGTAGCCATGGATGGTGCAGCTCTCAAGTGGTTGCAATGGGAGAAAAAGAGGCGGCCGATTGTAGGGTGGTTGGACCTAAGACAAAGGTTGTTGCATGAATTTCGACCTTCGCATTCGGGGTCGTTATACGTGTAATGGTTAGCTGTGGAACAGGTGGGAACGGTGGAAGAATATCAGAGGAGGTATATTGAGCTAGCAGCGCCATTAGAAAGGATCATTAAAAATATTATGCTGGCTCATTTTATAAATGGGCTTAAAGGGGATATTAAAATGGAGCTCCGGATGTTGAATCCATTCCATTTGGAAGGTGCTATGGAGTTGGCGGGTCAGATTGAAGAAAAGAACCGAGTCGCCCAAACTAAGAAATTTCAATCAGGTGGGATAAAGGTTGGGCCAGCCCAAAACTTTAATAATAGCCCTCAACCAACCAGCAAATTTGGTGGATTTGCCTTAATCCAGACTTACGGAGTGCCCCACCACGCATCTACTCCACTGAAATCAGGATTCAAACCCAACAAATCCCAAGCTTCTGCTTCTCAGGCTTCGGTGAACATGGAGAACACCCCTGATGGTTCCCAAAATCGAAATTCCTCCTACACCCGTCGACTGACGGACTCCGAATTATAAGAGCGCCGGGCGAAAAACCTTTGTTTTCGTTGTGATGAGAAATGGAGCATCGGCCATCGTTGTAGAAGGAAAGAGATGAGTATTCGTATGGTGGGTGATGAAGAAGAAGCGGTGGAATTGGAGGAAGACGCGGAGGAGGAAGCGAAAGTTGGGGTATCTCTTTGCTTGGTAATCGGAATATCGAATCCGAAGACGATGAAATTGAAAGGGAAAGTTGCAGGGAAGAGTGTGGTGGTGATGATTGATCCGGGGGCCACACACAACTTCATTGCCCTTTAATTGGTGGCTGACGCAGTGCTTCTGGTGTCCAAAGGGGTTGATTTTTCGGTGGCAATTGGGAAACAAAGAGACTGTAAAAGGAAAAGGGGTGTGCAGGGGAGTCGAGTTGAAGTTGGAGGGAGGAGTGGCCATTAAAGAGGACTTTCTACCTCTTGAATTGGGGAACGCTGATATAATATTAGGTGTGCAATGGTTGAAGAAATTAGGCTCGGTGGTGACTAATTGGAAAACACACGTTATGAAATTCTGGGTGAAAGGGCTGCCGGTGGTTATCACAGGGGACCCGACGCTTGAGAAAACACAGATTTCATTAAAGGCCATGGTTTGGACCTTGTGTAAGCAAAAAGGAGGGTTATTGGTGAAGCTGAGTAGGCTGGAAGGTGGGGAGGCAGAAGGGCAGCAAGGAGGGCAGCAGCCACCTCCATTCTTGGCAGCCTTGCTGCAAGAGTTCCAGCAGGTCTTCGAAATGCCAGGGGGTTTACCTCCTAAACGAGCACATGAACACTCGATTGTGTTAAAAGGTGGAAGCGATCCGATTAGTGTGAGGCCATATCGTTATCCTCAAATTCAAAAGGATGAAATTGAGAAATTGATTCATGAAATATTACAAGCCGGAATCATTCAACCTTCCACGACCCCTTTTTCTAGCCCGGTGATCCTTGTGAAGAAAAAGGATGGAAGTTGGCATTTTTGTGTGGATTATCGGGCATTGAACAAGGAAACCGTGCCGGCTAAATTTCCTATTCCGGTTATTGACGAGTTGCATGGAGCTAGGTGGTTTTCCAAGTTGGACTTGAAATCCGGATATCATCAAATAAGGGTGAAACCGGAAAATGTGCACAAAACGACATTTCGTACTCACGAGGGACACTACGAGTTCATTGTAATGCCCTTCGGATTGACTAATGCCCCGGCGACCTTCCAATCTCTAATGAATGAGATTTTTAAGCCTTGAGGAAATTTGTTTTGATGTTTTTCGATGATATTCTCGTGTATAGTAGAGAGGAGGGAGAACATAAGGAGCATGTGAGGATAGTGTTGGAGACTCTAGCTAAGCATAATTTGTATGCTAATTGGAAGAAGTGTGAATTTGGGAAGGAGAAAGTAGCCTATTTGGGGCACGTGATATCGGAGAGAGGAGTAGCTGTGGACATGGAGAAGATAAGAGCTATTGTGGAATGGGAGGAACCAAAAAACTTGAAGGAGTTAAGGGGATTCTTGGGCCTCACCGGCTACTATCGGAAATTTGTGGCACACTATGCCCAAATTGCCGCCCCATTAACCTCTCAGTTAAAGAAGGACAGCTTTGGATGGAATTTGGAGGCTGCCCAAGCCTTTAGAGAACTCAAGGCTGCCATGACAATAGCCCCTGTTTTGGCTATGCCGAATTTTGAGCTTGAGGTTTGTGATCGAAACCGACGCCTCAGGTTACGGGTTAGGGGCGGTGATGATGCAACAAGGGAGGCCAATCGCGTACTTTAGTAAGCTTCTTGGGGTTAGGAACCAAGAAAAATCTGTCTACGAAAAGGAGCTTATGGCTTTAAGCTTAGCTGTGATGAAGTAGAGGCATTATCTCTTGGGAAGACGGTTTGTCATTCGCACAGACAAACAGAGTTTAAGGTTCTTGACACAACAGAGAGAGGTTGGGGGAGAATATCAGAGGTGGATGCGCAAGTTGATGGGATGGATTTTGAAATCCAGTACAAATCGGGCCCTTCAAACCGAGTGGATGATGCTTTGTCACGCAAGGGAGGGGGAGCAGTCCAGCTAGGGGCCTTAATTTGTTCACAAGGGATAGATTGGGCCGAGCTTGAGCAAGAAATAGCCCAAGACCCATGGCTTAGTGAGATTAGAAGAAAGCTGGAAGGAAATCAGGGAGAAATTAAGGGTTTTACATTAGCTGGCAGCAAGGTTCTGTACAAAGGTAGAGTAGTAGTACCAAAAAACTCGAAATTAATTTTGGTATTACTTAAGGAATATCATGATACCCCCACAGCAGGTCATGAAGGGGAGGTGAAAACTTACCTTCGAATGGCGGCAGATTGGTTTTGGACCGGCATGAGGAAGCAAGTGGGAGAATATGAGAGTGGTTGTGAGGTCTGCCAGAGTAGTAAAACCTCCTACCAAGGGGCAGCAGGGTTGTTACAACCATTACCGGTGCCGGAAGTGATATGGGACGACCTCTCAATGGACTTCATTGAAGGTCTACCGCTCTCTAAGGGAGTGAATGTGATCATGGAGGTAGTGGACCGGCTGTCCAAGCATAGCCACTTATTCGGACTTAAGCACCCTTTCAACGCTTTGAAGGTGGCTGACATTTTTGTAAGGGAGGTGGTGCGCTTACATGGTTTTCCCTCATCCATTGTGTCCGATCGTGATAAGGTGTTTATGAGCGTGTTTTGGAAGGAATTGTTTAGGTTGCAGGGCACCCACCTCAAACGCAACACCTCATACCATCCACAAACCGACGGCCAAACAGAGGTGGTCAACAAGTGCCTCGAGACATACTTGCGGTGCTTTGTGGCTAGCCAACCCAAGACTTGGGATCAATGGCTACCTTGGGCGGAGTATTCATACAATACTTCACCACATACCTCAACCAAGATGACCCCATTTAAGGTAGTCTACGGGAGGGATCCACCCATGATTTGGAGGGTGACAGACGGTGCAACCATGGTGAAAAGCTTAGAAGATGGGTTGAAGGAAAGGGACTTGGTATTGGATGAATTGTGAATGAACATCAATCGTGCCCAGCAGTTAATGAGGGAGAACGAAGATGCAAAGAGAAGGGATGTGGAGTTCGAGGTAAGGGACTAGGTATACCTTAAATTACAGCCGTATAGGCAGCAGTCAATTGCCAAAAGGCCATATGAGAAACTGGCTGCTTGATTTTATGGTCCCTTCGAAGTTTTGAAAAGAATTGGGAAGGTGGCATACCATCTGAAATTGCCTTAGAGTAGCAAGGTGCATGCAGTCTTCCATGTGTCTCAATTAAAAAAGAGAGTTGGGGATGCTCCTATCAATCCCACCCTTCCTGATCAGATCACAGCAGACTTAGAACTAGTAGCAAATCCGGAGGAAGTCTTGGGGGTGAGACAGAAAGAGGACAAGGGTAGAACTTACATTGAAGTCTTGCTCAAGTGGCATAGCCTGCCGGACTTCGAAGCTACATGGGAAGATTTTGACAGCATTAACCTTCGGTTCCCTTCTTTCCACCTTGAGGACAAGGTGAAACTTCCAGGGGGGAGTAATGCTGTGAATCCGGTTGAACCAACTCAGGCAGCTGTTGTTCGAGTATATGAGAGGAGGCACAAGTAACAAAAGAAAAATCAAGGCCAGCAGCCAATGCAGCCGATACAGCAGCCAATGCAGCCAAAAGACAAACAAATATGATTTGCTGTCATTCGGTCACAGAACAGGACAAAAAGTGAGAATGATTAGGGTATTGGGATTAGGGTAGTGCTTGGTATAAATAGGAAGAACAATGTAACAGTGTTTCTCATGTTTAGTGAAGTAATATTAAGTAGCCGTAGAATAGTAGAGTAGCCTCCAAGGTAGAATCTTTCTCCATTGTAGCCATCAGTTGAATATCAATCAAGATCCAAGCTTTATCATTATTCTCTCTGTTTTATTATTCTCCTGTTTGTTCAATACCCAGTTCATAGCAGCACTAAAGTATACATAACCCCATCCATTCAAAATTAATAATCACGTTAATAGTACAATACAACTGATTTTAGACAGAATAATTATACAAATAATATCAACCATAAATCAAACCATTCAATTTCTTACTAATAAACCCTAGATTTTGAAATGGAAATTTGATGATATAAAATAATTACCTAGCATGCTGCTTCAATGGAGGATTAGAGAATGCTCGAAAGTCGCTTCAATGGAGGAGAGAGATGAGATGAGATCCGCAATTTTCCAGCATTTCTTTCTGCAAATTTTCAGCAAAATTACAACAAACCATTTCGATTCCCGTCAAAATAAACAAAAATACATGAAATTGATGATTTTAATCAATAAAATTTAAATATAAATAAGACGAACCCTTATTTAAGTATAGAGAATTGGAGATAGCTGAGGAGAGAGAGAAGAGCTGAGATCAGAGGAAGAAGCAGGGAAGAAGAGTGAAACAGCAGGACAAGCCACACGTTAAAAAAAATAAAAAATAAAAAAAAAACAAAAAAACACGAAACTAAAGCAAGAGAAAATGAATGGACAACTTGGTATACACTTTCAAGACTACATTCCAGTGGATCTATATGAAAAATAGTAACATGATGTGACTAACCTGCTAATATTGAAATTCCTTGACCATGTTGAATCTTCTGAAATCCTATACACCAAAGTGCAGCACCATCTTGTTTCGCCAAATGGCATAATTTTTTTTAGTATCACTACAACAGCAGGTTCACATATAAAATAAATTCAATTTTTCACACGGTGAAGGTTGAATGACTTACGACAAAGCCCATATGTACAAGGTAGTCTTTTGGTCTCAACACCACAGAAGCACCACCCGCAAAGATAAAGCCTATAGGTGGAAACAAACCACTTACCTAAAAGAAATAAATTTATCACTAGAAGTTCATGCAAATACCACAACTTGACAAAGAATGAAACAATGAGAATAAGTGGTTTTGTAGATTTTAAAACATCACTTGTTACCAGTACACAACAAGATAATGAGAAAGCCTGATACCAAGATCCATTGGCACCCTTGGATGTCTAGAATCAAGAGAGAGCACCAAAATGATGAAGTCATTCATTTCAATTTACTGTGACATGACTGATATTAGTAACGGCTACATCACCAAGCTGACAATATGACATAACTTAGGGTGGTCAGTTCGCCCGCCTATTAGCATTGATTTGTTAAATGCAAAACTGAAATATTAATTATAATTTTTTCTTAGCCTTCTCGAACTCCACATTAGAAGTCAGCTTTGCTTACCTCGAGATAAGATTCAACTTCTAGGTTAATATGATTGGTCACTGTATATGATTGGTCTTGATTAAGGAGAAACCAGAAGAAAAAAACTTCATTTTGTCACACAATCTTCTAGTAAGTATCAAGTTTCTGGATGCATCTATAAGTCTATTTCTATCATTTGACTTCATACTAAAATTTCTTTTTAAAAAATTATATATAGAAATAGCGCAAATATGTTACCAGATAATGCTGAGGCTCAAAAGCAACTATATAACTAAAAGGCAAGGAAGATAATCAAGGAGGAACAAAATGACATTACTCTTTGATCTCCTAATCAACAACTACCAAGATTTCACAATCCAAGAACCACATGATGAGATATACACAAAAAAGTAGCCATACCTAACAGAAATAGAGGACTTCCAACTCTCTACATAACATGTTTCAATCTCACCAAATACAAAATTTGGACGTGCCAACTTGATTTTTATTTAATTTAGCTCTTCAGCATCACTTTGTCTATCTAGGTTAATAACTGCAAGCCCTTGGGCTTAGCTATAATAACATCATCATGACCAAAGACAAGATTAATACAAATTTAAGTTAAATTCTTTGTTCACAAGTTTATTTAAAAAGTGTCCTATTCCATGATAAGAAAAATTGAAAAGAGCACATTCAAATAGAAACAAACACAACATTCTGCTTTGCCTGTTCATCTAATAAGCACTCTCTGAATTTCAATAAGAGGATGTGCAAATAGTTGCACCATTGCCATAAAGGTACAGAAAATAACATCATGAAATCATTATTAGTAAGACAAGCAAATAGTAGGGATGATGCAACATAATTCTGAACAAGCTCCCTGCATGAGTCACCATAAAGTGATATTCAGTTAATAATTGTGCAAGAACACTTCTAGCATGATAACAGTGCAAAGAAAAAAATTAGAAAACTCCAACCATCGACAGTTAAGAAAGAAAACATCAGTAGACTTTCCAAGCTAGTTAAGAGATCAATATGCCAGACAAGGGAGAATTTAACTACCAGAATCGCAGTGAAAATCACCAAGGAAAAGGCATAGTATGAAGTACAAAATCCCACTGTCAATTTCATAACAAAATTTTGGGGGACAAAAGCAAGTGTTTTGGTTTCATGATTTTATTTTTACAAAACTCACATCTGACCAGGAGTCAAATAACATTCTAGTTACTAACTCATTTCTTTCTTATCAACCCACACTTCTTCACATCACTCCAGAATAAAACCTAATACTTTAAATTAATGTTTACAATGAAATAAAACAATAGTACATTAAAAAGTGAAGAGGGATTGATTGAATAAGATGCTTACCATGTATATTGTACAACTAGCAACACGAAACTCTGCTTTGGCATAGATACATCTCACAAAGAACTTGAACCAGGATTGTGCAACCAGCATGTTTTCAGGCGCTAAAAAGTAGTTAGATCTTACAACTTGCAAAAATCCTCTGGAGATACTAATAACCAATACAATCTTAAAAGGATAGTGTAATTTAAAATTATCTTCTCATCTTACACAAATGTGCAAGTGACTCCATCTCAATTGATCTTTTAAGGTGATTGTGAATGTTATCAATATAAGAGGCATTGATTGATACCCCTTTCTCAACCATATAATTGGCCAGTTTTCCTACCTCTTCCACACGGTTTTCATAACAAAGACCAACAAGTAGGGTTGAGTACATATCAGAATCAATTGTTAGTACAAAGCCTTCTTCACAACATCCTCATATAGATAAAATGCATCAAAAAATCTTCCTTTTAAACACAATCCTTCATCAGGACAGTACATGCAAACCCATCAGGCCTCACAGCACTTCCTAACATCCACCTAAAAAGCTTCTCTGCCTCCTCAAATCCTTGGATCCACAACAAAGAGATCACAAGAGAACTATAGCACTCATCTTTCGAGACTTGACCTCCAACAACTACATCATTAACAAGTTTAAATGCCTTGTCAATATACCCTTTGCGACAAAGACCTTGGATAAGCACACTCATAGTAATCTTGTTAGGTTGGCACTTAAAACTCTCCATACGCTCCAATATCGACAGCGCCTCAACTGACTTGCCATTTTCACACAAAGTTTGGATAATTGATGTATAAGTAATGACGTTTGGTGTACACTCCCCGCCTTATTTCTCCATCTCACCCAACAACTCCAACGCTCTCTCAAAACTACCAGCTCTACAAAGCCCATCAAGGAGTGCAGAGTATGCCACCAAATTCGGAGCACATCCATGAATTTTCATAGTCTTAAACAACTGACAAGCATCCTCCAATCTCCCAGCAAAACAAAACCCCTTTAGCATTGACATATAAGCAATCATATCAGGACACAAATCACATGATTCCATCTCTCTCATCAACCCCATTGCCCTATCAAGATCCCTCCTTTCACAAAACAACCCAATAACTACATTATACATTGTTGAATCCGGCCGACAACCAAAATCACCCATCTTTCTCAATACCCACAAACCCTCATCAGTACTCATAGCTTCTCTACACAAATTCTTTTGCTGTTGAAAAATTGATTCTTGTAATGAGTGAAAATGGTGGGTTTTTTAGTCTATATGCAGATGTAAAAAGGCGAGAAATTGAAGAAATCGCCATTTTTGGACTCGAAAATTACCTTGGGCGAGATATATTAGATGGTATGAAAATCTTACTGCGAGAAAATGTATGGAAGAAGACAGTGGTGGTGGTGATGGAGTCCGCTGCAACAGCCGCGGTCGCTGGCGATTGTTGTGCTTCTTAACTTTTTTTTAGAGCTAAAAACGATTATAATTTGTGAGTAGACCCTCATCTTGTGTATTATGTAGCCTAACTTCAAATGGTTGGCTTGAGCAACCTTTTTTTGCCTTGAATTGGACTAGGCCCAACCTTACCCATGATTAGGGATGTCAGTGGGGTGGGGATGGGTCTCGATTTGGCGGGTGGTGGGGCGGGGATGGGGATAAAAACCATACCCGCCATGGATGATGGGGCGGGGATAGATTTTTGACAGGCTAAAGTCGTATCACCTAATCAAAAGTATTACCTAAATCCTCTAACTAAAGTAGATAGGGAAGTAGGGTCGAATCCACAGAGAAATTGGTCTTTCTATTCCTAATTAATTAAAGCAATCTAAATTATTAAGTAACCAATACTTAAAATCGAATGGGGACTAAACTACTAAGATTAAAGGTAGAGAGAAATCAATGAATAAAAGACCTAGGGCATAGGTTCACCAATAAATAAAATTCCAGGGTAAAACACAATAATCAATCATCAATGCATCAATTAATCAGATCATAAAGGGCTTTCGCTACGTATTACAATCACATAATTAATCTACCGGTATTAAATCTCATCTCTCGAATCTCAAATTAACCATTTATAAATTAACCTGCCTATTGAAACTAAGCCTAAACATTAATTCTCATCTCTCGAATCTCGAATCAATATTGCTAAACTCATACATAATAGACCTGTGCAAGTCTAGTTGCATAGCATTAAATTAATCAATAGGAAATTAATCAAGCATTGACAATCAACAACAATAAATTACCCATTTATATTATTTATGGATCCCCATAAACCCTAGAAAGAAAACTACTCACACATAATGAAATCTAAACTAATAAAAGCAATTAAACAAGACATGATCAAAGAAAGAGATTAAATTACTAAAATTAAAGGAGAAGAAATCGTTACCAAAGTTAAAGGAAATAAAGGGATGGAATTAAACCAAGAGTTGTAGAGAGAGAAACAAAAGAGAAAGTAATACTAAGAGTTTAACTAAGAGAGGAGAGAGAGAGAAAAGTTAAAGAGAGAAGGAGAGTAAGAAAGAGAAAACTAACTAAAAACTAATCTAAAAACTAATTAAAGAAAAGCTAATTAAAGAAAAGCTCAAGCTCTACGTACTACTACCCCTTATTTATATGAAAAAGGAGTAGAAAAAGAAGTTTACATAAAGTCAAACATCTAAGCCTACTAAAACTACTAATCCTACAGTTGCGTGAAATTGGAGCTAAGGCCATTAAAAGCCGTAAACCAACGTCAGCAAAGAAGCCCAATAAAATTTCAAGCCCAAAAGCAATCAGCAAGCCTAATGCTGAAGATGTCCACCCGACCGGGCCAGGCCTCGCCCGATCGGGCCCGGTCAGCTGGAGCTACGAGCTGGGCCCTGTGGCTTCTTTTGCTTAGGGCCCATTTCTTTTCTTGTTTGGTCCGTAATTTGTATGGGAAATTTTGGACCTCTTTTACTTAATTGAGCCCTTAATCACCGAACCAAATTCTTTTAACTCGGTCTTGGGCTTAAAACATTCGGTCATTAAATACGGTCTGACTCCAATGTCTTTGTAGTGTCTCAATAAGCTCGGGAATTATCCTAATTCTGCAAATTCCTACAAAATAATACCAACTCTACAAAACACTAGAAAACGTATATTAGTGATAAAAATAGCTCCGCAGAGCTCAAATAAGCACAAATATGACCGTGGGGCGGGGAATAAAAATATATATAAATTAGACTTATCAAATTCCCCCAAGCTAAACCTTTGCTTGTCCCTAAGCAAAGCAATGAATAAATAAATCAATACTTCACCCCAAATAAAATTTAAATCAATAAATACGATTCAAGGTAAATCTGACAAATAAGTATCAAAGTCAATCAATCAAATCCATCTAACTACCAATCATCCCTAACAATTGTCAAATAGAGTAAACCACAAGAGCATATAGAATTCAAGGCTAGTGCTCACATACTCAACTATCATTTATGTAGCGAGTAAAAGATGTACTCGATCGCTCTCCAACTAACCCCTTTATATGAACAATGCCCTCCCAAACTCACAACACTCGTGTGTTTAAAAGACATGCACTCAACCTAATAGTCGACTCGAAATATATCAAATCATTCTTTGCATTGATAAACAACTAATTTCACATTCACACAACTCTATGCACAAAGGTCGGAAGGTCTTTAAAACTTGTAATGTAAGGCTAGGGTAAAGAGTAGGATAAATTTGGGAAAATGTGAGAGTAAAGCCATGCTTTAGGGAGCCAAATCCTAATAAAACCCAAGGCCAAAAATAGATAATGACCAAACAACTCCAACATACTCAACTCTACCAAAAATTCACCAAACAAACCAACCAATATTAACAATATTTTCCAACACTTATAACTTCACTCATAAAAATGTGATATTATAGAACTTGAGTGAATAAACAAACTTTAACAAATTTTTTTTCATCGAACTTGATTTTTTTTTTCTTTGAAACTAATAATTTTAAATTTTCCTTGAGTAACCTTCAATTAGAACACTTGAATATTGAAACAAATTTTTTCTTTTTTGCTCTTTTTTTTTATCTTTTTATCTCACATTGGAATTTTTTCAACTTTTGAACACCTATTTTAATTTTTTTCCAATCAACATATAAGAACAAATAACTCCTCATATCCACCCACATCGTGCAAATAAATAAGCATACTACAAACTCCCTCACCTCACTAACTATTAGCTCCCCCAAGCCAAGCTTGGGACTAGTAACCAATGGGGCTTAAATAGGCTTGTAATATGGCTAAATAAACAGTAAAAAGGGCACAAGCAACAACATGGGTAGCAAGAAGGGAACAAATGTATCTACAATCATCTGAAGGTCATCTAAAAGGACAAATGCCTTCGTCCTCCTCAATGTGCATAATATATGAGTCATACAAACATTACTCAAAGTTGCAAACCAATACTCAAATTCATTGATATACCAGGAACTAACACACAATTCCTAACCAAATCAACTAGTCAAGCACTATATTCACAAGTAGTTGGGCAAAATTAACGCATGTTAAGGTTTCAAGGCAATCGATTATCAAATCATGATCAACTAATCCACAATATTTCTCATCATATACCAAGAATCTAAACAATTTCGAAAAATTTCAATTAAGGGGCACAGGGAACCATGATTTATTAATCATTAAAACATATTTTTGTGTTTTTTTTATATTTTTTTTAAAGAAATAAATCTAAACTAAGAAAGAAATAAAAACTATCTAAGCACACCAAAAGGAAAATAAATAAATAAATAAAATAAAATAAAAAAAGAGAGAGGGTGAAAGATATACCAAGCGCACACGAGAACCTCCCCCCAAGCTAAATTAGACAATGTCCTCATTGTCTTAGAGGGAAGCTAGTAGTCAAGGTAACTACTCCTCATCATCACCACATCAATGTCACAAAAGCCTCAAGGATTGCAATGCATCTCTTTGGAACAAATTTGGGTAAGAATGAAACAAAGTGTTATTGGGAAAAAATCCAAATTTGAGTCAGGTGTACTCTTTCGATCATAACTTTTGATATATAAGTGATAATGCAGTGATTCCAATTGCATTGGAAAGTATACTTGAAGAGCTTTCCAACGATAGGTCACACGCAAAAATCCAATAAGTATCGAGAAGGTTATGGAGTTTTAAAGTTGAGCAGTTTTGCCAACGCGCTCTCGCGCTCGATCGGGCCGAGCTCTGCCCGATTGCGCCCGATTGTAGTCCAACGTGAATACAGCCTTCTCTAGCTCAAAATCTGGAAAAAAAAAAACTCCCACAAGCATAAAGTTACACTCTTTTTAACTCTCTAAGAAACAAAAAACGAAAACACACAAAAATAAGAAAAGACTAAACTAAAAAAAAAAACAATAAAATACGGGTTGCCTTCCGTAAAGCGCTAGTTTATCAAGGTGCCGCTCGACTGTACTCCTTCTCTCAATCGGAAGAATTCAATTCCTTGAGTAACTTATCAAACGCTCCTGCAAACATTTCATTAGGCACTAGATAGGGCTTAATTTCAAGCCCATTAATCCCTACAAAGAAAAGGTTAGGAGCACATAAAGAGAACTCAAGATAGAAGGAAAAATCAAAAGAGAGAGATGAAAATACACCACAACCTTCTAATTCCTCCGCTAAAAATTTAGAATTAATACAACAAACATGGAGGTATTCATTGTCTTTATCATCCAATAATGACTTGAAAATTTTACTCTTACAAATAACCTCATCATCAATAAAGGAATTTTCAACCACCGTTTCTACAACTAATGATTTTTCAATCACCGATTCATCAACCAATGATTTTTCAACCACAAATTCTATAACTGATGGTTCTTCATCCTCAATACCATTCGTATTATTATATTGTCCATAGACTTTTTCATCAAGAGCCTTCCAATAACTTTCATTAGCAACTAATCGTTTTCGAACATGATCATATGTACATGGAAAGACCCTAAAATCATCCAGAGCACGCACGAAAAACTCACTATAAGGGCATTCAGGATTTTCGTGACAAAGACGTTGACAACAACAGTAGTCAGGTGCTGCATAAAAATCATATAATTCTTGTAGTGGCGTAAGCATGGATATTTTCAACTCATAAAAAAAAAATAAAAAAATAATCTAGACTCTACTAATAATAAGAAATAAAACCGTTTTCCCGGCAACCGCGCCAAATTTTGACAGGCTAAAGTCGTATCACCTAATCAAAAGTATTACCTAAATCCTCTAACTAGAGTATATAGGGAAGTAGGGTCGAATCCACAGAGAAACTGGTCTTTCTATTCCTAATTAATTAAAGCAATCTAAATTATTAAGTAACCAATTATTAAAATCGAATGGGGACTAAACTACTAAGATTAAAGGTAGAGAAAAATCATTGAATAAAAGACCTAGGGCATAGGTTCACCAATAAATAAAATTCCAGGGTAAAACACAATAATCAATCATCAATGCATCAATTAATCAGATCATAAAGGGCTTTCGCTACGTATTACAATCACATAATTAATCTACCGGTATTAAATCACATCTCTCGAATCTCAACTTAACCATTTATAAATTAACCTGCCTATTGAAACTAAGCCTAAACATTAATTCTCATCTCGAATCAATATTGCTAAACTCATACATAACAGACCTGCGCAAGTCTAGTTGCATAGCATTAAATTAATCAATAGGAAATTAATCAAGCATTGACAATCAACAACAATAAATTACCCCTTGTTATTATTTATGGATCCCCATAAACCCTACAAAGATAACTACTCACACATAATGAAATCTAAACTAATCAAAGCAATTAAACAAGACATGATCAAAGAAAGAGATTAAATTACTAAAATTAAAGGAGAAGAAATCGTTACCAAAGTTAAAGGAAATAAAGGGATGGAATTAAACCAAGAGTTGTAGAGAGAGAAACAAAAGAGAAAGTAATTCTAAGAGTTTAACTAAGAGAGGAGAGAGAGAGAGAAAAGTTAAAGAGAGAAGGAGAGTAAGAAAGAGAAAACTAACTAAAAACTAATCTAAAAACTAATTAAAGAAAAGCTAATTAAAGAAAAGCTCAAGCTCTACGTACTACTACCCCTTATTTATATGAAAAGGAGTAGAAAAAGAAGTTTACATAAAGTCAAACATCTAAGCTTACTAAAACTACTAATCCTACAGTTGCGTGAAATTGGAGCTAAGACCATTAAAAGCCGTAAACCAACGTCAGCGAAGAAGCACAATAAAATTGCAAGCCCAAAAGCAATCAGCATGCCTAATGCTGAAGATGTCCGCCCGACCGGGCCAGGCCTCTCCCGATCGGGCCCGGTCAGCTGGAGCTACGAGCGGGCCTTGTGGCTTCTTTTTCTTAGGGCCCATTTCTTCTCTTGTTTGGTCCGTAATTTGTATGGGAAATTTTGGACCTTTTTTACTTAATCGAGCCCTTAATCACCGAACCAAATTCCTTTAACTCGGTCTTGGGCTTAAAACATTCGGTCATCAAATACGGTTCGACTCCAATGTCTTTGTAGTGTCTCAATAAGCTCGGGGAAAAATTATCCTAATTCTGCAAATTCCTACAAAATAATACCAACTCTACAAAAACACTAGAAAACGTATATTAGTAATAAAAATAGCTCCGCAGAGCTCAAATAAGCACAAATATGACCGTGGGACGGGGAATAAAAATATATATAAAATAGACTTATTAATTTTAAGCTGTACCCGCCCCATCCTCGCCCCGCCCCACTTTGTACTCGCCGTATCCCCACCTCGTACCGACATCTATATATTTGTAAAAACAAAATTATATACTTTTATACTATTTTATAAAATAATTACGTGAAATAAAATATTGATTATAATACTTTGTACTACACTGATATTATAAACAAAAATGTGTGCAATATTAAGAATTTTTTTTTTAATCCGTATTAATCATGTAGGATTGTGTATGTGAGAGCCGAAAATTAGGTGGGTCTTGGGTGGGGATTAGGCGGGTCTTTGGTGGGTATTAGGTGGGGATGGATATCCAGGTGGGGGGGGGGGGGGTGGGGCGGGGATAGGGATGAATATTGGATGGGGATGAAAATATTAGGTGGGGATGAGGATGGAAAGGTCAACATCCGCCCCGACCCGCCCTATCGACATCCCTACCCATGATTAGCTTTATTTGTAAGGGTGTATAGAAATAGGGCCAAAAAGGGGGATTTCAAACTAAATTACTCCCTAGTTCATACTTAACCTCATTTTTGAGCCATATTCGGTCGAGCCTAAAAAAATAATTAAAAATGTTAAAAGTGCTTTTCCATCGCAAATTTTTACCTGGTCCCAAGTCCAATCACTTTTGGTTGGTCCCTCATTTTGAAAATGAACATTTAATATAACAAAAGTGAACAATTTTTTTTTCTATAGGACATTTATTTTTACAAAATTAAATGTACATTTTCATACTATCAAATGTTCATTCTTAATGTATGTTTACACTTTTTTGTCATCGTCTTCCAGTTCCTCCAAATCCACCACCCTTTTCTCTCTCCAAACCTTCAAATTCATCTAAAATGGCGGCAGCACTACGAGCCACATCCTTCCCCATATCACGAGCAATCACCTCAATGTTCACAATTTTTTTTTTCATCGTCTTCCTCCAAATCCATCACCATTTTCTCTCTCCAAACCTTCAAAATCATCCTAAAATGGTGGCAGCACTACAAGCCACATCCTCCGCCATATCACGAGCAGTCACCTCCAAAACTCCGCCATTGATGGGTTGAACTCAGTGGTCGTCGCCATCGACGTGATGGGGTCATGTACTCATGTGGATCTGGCACCTAAAGACTTAATTCTTGGTGTCACTGAAGCTTTCTTGGCTAATCCTTCTCCTAACAAAGTTAATGTTTATTTTATACGAATAAACATTATATTGCATGAAAATGAACATTTAATTATTGAGAAATACAAAATTATTGTAAAATATGTTCAGTTAGAAAATGTTCATTTTTGTTATTGTAAATGTTCATTTTTGAACGAGGGACCACAAATATGTATATGGTCTCAAGACCGGCCTTCAACAACTACTTTGCCATTGCCTACCCAAAAAAATTATATTTGGGTTGACTTTGGGCCAAAAAGTTATGCCCATGGCCTGACCAAAATTGGGACAGGCCTAATTTGATCAGCTCTAATTTGTTTGTGCCCTTGTAGGCTTGTACTCTTACACTACGGAGTAGTATTTGTTTTCATGTTCATTCGAATATACTACCTCCGTTTTTTTAGTTGATACGTTTTGACTTTAGCACTATTCATACACTCCCCTTTGACCATATTTTGTGCGTTATGTGTAATGAAAAATATAGTCATGTGGGTTCTTGTTAGATTCCTCACAATATGTATTTTCAAAATATCTAACTTTTTATAATTTTTGTTTCTCGGTAATTAAAGATATTAATGGTTGAATTGGTGCATTGGCAAATGTGACTAAAAAAATGTGTCAACTAAAAAGAAACGGAGGAAGTATATATTGAGGTAAAGTGCTCTTTTAACAACATCTTTAACATATTGAATATGGTCATATGGAGATTGGAAACATGGAAGTACGGGATGTGAGTTGCATAACAGTCAACAAGTTGAAGGTAAACAACTTGGGAGATAAAATATATCTAGCGCATGTCGCAAGCCAACATGCGTGACATGAATGATGAATCAAGTTTCACAAAAGAGGACCAGAGCAACTAATAACTAATTTTGTAAAAAATAACCATTCCTTTATGCATGGATTTCATGCTATATATGAATATCTTAGAAGAATAGTAGGTATATTTTGTTGAACTTGTAAATTTACTCAGTGGCAATAATAACATAAATTTGAAGCAAACATAACCAATTAACCATAGTATATAATTTTTTAGGAATTGTACAAATAATGGTGTCATATGTTCTTGTGAGTTGTGACAGTAATACAAGTTGTTGTGTAGAGCAATTAACCACGCTCTTGGAAATCTTAGAATTTGTAACATACACCCGGGTGTACCGTACACCCAACTAATCTAAGGTTAGTTTTTGCTCTTCATTTGATGATTATGAAAAAGGAGAAAATACAAGTTCATAACAGATATTAACGAATGTTGTTTATATCAGGGCATGGAGGTTATTTCGGGTGGTTTAGTGAGGGGAAAAATGGACCAAATGAAGTATCAGAGCAATTTCCCGTTTTATGTACCTCGTTTCCAAACGAATACATGTTAACAAAAAACTCTAACATTGTTAACTCTAAATCATAACTTCGAGAACTCTCCATCGAATCACTGAGTTTCTCTCTCCTTAACACCTTCTATTAGAACTCGTTGACGACTCGGAGGAAAATTTGGAGGAAAATTTAATTGTATGGAGGTCATTATCAATTCCATTGGCGGATGGATGTAATGTAGCTGGGGAGCTGGAGATTAGACCCCATAGAAAGGTAATTTATTGCGTTTTGTAAATCGACCTAATTCATTTAAATCCAAGAATTGATTAACTTTTTTTGGAGCTGAAAGTTTCAAATTATTGTTTAATTTGATTTGCTGCTTAATTCATGTAAAATTGTGAAATTAGAATAGGTTTGTTTGAAATATTGTAGTATAATTATTTGGATTTTAGAGAATATTCTGATCTTAGCAAGTGTGAACAACCTTACTTTATAAGTGGGTATTACTAGCTTAGGATTACTATGGTTTGTTTGTTGATGCTTGTTTTGAAAGTGAGGCATTAAATGACCACCATTGATGATAGGAATGGTTGAATTTTTTTTATTTATAGAATAATGTTCTTTAGGTTGACTGTATGGATCGAAGGAGAGGTTTGAAGCGCAAGTGGAAGGTATGCTGGATTGATGAGATGATATAGGATTACGTATGTTACGATGTTTGAATTGAAAATTAAGTGATTTTGTAATTGATTTATTTTGTATATGACATGATGTGTTATCAGGAGTTTGGGTCGCCAATTAAGAATCTAACTCTAGATATGTTTGAGGTAGAAAGAGTAGATCTAAATCTCTGAATTGGTGTATGCGTTTAAACGTTTGTGGTTTATTGTTCTTCTTTTAGGATGACTTATTAACTGTTGGTGGACAAGTTAAAGGTAGAGGGGAGGTGTTGAAGCAACGAGAAATATATTGCAGTCGGGTGAGATTTGGTGTAATTATAATTGTTGTAGTAGAGTTAATTTGTATAAGTAAATGATATTAGTGTTTCATTGTCGACTTACTCTTTTGCAGCCACCAAACACTAGTTTTCGTATTGAGACATTTGGGAGAATATGCCAAACTTTTGATGCTCGAAAGATTCAATGGATTGGGGAGATGGGATTTGGAGGGTTATTACATTTCGTTGGGGACATGCATCTTCCACGTCAACTTTGTTATTGGTTAATGACTCGCGTTGATCCATTCAGTTGTACATTAAAAAGTGCGGATGGGAGGTTGTTCAATTTGTCCAAGAACCAAGTGCATTAGGTCTTAGGTATTCCCAATAGGGGATTTTGTGTTCCAATTTACAAGTCATTGTTAGAGGACAGAAAGGTGCAGATGAATGAGATACCTTAGTCGGTATGGTAAAGCATGGATTGGTAAATCAAATAAAACTAGTCAACAATATAAGTCTGTTGGAATCCCTGTGAATAGGAAATTAATGGTAAGGGTCGAGGGGGATTGGCAGGAACACGAAGCAGATGAGTTTAAGATGTTGTTTTTATTGCTATCGTTGGAGATGTTGTTATGCCCTACGCAGTCGTCTAGGTTGGCTTCAGATCTTGTCCCTTTATTGACATGTGCTAGTAGAGCAGCCGAGTATGACTGGTGCAGCCTTGTGTTGAATAAGCTTATGGAGATTATAGCTACTTTTTCTAGAAGATTCTACTCTCATGTATATGCTAGTGGTTGTGGTGGTTGCCTCATATTCGTATCGGTAAAGTATATTCGAAATTATAATTGCTAAAATTTGTGGACTGTAACCGTGATGTTATTTAATTTGCAATACCATTTTTGTAAGTCATGTATTTGGATCGGATTGATAGGCAACCTATTCCATGGGGTGTATTTCCCAGGTTGCTAGCCTGGAGCATGGGTGAGATTGGAAGGGCTGTGAAGGTAGATCGCATGTTGGAAGGTGGTGACTTCGGGGTAGTAGGGGTAAGATTCAAATGAGTAGGCATGCTGTTATGTTTGAGTTGATTTTGATGTGTGTATTTATGAATTATGTTTGATAATTTACTGTATTGCAGACTTTGGATGTGGTGTATGGTGAAACACATCCTCTAGTGGCTAGGGACACGGATGGGCTCGTGGAGAGAACCGAGGTATATGAATTGTAACTTAGATGTTTTGTTTTGTCTCGAACATATGTGGTAATAGTTTATGTGTTGTTGTCCAGGTGGTTGGAGTCGGTTGGGTTTGTAAAATGAGAAACCCTACACATAGGCGCATTTCTATGAGTAAGAACCTAAGACAGTACTGGCTACGGGATGATGTGGAACCAAATGCATGTTTTTTATGGAAATTTAAATCCAGTGGCCAGGTGATGATAAAAATTCACTATACCATTGTACTTGTGGATTAAGTAATGAGGTACTTGCGTTAAATCTACTATCTGGCAGTCATTTACAGAGTTTTTCCTCTTGGTTAACTACTTATCTTGAATTGTAGATGGGTGTACGATGAACTTATAATGCGGTATGTGATAAAAAGGCGGATGATGTAAAATCAATATGTACTTCATGATGTATCTGTAATGTGATTTGTTGAATACCCTTTAGGACTCTGAACTTCTCCGGTGGATGGTGTTTAATTCAGGTGCCTGGCAGCTTGCAAAATACACATTCATCTCGGTAAGTTATACTAACATTTGTAAGTTCCTAAGGAGGGTCAATTTGAACGTAACTGATTCATATGTTTTTGGTCAACCATTGTTTCTCAAGGTTATGGGACCTATTATTGGGACTGAAGTCATATCCCTTGTACTCGCGTTGATGACTATTTTTATTCGGGATGGATGTTGTAGTCTGTTTTTTGCTGTGTCCCAAGTAAGTTCAAGTTTGTTGTGACTGAGATTGACTTTGATACTTTCATGGATAGACTTCATAATGTTGGTGTTGTGTTTGCAGTTACATGGAAGCCATAAAACCCAAAGGTTGCTGACTGTATTAAAATGTTACTCCTCCGATTTTGTTTATCTGTTGAAATCCAATTCGTCTTTGGATTATATTCTTTCATTTTCACCCGAAAAAAGTGAATTTATTTTAATGGTGTCAAACGAAGCAAACGAAGCATGTCTTGTCCAGTAATTGTATTTTTCCTTATAGGTTTCATGTGTCTTGTGTGTTGCAGATAAATAGAGTTGATCAGTTGTTGGCGGAAATGAATAACCACCTCAGTCACAATAATTGTAGGACTGTTATCATGGTTTCGCACATCGGTTGTGTTTATTGTTGAGAGTGTTATTTACACAAAAAATGTATTAGGGTAACATTATCGGAGTTGTAACATTAATTCACGTCATTTGTGTATTATTTGTAACATTATTTGGATAAACAAGTATTGATGTACATGTTTCTTGCCTGATATGTCGGTTAACGAGCATATGTTGGAATTGTATTAGTTTTGGGATCGAATGGATCACTCTGTTGTTAAGTTTAATATGTGGCCCAATAAAAGCATAACCTCAATTATAGTTAATGAATATTAGGCTCCCCAATGATGCTGAAATAGATTTGGGGTGCCGAATTTGTAGTAAACAAATTAGAGGTTAGTATGGCTGGCCCATTAAAAGAATAGGGGCCTCCTTTGTATTCAATACCTATATCAGATGAGACTGCCCAATATCTAGTTAAACAAAGTAGAGTTTTAGATAAAATAAAATTATGATGCTATGAATTTGTTACAATACAAATTTCATTAACGATTACGCTACAATCAATTACGATGCTACGAATTTGATAAAATAAAAAAGACACTAAGGTGGTGGTGGTACAAGGCACCAACTGTACGAGTCATTACTAACATCCTTCAAGTTATAGTAAACATCTTTGGTGAACGTAACAAGAACGTAACCACCTACGATTGAGGATGGTGACACCCCACAAATTCGGTATGGCATCACGCTTTGGAGCAGTAACCTAGCCATGTGTATTGAAACCCTTATCTCAGTTAGGATTAATACGTCTGGCATTTGCAACTCTATTGCCTCTTTGATTGAAGGGAGAAATGTGTCTCGGGTCATATCACTACAATTCCATAACATGAATTTTGTGTTGGACTGACCGATTGCCTGGTTATTGGTGACAGTGCTTTTCAAAGTTGTAACTCTTCCATCTAATTTGTGGCTCGTGTTTGTGGTTGCTGTGAATACTAATCCAGTAGCGACACAAGGTGATAACACATTGAACATTTTTAAGTCATTTCTATAACTTTGTAGCTGCAACGAGTGTTCCCCCACTACTAAAGAGCATATCTCTTTCACAATTGGTATTTCTGAAGTGGGATCCACTACATCCTCGATTAAACTCGGTAATAAGTGTTCAAAGCCAGGACCTTTTTTTACCTCTATAGGTCGATATTACCCACTGCACGAACACTTTGAACACCTTCGGATGTATGGCCAGGTCTGATAGGTCCGGTAATTGTGCCTGCCTAGCACAATTCCCAGGTGTAATGCGCACCATATCTGCTGCAACTTCTTCTCCGGATGACACTAAGCCGGCTAATTTAGCAGAGTTCACCATTTTGAGTGTCACCATACCATCAGCTGTTAACTTTGGATCCATAATCATGGCAAGAACGCCCTTGCTAACTGGATATGGTGAGTAAGTGGCTGGGATATTGTTTTTAAGTAATTTGATTGTGTTTGTTTGGATAAAAGTGATGGAATGTGGCCATGGATTCTTTTTTTTGAAGGCCGTGTTATTTTTATTTTGTAATGGCAATGGTTGAATAAGGGTTACTGGTATCTGAAGAGTTTTCTTTACCATTATTTCGTGTTTAGGATGTTGTAAATTTAACTACAGTTCTTCGATTCATTTATAAGGGGAGTGTACACATGAGCGTTTGGCGGCAAAATGTTGGGAAAGTGTCCCGCCAATATATTTCCCAAATTCCCAATTGTTTGGACCCACCCACCATTTATTTTCTATTTTCCAGAAAGTGATTTTCCTTATGTAACCAAATTTAAAATTGATTTACCAAAAGAGCGATTTAACAAGGAAGGAATCGATTGTTTTTATCAAACGCTAAATATGTGAGTTAGTGTAAATCATTAAAGATATATTTTGATTTGTCATATGTCAAGCGTCCTAAATTGTGGTTTTAAGGGTTTTAATCAATCATACAGAGTACATAAGTTTTTTAAAACATCAGACAAAGATATTTTAATTATAAAATACGTAAAATAAAAAAAAAAACTTACAAATTTGAACATACGTAACATAAAATGTAAATAAAATAACATTGCTTCAAATACATGATCATTAAAACCAACTTAATTAAAAAAAAAAAAAACCCTCAACACCAACTGTTTAGGAAACTGACAAAGTCATAAGGAGAGTGTTGAACATATTTAATTAAGGGCCATAGTAGTACTAATACACTGAACTAATTTTTTATTGCATGAGTAATGTGCTTCAATTTTGTTCTTTTAATCTATATTGACTTGTCAAAAAAGTCATATAAAGAGCTTTCACCGTAGGAATTATGGTGCTAATTAGTATTCTTAATTCAATGACGTAATTATATTTGATTTTCTGGTTGATTAATGTAGTTCAAGTAATTTTTGTGTAATATTATTACTTAACTCAGGTAATTAGGGGACTTCAATCAACTATTTCAACTAATAATGGGCCAAGGTATGGGCCCCCAATGTGAAAAGGGCCACCCGTTTTAACTACTACCAATACAACTATTAACCTATTAATGTGAATGGACTATTCTCCTACAATTCATTTAACTAGTAACCCATCAATGGTAATAATGGGCTATAATATTACAACTCTTTTCACTAGTAATCCATGAATGTCACTTAAAAACAAGATATGATACACATGAAAAAATTATGTATCATATATTTTGATTATACTTAAAACACAACTAGTTCTAAATATTCAAGTATATACACGATCTTGTGTGATCTTCAGCAGAAGTAACAACCCAAAAAGCGCAAAACAACATTGGCCGAGTAAAAGAACGAGGACAAAGCAGCAGGAACAAAAACAACGTTAGGTAAAGGTTAAACTTAAGAATGGGGGATCCATACCTTCCAATTCCACAAGTGCTTTTTCACCAACTTCAACCTCCTCACCCACAATCTTTTTTAACTCCTTTCTTAATAGTGCAACATAAATAGTTTTGCTTTTTGTCAAACTTTATCCGCATTGTAACTCCACTTCTGATTGACATACAATTCCACTAGAGCCTTATCTTAAAGTCCTTGGAAGTTTGCTCGTGCAAAGGATACTGGAATGTTTTGTATCATATAAATATAGAATAATAAATACCATAATGTAAATGGATTTGGCACAAATAACATATACAAAATTGGATAAATCAAACAAATCAGCTATCATGAACTTATTATTCCGGGTTTCTCAATGTATCTTTTACTAAAAGTGAAAGTGAAGGATAGATTTCGAAACAAAACCTCCACGGGAACGTACTCTGTGAAGGCCACATCACTAATTGATTAGTCGTTCTCTATTAGTATATAGGGGTCAGTAACTGTTATTTCCTCCTCATGACGCCAAGTCCTAAACCGATATAACATTTCATCCCTCTCCTATAATACAAATTGAATACGGTCTCCAATGTGCAAACCATTTGAGGTTGCAAACTCCCTTCAACCTTCACTCAGAACAGTTTCAACCTCCCCACCACCCTTATTAATTTGCCTCATTTGCACCTGGTATATCGTGTTCTCAGTTCCCCGGTGAAGGTGTAACACACCCTCCGCATCCTTCTCCTTAGTCCATACTTCTTTGACCTCCTTTGCCATACACATTGGAAGAGGCTAACAACAACACACAACAATTATTAGTATCTCAATTTTTGTTTTGACATAATTTACATGAACATGTTGCATTCTACTCCACTTACTAGAAATCATAACCGACGATGAGTATCAATTGTGAATTTAAATAGCCAAGCTGACATTTTATTCACTATATCTCAAATCATTCAAATCCATTAATTTGCAGCCATAAATTGAATAATCATTACAATGCAAATGCATATCTAGCTCAAATACAAAAGCGAACATTCGGTTCAACCAAGATAATAGAAAACACACAGCATTACTATAACAAACAAGTGGGACTGGATGATAAAAACCGACTAACTCCCTAACCAAACAAGATACAGGGTTATTTTCAGAAATAATGGTTCGGATGTTTATAAGACACAATTTTGTTAGCCTAAACACATGATACATGATACAATACCTGAAACAATACCCAATTGACTTAACAGTACCACAGAGTAATTACAATAACCCAAATTGCCATACACTACTACAAAATGAGTGTTTTTTCGACGCTTATGCCTCGGCACTAGGAAAGGGGCGTCAACAGGTAAATTTAGTATCCACGTTTTTTCGACGTTTTTAGGTGACGAAAGAAATTTTCGTCGCTAGAAAGCGTCAATAAGACAAGCACATGTCACGCACATGAATGGTTTATACCTTGCAAGTCGCAACTCAACAACTTTTAATTTTAAGGTGAAAATAACCCCCCCCCCCGAATTAAAAAAAAAAAAAAGACTACTCAATTCTCAACTTCTCAACCCTAACTATTCCTCCCTCTGTGAGATTCATGGTTTGTAAATCTAGACCTTAACTCTCCTTGTAATTCACCTAAATTATGCTTGGTGAAATTTCACTATTCACTTTGAATTGTAATCTATTTTGTCACTCTTTATGCCACCGTTAATTCTAAGGTAAATCTTTCATTTTAGAATTCGAATTTCGCTTTTGATTGAAGTCTATTATATTGTTATTAGCAAATTTTTTTCAACATTATCACAAAATTATGATCATATTTTGTTTGATTTATGAATAACTAAGATTATAGGGTTTTATTATAGTTATAAATATGGTTTATGCTTCATTCTGTGATTTACTTTTGAATCTGGGTAAATATTCGATTATAAGAAATGACATAGTCAGATTTCATTTGTGAATTTAAAAGAGGTGTATATATTCAATCGATTAAATTAAAGTTTAGAAGTAAATTTGTAAAGAGAAGTTGAGATTTTGAGAAACAGTAAGAAATTGAAGCAAAAAGAACCAAACCGAAATGGCAGCTTCTTGTTCCCTTTGACTGTATTTAATTGGTTGATATTTGTTTATTTTTAGTTAGTTTTAATCAAATTCAATTCATCTTTGGTTGTTTCTCTTAGCTAGCAAATGTTACTTGTAATTTTTTCAGTTCTAATATGAATTTTCAATTTAATACTTAATTCCTCCTCTAGATCTAGTCGGTGTTTTTTTTAGGGCATATTTATTTGGGTTTTCCCTTGTCATTTGATATGTGACTCTGGGAGTTTGCATTGGATTTCTGAAAAGTGAAGCCATAATTTGATGTTGTTGGTGTAATGTTGGAGGTTTTGTCAAATCCCACTTGCTTAGAGAACTGGTACATCTCTTTGCATACTCTTTTTGTGGAGAACTGAGTTGAAGACTACTTATTATCAACTATGAAATAAGAAGATTACTCCATGCTCAATCAGTAATTTAGTGGCTTTAATTTTTATTTTGTTCACGAGTTGATATTTATTTAGATAGTAATTGAAAATTCCTTTGTAAGTACCAAAACATGAAATAATGGGTCTTACTAGCTTTTTGCAATATGACATACCTTTGTGTAATCAAAGATATCTTCATGTTTGTAAGAGAAAATTAGGGAGAGTTCTTTTTTTTTTTCAACTGAACTCTCAATTGGGTCTTATTTGAGGAATTAATTTTGCAAACTAATTCCATTTTTCGGGGTGTATTGGGGATTTCGATTAATTAAGAGGGTTTGAAGAAGTTTTTTTCTCCACTTACTGCTTTTGTGCTAATTTGGTGCCTACTTGATCTCCCTGCTGCTCTTGTCTTGCTGACATGGCAGCCTCATGATATGGTAGGTGACTTGGCAACAGGTTGGGTGTTACAAGCACGTATATGTTGTTGCTTTTGTTATTAATTGCTGTTCTGTTTTTCTTCTTATTTGATGTTGCTTCTATTATTGTTTTGATGTTGCTGTTGCATGCGTTGAGGCGTTGTTGCAAACTTGCTACTCCCTTCTTTTGCGGACTGAGCTTGTGGCCTGCTGCCCCAGCTTTAATTATGGCAGTGATTGTGTCCTATCTAGTGAGTGTGTGTTCGTGGTTGTGATTGTGTCCTATCCTGTGTGTGTTCATGGTTATGATTGTGTCCTATCTTTTGTGTGTATGTGTGTGTGTGTGTGTGTGTGTTTGTGGTCGTGACAGACTTGAATCAATAAAAGAAACACAATTTATGTATTAATAACTTACCTATAAGACTCTAGGACTCGAGTTTAATGAATTTAAGCTTACATTATTTTCCAAGGACGTCAGCAATTGATATTTATTACAGGAAACAAAATTCACGAGCTTGTCTGGGGATACATCTATTTATTTAAAAACTTTTTCATACTTATTTATAGGTAAAAGAGCCATTTTATGTGCTAGGTTTTTGTATAAATCTTTAAACCTTTTTTTTTGGTAAACTTGTCCCTTCATTAGAAATTTGATGCAAGGTGATATAAACTACTTCCTCCATTTCTTTTTAGTTGACACGTTTCTTTAATCACATTTGCCAATACACAAATTTAATCGCTAATATCTTTAATTACCGATAAGCAAAAAATATAAAAAGTTGATATTTTGAAAATATACATTGTGACGAATCTAACAAGATCCTACTTGACTATATTTTTCTTCACATAAAAATCACAAAACATGGTCAAAGGGAGGTGAGTAAACATTGCCAATTTCTAAAGTCAAAACATGTCACCTAATAAAAAACAGAGGTAGTATAATAAAAAATAGAACAAGGATAGTGACTTCACACTACTATAATTGTAATTAGGATTAGTTATATATAGTTGCTACTATAAAAAAAAAAGGTAAGGTATGATTTTGAGTTTTCCATGTGTAACTATTTTAGTTAGACTTTGTTATAATTTGTATTTGGTCGGCTGTATTTAATTAATCTTACTTTCGATTCTATATCCTCCCTTTCTTAGTTGTTTTTTCAAGATTTTATTGTTGGTGAGCTGCTAGTACTGACCTTCATCCATTTTTTATTTTGGTGGGCTATTGGCTTGAGTTAGGATATTGCAATCTAAAACAATATTATATTACTAATGTGGTGACCTGCATATCAAAGCAGATACTCCAAGGTTAAAGAAGAAGATGTTGTTAGCCACATTCTATCGTTGGTTGTTTGGTTTAACATGCAATTTGGCAAATGATGTCTTGTCTTTTGAGTATGTACGGATATCCTTGATACTTTTGGTATGTTCTTTACTCCATAATTAGTTATGAAAGTTGGTTGTGATTTTGGTTTGCATAAATTATTAGGTGGAAAGTATTTTTCAGAGATTGTATTCTCTGTATAGCTAGTAATTTTTATCTACTATTGTATTTAGATTCGTTTGTTGATACATTGACTGATGCATATGCTGAAAAGTGTTTGCATGATAAAAAAGATTATATAATGAGAAATGGTAGAAAAGGGATGACAACTAACACTGCAATATTTCAAGGATGGAAGAAAGATATATTAGCTATTTAAAGATTTCAATCAGTGATTCGGAATTTGTTCTACTACAACTAGTCACGAATGAAGTATAAGTTGGAATTATATTTATTGTAATAGAAAACTCATTACTATGAGATATTGTACATATGCTATAATATATTTATATGAAATAAAAAAAATTTGGCATAATTTTGATGTACATGTATTTTTTTTTTTTTTTTTGGTAATATTAGTATGCTAGAAATAATTGTCGATGAATGAAATATTGTATCTTATTTTGGTATTCTAGATACTTTTTTTAAAAGAATATGGACAAGAAAAGCGTCCCCAAATTAGAAAATATGGACATGAAAATGTGTCGCAAAAATGTTAGACATCAAATGTATGAAAATCTAGACATAAAAAAGCGTCGGCAATTTTAAGATTCTTGACCACAAAAAACGTCGCCAAATTAAAAAGTGCGTCAACTGTTGCAAATTGTGACGCTTCGTATAAAAAATTGGACAAAATAAAACGTCAAGATTCGCGACGCTTTTTGATGTCCAGCAAAATTCTCGACTCACTTTTTCTCGATGCTTTTAAAAGCGTTGAGAAATATTTTTGCAACGCTTTTCTATGTCGAAAAAAAGGCTTAAAAGCGTCTAAAAAACACGCCTTTTGTAATAGTGATATACCATAGTTAAAAGTGAAAGTATCGGACTTTCCAATTAAATCTACAATTAAACTCTCTTTATCATTAACATATCCTAGTATTTCCAATAAGATTGTAAGTAATGCAGTTTACACCAAGCAATTTTCGCAAAGTGAAGGTAAACAAATTAATATTCATAAATTTTGATATGAAACTCTAATTTCATTACTCCAAAATCTTCTAATTCTCGCGGCTATTATTCATCAACAATGTCCTACAATTACACTACAAGGGTTTTACATCTTCAAAAAAGAACTACTTACACACCATAATTACTGAGATTAATTTGTCACGAACCCACAACTAATTAAAAAAAGAATTTCAAATTACAACTCAATTGCACGTATATACAGGAAAAGGAAGCACAATACTGAAATTCACACAATTATCCTATTCTTAAAGGGAACATAAAATGAACAATTTAACAAAACTAGTGAAATTGCTACAAATTCAAGGTAATATCATCTACAAACGAAAAAACACAATACAACAATCTAACAACCACAACTACCCATTCATGAATGGCACAAAAGGATGATCAAATTAGCCCGAACAGATCAAATCTTAGTGACTGAAAAGGGGAATTACTAACCTTAGACTTCTGAGTAATGTTCTTCCGCTGGGTTGCCTTTGAATGTGGAGAGAGGAAACGGGGGAGTATTTATTTGGGAGAATTGTAATTTGGAGAGGGTAAAAAGTGGAGTTAATTCAGTGTGTTAAAGTGTAGGCTATGTACCTGCAATGAGTTGATAGTATTTTTAAGCCCTTAGATTGGATTGATGATGGGCGGTGATTGAGTTCCACAACTGAGGTAATAGATGATTAATTGATAAAATGTTGTCCTAAAGGAAATAAATGAAAACTTAATGTAGAATTATTAAAAAACACTACCATTTTTAAATTTTGAAGTAAAACCTTATATTTTAGAAATTTGAATGTAGCATGAGATGATTGGTAGAACTTTGGAGTAATCAACATCACAAATTATATTATTTTGGTTTTATTTTTAATATACAACGGATGTATATTAAAAATGATCTAAAATAAACTTTAGGTATGAGTTGTGATTTATGAAAGAAATAATCTTATTAAACATAAGAGTGTAAAAAAGTATTAGGTTTCCCTGATGCATTTAATTTGAAAGATAATTCTCCAAATTGTGATAGTGATTAGCAATCTAAGGAGTGGTTTTAATCGGTTAAGGGTTTCTTCAGGGTTACTCGGTTAAGGGGTAACTCCATTTAGTTAGTAATGAGTTATTTAAGGAGTTTAGTGAGGGGTTACTCGAGTGATTCGGTCCGGGGTTACTTATGGAGTGCAATCAGAGATTAATCGAATTATTCGTTCAGGGTTTACTTAAGGAGTTTGGTTAGGGGTTACTCGTCGAATTATTCAGTCAAGGGTTACTTAACAAGTTCGATTAGGGGTTACTCGAATTATTTGGTCAGGGGTTACTTAAGTAGTTCGGTTAGGGGTTACTTATGGACTTCGGTCCGATCAGGTGTTACTTAATCAGGGGTTACTCGGTCAGGGGTTATTCGATCGGGGGTTACTTGAAAGTACAGTAAAGGGGTTACTTAAGGAGTTTAGTCAGGGGTTACTAAAGAACTGAAATGAACTGAACTGAACTGAACTAAAGTTATTACAGCTAAACTAAACAGAACAGAATTGAACTGAACTGAGTATAAGCTCAATATAACAAGGCCTTAGTCCGGCAACTCGAGTAATCCCTTGTCAAGATACTAGAGTACACCCGGCAACTGTAGTAACCTTAGCAAGTCGAATAACCCCCGACGACTCGAGTAACCCCTTATGTACGGTAAAGTAGGGCGCATGTGATTTGAATAACTATGTTAGATTACTTAAATAAAAATGTGATTGAATATATATATATATATATATAAATAAGATTTAAATATCTATAACATCCTTCAAGTTATAGTAAACATCTTTGGTGAACGTAACAAGAACGTAACCACCTACGGTTGAGGATAGTGACACCCCGCAAACTCGGTATGGCATCACGCTTTGGAGCAGTAACCTAGCCATGTGTATTGAAACCCTTGACTCAGTTAGGATTAATACGTCTGTCATTTGCAACTCTATTGCCTCTTTGATTGAAGGGATAAATGTTTCTCAAGTCATATCTCTACAGTTCTATAACATGAATTTTGTGTTGGACTGACCGATTACCAGGTTGTCGATGACGGTGATTTTCAAAGTTGTAACTCTTCCATCTAATTTGTGGCTCGTGTTTGTGGCTGATGTGAATACTAATCCAGTAGCGACACAAGGTGATAGCACATTGAACATTTTGAAGTCATTTCTATAACTTTGTAGCTGCAACGAGTGTTCCCCCACTACTAAAGAGCACATCTCTTTCACAATTGGTATTTCTGAAGTGGGATCCACTACATCCTTGATTAAACTCGGTAATAAGTGTTCAGAGCTAGGACTTTTTTTACCTCCATAGGTCGACATTACCCACTGCACGAACACTTTGAACACCTTCGGATGTAAGGCCAGGTCTAATAGGTCCGGTAATTGTTCCGGCCTAGCACAATTCCCAGGTGTAATGCGCACCATATCTGCTTCAACTTCTTCTTCGGATGACACCAATCCGGCTAATTTAGTAGAGTTCACCATTTTGAGTGTCACCATACCATCGACCGTTAATTTTGGATCCGTAATCATGGCAAGAACACCCTTGCTAGCTGGATATGGTGAGTAAGTGGCTGGGATATTGTTTTTAAGTAATTTGATTGTGTTTATTTGGATAAAAGTGATGGAATGTGGCCATGGATTCTTTTTTTGAAGGCCGTGTTACTTTTATTTTGTAATGAAAATGGCTAAATAAGGGTTACTGGTATCTGAAGAGTTTTCTTAATATTATTTCGTGTTCAGGATGTTGTAAATTTAACTATAGTTCTTTGATTCATTTATAAGGGGAGTGTACACATGAGCGTTTGGCGGCAAATGTTAGGAAAGTGTCCTGCCAATATATTTCCCAAATTTCCAATTGTTTGGACCCACCCACCATTTATTTTTTATTTTCCAAAAAGCAATTTTCCTTATGTACCTAAATTGGAAATTAATTTACCTAAAAAGCGATTTAACAAGGAAGGTATCGGTTGTTTTTATCAAATGCCAAATATGTGAGTTAGCGGAAATCATTAAAGATATATTTCGATTTGTCGTATGTCAAGCGTCCTAAATTGTGGTTTTAAGGGTTTTAATCAATCATACAGAATACATAAGTGTTTCAAAACATCAAACAAAGATATTTTAATTATAAAATACGTAAAATAAAAAAAACTTACAAATTTGAACATACGCAACATAAAATGTAAATAAAATACGGCTATTTAACCAAATGCCACTGAGTACTTTAAAAATTCACCAAATGCCATCGGGTTTTTCAAAATTCACCAAATACACTGACAAACATTATATTGTCATGGCGTGCCATTAATGAGGTATGGCCGTTAACTTTCCATTACTATAATTCTTAATTCACCAAATGCCACTGACTACTTTTGAATTTTCATGAAATGCCATTATTTTATATAAATTATTACACAATATACCTATGACCTAATGAGTTATAACGACCAGTTAGTTTCACCTTTTTTGAATTTATTTGGGGTAAACTAGCCGTTACACCCAATTTATTGTATAAATTTAAATGTACAGCCAAATTGTTATGCCATTCTAGTTTTTGAACAGTAGAAGTCAATAGTGTTGAATAATTTAGAGTATTTGAGACAAATTCATGGTGTTTAATTATTTGCTCAGGAAATGGTGTTGCAATTAATAAAACAATTAGTAAGAGCAAATCAAGGAGTATTAAACTCCATTAACACAGCCCGATCGAACGCGAGAGTGAGGGTAAAACTCACTGAATTGCCGCCAGATCTGGCAATCACCACTCGATCGGGCGCGTATGCGAGGTTGAGAAAATCTGCTCCACCGCTCGATCGGGCAGCAACCACTCAATCGGGCCCGAGAGCTGATATTTTCGCAGAGGTTCTCTAGCCCGATCAGGCCCGGGTGATTTCTAGTAGACCTGATCAATGGGCGAGCCGGGCCGATGCATAAAAAAGCTGCTCATTTCTCGGGTCGGGTCGGGCCAAGCTTCGAGCTAAATTTTCATGCCCAAACCTGCCCGAAATGGCCGAGCCGTGCGGGCTTTTCGTGCCGGGCCAAAAAAATGAACTAAAATAGCATTAAAAAAAAAAAGCATTCCCAAGCCCGACTAAAAAAATATAAAATTTGGGCCGGCCGGGCCCGACCCAATTTCGGGCTATTAAATGCTGCCCAAAACCCGCCCAGAATCGAGCCGGGCTAGTTTTGAACAACTCTAATTTCTGGGTTCAACGTTGCTTGATTTTAATGGTTAAGTTGATGGGTTTTGCACTATAACGGGCAATACTCATGATTATGCAAATAGAGGGCTACTTACTATGTGTGTTTTAAGTATCAAATTTATACAACAAATAGGGTATAACGGCTAGTTTACCCTTAAAAAAAAAAGGTGAAACTAACTAGCCGTTATAACTCATTAGGTCTGAGGTATATTGTGTAATAATTTATATAAGTAATGGAATTTCATGAAAATCAAAAGTAGTCGGTGGCATTTGGTGAATTAAGAATTGCAGTAACGGATAGCTAACGACCAGAGCTCATTAATGGCACGCCATGACAATATACTATTTGTCAGTGGCATTTGGTGAATTTTGAAAAACCCGATGGCATTTGGTGAATTTTTAAAGTACTTAGTGGCATTTGGTGAAATAGCCGAATAAAATAACATTGCTTCAAATACATGATCATTAAAACCAACTTAATTAAAAAAAAAAACCCTCAACGCCTCAATTGGTTCTCATTTTCCTTGAGATATTTTTCCAAAGCTCGATGTTCTGCCTTTTGCTTAACACAACGCTTGGCAAAACCATTGGCAACACCATGAGCATGCTCTAAGAGAGGCCTAAAACTATAGTGTTTATTTTTTTCCCCATACAATAAGGACACATGTAACCCGCCGCTGAAAACTTCAACTTGGGCTTCCCTTCTAGCAACGCTCTATACGGTTTTTCGGAACATTCCTCTATCTCAGATTCACTATAATATGTTTCTTCACTTGAACTCCCCATATTATTTTTTATTTTTATTTTTTTCAAACTCTTTAAGCTTTATTTGGTGTGAATAATCTTTGATTTAAACATGGCTATGTATAGGAAGATTAGGGTAGGAATATTAGGGTGATGTGAATACGGGATAATAAAAAGTCATATGACAATTTAATACATGACCCTAAAACTCACTACAATCTGCTTTGGATAGCACAAATTGTTTAGGAAACTGTCAAAGTCATAAGGAGAGTGTTGAACATATTTAATTAAGGGCCCTAGTAGTTCTAATACACTGAACTAATTTTTTATTACGTGATTAATGTGCTTCAATTTTGTTCTTTTAATTTGTATTGACTTGTGAAATTAGTGAAATTGCTACAAATTCAAGGTTATATCATCTACAAACGGAAAAACACAGTACAACAATCTAACAAACACAACTACCCATTCATGAATGGCACAAAAGGATGATCAAATTAGCCCTAACAGATCAAATCTTAGTGACTGAAAAGGGGAATTACTAACCTTAGACTTCTGAGTAACGTTCTTCAGCTGGGTTGCCTTTGAATGTGGAGAGAGGAAACGGGGGAATATTTATTTGGGAGAATTGTAATTTGGAGAGGGAAATAAAGTGGAGTTAATTCAGTGTGTTAAAGTGTAGGCTATGTACCTGCAATGAGTTGATAGTATTTTTAAGTCGTTAGATTGGATTAATGATGGACGGTGATTGAGTTCCACAATTGAGGTAATAGATGATTAATTGATAAAATGTTGTCCTAAAGGAAATAAATGAAAACTTAATGTAGAATTATTAAAAAAACACTCCCATTTTTAAATTTTGAAGTGAAACCTTATATTTCAGAAATTTGAAGGTAGCATGAGATGATTGGTAGAACTTTAGAGTAATCAACATTACAAATTATATTATTTTGGTTTTATTTTTAATATACAACGGATGTTTATTAAAAATGATCTAAAATAAACTATAGGTATGAGTTGTGATTTATGAAAGAAATAATCTTATTAAACATAAGAGTGTAAAAAAGTATTAGGTTTCCCTGATGCATTTAATTTGAATGATAATTCTCCAAATTGTGATAGTGATTGGCAATCTAAGGAGTAGTTTTAATCGGTTAAGGGTTTCTTCAGGGTTACTCGGTTAAGGGGTAACTCCATTTAGTTAGTAATGAGTTATTTAAGGAGTTCAATGAGGGGATACTCGAGTGATTCAATCCGAGTTTACTTATGGAGTTCAATCAGGGATTAATCGAATTATTCAGTCATGGGTTACTTAAGGAGTTTGGTTAGGGGTTACTCGTCGAATTATTCAGTCAGGGATTATTTAAGGAGTTCGTTTAGGTGTTACTCGAATTATTTGGTCAAGGGTTACTTTAGTTGTTCGGTTAGGGGTTACTTATGGACTTCGGTTTGATCTAGGGTTACTCGATCAGGGATTACTCGATCAGGGGTTACTTTGTCAGGGGTTTATTTGTCAGGGGTTACTCGGTTAGGGGTTATTCGATCGGGGGTTACTTGACGGTACATTAAAGGGGTTACTTAAGGAGTTTAGTCAGGTTTTACTTATGAACCGAAATGAACTGAACTGAACTAAATTAATTACAGCTAAACTGAACAGAACTGAATTGAACTGAACTGAGTATAAGCTTAACATAACAAGGCCTTAGTCCGGCAACTAGAGTAACCCCTTATCAAGATACCGGAGTACAACCGGCAACTGTAGTAACCTTGGCAAGTCGAATAACCCTCGACGACTCGAGTAACCCCTTATGTACAGTAAAGTAGGCCGCATGTGATTTGAATATCTATATAAAAAATGTGATTTGAATATCTATGTAAGATTAGTTAAATAATAAATATGTGTCTTACGAAGTCCAAATGTGTTCCGTACATGTTATTACACTTATATGCAAATTTGGCAAACATATCATATATTTTTAATACTCCATTTTTTATTTTTAGATTTATTTGTAATATGCAAAATATGACAAACATATTTATAAAGGTGGGAGAATATCTTATTTTGAGATACATTTTAGAGAATATCTTATTTTAGGATATAATTTGATTTTGTTAGGTTGTTGCCTTACGGTTTTTACATATTATAGAAATAATATTATTAAAGATAGATTTAGTTTTAATTACATATATTAACCTTCGTACAAGAAACACAAAGTTTTGTTTTTTGTTTAGGAAAGCATCATATATTTTTAATACTCCGTTTTACTTTTTGTTTTTTTTTTTAATTATGTTGTTATCCTCAAAACAACGACAACTATATTTTAACTAAAATCATACTTCCGTAACGAGCTCTTTCAATTATTTTCGAGAACCTTCTCAGTATCCTCCTAATATCAAATTTTTTGGTTTTAATATATTCTTCGGGTTGTCTGTTTTCCAATTTTTATACTGTTATTTTCTCATCAAATTTATGTTGTAATTTATTGTTCCTATTATTAGTTTTCGCAACTGATCCTTTTCCCTATTTCTTATAAACTGATATTAAACTACTCTTTGTACTATTTCATGACATAACAACTATTTTGTTTTGAACTTTTTCTATGTCACATAACATTTTATAATAATATTGAAAAAACCAAGACCATGTCTTTATAGTTATACATTACATAAATATGTTGTTACATTAAATGTCCGTCCAACAACAACACATAAATATTACTTAATAAGCTAGTACAATATTTAAAACATGGAGTTACATCAATATTAACTATTAATATTTGCATTAGAAAATACTAATTCCGACCACCACTGGACAGATAGATCGGTTAGGCTCATTGATTAAGAACACCACCTCACACAAGCTTTCACCCCCTCGAACTGAAGTACGGTGGCCTGTTCTTAGAGGACAACCTAGGCTGCCAATTCAAAGTTAAATTTGTCATTAAAATTTAATTTTTTTTAATGGACAGTAATTAAATAAACAATATGTCACACATATCTGTTTACCACAATTTCAACCCCTACATAGTGACCAACAAGAGTCGATGATCTCTGGTAGAAGTAAGGAGAAGCCCTATTACTGTAAAATATTGCAACACCACCCACTCCTTCAGTTGTTGTTGCCACAATTGAATAGTCTTCAACCAAAGCTCTCCTCACAACGGACAGATAATTAGATTTGGCTCTTGTATTAGTAACAATTACTACGGCGGAAGAAAACCTGACATTTAGTATGTTAAATCTTCGAGCAAACGACAGGTTGTGAATGTCTCCTGCATTCCAACAGATGATCCTCTGATCGCCCTAAAAAACACCCCAATCGGTTTCCATACCAACTCAGAAACCGCGTATTGCAATTCTGTAATGTCCATCACCTAATCAGTTTAAAAATGACACAACATCACACTTGACCATCGCAGTCGGATTGTGAAGCTTGAAGACTCGGACATCTTCTGCTTCCGTATCAAACATGACTGTGTTTTCATTCAGGGGTAGTAACAATGGAGTTACTGTATACATATTAAGCATCTTTTTTTCAGAAAATAATATTTTTAAAGTCGAAGAATTAAGGCTGGTGGCTTTTTTATCCAATGGTCTTTGCTTAGTAAGGAGTACAACTATTATGAGTCTCTATCATTAAGGGGCTGCATATGAGTCGTGTTTGATTCCCTTGTTTTTGTCTTTTACTACTTAACAGGTGAAATGTGTTGTTATACAACAATTTACATTTAATTTACTCATTTTTTAAGAAAAATTCCCCATTTACGTTTAATGAAGGATGTTTGTTCTGCGGTGATCTTTACATTGACCATATTGATAATGACTATACTTAAATTATTGTGTGCATTTGGTTTATTTATAATTTTGTTTTTAATTATAAATTATTTTTTAAAAACTAGTACAGTACCCATGTGTCTACATTTTGTATTTGTGTCATTCAATTTTAAATTAAATACGTTTAATTGTTAATAATGGACTCATTTATCCCTATTCTCTAAGTGAATGGTTTCTCTATGTGAAGGCTGACGACGTCCATAAGTAACCCTAAAATTCGAATAAACGTAATATCTACAATGCAATTAATTTTTATCATTTACATGTAATATATAGTATACAGACATCCTAAATATAAAATTGGTAGTAAAAGGCCACGTAAAGTTTGAATGTTGACCCTTAGTCGTTAACCCTCTGTTATATTTTATTTGTGACGAAATTTTAGTATTATTAATATTGAATAAATATATGACCGTTGCTACGAACCTATAAAAGGGGAAAAATGAAAGAGAAGTACATGAAGTCACTCCTCATCAGCCGTGGATCGAATAAAACTAAATATGAAAGTTAGGTGTGTACATTAGCCTACCGAGCCGAGTACCACTAGATTAAATTGTTCATGTTCAAGCTTACTAAATTTAGGCGAGTAATGATGATCCCGATTCTTCAAACGATATCTAAAAATCTTAGTTCCTGTGCTGCTCAATTATTAAACGAGTTTATAAACAAGCGTCTGGTGAATGAGTTTAAAATAATTAAGCTTTTGTAATATGCGAGCCTTTAACTTTTGCAATTGAAAATCTCAATATATAGAAACGTCAATAAATCCAAATTCTATTTCCACAACAATAAAATATATCCGTAGTAGCAATTGATCAGTTCGGTTCATTTACACCGATAATAATAACAAGTTTGTTTTCGACTCTGAAGTAAAATCATATGTTCAATATTCCAATTTTACATTTCATTTTTAGATTGTGTAGCTACATAAATATGTCCCTAGTTACAGAAGTAAATTATGACACTTAAGGGAAACAAAAAATTACTTAAAAAAGACAGGATTTGAAATTAAAAAAAAATAACATAAGGTTTTGACCCACATTTAAAAATTAATATATAATAGCCTAATCACATAAAAGTATACTGTGGGTCAATATGATTAATGGTCATATTAGATATTTAGTTAAATTTCAGAATTAAAAAACCACAAAAGTAAACAATATTCTAATTTAATAAAAGATTTGATAACAATAGACTTTTGATTAAATTTAACATTCCATTCATAAACCACACAAATCAACCATAGTCTAAAATGCTCCATTTTAGTTATAATACATACTTCATTAAGTAAACTAAGTTCATTACAATGACACATATATTAACCGTAGTTTTAAACAAACAAACAGTAAACTAAGAACAAACAAGCAACACACTAATAATAAACTAAGTATCTTATGCCGATATTAACATCTGACGTGGCCCATCAAGCCATCAACCACCCAAATTGCAAATAGCAGTGCTCAATTGAACTCCTTTCATATATCACTCATGGTGCGTGGCCCTACAACAAAACGAATCATATGGTTAGAAACTATGTCACTAATGATCTTGCCTAAATTATACTCAATTACCATTAGGTTCACATCAAGGAGACACTGGGACGCAGCTGCCTAAAACTTCGGACGTGCATTGACAGACTTAGGTCGCCACAGAATTGCAGCACCTCTAGCGTAATACCTGAGGACTGAGTGGGCAAACAGGTAATTACCGGGGAGCAAACGTACTGTTTCAGTGAGATTACTCACGGTGTTATGAATTTCAAACAGAACAACGATGAGAGGCATGTACATTTCGTACATTGTGTTGAAATTAGGAATGAAAGAAAGGTGAGCTATAACCCTAGCATTCAAACATACAAGTGCACTATTTGGGGGGAGAGCTGGGATCTGTGGAGCAAGGGATGTGCTGTAGGTTTGGATCACAGCTGATTGATATTTAGGTTGGTCATTTGCGAACTGAGAGAACACCATCACATGCAACCCATACGGGAAAGTCATGGGCAGCATAACAGCTTGCACATCATCGGTAAATGACCCTATTCGAATCCTTAGATCACTATCATGTGAGAAGAATGGTGGGGGAGTAAGGTTAAGAATTAGATAAGGATCAAGCAAATTAAGAAGGTAAGAGGGGAACAACTTGTCGGCCACCTCATTGGTGGCGGTGGCTAAGTAATGGTCCACTAGATTCTCAAATTCTTGGGCAAGGGAAATGCAGTCGTGTATACTTAGAAGATGATCGGGATGGCATGGACCACGTCCATCAGCTGGAACCATCCGGAGGCTAGTACCTTCTTCAAACCTCTCATCTGGGTTGAGGAAAATCTTCCAGAGAAACTCCCTTGACGCTGGGTATGTTCGAGTATTGGTTCACCAGAAATAGTCGAACACATTTGGGTTCAATTTAGGCCTGATATTTGGGGTGGTTTGAAAAACTGAATTAAGGGGCTGCCACCAACCGTGGTTCGATATACCGCCATTTTTTTAGGTCTCAAGGGGTTTGTCAGGAATTTCGTCTGGGTTTGGGAAGTTTTTAAGCTGAATTTTTTTTTAAAGGGTCCTTTTAAAAATTTATAATATATTTAAGTTACACTTGACCCAAAGAAAGTAACAAACAATGAGATGTTATATCTAAATTACTATCAACCAACAATCAAACATCTTTAATTAAAATAAAGTCATTTTTAATCTTTTTTTAAAAAATGATATAGTAGGTGGGTACTTTAAAGTAACTGTACAATCTGTACAATGCCACAAGGGTTCATGAAAATCGATTAAAGCTTGTGTGTTCAGTACTCTTCATCCTGACTTGACTAGTCATGTTCAGATGAGAGGTGATTTGGGAAATATTTTCAGCAGTATGTACCCGATTTTTATCACATCCAACTAGAGCATCTGGAGTGTACATTATTTCATAATTCATATAGTGCCAGGGTTAAAAAAAAATAGTTAAATCCAATTTTGTCAAAAAACCGAGTTAAGTATATTAATGGGGGGCTATCTTTTTTATGTTTTAACCTTTTGAGACCTCCTAGTATTTATTTCACCTTTATTACTCAGTATTTTCTAAAAAGTTATTCATATTAGATCAATTGTGAGTAATGAAAATTAACTTATTATGAAATATACATTGATTTTTAATCGTGCTTGTATTATAATTAAAATTTTGATCAAAATTTTGTTAATTATGTCACAAAATTTAAATAAAAAAAATTAAAAAATTACAATAAAAAAAACTAACACTTTTTTCATTTAAAGTTTGGCACTGTATTAGTTTTGTCCAGATTTAATTCTTAAAGCACTAATGTAATAGATAAACACTAAATTATGAAATTGATATTTGAATATTAAAATAAGCTGAACAAAAAACAAGAACTTACTTCAAAAGCTGTTTCGATATAGGAAAAAAAAAATTAATGGCACGGTTGTTTACGAGCGTTAGATCTAATTTAGTATGAGCATATTGACGGTCACGATGCAATCCAATAATCAGCCTACAAACAAAATAAATAGGGGAATATCTTTTAAGGGTATGTAGTTTTTAACCCAAGGGACTATCTTTTTTACTAACCCTTAGTTACTTTTTTCCCGGAAATTCCCCTTGAGGTCCCAAAAGGTGAATAAAGAACTAAGAGGTCCCAAAAGGTGATAAACTTAAACAGATAGACCCTAAACTTTATACTTAACTCCAAAAAAGTACTTTGTGTCATATAAGTTAAGTGGCCCCGGTCATAAATGAGTAATGCAAATCTTAGCAAAATAAAAAATTCAAGTAATACACATGCACAAACAATTCATATATATAATGAAAAGAACACAGAATTAAGGTTTATCGAACTTACCTTAATTCACAATGGTTCATCGTGTTTCAACTGCCGAATAGGACACGATGCCATCCTTTGTGATACGAAATGAACAACGCCGCCCCTGGCAAGTGTTGTTTTTGCTCTTGATGACCATAAATTTATTATACCAACAGTGACTACGGAGGTCATATTGTTTTAACATGAAAATTTTGTTAGGGATCAAGTTGTCCCAAGTTGTACCAAGGGATGCCCTCACCTCCCTGCCGGAAGTGAATGTCTGAAAATTGGATCCCGCTCCAGTAGTGGGCGTGTCAAACACATTGGTTAAATTACCTCGTTAACAACAACAAAAGCTAAAATGTAATTACAAGCAATGTCTTTCATTTTCTTGGCAACACACACTAACATTTTCTTTCTCTCAGAAAAGCCTTTAACGATATTGTCATGAGCATGTCGAAACAAATACGCTATTGAATCAAGGACAACAACCCTAATATGGCGGCAGCCTTCGAGGGAATTCAAGACCATGCATTCAACTTGGTTAAGGACAAGGAAAATGTGTTGGGGGTCATCTATTTTTTTCACCTGGACAAACACAAGAGGGTCTTCATTAATTAGATGACTACCACATTAATGGGTTCTAAGTTGTTTTAGTCACTGCGAGGGGAATATTAGACCTGCTTGTATGTAAATGGATGATCCGTACAAACCCCTATATCGTGGATCAAACATGCACGTAAGCAAAAGTTGCAAACATAGTTAAGTTTTTCCAACCCCGCTTTTGCCGGAAATTTCAGTGACTTCTCCAATTTGTATACCTCCCTCTAAAATTGCATCCATTGATTGGCAATTTGTGAGGCATTTTTTATTCATATCCTTACACAGTTATCCACAAACTCAAAATAAATATAAATTATTTGTTTTGGTTAATGAATGATGTGAAGGTGTGGTCATTGACATTTATTAACATGTGCTATGAAAGTATGCAATTTTAATTTGTTATATTGTTATGTGGATGAGATTCCATTCTGAATTGAACAGATGTACACGCCTTCAGCCAATGAGGTTAGGTTCACCTTATCCAAACAATTTTGATAAGGCTATCCTAAATAGCATTGGCCGGAGACGGAGTACAACTATGTGTTGAAATCAGAACGCAATCTTATCCACTTAAACAAATATCTTAAACCTTTCAACCCGTAACTAAGTCGTAACAGTGACACCCTATTCCGTTAACAATGAAACAAATATCTTAAACCCTTCAACCCTTAACAATAAACCGATATATCCAATGACCCTAAAACTAAGGCCCTAAACATAGATGCTTAACCGTTAACACTAAACCCTTGACTCCTTCAACCCTTAACTCCTTAAGGCTTCAACCATGAACATGTTAATTAGAATGCCTTTATTAAAAGCGCAAAGATACAAGTTATTATAGCAACTAAGATTTGTGGGTAAATTAATTTAGAAATTATTTTAGCCAATTACACTTAACTTTTTTATTTAGATAATGAATTAACTGCTATTTTTGTTATTCAATCCTCTCAGGGTTCAAGCCTTCAACCCTAAAACCCTAAACCCTTCAAGCCTTCGGCCGTAAACCCTTAACCCTTTAAACCTAAACCCTAAACCCTAAACTCTTAACCCTTCAACCCTAAATCTTAAACCTCATAAACAGTAACCCTAAACCCTTTATCCCTTTTGCAGAAAAATAATGAAAGTCAAGTCTATATATATACAATGGCAGATGCATGTGGCCTTGATGGGGAGCACTTGCATCCCCCTTTTGTAGAAAAATAATGAAATTCAAGGCTAAGTAAATATATGTACTTCTGACTGTAATAGCGTATGGTCTCCCATTTTCAAGTTTGTTTCCTTAAACACAAAACCATGTCATAGAAATTGTACATATATCATATAAAATCTAAAATAACATATTAATTCTAATTTTTAAATATTGCAATGTTTACACTTTTAATACTATTCACACACTCTTATCAAAAGTCTTACTCTGTTTATAACCACATATTGTGATGTATAAGTCATGAAAATATATTTAATTGAGGTTTTGTTATAATGCAATTGGGCGTAAATTGAGCTAAGTAAAATAAGAACTAAAAAGTAAAAACATTTCGCATGCATTATTAATACTTTAATAATTGTAGTCATCATTTCACTTTGTAAAGAGTATCTAATTTGTTTTTGTTACAATTAAGTTTTAAAATTTTTGGACCCAAGTACTTATTTTTGAACCTTTTAATTTATTTTTTAAACTTTAACTTTATTTTTGAATCCTTATCCCTTTTACTTGACTTTTGAATCCTTAAACTTTTACTTTTATTTCGAACCCTTAACCCTTTTAATATAAATTTTTAATGGTATTTTGGAACCCTTAAACCTTGTATATTACTTTCTTTGGAGAAGGGATTTACTTATTTTTCACCGTTTTGAATATTTTTTTTTTTTTTCAGTAGACTAAACAAACCATTATTGTAAAATACCCCAGAAATTCGATTCGATTAAAGAGGACATTATGTTGTTCCGTAAACTATGTAGCATCCATTTTGTATAAAAATGAATAAAAGTCTTAGTATAAGCTCCAAAAAGATTTACCATGTTGGTGTAAGTAGTAAATTATCAAACCATATCTTATGTCGCAGTACTCTACTTTTAATACTGAAAAGACCTTTGTGGTTGCTATAATGTATGTGGTACACCATCTAATAGCAGTGACCAGATATCCAGTGATGTGTATTCAATTTTGTAGTTGTGGGTTGTAGGTTCTTGGAAATATAAAGTTAATATGTAAAAGTAAAAGTAGGGTAGGGAAGTAGGCATGTGTTTAGAGTATACAAATAAACAAAAAAGAAACAGACAAATTTGTACATTGGACTCCAATGAACTAAATGAACCTTTTAATTAATAAATTCCACATTCTCAACAAGAGAAGGGGGAAAGAAAGAACATACCCAATTAATAATGTAGTCGTAATGATTAATCATCTTCTAATTGCGAGCTTAGGTAAACGGAACTACTTAATCAAAATGCGTAAATATGTTTGACGTAGCACAATACTTACTTAAGGAAAAAAGGAAGAGGAATTTTCCTGAATACTGGTGAAAGAAATCAAAATTGCTTACTACATTATAGGAATTTTTAGCTTTTGGGTTATATACAACAAAATCGTTAATTCAACTTAGTGTTTAACCTTAAACCGAATTTCTATTAACGGGTATATGTGAGTAATTAAAGAACGTTTATAACTACGTGTCTAAAAAAAACAATAATTCAATTACCGTTTTATTCAAAACTAAGGAAAATAAAATCAACTAAAAATATCAGTAACTGAAAATTATTGAGAAATTAACACCGAGATGGAAAGCAGTAATAAAAGAAATGTTAAAGATGGGTTTCAAAAAATACAACATATTTAATTATTTCACAAAGCAAACATGTATTGCTATGCTGGAAGAAAATTGAAAATACAAGCAAATAGCTTAATGTCAAGTATTAAAACGAGGGTACGAAAATGACACTAGAAGATAAAAGTGGCTTGTCAGCGTAAAACATGTTTATTAAAGGTAAAGCAATTGGGTCTAATAAGACGAAGGTACAGTGCACATGGGTTGCAGTTCCGGTCCAATTAACAAGTCATCTCAAAAATGGGGATGGCTTTCATGGGTGTGTAATGTAATAATATGCTGGCATTTTCTTGAAAAAAATAGTAAAATGTTTCTCGTTTACAAGGTTTTAGAAGGTGTAAACCAAACCATATTGGTGTAAAAAATTCCCTCACCAATGAATAATTGGTAGAATAAGTTTGTTCGTGTGTTCAATTACCCTCTAATGACATTAGTCTTATTAACTAAATCATATCCGTTGTTATCCGATATGTTTTGGTCCAACCTGATATTATACCCTCCCGATTGGAACTCAATATAATTTTATTGGACCCCATAGTAGAATATCTAATAACCTAAATTTTAAAGTTATTATTCTATATTTACTAACTAAATGGAATTATTAATAAAGTACATTTCAAAACACTCTAACAAATATCTTAACTTAATTTAGTTAGTAGTGAAGTAAACTAATAATATGGTCCACCTAAGCTCGTAAATTGTAATATAATTAATAATATGACATTGTTATTTGTATATATCACCATACGTAACTATCAATTGTGAATGTCGTAGTTGCTCAATATTATTGGGTAACTTATGTAATGACCCTAAGTCCATCCACATATATTCAATCTAGATTAACCTCAAACCAATAATGACAAAAAAAAAATTGGTAAAAAGATAGCATGAATGTTTAGGTAAAATATGAATATTAAATGTAATATTAAAATAAGCGTCTTTGGACTTGAATTAAGGACAACTTCATCAATATCTAACCAGACTTAGAAAACAAGTGAATTGACTTTGAGAAATTTATTAATCATTCGATCAACCTTAACTTCACAGTACACATACGACCCAAAACATCCGAACACAAAACAATCCGACCTCATATCGTCCGACCGGAAATAAAACCAAGTGAAGATGTTTTCAACCCTCTCCAAATATTATTCGAACCACACATGAACCAATCCCGGACACCATATATCATGACCCGAAATTCGCCCCACCCGATCCTATGCGAGATTTTAAATTATTTTGACCATTAAATTATTTTTACCCTACTATAATGAAGTTAAGGTTGATCTAATGATTTTATTACTTTGTGAAATTGAAAGCCGATCCGAACACACCCGACCCAAACTTGTAAGCAATTAAATTTCACAAAGTAACTTATGAGGTGTTGAATTATGAAATTTGTTTTTTATTACTTTTAACTCCATACAAGAATTCGAGCCCTGTTTATTTCCTAAACCTAAAAGTCCATCTATAAATATTGACCAACTAAGATTTATGTGCAATGGCAAGCTCCTCCACTAGATTTGTGCTATTGGGTACAACTTCTTGAAAGGAATAGTGTCCTTCGAACAAGTGTATTATTCCGATAAGGGGTTCGAAATTATTAGAAAGCTAATTTTTCAGTGAGGTCAAGTGATCGGAATGCCTGGGTGGAGGCCGCTTCAATAATATTAATGCATAATTAATATTACAGCTTAATCTTGACTGAACCCTTCGGGTCACACCCAAGCAACTAACGAGCCGAAGCGACGAATTAATTAGGAATTAATTAATAAGTCGACCGAGTAATTAATATTTAGACGTCGGAAATTCGAGCTTGGAGCGTCGAAACCGAGCGTCGAAAGTCCAGTCGAAAATAGTAAAAGACGAGACGTGAAAATAATAATAAATCAACAAAGACCAAAATACCCCTAGCATCGGAATGCCCCAAGCAATCCGAGTGCTAGGGGCATAATGCACAAGCATGGTGGCTAGCATGCGCACCAAGCCGAGCCAAGGCTGGCTGGTGCGTTCTAGCGCACTATTGCTAGCAGCCAAGGCGTCCAAGGGCAGCAAGCTGCAGCAACCCGCACTCGGAGTGCTCGCCATGCTAGCAGCGTGCAGCAGCAGCCCGCACTCGGAGTGCATGGCTTGCTAGCCGCAACAGCAGCCCGCATCTCCAAGTGCGGATAGCTGGGCTGTGGCGCGGGCTATGGCATGGCTTGCTGGGTCGTAGCACATGGCAGCCCACCTTGGGTGCCTTGGTGCCCAAGTGTGGGTGCCATGTGGCGCAAGGTGAGAGGGTAGTGAGGTGTTGTGTTGGCCGGTTTTGGGAGTGGGAGTGGGGAGCAAGTTTGGTCCCCCCCTTTCCAAATGGTCCTCACCTAACCACTCATATTAGCTTGCCACTTGTTGATTTATTACTAGTTTGATTATAAATTTTATTTTAGCTTTAAAATAAAATGGGAAAATCAAATTCTCCCACATTGATGGGAGAGCTTTTCACACTCATGATTTTCCCTATAAATACCCAAGTTGGGGTATTGGAAAAATCACTTGAGTAAAAGTTGAAAAAGGCATCACTAGTAGTGAAAACCTTTGAACTCAAGAGTTGAAAAAGGCATCACCTTTGTGAAAACCTTTGAACTTAATTACTCGGGTTTCGGTCGGGCCTTGCTAACTCCAAGGCATTGGACCTAGTCGGTGTTCGAGTTGTGGGTGGACTTTCGTTGGAGGTCGTCGTATTTTCGAGGCTAGCTTTCGAAGTAAGAGCCCCTCGAGGTCGGGCGAAGCACGCGTCAAAGGTATAATTATTATCTTAATCTTGTCATTAAGTTAATTATGTTTATGGTTTTATTTATTGCGAGTGCGGTCTTGGTTTTTGGGTTTGTTTCCGCGGTGAGTCGGACTCACCAAACCCCAACAGTAGTATCAGAGCCTCGCTCGTTTATTTTTAAAATCATATTATTTTTTCAAGGTGTTTTATGGCTTAATTTTTCTGGTTTTAAGTTGCTAATTAGATTAGTAGCTCATTTTATCCATTTTAACCTCGTATTAGAGCTGACTTCAGCTCCCAAACCCAGATTTCGACCCAAAAATAGTGAATTTTAGGTGGAAAAGGCGTTCTGGAAATGGTTTTACCCATATAGGTCTCTGTTTTTAGCCAAAAAACGATCAGAAATGCACTTTTCGAGGGATTTTTCGTTTTAACGAAAAATTGTAAGTCTTTCTAACCTTGAAAATTAATTGCATATTTATGGTGGTTATGTAATTGGTTCAATACATATTTTATATGCAATTTTAACCTCTTTAGGCATGATTACTTGGTAGTAATTTGTGTTTGAAAGCTTGGTTTTATTTTTTCACATAATTGCAAATTAATTGCATTAACTGTGAAATTGTTGTTCTTTGAGGCTTCTAAGTACTAAAGATTCAATCTTTAATTATGTTAAGTGATTGAAACTTTAAAGTTACTAAATTCTATGAATTTTTGTTGAACTTAGTTGATTTAATCATTTTAAGTTGATTGGAATTATAAAGTTTGAATCTTGTGATAGAAATTTGTTTATCTTCATATTGGAAGATATAATTTTCAAGGATTCACAAGTATTAAAGTTGAAATCTTTATTGAACTTATGTTTGTTTTTTCCAAACTCCCTTTTATTTTGTCAAAATCTCAACATTAATTTAAATTGATTAAATTAATAGTGAGAAATTGCCTTATTTTGTTGCACCAAGTTAAACCAATTTTATTAAAGAATGGTTCTTGGAAATTATATTAGTTAAATGCACTTGGATGAATTTTATTTGAGTTAGACTTGTTTAATTTTCAATTTTTTCTCATTAAAATTAGTTCTAAAATTAATTTAGAAATAATAAATTGTCACGCGAAATTTGGGGTATCTAAAATATCATGTGCGCCCAGCCACAGCAGCAACGCAGCAGCACCAGCCAAGCAGCAGCATGCTGCGGCTGTGCTACGTGCGTGTGTGCTGCTGCCGTAGCGCAGCACATGGCTGCTGTGGTGCGGTGGTGTGTGCGAGCATTTTGAGTGTGTGGCTTAGTGCGGCAGGGGTGTACGTGTGGGCTGTGCTGCGAGCTTGCGGCATGGTGCGCATAGCTAGCAAGCTTGTGCGGCCTTGTGACTTGTGTTCTTGCACGCCCCGTAGAAGAGTTGACGCGTATGCGGTATTCTAAGCTATGGGTGTGACACTTAGCATGGGTCACGGCTATGCACACCTCCTCTTAATTAGCACATATAACCCGGTTTTAAGGCAATGTTATTTTTCATTTTAGCCGTTTATTTATTTTAATTAATCTTGTGTAGTTTAGTTAAAATTTTGGAGGCTAGGCCTCGGTTTTGAGCGGCGTTGGAAAAATTTAATTTTGGCAAATTTTGGGCTTAATTAATTGGATTAATTAAGTTGGATGCGGAATTTAGTGGGAGCTTAATATTAATTGCGCTTATTTACATAGTTGGTTAAAACAACTTTGACTAGTTTTAATTAGGCGTGTTAATTGGATTAACCACCTAGATTAGTTACTAGTTATTGCGTGTTTATGCATTGTTACTTGTTTTATCGTTGTAAAATGCATGGGCCATTCACAAATAGTGAATGGATGAATGGAATATATGTTCTCTCACAGGTTTAATAAAATGACAACTAGTGGGGCCCGATTAGGATAGAAAATACGGACTACAATTCAAACTTTGTAAATCTAAATACGGTCTGCGTACCGTTGAGTATTTTTGTACCTTAATATTTAGATTAGTCCTAATCGTAGATACTAGTAGTTGTATAATTTTGGTCAAGTCTTGAAGATGGAGGTTCTTGGAAGACAAAGCCATGAAGTTGCAAAAGAAGACCTTTTGAAGACTTGAAGAATTCAAGGGGTCATGCTAGTTGCCAAATATGCATCAAATGCTTATGCTATACATATTTATGAATTATATGTTAGATGCATGTTTAGGATTTCGAATGTTGTGATGATTAATTAAGTTCACTTAAATCAACCAACATAGAAACCCTAGGTCCCTAAAATATTGAGTAAAATTGCCATTCCAAAACAACACTTATCGACCTATTGAGAGTAGTGATGGGCTATGCCAAAGCGAGGCATCACTACTCTCCCTAAACTCATAAGGCATACCGGGTATGCAAGTTGGTTTTGGTTGTACTCAACGATATGAGTGATGGAGTCCTAACATGTCGTGGCAAAGTGAATAAATTGTTGAGAGAGCATTAGATGCGACGATTTATTCAACCAAGAGTGGCTTGGAGCCATTAGCAAAGCGTTGCTTACCTTGGGAGATTGAGTGCTAAGACAAGCCAAAGCATGCTTAGTCACTCTTTGTTTCCTTGGATCTTAGAATCGACTTATTTTCACAAAAATAGGGACAATTTTATGTGTAAATAAGACGTTAAATAAGTTTGAAATATGCATGAATTAAATTCAATCTTATTTAAGTATCATGAATGGTTTTTCATTAAAATTCTCTCAATTGTAGAATCATGTCTTCAACTATCGACAACAATCTAATAATCCCATATTTTCCCGAGAAGTTACCATTTAGCTTGAATTTGGTGAAGTTCAAGGAATGGGAGAAAGAACTCCGTATGACCCTCCGCAATTGCTACCTAGAGCATATCTTGGACACACCCATCCCGAGTTTCTACTCAAAAGGGGTTATGAGCGATGAGGCTCATGAGGAGTGGAGTTATGATTGCAAGAGAGTCTTGCGACTCATGGCAAACTCTATCCCGGAACAGTGGAAGAAGAAATTCTCCAACTACCTTCCGGATGTACTCCTCAAGGCTCTAGAAGATGTGGTCAATCTGAGGGTCACAAAGAGCGACAGGGGCAACTATGATGGACTTGTGGAAGAAGTGACAGCCACTGCAAGATGGTTGTCTCAACAACGAGAGGCAAGAAGTATGGGCTAGGGTCTATAGTGCAAGACTTAGACCCGGGATACCGCTTCAAGCCCATGTGCAAAAGATGACAAGGTTATTTAACCATCTTGAACTGATTGGTAGGCCGGTGGAGGATGAGCAAGCGGCTCATATGCTTTTAAGCTCACTCCACTCGAGGTACATTGCAATTAAGATGCAACTTACCATCAATCGGGATAAACTATCCTACAAGTAAGTTGTCCAAGAGCTCCAGAAAATCTATTCTTGCAAGGCGGCTAAGGTTGCTCTAAGGCCCAAGAAGAAGGAGTTTAAGAACAAGGCTAAGATGCGCTGCTTCTATTGTAGTAAGCAAGGTCACTACAAAAGAGAATGTAGCGAGTGTCTGGAAGATGAGGCAAGAGGAAAAGCAGCCTCAATCTCAGGTATCATCTTAACACTTGTATACAAGCAATTTATAAGGTATTAGATACCGGAAAATTGACTCACTTTATGCTCCTGCTTTAAGAACAAAGTGAGCAGTGCTTTTTCAAGTGGACATGAGTACACAAGTGGAAGATGAAGATAATCTATCCAAAGAAAGCTTGTAATCTCATGTGTTTTGTCTAAATTCTAAAACTTGTTGAGTTTTATCTACCACACTTTGATCTCATGACGTTGGACGTCATTTTAACCTTGATCACAAGACTTTTGTTTCATGTCTTGTTCATATTTATGGAAATGACACTTTTGTGTGTTTAGAAAAATCGTTTATTATGATACCAAAAAGAGCTAAGACCATAGAGTCAAATCAAACTTACTTGTGGCATTGTCGTCTTGGCCACATTAACATCAAACGCATCAAGAAGCTTCTACAAGAAGGCATTCTTGACTCTTTCGATTTAGAATCTTTTGAGAATTACGAAGGATGTTTATTAGGCAAGATGATAAAACAGCCATTCTCCAAGTTGGGAGAAAGGGCCGGTGACTTATTGGGTCTAATACATACCGATGTATGTGGACCAATGAGCTCCACCACAAGAAATGGACATCGATATTTCATTACCTTCACAGACGATTATAGTAGATATGGATATGTCTACCTCATGTTGCATAAATCTGAATCGTTTGACAAGTTCAAAGAATTTCAAAGTAAAGTGGAAAATCAGCTTGGCAAGAAAATCAAAGCCCTTCGATCGGATCGAGGTGGTGAATACTTGAGCCAAGAATTCGATGACCATCTTAAAGATCATGGCATACTTTCAGAACTGACACCTCTGGGAACTCCACAATGGAACGGAGTATCCGAACGGAGAAATCGAACCTTGTTAGACATGGTACGATTAACCATGGGTCTTAGTGATCTTCCCATCTCTTTCTAGGGACACAAACTTTTAACTGCGGCACTAACAATGAACCGTGCTCCATCGAAAGCTGTAGAAAAGACTTCATACGAGTGATGGACAAAGAAACCTCCTAGGTTGTCTTTTCTAAAGATATGGGGATGCGAAGCATATGTCAAGAAATTGATTTCTGACAAACTTCATCCCAAATCTGATAAGGTTTACTTTGTGGGCTACCCAAAAGAAACCAAAGGGTATTACTTCTACAACAAGTCGGAGAACAAAGTGTTTGTTGCTTGCTATGGTGTCTTTTTGGAGAAGGAACACGTTTCCAAAATGACAAGTGGGAGGAAAATCGAACTTGACGAAGTTCGTGAGGATGAGCAACAAAATCAGAATGACAGTCGAAGTGCTCAAACAACATCTGTTGACACAAGTCAAAGCGATCAATATATGCAAAGTCGAACCGACAATAAAAATGCTCAGTCCATTACCCTACGTAGGTCTCAAAGGCCGAGATCTCAACCTGATAGATATCTTGGTTTAGTATTAACCGAGAATCAGGACATCCTAATCATGGATGGAGATGAACCGGCAACCTATAAGCAAGAGATGGCAAGCACCGACTCTGCTAAATGGCAAGAGGCCATGACATCTGAAATGGATTCCATGTTTGAAAATCAAGTCTGGGACTTAGTTGACTTACTCGAAGGTTACACACCTATCGGATGTAAGTGGATTTTCAAGTTGAAAACCGACAAAGATGGAAATGTATTCATTTACAAAGCTAGATTGGTAGAAAAAGGTTATAGACAAGTTCATGGTATTAATTACGATGAAACCTTTTCTCCAGTCGCAATGCTTAAATCCGTTCGGATCCTCCTAGCGATTGATGCATATTACAACTATGAATATGGCAGATGGACGTCAAAACCGCCTTCCTAAATGGTAGTTTGGAAGAAACTGTGTATATGAAACAGCCTGAAGGTTTTGTCGACCAAAACAACGCTGGAAAGGTATGCAAGCTTAAGAAGTCCATTTATGGATTAAAGCAAGCAAGCAAAAGTTGGAATCTGCGATTTGATGAAGCCATCAGTAAATTTGGTTTTATCAAGAATCCAGATGAATCTTGTGTTTATAAGAAGGTTAGTGGGAGTGACATCGCCTTCCTTGTCTTATATGTCGATGACATATTACTCATTGGAAACAGTATTCCGTTATTAGAGTCTGTAAAGGCTAGGCTCGGAAATGTTTTCAATGAAAGACTTGGGAGAAGCTCAGTACATATTAGGCATCAAGAACTATAGGGATAGATCGAAAAGGATGATAGGATTGAGTCAAAGTACTTATATTGATAAGGTACTAACTCGATTCGGCATGGAAGGAGCCAAGAGAGGCCACCTACCCATGTTGCATGGCATAACCTTAAGCAAGAATCAGTGTCCAAAGACACCTGATGAGCGAGAAAGGATGAATCAGATTCCATATGCTTCGCTTATTGGATCGATCATGTATGCCATGATATGTACTAGGCCAAATGTGTCGTATGCCTTGAGCGCTACGAGCCGATACCAATCAAACCCAGGAGAGGCGCATTGGACTGCGGCCAAGAATATCCTAAAGTACCTGAAAAGGAACAAGGATAAATTCCAGGTCTATGGTGGCAGAGATGAATTAGTTGTTAAGGGTTATACCGACGCAAGCTTCCAGACAGACAGAGACGACTTCAAGTCACAATCTGGGTACATATTCTGTCTCAATGGAGGAGCGTTTAATTGGAAGAGTGCTAAGCAAAGCACAACTGCAGATTCTACAACTGAAGCCGAATACTTGGCAGCTAAGGAGGCAGTTTGGATTCGCAAGTTCATTGGTGAACTTGGTGTTGTACCCTCCATCGAGGGACCAATAGACCTCTATTGTGACAACAATGGAGCTATTGCTCAGGCCAGAGAGCCAAGAGAACATCAGAAGGTCAAACATGTCAAGCGGCGGTTTCACATGATTCGGAAATGGAAATCAAAAGGTGAAATCAGAATTTGTAAAGTTGGAACGGATGACAATGTAGCCGATCCACTGACTAAACCTTTGCCTCAAGGGAAGCACAACAAGCACGTTGAGGCAATGGGAGTAAGGTACATTGGAGATTGGCTTTATTTCCTTATTTTAGTGTTTTAATTAATTTTGGACAATTTTAATGTAAAGCACTATGATGAACCATTCAGTTTTGGAGTAAATTAAATTTTTCATGCGATTTAAATCACTCCATTGGCTATTTAATTGTGGTTTAGAATTAAATAATAAGTCCATTTGATTCTTGGAATATTCAAAATAGAGTATCAAGACCAGTCTTGGTAAGGAAACACCTATTAAGTGAACATTGAATATTATAATCGAAAATTATCCCTAATCGAGGTCATTTAAACGATGGACGATTAATGACCATTTGAGATTAGTGTGTAGTTTGATTTGTAGAACCGTTTCTTGTGCTACAAGGACATGATCGTCATGAATCATTTGCACAGGTATTGGTTTAGAACCATACTGGATCGACCTATGAGAATACTTTAAGAGATTAAAAATCGTCATAAGTATACTTCTCATTATTGCTATCGGAACCTTTTTCCTCGACCATGAGTATTGTGAGCTTTCTTGTTTAAGTACTAGTCCGCTTTGATGATTGTCAAACGTCTACCGTAACATGGGATTATAACGGCATCACTCGGGCGGCTACGTGCTCTCAGTAAGAGAAGCTACATTACAAGACTGGAAATGTCCTCCTATTAAATATAGGGAAGATGTCTTTGTTGTTTACAAGGTCTCTCGTAGAGCAAGACTGTAAAATGCATGGCCATACTCGGATGGATTTTAGAAATCATCTGTTTATTGACAGTCAGACTCGGAATCGAGAAACACTTCTGGACGTAATAAGGATGACAAATTAATCTTACCTTATAGTTCATGAAGAGGCATTAAGTGACATAGGAAAAGGGTTATTGTAACACCCCCAAATCTCCCTCTACGGAAATACTAGTATAATACGTATAATTATACCGTAGAGATAGACTTAGGCGTATTACCTCCGCGTGATTACGCAAGGCTACTCAACTTACTAACAAAACATACTTTGCAGCGGAAACTTCAAAACTCTCCTTTACTAATAATAACTATGAATAGAAACCATTGTTATGAGTACTCAAAAATAAATACAAAGACCACGATTCCTAACTTAGTGAAACCAAATCCCGGGACTCCAATGCATCAACTTATTCACTCCACCTGAAATAACACTGCTTACCATTACGGTAAACAGGGCGAACCAAAACAAATAAGACGTACGGGTTTTCAAATATGCTAAGTACGGTAAGTGCAAGATAATTAAATTCAATTTATTTGCAAACATGCTTTTGAAATCAATTCCAATAATTATTCCAATAATTCCAAACTCATGATTCAAAACCAATTCTCAATATTCAAATCCCAATAATCAATAAAACCAATTTCAATTATTTTAAAACCAATTAAACCAATTTAACCAATTCCTCTCCCAAGTGTGCACACCCCCCAAGCTAGTCTCCTTATGTTACAAGGCTATTCTTGAGAAAAGACCCGGTCATACAAAGTCCAAGGCCTTATCAAATACCAAATCCGCATAGTGGGATTACCAACATGCTTATAAAGCATTAATAATAATAATTCAATGGTTCAATAAATCCTTTTAATATCCAATAAATTCCATTATAATTCAAACTCCTTTTAATAATTCCACATACTTTGAAAATCAAAACCTTTTAAATAGATACTTGAGAATAAAATCTCATATTAATAACTTTTCAAAATCAATAACTCTTCCTTGAAAAACCTTTTATTTAATTCAACAAACCTTTTAAAATCAATTCCTTTATTTAAACACGATAAGTAATCCAAACCATTCAAAACATGATTTAAAAATCAATCATTCAAAATACTTTTATTAAAACAAATATTAAAATCAATACCTCCAAAAATAATTTATTTTATAAATCATAATTAAAACAATTTAATTCAATCACCAATCAAATCATGTAAAACATGTTATTCAAATTAAACAATCACTTTCAAAGGTATCTAGCCACCTAAACGTACCTTGATCCTTGCTTAGCCAAGAACACTTCAAAAGAACACTCAAGTAGCTTGATCAAAAACACCCTATAAATAAATATAACCTTAATTAATATAAGGTTAACAAATAATCACAACAATGAAATTAAAAACCCCAAACTATATGTACATGAACCTTTTAAATTAATTTTCATAAACATCATTAAAAATCTAATTTATATAATTAAAACTACTCATAATAATTTTTATAAATCCCCCATAATAATAATAATAATAATAATTGAATAAGAGAAGAGAAATAGAAAAGATAAGAAACCAAGGAAAAGAGAAGAATTGGATTTTCGTTGGAATGAATAGGCAGAACTTGCAGAGGCTATAACTCCTTTGATATAACTCTGAATTGGGTGATTCTTGAGCCTAACCTCAAGGATTTGTCGAGAGGAACAATCTACCGTGAAACAGAAATACCCCAAAAACTGACTAGAAGTGCCCGAAAATTGGCTTCAAAGATAAACGGGATGATTTGTGTAAAAAGAGGAGAAGAAAAGAAGAGAATTGGTGTGAAGAATGTGAGAGGTATGGAGGGGTATTTATAGGCTAGCTCATGCAAGAATTATGGTAAGAGAATTTGGGAAGAATTATGGTAAGTAGGGTTTAAGGGATTACTTGGAGAAGTGAGTAAAGATTTAAGGAAAGTTTTGATATTAAAGAGATTGTGTATAATTGAATATGGAAGGTATGATTGTCATGAAAAATATTAAGGAAATTGAAATTACTTGGGGAATAATTAAGAAAAATAGATGGCAAGAAAATATAATGATTGGATATTAAAAAGATGGAGAATTAGATTTAAGGAAAATAGGAGATGTTAAGGAGATAATTAAAAATACAAATTACCAAAATATTTTTCCCAAAATCTACATGGGATGGCCGAAATTTTTGAGCTTTCCTAAGCTCATATTTTCGGCTCTCCTATTTAGTACTTTAGGAAATTATTTTGCTAGTTTTAAGGAATTAAAATAATTGTGTAAATAATATTTATTGTAATAAATAATTAAATAATAAAATACCAAATATTCACCAAATAATTTAACTAATAAAATCAGATTTTCTCTTAGGAAAATCCGAAATTTATCAGCCAAATAAATGGGATTTTCGGACTTATTAAAATAATAATAAAATATAGCTTTTGCCTTAATTAAAATATCCAAAATATATAAATAATCCGGTTTTAAAATAGGATAAATGGATAATAAATCTTATCCAAAATAATAATTTGTTTTTAAAATACTTTTGGCGCCAAAATTCAAGTATCGTTTTGGCTCCAAGATTTAATTAGTAAGTTAAATTACTAAAATACCCTTTTTAGAAAATAATAATTAATTAATTAATTAGGAAAATACGTATAAAAATACGAGGTATTACAGTTATACACTAAAAGCACACTTGTCCGGAAGGACTAGTGGGAGATTGAAAGGAATAGTGTCCTTCGAACAAGTGTATTATTCCGATAAGGGGTTTGAAATTATTAGAAAGCTAATTTTTCAGTGAGGTCAAGTGATCGGAATGCCTGGGTGGAGGCCGCTTCCAATCAGTAATATTAATGCATAATTAATATTACAGCTTAATCTTGACTGAACCCTTCGGGTCACACCCAAGCAACTAACGAGCCGAAGCGACGAATTAATTAGGAATTAATTAATAAGTCGACCGAGTAATTAATATTTAGACGTTGGAAATTCGAGCTTGGAGCGTCGAAACCGAGCGTCGAAAGTCCAGTCGAAAATAGTAAAAGACGAGACGTGAAAATAATAATAAATCAACAAAGACCAAAATACCCCTAGCATCGGAATGCCCCAAGCAATCCGAGTGCTAGGGGCATAATGCACAATCATGGTGGCTAGCATGCGCACCAAGCCGAGCCAAGGCTAGCTGGTGCGTGCTAGCGCACCATTGCTAGCAGCCAAGGCGTCCAAGGGCAGCAAGCTGCAGCAACCCGCACTCGGAGTGCGCGGCATACTAGCAGCGTGCAGCACCAGCCTGCACTAGGAGTGCGTGGCTTGCTAGCTGCAAACAGAAACCCGTATCTCCAAGTGTGGATAGCTAGGCTGTGACGCGGGCTATGGCGTGGCCTGCTGGGCCGTAGCACATGGCAGCCTACCTTGGGTGCCTTGGTGCCCAAGTGTGGGTGCCATGTGGCACAAGGTGAGAGGGTAGTGAGGTGTTGTGTTGGCCGGTTTTGGGAGAGGGAGTAGGGAGCAAGTTTGGTCCCCCCCCCCTTCCAAATGGTCCTCACCTAACCACTCATATGAGCTTGCCACTTGTTGATTTATTACTAGTTTGATTATTAATTTTTTTTTAGCTTTAAAATAAAATGGGAAAATCAAATTCTCCCACATTGATGGGAGAGCTTTTCACACTCATGATTTTCCCTATAAATACCCAAGTTGGGGTATTGGAAAAATAACTTGAGTAAAAGTTGAAAAAGGCATCACTAGTAGTGAAAACCTTTGAACTCAAGAGTTGAAAAAGGCATCACCTTTGTGAAAATCTTTGAACTCAATTACTCGGGTTTCGATCGGGCCTTGCTAACTCCAAGGCATTGGACCTAGTCGGTGTTCGAGTTGTGGGTGGACTTCCGTTGGAGGTCGTCGTATTTTCGAGGCTAGCTTTCGAAGTAAGAGCCCCTCGAGGTCGGGCGAAGCACGCGTCAAAGGTATAATTATTATCTTAATCTTGTTATTAAGTTAATTATGTTTATGGTTTTATTTATTGCGAGTGCGGTCTTGGTTTTTGGGTTTGTTTCCGCGGTAAGTCGGACTCACCAAACCCCAACACTTCTAACCTTTGCTAAAGACCATCCACCTATAAAGTAGCTAAGAAGTTCAAGCACAGTCGGGAGTTGTTGCGAAACCTACTCAACATACAAGCTAGAAAAGCTTTTAAAATGTCCACTCCTCCTTATAGAAAGAAAAAAATAATCTTATCCTTTCTTGAAAATCTACCTTCCACACATTGTGAAGCCTGAGGGTGAATTGTCCTTAGATTCACCTGTTACTCGAGAGGATATTTTGGCTGATCACCCACCTACTACTCCTAAACATCCACCTCTTGTGAACCCCCCTCCAGCTAACCCTCCTCCTGTGATCCAAGCCCCCGTCAACCAGCCTCATGTGAACCCGCCTCCTGTGGACAACGTCCCAGTAGGTGGTGTTGAGCAAAATCCCCCAAATGTGGACATGAATGTTGCTGAACCACCACCACTTACTGGTGATGATGTGGTCGTGTACTCTATGATTTAAGGAGCCATACCCCGGGAGATGTCGGAGTGCTTTACGACATTCAGAGCAGCCAGATGTTCGAGGCTATAGTAGAGGACTACCGACTACTCCTCTAAGCTTGATTTGCAACCTCATCGTATCACGATCTGGAAGGGAGATGAGAACATACTCCTTGAGTCCTTTGCTGGGGATGTTGGAGTGGAAACTGGAGATGTCTTCTACGTGGTTGGTAGGGTATGTTGTTCCAAGAATACTGACTTGTGTGTTTTTCATTAATGAATAGTTATATATGTTTATTAATGTATTGTGCGTGTTGCCTTGTATAATTTGGTTTAAGTTTTTTGTGATAGTGTCATAATCCATCATGTTTGTGTTAACATTTTAAGTATGTCAATTGCTAGAGTAAACAATTTGGATTTATTACTGGTTCGTTTGTCCTGCCATCACCACATTAGTTAGGCTAAATAGGTATATTTATGCTTAAATTGCAAGATGCGTAATGTTGAATGGAAAAGGTGAAGGTGTTGGTAACCCTTGGTTTTGTTATGTTAAGTATGGCCAGCCCATCATTATTTTGTATGTGGTTTCTCAACTTTGGGCCCATTAAATGGAATTGTTATGCTAATTACTTTTTTATGTGGTAAGACTTTGGTAATCTAGTTGTACAAGTAGTCACGCCTTAAGACTTAATGTAAGGGAAACCGCATTTGTTGTAAATAATTTGTTTTAACTACAGTAAACAAAGACATCAATTTTTGAATTAGCATTTATAAGTTATTTGGTTTAACCAGTAGTCAAAGAGTGATCCATATGCCATATGAATATTTTTTTTAGGGCTAGCCCATTTACAAATCCTCTGTTTTGTTATGAATTAACAAATAAGAGTACTTAAGTCTAACTAATCACTATTCCAATTGTGAACCATATGTTTATTGTTTTGGGCTGGGCCAATTACACAGTATACGTGACCCAAGTCAACTACTTCTCTGATTTGTTTTGAAATAAATAGCATATATTAGTACTTAGGTGTAACAACCCAGTATTGACAGTTTTGGGCTGGCCCAATTACAAAGGGTTCGTGACCCAAGTCAAAATCTCTGAAGTGGCAACTATGAATTACATTAATATTTTTGTAAGAAACAACCTAGTTAGAATAACATCAATTGTTTCTGGTGTTGGCTGGCGTTATCAACATCAACACTAGGATTAAGCGCTTCTACATCAAAAACACCAGCCACCGTCGCAAGTTCAAGCTTCAAGTGCAAAGCAAACTAGACAAACCAATGTGCAGGCTTTTCCATACCTGGGCTAAGGAGGTTAAAGTGGATCCAACAAATCTGCTCTTTATGCATGAAGACAGGATGATCACAATGGTGCACATTGTGCGCCAAGTAGGCATCCAAATAAGAGACAAAATTGTGGCGATGCTTAATTACGAGAACTAAGTGTTCTCGGTAAACCTACCACTGCAAGTGTGTTTTGATGGTTCCCTTTTGTAATGGTTGAAATGACAAATTGTGGAATATTATTATCTTTTGTTGCTATTGTACTCTGTCTTTTGTTTATGTCCACCATGTCAGAAAGTCGAGACCATCAGCTAAGTTGATTAGTTTCGCCATTTGCGGTTAGGATTCTTAGTTTATCTTGAAACAGGTGACTATGACTGTGTTGTTTGGTCTTGTTGACCCCTTTTGATTGTAATATATTGGTACCATTGTTCTCCTGATATTTTAAAGTTCTCTAGTAAGCCCATTATAATAGTTTCTAAGTCATTTTACCTCTAACTGGGCCCAACTTCTAAATGGCCCAACTGTAGATGTATACAATTTGGTCTAACTAAATGAATTGAAATAAGTTTAAAAAACATTGGTTATAATAAAATATAAGTCCATTTGCCTTTCTTACTTCTCCATATTTTAAATGTATACAATTTGGTCCGATAAATTTAATAGTGAACATGTATAAATTTGGTACATTAAATTTAATTTGGTTCAACTACAGGTGTTCCCAAATAAATATGATGCATGCCGTAATGTTAAATGTACATCAAACTAAATTAAATAGAAACATCAGGTTGATACAAGAGGTCACAGTAGTTATGCATAAGTTTCATATAAATTAAACTTGATAAAGGAGAAGTAACTTAATCTCATAAGATATGCTGCGAGATACATGCCAATTAGTTAACCACAAGTTTCATACAAAATAAAGGGAATTCCATAACAAAAGATACCACAGGGACAGAAGTACACAAGAATACGTCACTTGTATTCGTGTTTGTTGATGGGATCAAAACTCATATGAATTTGAGTTCTCAGAGTCTGTGTATTCTTCAACCAAATCAGGGTCGACGCAATCCTCATACAGGGCAGAAAGTGGACGTGTTGTTCTTTTTCTTTTACTCTGTACATTAGTATTAATAGTTGAACCAAATTTCGCCATATGTGACAAATTCTACCATATTGAATAAATAAACAAATACACTAACCTGATTAGTCTGTTTCTGTTCAACTGGGTTGGTTTTCCGGCCACTGGTGAAGTTAGTTTTCTAGGTCTGATACCCAAATTCTAATAAACTCTTATGCCTAGACCCTTTGGGCCTGCCATGGGGCTTCTTTCGTGAAACAAGATCCTTCACGGCTTTTTTACCAATTGAACAAGGTGTCTGGCCCTTGGTTTCCAAGGTGTTTAAACCTTTTTAAGAGGTAGGTATAGGAGGTAGTGCAGCCTGCTTCTCCAGGAAACTTTTTTGGCTCTCCTTGACATCCAAACACAGTTACTTCAGACTGCACATTACCATGTCAACCGTCTGAACATCGTCAAATGCTTAAGCCTCTTCACATATTGGCTCAAACTCTCATCATTTTCCGGTAGTGTTGGACGTGTGGTTTGTCATCAGGATCATGGTAAGCCACCTTAACACGGGTATGTCTTTTGGGAACATCTTTCCTCCACCTATCAAGTATGTACTTAGTGGGGATGTCAAACACACGATTAAGGTCGAAAACACGTATCACATGCTTGCACAAAATACCAAAGGTTTCAAATTTCTGGCAGTCATAAACCACATCTTTGGTGTCGTGACAAAAAATGACCCTAACAGAACGATACTGGTCAGTTATGACAACCTCACTCTTGCCTTCAGGTATGATCCAAACCCGATCCTCGAGGACATACTCCGTCTTGTTGTTCCCCATATCTCACTTCTCATTGGGGACACAATAGCCCATCCTTTCATACTCCTTATGGAGTTCTTGAAACTTAGTATCAGTATAGATTTTCTAGAATAGTTTCTCCAGTTTAAAACCATAAACAAGCCTCCGAACATACTTCCCACATCTAGCATTAGCATCCAACTCAGATTTAACACGCTTCGCCATTTCTCTGGTATATTTCTCAGGGAATTCATGGAGCTTCGTACGTCAGTTTACGAAACCGTCAAAAAAACTATTTATACTCTCAACACGTTGTGTTGTTTCCATCCCTGCCCAAAAATGCTCCTTCATAAATGTCGGAATCCACATATGTCTTTCTTCAAAAAGGTCACATAGCCAATCATTCTCCTCAAGATCATATTGTTTCATACATGAATGCCAACGGGTCTTAAATTCTTCAACTATAAAACTCTCATAAATAAGAGTCTTCAATGGGCCCTTAAAGTCAGCATAGCTGCCATAAAGTATAAATATCATAAACATCATAACACAGTACAACCATGAACACTTCATCAACATCGTCACTTAAAAGATGTACACATGCCATGATAACATCAGTCAACACCCCACAGGTACTCAAGTACAACAAAATAGAATGTCACAAAGCATACAACATAATATTAAACTAACAATAATATATAAAATGCCACAATGCGTTCAACTGATCGGCCAAAGTAATTATTGCAACACCGAATGAATGCCACTAAATTTATACATTCTACAGAACAAGATTTAAGAAGTAAGATACTCACTGTTCACACTTGCCCAACTTCTCTGGAAATTTCTTCAGAATATGCCAAATACACCACATGTGGCGAGATGAAGGCATCACAGCAGCCAACAGCTTCCTCATAGCGGCATCTTGATCCGTCAAGATTGTGCCGGGGGGTTTGTTACCCATACAAGCTAGCCTATGTTGAAAAATCCAATAGAAGGTATCGGATTTTTCATGTGATACTAATAAGGCACATCCCAACAATAAGGATTGGCCGTGATGATTTACCCCTACAAAATTAGCAAAGGGGAGCTCATACTCATTTGTGAGGTAGGTGCATCAAAACAAACGACATCCCCAAACTCCTCATAGGCCACCCGGCTCTGAGCATCAACCCAAAACACGTCCAGTAAACGACCCTCTTCATCTAAACGATGGGCATGATAAAAATTTTGATTGTCAGCTTGCATACGGTCAAAGTACTCCATCATAGCAGCAGCATCCCCACCTTCCATTTTCAAACGGCGCTCCTTATATACCTCATGTTGAAGATCTTTTACAGTCGAGAAATTCTCATCACCACCCCTCTCAATAGCCATGCACCCGTGAATTTGAGTTACGTGCACACCTTCTTCATTGTAGTCCATAAGCTTCTTCTTCACTGATGAAGTATAATTTTGCATTCGGTATTCCTTTACCAATTTCAAATTTGCTAGGGCTACATCGTGGGTGTGGTCGAGTATAGCAGTCCTTATGATCCACTCGCCTTGGGAATTCACACTTGCATATATTCTAGCCTCACATTCACACTTCTTCGAAATTCTTTTTACCCGAACCATTTCATTTTCTCCTATTTCACCATTAACTATGCCCCCTATACCACAAGCTTCCATAGCTTTCTCCCTCTTCTTTGCTTCCCTCCTTGCCCTCATATCAGGGGGGGTCCCTAACACTCACAACGCTATGTAATAGCCCTCCTTTCCTTGTCTTTCTTAAAGGCCCCTGCCTGTCGAGTTATACCAAACCCGTGTTGTTCCGCATATTCTTTATAATAAGATTCAACATCCTCCCATCTCTTAAAAACCATCCCCTCTCTAGGTTCTTCAACTGTACAGTACACACTAATCTTGTTTGTACAGACAATGGTTTCAACATTCTCCAGTGTTTTAATTGGAGATGTTAGTTGAAGACCTTGCTGAATACATTGAGAAGCCTGAACATAAGGTGTCAAGCAGTCCAAAGATGGGAATTCTATTTCAAAAGGAGGATCGACAACAATATCATCACCCATATTTAACTCCCTCACCAAGCAAACATCTTTTTCCATTTTATCCATAGCAGACACACTAATAGGACTCCCAAACCACAGGTTGTCCAAGACAAGTACACAATTAAACTGCAATGTGAATAAAAGTATTTTGCAAATTAACATCCTCATGTATATAACAGCACAGAAATAACTACCCATATCAATTCACACATATGAATCCCAAAAAATCATTCATTTACTAATTCTACAAGCAACAACTATACCAGAAATCGTTAAATCACATAAATTAGAATACAATACAATATTGAGCAATTCCGTAACAGAAATAATTCCACCACAATCAATTACATCAGACATTTAAATTAACTCATTCAAATCAACCAAAACAGCATTTCCTCAAATCAATAATTCCACAAAAATTTAATCACCCCCTACAGCAATTTCAAATAAGAAACAGAAACGAATCCAGCCCCACAAATATAAAAAAATCCCACCGCATTCCATTACATCAAACATTTAAATTAACTCATTTCTCAAATCCACCAAACAGCGCTTCCTCGAATACATAATTCCACAAAAATCAATTGTATCAAAAAGTATATCGACAAAGTAATTCAAATTCAAGTAACAAGCAAAAACATAAGCCTAATCCACAAATAAAACATCCCACCATGATCTATTACAACAAACTTTAAATTCACTCAGTCAAATCCACCAAAACAACGTTTCCTCGAATAAATCATTCCACTTAAATCAATTCACTAGGAAATTAACTAACCGACTACTGCTATTTAAAAAAATACAGCTAAGTCCACCACTATATTTCACCACAAATAGTGAGTTTCAAACATTTATCCAAAAACATGAAACCATTAATCAAACGACGAATTGGGCCACATATAATACACCAACACCATTTCCCATAACACAATACAACTACAGCAAGTTTTCGAACAACATACCTCTAATTACGCGGTTTCAGAACCCAGATTCCGACCCTAACTTCTTCACTTTAGCAACGCCTCACCAACTGATATAAACCATTGTCCCAACAACCCATAGATCTATGATTGTGTGGCGTCACCAGATTAAGCTTGACTTCCTTCGAATTCTTTGTTTCAGATAGTACTCTCTTACCAAGGGTTTTTCTCTCCGCTTTTGTTTCTCTCTCTTCGTTTTGTTCTCTCTCCTCCTACCATCAACCCAGAGTAATTCACATTTAATTTAGACGGCGTTAATTTGGCCGTCAATTCCAGTACCGTTACAAGATTTTGAGTATAAATAACAAAATGGTGTCCAGCTCACAATTCAACTACTTCAGAAGTACTTTTCACAAATTCAGCACAACTATTTACAACAATGTCATTATATTAACAAACATTGTTGATAACCGATATCAATGGGGACAGGCTCATGAAAAAGAATCATCAAAATGAAAACAAAATACTCATGGGTGTACGGTACACGCGGGTGTATATAGCAATATCTCTGGAGATCTAGCCTAGCTTCAAGGGACGTCGTCCAAGAAGTTGTATTATTGACATAACGTGTAAGTGAGTTTTCAAAATATTGTGATTTTACACCAAAATAATGTTAAATTAATAAATTTAATTTTGTTTAAAATATACATTTAGTTTGAGTGTCCTTAAACTTTACTAATTGAAATCTCAAGGCCATCCCTAGGTAATGGATGTGAAAGATACCAAGATTAACCAATTCCCACCTACAAAAGATTTTCAAATTCAAATTAATAAATAAGGTATGGTGTGTTTCTCATTAATATTAACAATAAGATATGAGTATTAGAACTCCATTGATTATGTTCTAATTTTGGTTTAAATTTGATACATATAAATTCAGCAATAAGGTTAACTAAAGATGCCCTACTTGTATCCAATGGACAAATGATGGAGAAATAGGACTAGAGAAACTCGAACAAGAATACTTATGGCACAAGATCTTGAACCTCCCCCAAAGGGATGGTATGTTCCTTGCTTTAGGCGGGTCTGCAAAATGAAGTTTTAGTTTGCTATATATAGTTGAAGGATAGAAAAGTCAAAAACCTCTTAAAATTGAATTTTTGTGAAAAGGCAACTTTTTTTTCGTGTGTGAAAAATGCACCTCAATTTTAAATTTTTTTATGGAAAATTTGAAAAATACCACCATCTATTGTTGTCATTTTGTACAATACCACCTCAAATTTTTTTTTATTGTATTTTACCACCTAGTTTTATCAAAAACACTAAAAACTACTATCACTTTTGCCCCTCCCCCCTCTATGTCTCTTCTATTCACCCATTACGAACTACCACTGAATTAGCGACACTAGGTCACAGCCACCATCACCACCCCTCTCTCCTCTCTTGACTAAACAACTACATGTCTACACCACCAGATCATAGCCACCACCACATATTCTCTCGTTCCATCCTCACTTTGCAAAACACCTCACCTCCACTACTGTCACTGCTTCTTTATCTTCTTGCTTCCTTTCTGCCTACTTCGTCCACCACCTTGTGTTAAAAGCTAAAGTATACTTGTATAACTCTTGACAAAATGTTGTTGTCTACGAATTGTAGAAGCCTCAACCTGAGCAGAGTCGTTCAACGTGGACTCCTACCGTGGTGGGGTTGCAATCTGCAAATGCCACCAAGGTGTCAATAGAGAATAATACTTCCTCCGTTTCACAAAACTATTTTAAATTAAGAAGTTTTACAAATATTACAACATTTCCCTATTTGCATATGTTTTCTCTCCTCATCACATGGGTTCATATCTTTATTTCTCTTTATCTCTTTTCTCTTTTTAAAATCCGTGTTCCCAACCCATGTTGCAATATTAGGGAAACAAAGGAAGTATTGTTTTAGAAAAATTTAAGAAAGAATGATGTATGTTGGTCATTTTGTAAGAAAAAATCTTGTAAAAAAGGTTGCACTTTAGGAATTAGGACATTAAATAACTTTTAATGTTTGTTAAACAAGATCATCACCCAAATACTCGGATTCCGCCCGTTAACCACCACTTTTCGGCCAAAACAATCACATGAGTGGCACGTCTGTACTTGCACTTTACCGATGAACGATCCACTTTATCATATTTACTTTATTAGTGTGTTTGCATTGTTACATTCTAAGGCAGATTAAGGATTTAAGGCCCCTTCATCAGTATTTAGGCCCTATACAGACGCACAGGTTGCAACTTGCAACAGCTAATGGCTGTGCCTACATGGAATGGATGGAGTCATTACTTATTTCGGTACAAGACTCTAATTAGCTAAGGTCATTACATTGCAGTCACGCAAGGAATCCAAATGATGGGAAACTATTCGTAGCCAGGTAGAGAAGTCAAAACTGACCCGATCAATCCGACCCTAAATTAACGTTAAAAAAATCAAATTCAAATTTTAACTTTTATAGAGAATAATAATTTAACATGACTCAATTTTAAAATAAATCCAATTTAATCCGATCTCACGAACCCGACTCATGGCACCCTTGACACATCCAAGCTGGGATAGAAGAAAAGAACAGAAAATACAAAAAGGTGGGAAAACCAACACAAGGAGACAGTTAAAAAAAACTAAGGAAGCGCAATGATAACATAAGAAGAGCATATTTTTTAAACAGAGTAAATGAGTGGAGGAGTGTGTTTTTGTGTCTCCCAAAATTAGCTGCACACATCGCCATCTCACTCTCTGACTTCCCTTGATCATTACGGCTCACTGCCATCTTCCAACATTCTTTTCTTACTTTCTCTTACACTTTGTTCAATTCAACTTGTACATTTTTTCAACAACTACTCCTTTCGTTCCTAATTTTTTTGCCCTATTTGACTTTTTACGGTCTCCAATAAATATTTTAAAACGATTATATCTCTATTTTTATATGTGTAAAAATTATAAAAACTAAATATCAATAAAATGTACAATGAGACGCATTCAACAAGATCTCACATGACTATATTATCACTTATAGATTAAGAGTACTTTAACAAAGTTTATAAAAATTGACCCAAATTTTTGCAATGGGGCAAAAATTTAGGGACAGAGAGAGTATTTTACAATTACTCCCTCCGTTTTTAAATACTTGCTCCATTTCTCCATACGCGGAGATAGAGGTAGTGGGCTAGGTGGAAGAATAAAAAATAATAAAAGCAAAAGTAACGGAGGGAATTAGAGGAGAGAATATGAAAATAATAAAACATGATCATGGTGGGTCCACCAGGTGATATAAATTAATTTAATATCGTAAAAGCTTTCCAAATAAGAAAATTGATCAAGTATTTAAAAACGGCCGAAAAAGGAAAGTGGAGCAAGTATTTAAACACGAAGGGAGTACTACTTTGAGCCTGTTCTCATTGACTGAACTGAATATTTTATGATAGAAGGAAATTAGGAACTAAAATAAAAATAAGTTGAAGAAAACAGACCCATGGTATTTGATATTTCAATGTCATGCTCATCCCACTTTTTTTTAATATTAGCATGTTAAAGTTGTGAGGTTTTGTCACGTCCAACCAACCTTAGTGCCTTCAACATTTTGTTGCAACTTCATCAACATGCTTGTCTTCATTTATACTTGTATTTAAAAGACGCTTGGATTCATATGCTAAGATAATTCACTAATACATTAGCCAATAATGAATAAAGATGAATAGATTAATCAAATCATGTTGATTCATAATCAGTATGTATTACAATAGCATGAATTTTAACTTCTGACCACTTAAGTTTTAAGCCCTGTTTGGCAATGTGAGGTTAGCTGTTAGCTTTCAGCTAATAGTTGTTTGTTTAAGTTAATTTAGCTAATTAATGATTATATTAGTGGTTTATGTAAAAAATGTTCGAAAATAACTGATAGTTTTTTTTTTTTTTTTTTTTTTTTGGTGAAATAAAGCTGATAGTTATATTTTATAGTATCACTTATGACTAATATGATACCTAGAATTTGCACTTACAGAAGCATAATTTAACAATTTCTAATGATTGAAAATTTAAACTTTAGTAATCAGAATTGAAAAATGATAATTACTTGTATTGATTACCTAATTTTAAATATAGTTTCTAATGAATTTCAAACTAATAATTAGAATGACATTTCGAATTTCAATATAACTTAAGTAACCATAAAAAATGGTGCCTTATTATTGTGAGCATGTGCAAATAAAAAAATAATTTTGGTAAGCATGCTCATTGCTCACTAGTTATTTACTCTCTACTTCGTCCTAGGTCAGGTAGATTCCATGTATCATTTCACTCTTCCCCTGCCTTATAAAAAGAACCTTCAAACATTTATAAACCACCTTTTAAGCTTATTAGCCTAACTAAAAAAAAAAAGTGTTTGTTCTTTTATCATTTTTTCTATATCTTTGAATTACAAAAACAAATTAAATGGATAGGAAAGTTTTAGTAGAGGAAAAACATCTACACACTGCCATATTCACAATGGTAATTGCCTTGTTAATGCTTTGTTTTCGACGCGCTGTGGTGGTGTCCTTGGTAGAGCAATGGCGTGCTCGTATATTTCTTCTCTTGAACCTAGTGTTGCTGGCCGTCTTATTCACATCTCTTCACTTCAGCACCGGGTCAAGCGCTAAGGATCTCCACGGCAACATCAATGTAGATGAGAAAATCGCGGCTAGTAAACAAAAAGCCGATGTATTAATAACTAAAAGTGTTAGTTCTACTTGTAATGGTCAAAGTTGTGAATTAGCACGTAAGAACACATCAAGCAATGTTGTTGTTAATGGTAAGGTGGAAATAGATGTGGAGTTGTCAGAAGAAGAGCTTAATAGAAGAGTTGAAGCATTTATTGCTATGTTTAAACAGCAGTTGATCTCTGATTCTAAGAGAAGAACAAGAGATGTTTCTGCTAGTAAATCTCGAGGATCTACGAACCAACTTTTTAATTAGCGGATACAAATTTCATCGTACACCTGAGTGTAATTTTACGCCTTTTCACATCTCCTGACCTTGATGAGCAAACAATTTTATTTTTTTCAATAATCAATTTTTCCCCTTTTTCTTTTTTTTTTTTTTTTCCCTGCCATTTTTTTTAGTGATATCTTAGTAATTTTAGCTTAGTTTGGCTCATTACATTCGCAAAAAACATGAGAAAAATAATGTATAGTACGTGAAGGAATCTCTCTTTCTCATCAAGTTTGTTATTTTTTTTTTTTAATAAAAAAAATCTATGAGCTGTTGTAACTTAATTGACTGAGCAAGTTTTGTGGTGACATCATCATCTTGAATTTTAAAACTTGTGTTTAAAACTTTTCCCATTTTTCTTCTTAAATCTCAAACAAGACTCACTGAAGCAAGTCTCAAGTTGAGTCTTTAAATTCAAAAACTTAACTTAAAGTTGAGATTGGGATCCACCTCAATTTTATTTTTATTATCTTTTTTTTTTTTACACTTTTCTACATATAATATGTCATATATTTAAATCTTAGGGCTAAAGTGATAAATTTAGGTAAGTTTTAGTGAGTTTTAAGAAAAATTTAATGACATTATTTTCAATGGGGACCATAAAAAATGATGTCACATTCAAGTCTTAAGACTTGGGGCTAACCTTGCTCTTAATTGTATGATGGTGGAGTGCTTCCTCCATTTCTTGATTAATTAACGCTTTAATTTCTGTATTGATTTATTCTAATTTTCTAATTGATTGTCTTATACTACCTCATATAATTTTTCCAAAAAAAAACTACCTCATATATTAACGTTTTTTTTTAAGAAGTACTATTTGCACAAGAATTAAGAGAAATGAGAGAGAGTGAGTAAAAAGTTGAGTGAATGAGAAAAAGTGGATAAAAATTTTAGTGACATTTTGAAGAAGTCCGTTATGAAATATTAAAAAGGTTACGGAGTGATAAATAAATGTTTATTTCATTAGATACTTCTGTGTTTTTTTATTTTATTTATAATATACCCATGAAACTATTTAAATATATCATACCCTTAAGTTTAATAAAAATGTCCCAAATACCCAAATGACTAATGGACGTCAATTCCGTTAGTCAGTAAGGGTTAATTGTGCCATGTGGCATCTGCTAATTAGTTTTTTTTTTTCTAATTTATTTAATTGAGTAAATTTTGAATTTTAACACCATAAAATAACCAAAAAATGATTTTTAACACTACACAAAAAAAAAATAGAAAAAAAAAACCTTTTCTTTTAACACCACAAAAAAAAAAAAAAAAAAAAAAAAAAAAAAAAACCCAAAAAATAGCTTTTACCACCACTTAACCGATTCATGGATGAAATCCGTTAGTGGGCCCTACAATGCCACGTGTCAGCATATAATTGGTTCAAAACATTTAAAAAAAACCCTAAAACTACCCCAGCCACCCCACCCCCATCGTTAGCCCCACCTCCGGCAGCACGCCGCCACCATCCTCTCACCTTGACAGCCCCGTTCCCAGCTCAAGCCTCCGGAAAATCCACTCCCTCCCTTTCCTCATCCCCAAAACCGACAGCCCTCCCCAACGATCACCAAAAACTATCGTCGTAACCGCCGTTTTTCATAACCCTTAAAAACGGCCACAAAAAACGGCTGCTAATGGTTGAAATCGGCCGATTTAGGGCCAAAAAGGTCGATTTCGACTTTAAACCGGTCAAAAACCATAAGTAGCGGTTGTGGCCTTTCGTTTTTGGGTTGTTTGAAAAGAGAATGACCGTTTTTGGTGGCCGTTCCGGTAGCTGGGGTTGGAAACGGGAGGGTTAGGGTGAGGATATGGTGGTGGTGCGCCGCCGGCGGTGGGTCTGGGGTGGCTGGGTTAGTTTTAGGGATTTTGTTTTTTTTTTTTTAGTTTTTTCTAAACTAATAATATAGGGACACGTGGCACAATAGACCCCACTTAATGAAAATTTGGACGGCAACTGTTAAGTGATGGTAAAAGCCAATTTTTAAAAAATTTTGTGGTGTTAAAATAAAACTGTTTTTTTTTTCCTTTTTTTGTAGTGTTAAAAACCGTTTTTTCGTTTTTTTTTGTGGTGTTAAAATTCAAAATTTCCTTTAATTAATTATCAGAAAAAAATTAAAAAATCAAAAATAAAAAAAAATAAAATAAAAACCCAACCCATAAACCCCAACCACCACCATCGCCGCCACCAACGCCGCCTCCCTTAAACCCTTCGCCAGCCCCGGCCCGACCCTGACCTCCTAAACCCCTAAGCTGGCGACAGCCCGACCCTGTCCCTTGTAATCTCCTTTCCCCTTCCCCCAAACCACCATCCCCGCAACCTGGCTAAAACACCTCCATCTCCCTAAAAAAAACCTCCCTCCCCACCTGCCGGCGCCCCCAAACCCCTCCCCCGTACCGGCAAACCCAATTTGCCTCTCTTCCATACCATCTTCGCCCCTTTCCCCCCAAACAACAACTCGAAACCCTAAAACCCCAAAATCAAAATTTAGGGTTTTGATTTGGGGCTTTAGTAGAGTTTAGATTTTTCGGGTTAGCCAAACTGTGGGGCGATCGCCGGCGGTCGGTGGCCGGCACCATAGGTTGGGCGAGGGTGGTGGTGGTGGGCGAGGAAGGTGGCTACGATTTTGGGCTGATTTTTTTTTATTTTTTTAATAATTAATTAAATAGATTAAAAAAACAACTAATCAGCAGCTGCCATGTGGCACAATTAGCTCTAAATAACGGAGTTAACGTCCGTTAGTCATTTGGGTATTGGGGACACTTTTGTTATACTCAGGGGTATATGGTGTATTTGGAAAGTTTCATGAGTATATTGCGAATAAGTGAATTACTCAAGGGTATTTAATTTGGTGAAATAACTTAAAATTATATTATGAAACTTTATATTAACATCTATTTTTTGCTTTAAAAAAAATCTATTTAATAACATATTTTTATGATAAAAATATGTTTTCATTATGTTAGTAAAAAATTATGGTCAAAGACTAAAAACTAATATATAAATAGTGTAAAAGCCAACGTCCTAGATATTCTGGGACGGAGAAAGTAAATGGTGGTAGAAAACAATTTTTTAAAAAATTTGGTGGTGTTAAAGTTTTTTTTTTTTTTTTTTTTTTTGGTAGTGTTAAAAACCAATTTCGTGCTTTTTTATGGTGTGAAAAATCAAAATTGCCTTAAAATATTCAATATGATTGATTGTTAGATGCTGATTTCTTTTACAGGGAGTAAATAAATCTACACAATTAAAACTTTAATTTTAGTTTATATAACGGTAATTATCTTCGGTGTAAAATATTTATTGTACATCTTATTTATTTGAAAGTTTATGATGACAAAATAAATTATTGTTTTGAAGAAATCAATTTATCCAAATTTAATTTAAATTCATTTGTTATTCTTCAAAAAGAAAAATAAAATAAAATAAAATTCATTTGTTAGATTGGGCCCATATGTTAAGCACATAGGCCACCAAAAAGTTAGGAACGGGCCTATCCAATTGACATAAAAATAGGCTTATAGAGAGATCTCAGTGAATTGCTGAGTAGTGTGTTTAATATAGACAAGTGCACGTTTCTTTGGAATGATTTATTACCATTCCCTTCTAATTCTAAGGTTTTGGTTGGTTGGTAATGAGATTGTTTTGTTTGGGGTTTTATTACTTGATTATAAAATTACTTACCAAACGGATTAGTGATGAACAATTTTACAGGGAATTGCATGAAAATAAGTGAAGGATCTTTGTCTTTGGTCAGATGATTTGCTGTCCATAGTTGTTGCCTACTTGTCTATTGACTTAGGACGGCTTGAAACAGAGACAACATAATCTTACTTAATTGCTATAGTTTAGATGCACATGTTACTTAGGACATAATCCTTTCATTTGTTAATTATTTTGTAATTTAAATCAACTTGGATATATAATGCTCTTTGACCAATCATAAAAATTATATAGATCTTATGTATGAAAGCTATCTACTAATTTATTTTTAATTTGATTGCTCATTTAGCATACTACTTAAAAGTCAACTAAACTGACAAATTAGTCACTTGTATAATTTTTTTTTTTTTTTTTGCTAATGATGAATACACCAAAAACAAGAAAACAGCAAAAACAAATCAATCAAACAACCTATCAAGGAGGTACAAAGCGTGGGAAAGCCACTCCTTGTACATCCTCACTAAGAATCCTACGAAGCTCCATAGGAGCGCTACCTAGAATAATAAGATTATCTAATTGAGCCACTCCACGGTTGGCAAGCCAGCAGCAGCGCGATTGCCCTCACAGAACACATGCTCCACAACCACCTCCCAATCGTCCTTATTAAGCAAACTGTGGCAGCAATTAAACAAGTGAGCACACTCACCTCTTCCCTTGAATCATCTCTTAAATATTGAACACATGCTTGATTATCAAGGTGGATTTGAAGCTTGCTTATTTGTAGATTACGCGCAAGTTCCAACCCACGAACAAGAGCCATAAACTCTGATCTAAAGGTTGTGCATCGACCATAATTAGCAGAAAATCCAGAAATAAACTCCCCATCATGATTTCGAATAATAGCTCCTCCACCAGCTGCTCTGGAGACCCTTTGGCAGTCCCATCCGTGTTCAAAACATACCAACCATAGTTAGGTTTGATCCACTTAATATGCTTCTCAACTCTTCCTACAATGTTGCCTTGATTATTGCTGCCAACAGGGTTCTCATAGATGTTGCGCCAAGTTTCTTCGAATCTAACCTTTAAGAACGCACCAAAATCAACAGGTATGTCCTTCCCATCCGCAAAAATTCTGTTGTTCCCCCACCTCCATAGCCACCAAATAGTCACACCAAAATAGGTCGGCCACCCTTCTTCCTCATCTTCATCATTGGGCTCCAAGTTCGCTGTCAACCATTCCTTTAAATCACCTTGATGGAAGGAGGTTGAGTTGCTTCGACCACCTACTCTTCTCCACACGCTCCTTGCTGCAGGATAGTGTCGAAGTATATGCAATGAACATTCGTTCGCTCCACCACAAGTAAAGCAAACAGGGGAACTAGTAAGCTTGCGCTTAAATGTGTTGACGTTCCCCATTAATCTATCATGGCAGGCTAGCCACATGAAAGCTCGGATTCACTGTTGGACAGGGGCTTGCCACACCAAATTCCAAACATCTTCATCTAGGCTTGAGTTCTCCTTGCGAATAATTTGAATGGCTGACTTGATGGAGAACTTTCCTTTTGTTGAGTTGTTCCAAAACAGCAAGTCCTCGACACCTGGGTTCTCATTAACCTCATGGGCTTGAATTAATTTCAGTGAATCTTGATCGAGCAAGTGCCCAAAAAGATCCCATTTCCATCCAACACCCGGTTCCCACATTTCCTCAACTGTCGAACCCAGAATATCTTTAGGGATAGGTTGAATAGCTAGATTGAACAAAGGTGTAGATGAAACCCAACGATGATCCCAAAAAAGAGTTTTGGTACCATTGCCCACTGCCACTCTTATTCCTTCACAAAGGTGCTTCGCATTCTCCGAAATACCCTTCCAAACATTAGACATGCCTTGGTGAGGCTCGAACATATCCGAATCACACCTACCCTTTCAATATTTTGCACGCAATACTTGTGACCATAAAGCGTCAGGATTAGTGAGCATCCTCCATCCCAATTTAGCCAAAAAAGCATCATTGGCTTGATGCGCTGACCTTATACCAATACCCCCTTATGCTCTCGGCTTTTGCAAAGTTTCCCAGGCCACTAGGTGCACTTTCCTGCCTTCATCACTCCCTCCCCAAATAAATCTCCTTGTCTTTTTATCAAGTTCATCACAAATAGACTTTGGGATTTTAGGAGTTTGCATTGAGTAACAGGATAAGGAAGAGAGAGTAGACTTAGCTAGTGTGATTCTCCCTGCCAATGACAAGTACTTGGTCTTCCAACCCGACAACCTCCTATCAATCTTCTCGCACAAATGATTAAAGGTGTCACGGGTTACTCGACTTGAGATTGTTGGCATGCCTAAGTACATTCCGAGGTCAGTTGTCACTTCCATGCCTAAGGTCGAGGAAATTTCCAATTGAGCAGTTGGGTCTAGATTATGAGATAAATAAACTCGTGACTTGGCAAGGCTGACTTTTTGCCCCGAGGCCTTACAAAACCGATTAAGACAGCCAGATACTACCAAGGCTTGTTCGACCGAAGCTTCAGCAAATAAGATTATGTCATTAGCGAAGAAGAGGTTGGAGAGTAGGGGACCATTTCTGCTTGCAAGAATGGGCTTCCAACTATCGGCAATGATGGCCTCTTCTATTGTTTGATACAGTCTCTCCTTGCACATAACAAATAGATAAGGTGATAATGGGTCACCTTGTCTAATACCACGGGTTGGAGTGAAGCTAGAGGAAGGTTTCCCATTCCATAACACTTTCATGGAAGCAGTGGTGACACACTCCATTATAACCTCCACAATCAAGTAAGGAAGGTTCATTTGGAGTAAAGTATCCCGAATAAAGGTCCAACAAAGACGATCATACGCCTTCTCAAAGTCGATTTTTATCGCCATAAGCCCTTTGCCACCTTGCTTTTTCTTCATGGTGTGAATTACTTCTTGAACAATAACGATATTGTCCGTAATTTGACGCCCCGGCACAAAACTACCTTCAGTATTGGAGATAAGTTTCGGGAGAAGTGGCTTGATGCGATTAACAAGCACTTTTGTGACCATTTTATAGACCACGTTGCGTAGACCAATTGGTCTAAATTGAGAGGGATTTACATGCATATCAATTTTCGGCAGCAGCACAATATGAGTTTCATTCAAACTCTCAGGCATTCCATATCCTTCAAGCACATCTAAGACCCCTTTATACACCTTGCCTTTAACCGTTTCCTAGTTCTTTTGGAAGAAATATGCTTGGAAACCGTCTGGGCCAGGTGCCTTTAACGAGCCCATATTTTTTATCACTTCATCAATCTCAATTGTCACATAAGGTCTCGAAATGAATTCCCAATCTTTAGCAGGAAGTTGAGGAAAAACATCATTCGGGATTTCAAAGGGTCCATCATGGCCAACTTCCGTAAAGAGCTGAGAAAAATAATTCACTACTCTCCCCTTGACATCATTAGTATTATGAATCCAATTTCCCTCGTCATCCTTTAAAGCAACTATTTTATTTTTCCATCGACGAATCACGATGCTTAAATGAAAGAACGAGGTATTACGATCACCATTGTTAATCCACTCTACTCGCGCCTTTTGGTACCAATAAATTTCTTCTTCATCGAGCACTTCATCAAGCTCCCTTCTTAGAGTAGCTTCTAGTTTAATTAATCCTCGATGAGGATCCACAGTCATAGCTTTCTGAACTGCGGCAATGCGAGCTAGCAAAGAGCATTTTTTTCTGAAAATATTATGGTAAACCTCCTTATTCTAGTTCTGTAAACCAGCAGCCAATTTCGAGAGAACAGGAATTAGAGGGTCCGAATTATACCATTTCTCTTCCAGAAATTCATGGAATTTTTCATGAGTAAGCCACGTGGCTTGAAACCGAAACGGCTTGTTCATCTGTTGCAAGGGAACAAAATCATTCGAATTAATGAACAGGGGACAGTGATCAGAGGAAATAGCAGGGAGATGCTTCACACTGGCAGAATCAAATGTCAGTCCCCATTCAGCATTGCATAATGCCCTATCCAATCTAGCAGAGGTCCATGTCTTGGGGGTAAGGCCTCTGGCCCACATATGAGCAGCTCCAGCAAATTCGACTTCAATAAGATCCATTTCATTAATCCAATCATTAAATCTGGCAGATCTTCTATTTGTCTCTGAACACGAGCGATTTCTTTCACTTGGAAACCTAGTGTCGTTGAAATCACCAGCAATCATCCAAGGCTTATTGTGAGTAGAGGCAAAGTTTTTTAGATAATTCCATAAATCTTGCCTCTTAACCGGGTCAGGGCTTACATAGACAACCGAGAAATACCAAGGTTGACCCCCAATTCGTTTAATGTCCATGGTAATATGTTGTTCATGATTGATGATAGGATCAACTGAGACTAATTCCGGCTTCCAAAAAACCCAAATACCACCACTAAACCCTTGAGCATCAACGCGAGTATGACCTCTGTACCCCAAAATATTGGAGATTTTTTTTAGCTTGTGCTCCCCCCCATGTGTGTTTCCACTAAGGTAAGCACGTTAGGTTAGTTCACACTAACAATATCCTTAAGTGAAAAGATGAAAGAACGGCTTCCTGCTCCTTGAACATTCTACACCATACAAGAAATAGGTGAAGAGTTTGCTGCCATAAAGTTAAGGTTGTCTTCCATTAAAGAAACAGAATTTGGGAACACAGACATAAAAGCTTAATGAATTAGCCTTAGTAATCCAGTGATTTCATTGGGGAGTAACAATGTTATCACTAATTGCGGTGGCTCCGGACTCGGCTCAAAGTGAGTGTCCATCCGAACTTCCAAGATATGCATCAGGGGGCTTGCTACGACCATGTATGGACCATCCATTGGCCTCCCCCATACAGAGGGTCTTGTCTGTCGGAATCTTCAATACTATGACCTCTGGGTTCAAGAATGGTGGGGTTTATGTCTCGAGAGTGAGCAGATTCATCTTGAATTGCACTTGGGAGCTTTGAGAGGGGCGTTTCAGATACAAAGGTGCTAGCTTGGGAATCAACTTCTGTGTTTTCCTTTCCTTGCTTTAGGTTAGCATTAGGGGTCATCACAGTATCCTTTTCAATATTCATATTGATTTCTTTCAATATTTGAGTGGGCTTCTTTGACTTCTCATTGGTAGCTACTTTGGCTTTTTTTGCTAGTATTTTTGGATGGCATATTTTTTGGGGTTTGCTTACCTACATTAAAAGATTTGGGATTATTCTCGATTCCATGAGATAATTGAGAATTATCTCCAAGATTTATCGTTTCAACAAATGGTAAGTTATTATCCCTAAATATACGCCCCTCAAATTCATCTTCCTGAAAAAGCAGGATTCTCAAATTGATTAGCTGGTTCAAGAATAGAAAATCTCGAGCCGGATCCTTTGTTTGCACTGGAAGTTTGACCACTTTTCAAATTGTTTCCATTTTTTCCATTCGGGGCTTGACCCTCCGGGGCTGGACCACCAGTTGTGGTGTTGGCTTTTGGAACTTGCTGCACTTTGTCCTGTTTCACCGGTATTTTCTTGGTCGATTTTTTTACTTGCATCCCCTGGCCTTTCCTTTATGACATTCTCAAGCACTTGCTGCGCTTGATTATTATCATCAAACTACATAGAATCACTCACTTTAGCAATTTTGTCCTGTTCACATGAGTCTTCAGCATGACCCATCTTACCACATTTAAAGTATATCATACGAACCCCCTCGTATTTATCCTCTAGATTCTGCCTTTCAACCAGAACTTAGACAGCAATGGTTTAGAGAGGTTAATCTCTACGCTAAGTCTAGTAAATTGGCCACGCTCAGCATTAGCAGTAGTCTTGTCAATTCGAAGAACTTTGCCAATTTTTGCACCTATTTTTTGTAAAACATTAGCATCGAAGTACTCAACAGATATATTAGAAATACACACCTAAACTGTTAGCACTTTGATTGGGGATTCATCAGGGATGAAATTCGGGATCCACTTCCTAATTGTGAGATAATTATCATCAATCATCCAGGGGCCTTGAGTTAGAACATAGTTGTAATCAGCAGCATTGGTAAATCTGGCTATAAAATACTTACAATCAATATCAGTCAATGCCAAATCTCCCTTGAGATTCCATTTTTTCTTCAATTTGCGCATAAGCCCCATATAACCTACATTCCCACTAAACATCTTAATAATGAGAGATAGTCTCCAAGGTTTACGCATTCTACGTTTTTCCTCCTTTGATAGCAATATAGCAGGGCATCTCTCATCTTGTAGAATTTCCTCGGGGGCCATATCATCATCAGAAACCTCATCATCATCACTTAGATGGATATCCTCCATCTATGGACTCTGCTGTTGGCTTCTAACCATGTCTCTGAATGAGAGAGGTGCAGCAGGCATAGGTTAGCCTAGGTCATGAATTCCTTCATCCCCCATAACAGTTTCCAGGGCATCATCACTCTGGTTACCAAATACCAATTGATTAATTTTCCTTTTTGATTTTTTATTTGATCGAGCAAGCAAATCCTGTTCCTCAGCGGAGGTAGCAAGTTGCGGGAAGGGGTTTTCTTTGGTTGAGAGCATTTTCATACTAGTCGTAACAATTTGATAGAAAATGAAAGAAACAAAATGGAAAAAAAAGGTGGTGGATGAAACAGTTATAATGAGGAATAGGAAAGCAATTAACAAAAAAAAAAAAAATTAAAAAATTAAAAAAAAATAAAAAAAAAACAAAACAAATATAGCTAGATGGATTATAATTGATTTTTGTCTTAATTGTACCTCTATCTTTTTTCCAGCTAATTTGTCACTATATATTGTATATAACTAGCAAGTAAAGCTTGGTGGAGTTGGTGGGAAACTCACCTTGTAATTTTGAGGTTACGAGTTCAAGCCCTACTAACTACAAAATAAACATGTGAGAGGTGCGTCTTGACTTTGTAGTCTTGCAGCATTTCAATTAGGCTGTGAGAGTTAATAAGAGAAATGTGATCTACTTTTTTTTTTTTTTTTCTTTTTTGACAAAAGCAAATTATATTAATAAAATCAGAGTTTGCAAACTACGAAATAAAAACTAAAACTTACTAAAAACACTTAAGCCTTTACAACTTTTTAATACTAAAAACAAAATTATATAACTGGGGTTGGCCGGATTGAAGCCATTGTAAACAAAGAAAACATACCATAATGCCCCGCTATGTTAAACCGAAACATAATGACCAAATTTTGCACCACATAAAAAAATGAAAATGAAAGTAGTTAGTTTGCACATTGTAGACCTCATTATCCTTTTTTTTTTTTTTTGGACAAAGGATACAAACTGTCCTTAATTTTCATGTTGATTATGTTTGGCAATACGAGTACGTGGTAAAATGGATTAAATTGATAAATTAGGTGCCTTACTATAAGATGTTTTCAAGGTGACAAGGTTTTATGCATGTAATGTGATCATAATTCCGAACATAAATTAGCAATTAATTTGAATATTTCATATCAAGGATTCTAGAACTTAAAAAAAAAAAAAAGGTTTGAGAATTGCAAGCTGGACGAAATAGTTTACATGGCTCATTCAATGTCCAATAATAGCTACTTACTAAGGCCCTGTTCTTTTGAGCTTCTGACAAAGCAGAACAGATTTCAGCAGAGTCGAGCCAAGCAGAGCAGATTTCATCATCATTATTATTATTATTATTACTATTATTATTATTACTACTACTACTACTACTACTACTACTACTACTACTATTACTATTATTAATATTATCGCATTATTATTATAATTATTAAATATTATTATTAAATATTAATTATTATTATTATAATAATAATTAAATATTATTTAATTATTATTATTAAAAATTAATAATTATTATTTTTATTATTATTATTAAAAATTAATAATTAGTATTATATTTAAATATTAGTTATTATCTTTAAATATTAATTTATATTATAAAAAACCAATTATTATTATTATTAATATTATTAATAATAAGTATTATTATTACTATTATTGTCATTATTTTTTTTTGAGAAAATATTATTATCGTTATTATTTTTACTATTATTATTTTAATATCATTATTATTAAAATTTTTAATTAATTATTATTATAATTCAATATTAATTATTATTTTAATTATTAAATATTAATATTTAATAATATTATTATTATTAAATATTAATTATTATTATAATAATAATTCAATATTAATTATTATTATTATTATTAAATATTAAATATTAATTATTTATTATTATTATTATTATTAAATATTAATTATTATTATAATAATTCAATATTAAGTATTATTTTTAAGCAGAGCAGAGCATAGCAGATTTCAGGAGAGCAGAGCAGCTCTAAAGAACGGGGCCTAAGAGTTCGATACTATACTACGATATAATGAATGAAATGTATAACTAGCCTTCTGCTCGTACAATGCATAAGTTATCTATAGGTATAAAATACTAATTTTTATTTTACAACATGTTTTTATTGAAAAATGAATAGTTTATAAAGGAGAAGAGGGGGTGAATTGAAAATTGAATGTAATTGTAGAAGATATTAAATTGAGGGAAAGTGAACCAAACGACATTAATACATGTATTGAATTAAAGGTAGTGTGTGTCTATATATATATATATATATATATATATATATATATATATATATATATATATATATATATATATATATATATATATATATATATATATATATATATATATAAGAAAGGGGATTAATTAAAGAAAATGTCAAATGAGATAACATGGGCATTAAATTGGTGAAAAATAAAGTTTATATGTGGCATGATGGGCATGATGGTTTGTGTTTTTATATACTAAGTATAGATTTGATGTTTACAAGCCTAACAATCGAAACGGGTAAATTGGCCTTGAATTTTTCAAGAAAAAATTAATTGGATGGGGATTGATAAAATTGGATTATAGAATAATTTTCATGCCCACAAAGTAAAAGATTTTTTTTTTTTGTTTTTAAACAATAGCAAAATATATTAATAAAATCATAATTTACAAACTACAAAACAAAAACTAAAACTTACCGCTACATAGCTTTTAAAATTTAAGCCTTTACAACTTTCGACACTAAAAACAATATTACATAACTGGGGTTGGCCAGACATGTTGCAGATTAAGAACTTTTTATAGGCCAAAGAGCGGATACATACTTAAAAACACAAAGAGAGCAACGTCGTGGACCAAAACTATTCGATCATGGCTAGTATAACCTTACCTGGTGGGATCAACTTATCACCAAGTAAAGCCTTCAAGCAGGTCACTTTGGACATGTGACCTTTCATTCATAAGTTGTTCTTGTTGGCAAGAAAGGTTTGACAACGTCGAGGCTCGAAAAACCCCAAAACAAAATTTGGGCGCCTACTTCGGATATAAAATTTCAAGAGTAAGAATGATCACAATGATCACTACAAAGAAGGGAAAGGAATGACAACAATAATCATTCTACAACACAACACACACTTCACCCTAGCCACGGTCAAATTTTTGTTCGTCCCCAAAACTACGATGACAACACCTGTAAACTCTCCCAACACTACAACAAAACCCTTAACAAAGGATCCAAACTCCCACTGCACACAACCATCCAATAAACTATAGCCAATACAACTAGAAATACAGGACAACAACCAAGAAAGACTAAAATTAACCATACAGAATTTAATAAGGTACAGCAAACTCTGATTAGCAACAAGAAAAAACATACTTAGATAAGAAGAACATATCGAAGAGAACCTTTTGGACCCAAAATCCGAAACTACAAAAGCAAAGAACCTCAAAATCCTAACCCTAATTTCACTGTCTCCGTCACAAACCACTCCTGACGGCGGCGTTAGGCCTAGCCCTCCAGCGCAAGGACCCATGAAACCCTAACCCTAACTTTATTTACCGTTTCCGTCAATGACCTTTGACGGCGACGTTAGGACTAGTCCGTTGACCTTGTTTCGCCGGCAAAATCCTTTAAACGTGGAGCTTCCACTCTAAGGTGGGTTATACAAAGCCCTCTCGAATCTTCTTAGCTAGAAAAGAATCACAAAAGCACCTTCTAATATGAGATTAATTGGTCTTTAAGAGAAGAGGTAAGGCGTCGGCTTCGATTTTGTGAGGATGGAGATGCCTAAAAGTAGAGAACGAGAAAGGAGAATAGAAGGGAAGTAGGAGAAGAAGAGGAGGAGACTCGCCAGAGTACGGCTGCGGTGCTGAAACTTCGGCGAGTTACTAAGGTTTTATGGGGGTGGGGATCGCAGAGAGAAAACAAAGAGTTAAAGAGATAATAATATTTACTTATACAAACAATGTTATGTAAAATGTGTATATCCTAAGTAAGTAAAAGAATTCTATGGTTGGTAGATGTAGGACATTTATAAGTCGTCTAATTAATTGTGTTAATGATATTTGATGACATATTTGAAAACCGTCCTTATTTATCTTTTTCCAATCAAACAATGTTTCTTATTCCATTCAATAATCATCATATTATTGCCTATAAATATTAAATGAAGCGATGCACGGTTAGATTAATCATTCTTGTAATTTATATTCTGCTGCATTACATTGTATAAGAATATTAGAATTATTATAAAAATAATTTACATTTAAGACAAATAAAAAAATTGAAACCTCTTGGTTAATTGAATTTTATAATATAGGATTAGAGGGAAAATTTAATATAGGAGAGAAACTTGGTTAATTGAATTTTATATAGACACTTATTATGCGTTGAGTCAGAAGTGTAGTTTAAAAATAAAAATAAAATCATTAATAAATAACAACATCACACATAGAATTAGAGGGAAATTTTTAATATGATAATGACACATAGGATAGTGTGAGGGTTGATAATGTCAACAATGTTTTATTTTAGTAATAGTTAATAGATTTGACTAGTAAATGGAGCGGCACAAATTTCTTCATCAAGTGCACAAAAATCCTAAATGAAACCCAACATTGGAGATTTTGTCACAGACGGAAAATCTTTAATTATAATAAATAATTATCGTCTTGGATTGAGTGTCTCGATTGAATTGATCAATGAATATTTTGAAGTCATTTTACCTTTCATTACAATCAATTTGAGATCAAATTTAACAAAAAGTTACCAAAACACATAGATTTGCGTGCTATAAAACACCTAGCTCGGTAAGGTCTTGGAGTCAATTTGGATTTTAAGGACCAAATTTGAGGTTAAAATTTGGAAAAAAAAAATAATAATAATGAAAAACCAAATATTTCTTCTCTTTGGTAGTCTTCGATGCCATTTTCATTTATAATATCTCGTGCACCTAATGAAAAAGTTTGTGGTATTATGACTACTAATTAAAGTTTATCCTGCTACGTGTACCTTGTTAAAAGTTCGTGTTATTGATGAGACTAATTGTACCAACATTAAATTTAGTATAATTACATATGTCATTTAATCGTATCATGTATCAATGTGCAATAATTATGCTTTATACGACAGAAATAAATACGGAGTAGTCTTTATAGCTTATAGCTAAGGTTAATGATTATTTAATGTCTTAAGGTATTATTCAAGATAAAATTTGAATTACGTCTAAATCTTTAGCAATTATTATTCTCTCTACACCACAAAGCATAACTCATATTGTACTTAGCACAATTCTAGGTACTTGGTTCTTCTTTATTATAGTTGACAATTGGATGGTGATTCTTATATTCTCCCCATTAGTCAATGTTAGTAAGAGTATGAGATTTTCTTAAAGTTGGGTGTGGTCCCAATTTTTTAGGCCCGTTATTTTGATGAAGTATTTATACGTGTTGTGAAAGTTTTCGGATATATGTAACATGACTTATATTGTCTTTATTTCTTTAAATTTATCTACAAACTTGCTTGTATGTGGAAGTCACTTGAATGATATAGAAAATTCTTAACATTAGAAGCAACTAGAAGAACAATTTGTGAAAATCCTAGAATGGCTACTAGAATGATGAAGAGAAATCTGAAATCTTCTAGCCATTTCTTTCAACCTCTACTTTAACTCTAAATATTGGTAATGAGCATTCAATTAAGGCACGCACACAAGAAAGCATAGCCTTCTTACCTATCCACCTTATATAATACAAATCCATTAATTTGCACACTTTTATGTAATACACTCAGGTGTAAAAATTACATACTTCTATTTTTCTCAAAAAAAAAAAAAAAAAAAAAAAAAAAAAAAAAAAAAAAAAACATCCTTTTACATATATAGGTAAATAAGTTATTAATTTAAAAAAAAAAATCACATTATTAAAGTGTAGAGAATGTGACAAAATAACACGAGAAAATACATAATTAAACTTGAATATAGGATCAGTGAAATCAAATCAGATCGGGTCTAATTTAAACTTATAGGGTTGGTAATTTGGCCAATTATGAATTCAACTTTTATAAACAATAAAACAAATCTTTTGATATGGTATCAAATATGCTAAAAAGCTACATTCATGTCATCTAAATTTTTTGATATATAAGATGTTTAACGGATAAACAACTATTACAGCTAATGTACTTTTAAACTAATTGTAGGGAATTTCTGAAATTAACCCTTTATTTTCCAATTCATTAATATGATGTGATGTTTATGGTTATCTTTTGACTTGGAAAGAAAGAAAAAAATTGTCCCAATATAATTTTTATTTAATTGTTATGGTTTTAAAACGCACATGTTATAACAAAATCCTCTAAGATTATACAAGTTATATTTGATTTAATGTATTTAACTACTTCGACCAATAAATTTTCACAATTATATTAATCTTTTGTATGATGGCAATTAATAATTATACTGTACAGTTTTTTTTTTTTTTTTTTTTTTTTTGAAAGAAATTATACTGTACAGTTTTACTTTGCTGAAATAAATAAAGTGTATGATGTTTAAATATGTGGGTGATATAAATTCTTGAATATTTTCCAAGTTTTGGGCATAATATTGCAGAAAATTTAACTACTTTATTAATTACTTTTACTGATTTATCTTTTTCTTACTTCGATCACTTAACCCATTTCACTGATTTAGATGAGAATTTTAGAAAAACAATGGATATATTTTTCCAACTATAATCTATTAATTTTTACTCCCTCCGTTTCATAATGTTAGTCACATATGGAATCAATCACATAAAATAAGAAAAGGAATATATTTGGAATCTAACATTAAAGTACAACATAATTCATAATTAGTTTACCTTATTTAACTTTTTAAATTTTTTATTAGGAAAGCACAAGTCATAATTGCATAATTTAAGGTAAAGATTTCCTTACTTAGAATCATGTCATCAATTCACAATTTATTAATTCAAAAAAAAATCAAGTTATAAATGAAATTTATTCAATATGGGTACATCTTTTTAAAACGTCCAAAATAGTATATGGAACTAACATTATGAAACGGAGGGAGTACTAAAATAGGCCATACTTTCTTAGCTTCATTGATGTATATGTGTCAAAGTCTAATAAAAACATTTTCTCACCTATATACACCCTAATAATCCCAATTATGGACGATTTACTTATAATAATCCCAGCAAAGATGTATTATCTAATAATCCCAACTATTTTATGAGTTTGCCTCTAGTGGTCCCTACCGGTCAATCACGTGTCAACACGTGATTGGTCTAAAATTAAAAAAAAAAAATTAAAGGAAAAAAAAAACCCCAAAGCCCTAACAACCACCACCCCTTCCCCTTTCCCCACCGTAGTGACACCCAAAGCCCAACCACTAGCCTACCGGAAAATGGCAGTCTGCCGCCCCCAACCCTTGAAAACGGCCGGCCCCTCCTAACCCCCAAAACACCCACTTTTCTCACGCCGAATTCACTCTGCTTCTCGTATTTCCACCCCCGAAAACTTGCATTCCATTTTGAAATCGCCGTTGTCGTATTTCCTACGAGGTTCACCTCGAAAACGACATCGTCGCAGGTGTGGATTCGGTCTTTGAAGGTGAAGATAAAGTCGGAGTTGAGAATATGGTGGAGCGTGATGAACGTAACGCCGAAGGATTGGGGCGAATTTTTGATCGAGCCACTAATTTCGAGGAGATTGTCGTCGATCCGAGGGAGGAAAATAAGCGTCAATAAACGGAAACCGGAGGCAGTTTTCGGGGGGGGGGGGGGGTTATGGGAGGTTGCCGACTGGTTTCCATTGGGTTGGGGGTCTAGCCTAGGGTTTTACAGTGGGAGGAAGGGGTGAGGAGGGTGGTTTGGAATGGGTTTTGGGGTTTTTTCATTTTGGAGCAATCACACGCCAACACATGGCTTTAAAAAAAACAAAACAAAAAAACAAAAAACAAAAAACAAAAAAACTCAGTAGGTTATCGGTTATTAAGACCGCTGGAGGCAAAGTCATACCATAGATTCACAGTAGATATTCTTTTATTTCTTTTTTCCATTTTACTGTGTATGAGCAATAATTTCAAGATAGTAATTATTTCCAATATTCTTACAAATATTGCATGCTTTAAAATTATTCTATTCATAAGAACTAGTTTTAAATTTTTGGTAAATTTATCTTTAGGTAAATATCACAAAGAGACTAAATGAAAAATATAGTGCCCATATTCATTTAGGAGTACACAGAAGTATTGGACTAGTGACTTTCCCTCTAACTTCTAGGTAAGAATTACGAAGTATGAGGTCGAAGTCTCAGTTTATGCATGTAGATAGGGAAAGGTTGGAGAAGAAATTGATTTGGGCTTGGGTTCCCTTTTCTTCCTTTTCTCTCTTTTTTCGTCCTCAACCACATATGTGCAATTTAAATGGTAAGGATACATGAACACGATAACATATATACATTGATTGCAAAAGTAAAAGAACATTATTTCAATAATAGAGATTTGTAAACCACATATTTAGAAAAAATATCATAACTTTTACAATCAAAATCATAACTAATTTGCAAATTTGGCATAGCTCACACTCCACCGCTTCAAGCTTGACGCGAGCAATGATTTTCGATGTCTTTGCATCTTTCCAAGATGAGACCTCCGCAATCCGCACTGATGTTTTGATCGACAAGTTGATGACAAATCCCAGACCCATGGGAATGTAAATCACCTTTCCAATTATTATAAGAACCCTAGAACAAAACAAAACAAAACAAAACGTAAAACAAAACAAAAAAAAAACTAAATTGAATTAAAGAAAAAGGGTCGGAAATAGTCTAATTTTCGAAAATAGTCTAATTTTTGAAGAAATTAGACTATTTCCGGCCTAAACAGTCAAGAAAACTAAAACCCTAAAAGAGAGAGGAGAGAGAAGAGAGAAAGAGAAAAAAGGTACTAATTATTTACTATATTTATAGTGTTATAAGATTTGTAACCTAAGAACATCGACAAACTTACACCCATTGACATAATTTCTTTAGACCTATGGCTAAAATCGAATATATACTAATTCATACTCGCTCATCATGATTTTTCCCACATTGACTAATCACTCCCTTTCTATATGAGAATTTAATCACAGAGCAAACCCTTGGGAGACGAGAAGTTTCAATGTCATCGAGAAACTATATTCATAGAGGTGCAAATGAGTTGATAATCAAATTTCTACCAAAACTCATTTGTTAAGTAAAAGCTAAGCTCAATCAAAGATATTCGTATTAACTTTTTAGCCCTATTTAGGGTCTGTTCAGTTCAGCTCCTAATTTCCTTCTCTCATAAAATATTCATTTTAACTCCAATTAGTTCAGTTTAGCTCAGTTCAATAAATATGAATAGGCCCTTAGTTCACAAGGATTTAAGTGTTGAACAAATTATTATTATTATTGATTATAATTGAATATTACTACTATTTGAGTCTTATTTTACTAATTTTAACTAATTAAAACATGATTCCTCCTATCCATTTCTAAATTATCTACCCACTTTCAATTTTGATCTCTTACATATCCTCTTTATTTTCCCATATTACCCTCATTTTTTAAATATGTTTAGCCTGTTCATATAATTGATTCAAGCTTGTTAAAGCTTGAGCTAGAACTTGGAATGAATACAAGAATATATGTGAGTTAGTCTCAACCAAGCCTTTTCAAACAAAATTTTTAAAAGCTCGTTTAAGTCTTAGATGGAATGAACACTAATAATTCCTATCAAACTTAAGACAAATTAGATAAAACTCAACTCGACTTGGCTCATGGGCACTCGGCTCAGCACATTTGCAACATTTACATATGCACATCCATATCAATTGTGACATGTTTTTGTCACTGCAAATAACACATTCCAAGTGCCCACTAGACAGTGAGATGATGAATCAATCCTTAAGAAACTCTAGCCACTGAATCACATAAACATTACAGGGGAAGTTTAGTTTTATCTTCCTCTTAATTATTATGCCCAAAATCACATCCACAATGTTGCTTATCTGATTAGAAATTTATGCTGTGGGACCTTTTATATGACCTACACTCCCTTTCTAGTAATCAATGCCAACGATATTTAGGGTACTGCTGTCCTTTTTATTATATATACATTTGGGTCTTACTAGTTTCAGACTATTTGTGCATTTACTTAAACTTTTGACAATGATTTTCAATGACTATACAACACATATGGGAATAGAATTCATTCACACAATCACAACCCATAACACATTATTAGTATTGAGACCTATACCCAACAACAAAGAATAATTTGCCCGAGTAAAGTGCTAGAGACAATACAATATAGATTAGTGACAATTTCAATAAGAAGCTACTAAGATGCATGGGGTGTTGGCCAACCCCTCATAACCTCATTAGAAACAAAAAACTATAATAAAGTCATTTTCTCTCTTAAATATACTTGTATGAAGTAATTTATAGTCTCTGCCACTAATAAATTTATTCTAAATCTAATAGGACAATCTTGCTGGAAAAAGGTATTAGTGCAAGTCTTGCATAAATATTGCTTATACTAAAAAAAAAAATGTCCGAAAATTTTGCCACTTTTTCAAATTTAGTAAAATTTTCCATCCAATGAGGATTTTCTAATGTTCTTTTTTTTTTTAATTGTCATCTTTAAATAAAAGTTTACGCGTTTATTTTTCTCAACTTATCCTTTCTAATTTGAGTAGTGGAAAGAGTGCAAGAATAATACAACAATCATAAAGGAATTGTATTAAAATTGTGTCTAGTCTATAATTACAAGATGTATGAGAAATGTAATTATTAATTTCAATGGAGTGAGTACAATGTAATAATGAGATTTTATGACAACTTTTACAAACATTGTAACATGTATACCGTAGATAATTTTAGGTGGATACAAGTCACTCTTAGTGATGTATAGGATAATAGTCGATACCCATCAATTAACTTACAAGTTGGGCTTTAGATTCACACAATTCTGAGTAAACTTTAGTGAATGAAAAATTTGTTTGGTATTCAAAAAGGACCTGTCTTAGAAGGCTCACTCCAAAGAAAAATTGACAATTGATGTATAAAGATGGATACCACTATTGGAAATGTACAAAATAATATTCAACGCGATATGAAGTAACTTGGGCCTTGGATGATGTATACATTTCTAGGTAGGCTTGGGTGCATAATAAAAATGTTCGAGTTTTCACAAGGGAGCTCTCCGGCTCTCCAAGAGAAATTCACTCGAAACAAAAATGACAACTGATGTTAACCCGAAAATGAAAGAGGATGAAATAGGAACAGCAAGGCAGACAATACGTGACAACCACCATGAGGCTGCACAGTAATAAACAAAGCTGGGGACTTGAAAGGGTCACAACTAATTCTTATGATTTATGATTTATAAGGCCTTAACTAATATACCTGTTTCTTAGATTAAATAGCTTGGAAAATCATAGAATTACATTGACAATAACATGGAAAAGTGGACTAATATTATATGTTATATCAACCTTTATATATATATTCAACCAATAAAAAACCTACTTTGACCTTTTTAATGCTTAAACTATAATTAGCATATGATCTATTAAGCTTATCACGTCTATCATAAGCCAGCTCAGTACGTGATTTGTTTAATCATTCACAATCTGATTATTGAAATTTTCTTGCTTGCAAGAAAATACAATTTCTTCCATTTTCACAAAAATTTTGCCCAAAGTTTGGTAAAAAATACAGAACAAGGAAGCTTACCACATTCACCTGACTCTCTGAAAGAAAAAAAAATAAACCTGAAATTTAAAAGTCAGAAGGCTTACTGTAAGGCGTTCTAATTGTTGCATGGACGACAGCGCCTTCTCGTTAAGCAATGGGCAGTGAATTGTTAAGGTCGTCATCTGGCAGGTCTCAGAAATGGCTCAGGAAGAAAGCCAAGAAATCCGAGCCATCTAGCCCTGCTGAAGTTTCAGGTGTGAAACTGCAACTTTCCCTCTCTTACCCCCCCCCCCCCCCCCCCCCCCCCCCCTTTCTCCATTGAAAAGAAGTTTATCTTCTGCATTTGTTCAATGCTGTTTTCATGTTGTGACTTTGATTGTAATCATCTTCAGACTGTTTGCTTCTGCATAATCTGTTATTGATAATGCTGAATTTCTTGCAGATAGTGAACCTGAGGAATACCAGAGCCATAGTTTTGTCACATCTAGAGATATCAAATCATCAGGATTAACCCATGAGCTAAGGTAATTCATTCAGGCCATTTCGTTGCATTGACCATCTATAACACTCTGTTAGACAGGTTCGTGTTTTGGAAAGAAATTGCATCATAATGAACATTGGGAAGGAACCTATCATATAAAATAAGATGTTCTGTAACATTCATTACTGCCTACCAAACAGTCCATAAATGTTAATTTTAGATTTTATTATTGTAATGGTGGTGTGTGGTTGACATGTTTGGACCAGAGTTTTCGTGGGGACATGGAATGTCGGCGGAAAATCACCAGTAGGAAGCCTAGCTGCAGATTTGGATGAATGGCTAAATTTAAAGAACTCAGTGGACATCTACGTTCTTGGGTAGGTAACATTTTGAAGCATTTGCATATCATGATCCAAACAGAAGCCCTGAATGAACTGAACTTGTTTCTACAGGTTTCAAGAGGTTGTCCCTCTTAAAACAATGACAGTAATTGGACTGGAAGATTATACAGACGCGAGAAAATGGAACCTGTTGATAGGAAAAACTCTCAACAACAAAGTTGGGTGTGTTTGGTTGACACCTACGATGAATTCTCCAATAATTAGTGATGACTACGAGTATGCCAAACCTTCGAACTCTAGAGGACAATCAAGATTTAGAAGGAGCACAACTCCGCAGAGAGAGAGAATGAAAACTCTACATGGCGGGGAGCAGGGAGGAAATCCTGCATATAAACTGATGGCCAGCAAGAAGATGGTAGGAATCTTCATAAGTGTATGGATGAAAAGGGATATTATAAGGAAGTACCGAGTTTCAAATGTGAAGGCATTTCCAGTTGCTTGTGGTATAATGGGTTGCTTGGGAAACAAAGGTGCTGTCTCAGTCAGCATGTCAATAGATGGAACTAGTTTTTGCTTCATTACTGCTCATTTGGCTTCTGGCCAGAAGAAAGGGGATGAATTGCGAAGAAATCAACAGGTAGGGGAGATCTTTAAGCGAACAGCCTTCCCTCGACTTCCTCAAGAGTTTGATGATCCTCTTCCTCCCACCATATCCGGACACGAGTAAGCATTCTATACCTCATGGTCCTCACCAGGCCACCAGCCCCCCCATCCACCCCCCCAACACACACCCACACCCCAACAGGTATCCCATCATTATTTCTTGGTGACAGAAGAACAATTTCATGAAGTTTGTGTTTGAATTGGTAGAAAACCTGCCATACAAGAAAACTTGATATCTCACCAACAAGAATCACAGGTCCCATGATATTGATAACATGACTAAGGTCTTTCAATATGGTTTCTCAGAGACAGTAGTCACAACACTATAGCACAACACCAATTTCATATAATTGTATGCATGCTTCATTTAGTTTGATGGTAATTAAAGTTCCGGGGTAATAGCAACTGCCTGAATTCAGTATCTCGAGTTATTCTGACTAACCTAGCAGCTGGTGCTGAAAAAACCAAGAAAATAGGAAGATTTCACAGATATTTATGCCAACATGAATCCCAGATGGAATTTTGGCATGAACAGGATGTCCAGGCCCTACTAGGAAGCCAAGATGGTCACAGCCTTAGCTGAATGCATCAAGACTTAAGACTAACGAAAAGACAATTTCTAATAGAGCAGTACTTGTACTTTAGAATAGTACCACAAGCAAAAATCATGACTTATGAGTTATATACTGTATTATTTTTGTCATTTCTGCTATAATCATACTGTGTAAGTTTTGAAACAGCCGAATATTTTGGTTTGGTGACCTGAACTACCGACTATGCATGGACGATGACAAGGCCAGGGAGTTAATAAGAAAGAAGAAGTGGAAAGAACTGCAAAAGTTTGACCAGCTTAAGAAGGAACAACAACGAGGAGTATTCCAAGGATGGAAAGAAGGAGATATTGAGTTTGCACCAACATACAAGTACTCTGTAGAGCTTGGCAATCGATACACAGGAGATAAGCATGCCCCCTTCAATCCAAATACAGGAGAAAAGAGAAGAACCCCAGCATGGTATTGTCATAGTTCAGTAAAACTTATTAATTGATGTTCAGTGCTTACCAGTATGAATGATACAATATGATTAATATGTCATGGAATACTGTATGTAGCAATGGACCTTATCTAAGGCTTGCAAGTTATGAGTAATCTTATAGAGACTCTATAGACCTCAGAAGCTTTAGATAAATCTACACTACGACCTCAATAAATTTGAAAATGGAACTAAGGAGAATTGATGTGATTTCAGGTGTGACAGGATTATGTGGTTTGGGAAAGGGATACAGCAACTTAATTATGTTCGTGGAGAAAGTAAATTCTCTGACCATAGGCCTGTCTCTGCCCTTTTTACCACAGAAGTAGATGTCCTGGGACCTGCTAACTCAAAGACGGTTGCACTAAGCAAGTTTCTTACTTCAATGAATCTCTCTAGATTTGATACACCTCAAGTAAGTATCCTAAAGTGAAATATATTTTCATTACCTGATGTAGCAATTAAAAGGCTGTGCAGGGGAGTTACTCTTGAAGGTTTTTTGTGTAAGGGTCAATCTATGAAATCACTAATCATCTTTACTGATGTTTGACCAGATTCAATCAGTTTATAAATTATAAATAATAAATAATAACCTCACTAACGCTAATTTGTTCTATTATTACAGGGACAATCCACCACCCCTAAACGTACGTTATTATCACTGATCAAGGCAGAAACAGAAGAATCAGCACGTGAGACTGTAGATAATACTCAACATAGATCATAGTATTAAGCTGGTGTTTCACATGGCACATTGCTACAGCTTACCAGGGTTCTATAGGTGAAAATAACTACCATACATCCCTCTTCCATATCAATATTCATGTTTATAGCCCCATACAATTTTTCATTCTTTCATCTTCTCTTCCTAAGCACCATCTAGGTGATGGAAGTGGAGAGGGGATGATTGGACATCAGTTGTAATTTTTCTCCGCTTTTCCCCTCTTTTCTTTTAGCAGAAGATAAAAACACAAAGTACACAAAACAATGTGACAAAAGCCATTCATGCAAAACTGAGGGGAAAAGGCACCAGAGTTTTGTGTATACATTGATCATTTGCACACAAGTGCTTGCAAAAAAAAGAAGGATACGAATTGAAGTAACAAACAGGCTGCTCTACAGTGTACATATGCAACTTTTCTCACCTCTTTACAACATCATATCTTATTTGTATATCCAACTCATCGGTAATTAAATGGTTTGCACATTCAATGTATCTCAAAATCTGTGACTTAGACTATTATTGAATGAGATACGTTAATCAATTATCAACATGAATAAAGGGCAAAACCATATGCAATGCTTACAGGAAATCAACTTAGCTCCATTGCCTGAAGTAGTTCTGCCAAGGCCTCTGAGTTATCAAGATGACAATTAGGACAAATACACTTCCTTTGCAACTCCTCACTGAAGAGAGCACATTTCTCCTCCATATTAGAAGTCTGCTTGTATCCAGTCAAAGACAACATGACATGTATAGACATTTTAAGCAAGAATTTATACAGATACATTAGTAATAAGAGAAATTTATCCTTTTTGGACCTTTGTTAAAAAAAAAAAAATAGAGAAATTTATAAGATTATCAAGAAATTAACTTCTCAACAACTATCTTAGTGTAAGTGAATTTTTTATTTTTTTTATAGTCTATGTCAACAAGTGGTTTATTCCGCATCGCAATAGCCGATGAGATATAGAATAACTACTAAGACCAATACATGCAAAGGTTGTATGCATTTCTAATGAAGAAGATAAATGATGTATGCCATTCTGAACGTCGTAATGAAGAAGATAAATGATGAATGCCATTCTGAAATATAGAAAAGTTGGCAATGCATCCTAAAATTTATGTACCAACCAGAACTGAGGTTGATTGAGTAGCTAGCAATGAATTCCAGTGCAGATGCTATGGGAAGAAAAGTAGCAGATCCTTTTAAATTTAACAAATGACATTATCCTTTTTCATATGACTACTGTAATAAAAACACGGAAATAATACAGTCAATAAGGATATTTTTTTAAGTTCTGTAACTCCTTGATGTCCTTCATAATTGTCTCAATCAGCCCCAGTCTCTTTCTTAAGTCAACAACATCTTGCTGCAGCTGCAGAGTTCCAGAAGCACAATATCAATCAGTCACAGAACTTCCCGATAATATATAATATACAACTGACAAACATTGTGGTTTAGCTTGGAGAAGTTCCATTTTAAGAAATCCTAATAATAGTAAATGACAAGTTTGCAATGAGATTTAACTTCTAGCAGACATCTCCAATATATGATATGTACCTGCTTATGTAGATTCTGTTCCCTTTCACGTTCGTCTTTTTCTGTTGCAGTCTGAGCAACTGTGAAAGAGACCTTCTTCTCAAGATCAATCGATTCTGCATCTCCACTGTCTGCATGATCACATTCAGTAAATGCAAAGTATTTTACCTCGCTGGGCAGGGACGAGTCAAATAAAACCGCAATGCATACAAGTAAATTTAAGTACATTTTGTTCCCTTGTCGTTTTAACTAACCAACTTGAATGGAAATACAAGAGCACATTTTAGTTAATATAGCCATGTAGGCATACAGGAAATGGACTTCATTGAGGACTGATTCAAGGTATACTTCTCAGATGCATCATATAATTTGAAAAGTCACACGAGGAGTCTCTATCAAGGATTCTAGTCAGCTGGTTCACAAACAAATCATTCAAGCATAATGCTGTGACATGATCCCATGACAGCATAGTATATTTTTTCTCATTCATGTATTTAGGCCTGATAAAAACCAACTGATGAAGATATAACAGCAAATTCCTTAACGAGGAATTTTTAAGAAAAAACAAAAGACACAAGTAGAAGTAGTCAATCAATTTAATGAATTAAATGAGAAACAAAGGTTATTAATCTCAGGACCATTTCAATGAAAGGCCAAGCCAAAAAAAAAAAAAAAAAAGGAGCCAATTTGACTTCATTGCCCAATGTTCATGCAGTCCATTTAGGGTGGTGGTGATGTTGACCTGTTGTTACTTCTTATCCCAAATACATATTGCAAGCCAACTTTGGTCATAAGATTTGAGAAGACTAAGTGCATGCAAGTTCATGGTACTCAATGCTATAAGATTGCAATGCATTTGGCCCAATGTTGCCAAGACCAGGCACAACTAATTTTCCCACTTTGGCATAGGGAAGACTATATAAATCAGTTGCCCGCAAATGACCCAAATATGAGTCATTTTGCCAAAGCTGCCATACCAGCCTTGAGGCCCATGACCCTGAATCTTGATGAGATATACGTTTAAATGTTGCTCCAAGTAATATTTATCACAGTAATATCATGCAACAAGTGGTTAGCCTGGGAAGTGGTCTTCAGAATGTAAATAGCTTCTGGATCCTTTTTCCCTTAAGATTTAGCAACCAATTATATGAATTTTGATTACTTGATCACATTTGGCATCTCCTCATTTTGTGGAAAAACTGAAAAATACATTTGAGTTAATAGCTCCTATGTCCATTCTACATGCCATAATTAAAATCTGCTCTTAGAGCGCATGATCAAAACTCATGACACGATTTTCTTGTATGGAAGCCATAAAACATCAACCTAATGCCTCTATATATGCTCCCAACCAGGCCTCTATATATGCTCCCAACCAGGACAGGATAGACCAACTACCTGACATGAAGCTCAAGCAACTAACTAGTCCAACAAAATCAAAGCAACATTTTAGTCACTAGAGAACAATCAACACCAATTGCAAGCACCAGACTCGGAGGGTAATTTTGATATGCTAGAGCCAATACACTGTCATGTACATAGGAACTGAAGTCTGATCCATGAGCTTCATCATCAGTATAGGTCATAGGACATCGAAAAATGAAAATTACCTGATGAAGTCCTCAGGCAACTAGTTGGCTGCTGATTGGAGCGGGAAAACTCCTGAAATTTTCTGCAGTAGGTATATCACATTGTCACATGCATATTACAAATCCGACAACCTCGAATAAGAACACTTGTCATATAACAAAATTACGGTTTGCTAATTATCAATCTCTTCTGCTGACTTATTTTTAGTATGAATATTTAGTGATTTGCACTAATATAAGACTTGTATATGCAGGACAAACCTTATCTCAGTCTTGAAGTTGAGCATTTGGCCGATAAATTCATCTCTATACAAACAATAGCAAATTCATAAAAATAATTAATTATCAGAAGAAAACCTAATTCCAAAAATATAGCGAATTTATCATTCATTTCCGAAAGAATTTGAACAAAACAATTGATCAAAAAAATTGAAAAAAGGTTAATAATACCTAAGTGCTGCTTCTTCATTCTTCGCAACGATATCCAAACCGAAGTTCACGTACAATCAACACCATCAAAATCAGAAAATTGGCGGAAATTTCAAATTTAATCCAAAAAAATCGTCGATAAATTACCTTAAGAACATCAACATCAGATCCTACTTTCGAAATTTCATCCTGAATCGAAGCAATTCTTGCCTAAAATATCAAATAAACACATAACGAGATTCAAAGTCTCAAAATCAAATGAAAATCTCTGAGAAATAGTAATAATTTCAAAAATACTTATAATCGAGAGATAGAATATACCTCTAGGGTTTGCTTTGAAGCTTCGTTCATCGAAAATTCGACCTCAAAACCTTTGAGCTCTTGATCGGTTGTTTCCTTGAATCTCTTTCCATTTTCAAGCTCTGCATTTGCTGAATTCAGCTCTGATTCAAGATCCTCGATACGCTTCTTCAAGCTGAAGACTCTTCTCTCTGCGAAACAAATTGAATCGAGTTTTTGGAAGGAAAATTGGTCAAATCAAGAACAATCAGAGGAAAAAGAGAGAGATAAACCTCCATGAGATTTCTCAGCAGCAAAATCGCGAATCAAAGAAAGCAGTTGTTTCTGAGAATCAGTCGCCGCCATTGCAGCGAGCTTGCTTCTTTGCTTCCACTGGATTTGTGTTTGGCGCTTCTTTTATCGTTTTGAATGCTATTTATATCCTTTTTAAATAGAGTATTTGAATTAAACTAGAACTAAGGTTTATCCCAATTACGGAACTAATGTCCACGTAGGCTCAAATAAATTTATTTTTGCTCTTTTATTTTTCAGAATAAAACTGCTATCTTTTTTAACGATTGAATGCATCTCTATAGTCCCATATTTAGTAATTCTCGAACTTTTTCTTCGGTATCGAGGATCATCGAAATAAGCAAAAATACAATTTCGACGGAAAATTCTATTTATGGGTATTTCAATCGAGATACCGGAAAGGGGCATTAATTCTTTTTTTCGTTCTTGACTCGCTTGAAATGGAATAATGAAACAATTTCGTCGTTTCTTTGCCAATAAATCCAAATTTTTTGCAAGATATATGAGATTACAATGACCGATTCGATTAAGTTCTGAATAATACGGAATCCTATCCTGTACCTCAAGTAGCGGTTTATGTACTAAATCCGCTACTTGAGGTAGCAGTTTTACCCTTTATAAATTGCTACTCCATAACTTTACTTGGAGTAATAAAGACAAACCACTACTTAAGCTAGCGTTTGTCTCTAAAGAAAAAATTAACCCAAATATATTACCGAGCCTACGTGGACTGTGTTTTCGTAAATAAGTTTCACTTCAAAGTAAAATCGTAAATGAGTTTTTTAACAGCTATATTTTTGTAATCATCTCATTAAGACTTCTTTCCTTAGAGGCTTACATTCTAGAAAGCTATGATTCTTTTGTTTATGGTTAAAAAGGTAAAATAGATTAATTAGGCCCCATAGAGAAGGCTAAAATAAAACGGTATCATTGTATCAGTACAATAACAACTTAGAGAAGTAAGGCCCCGTTCACTTCACCTTATTTTTGTTAAACTGAAATTATTTTTCCTGACCTGAAATTATTTTGCTGAACTTAAATTATTTTTACTGAACTGAAATTAATTTTATTGAACTGAAATTATTTTTACTGAATTGAAATTATTTTTACTGATTTTATGTTATATTCCTCTTTAAAGTTACTTATTTTTACTGAAGTGAAATTATTTTTACTGAACTTGAACTTATTTTTGCTGAACTGAAATATTTTTACTGAATATCTTTTTTTTTAAGGTGAAGTAAACAGGACCTAAGTAGCCTTTAAAAGTTACACACTTACACATAAAGAAAAGAGATTCGAATAACGTGTTAACAGGGTCGTCCTGAACTTTTTGGAGGCCCTGTGCTATTTAAAATTAATGAATTCTGGTGTAAAAAAAAAAAAAAATTTGAATTCCTATATTTTTTTTTATTATATCCATTCCATAATAATTGCCACGTTTAAACTTAACACACATGACAATATCTGAGTTTGACCTGTTATTAAGCAGTATCTTTTTTTTTTTTTTTTTTTTTTTTGACGGGAACTTAAATTATTTAGAATGAAATTGTTAGCTTAAAAATAAAATTATTTAGAAATTAATAGAAGTAATTAAACTTCATATTAAAAGCTATATACAAACATTGTAAATAATACTTCTTTGTTTTTTTCAAAAAAAATACAGAAAATTTAACCAAAGGGAAAAAAAAGAGTTTAGGTGCGTTTGTGGAGAGTCGAACGCGAATCCACCGACCAAGGCTCTGAATCAATGAATCGCTACAAAAACCAACTTAGCCACTTTGTTATAATTTGCATTTATTCATTATATATTGCTTTTATACTTAAACTGATTTTACATATTTTGGGGCCCCAAGTAACATGAGGCCCTGTGCTGTTAGGCTGTTTGCACAGCCTAATAGCCGGCCATGCATGTTAATTAGATTGCCCATGCTAGAGATAATGTTACTAGGATAGGGGATGGCTGTCAAATTCTACAACATTTCACTTCCTCCATGCACATGTCCGGCTCTTTGTGTCAGGAGATGAGCATGCTCCAACACCTTTCTTGGGAGACACATAACGTTCTCCATCTCAATCATTAGAATGAAATCCGTACAAACGAATGACATGTTAAAATATGTCTCTATTTTTCTGGATTCTAGTGATATTGAATTTGAAAAGATAGTCACATCACTCCATTGTTTTGATCTTGTCCATGTTGCAGCCAAGAGAACAGAAAAAAAATTTAGCAAAGCATGTATCTTTGACAGTGCACTTCAACAGGAAACCCTCTTTCCACTCCATAAAAGAAGTGTAGCAAATACCTCAAATGCCCACCTCTAGGTTATTGGGATTGAAGGAAGCATCCATTAATTAATATGAGATACAATAGTTTATAAAGGGAAATGATCGAGTTTTACATATGAGTCAATTGGAAGGAGCACATAATCCATGAAGATTATGGCATGGAATTTGATAAGTCGTATATTGTGCGTGTTTTTAGAGTCCATTTAGGTAGTTTTCGAGTCTAAATTAGTTGTTCATAGCTTATCTTAGCCTGATTTGGTTTAGTTGTGATCATATTATGCTTTTATGGGTAGTTTCGTTGTTTTTGATGTATTTCAGAATGAACGAGGCTAATTTGGATGATCACAAGAGTTTGTTATGATGAAAGAGTATTATCCCGTGTCCGCCCTGGCAGGGCAACATAGCCCTGGCAGCCAGGGCGGAAGAAGGAGAAGAGACAAGCGAAGATTACTACGAAGCATCTTCCTCCCATCGCCCTGGCAGGGCAGCATTGCCTTGGCAGCCAGGGCGGAGAGGATTTGTGTTGATTATAAGCTTCGAGGGTCATCCGTGGAGTATGTATTTGATAGGCCGTCGTTGAGCCTACCAAAGATAAAGTCCTATCTTGGTCTCACTAGCTAATAGCAAGGGTAAGAAAGGGTCGAACCCAAGAGAGGCGTTGAATCAACCACCGAGATACTACCGCATAAATAAGCTAAATGAAGTCGAGATTGGTTTGGTTTTATGTAACAAGTGCTAGTTCAAGTCAACTAAATCTAGGGGGAGATTAACAATATTTAGAGAGTTCTAGGGCTTGGGATATACCACTCAATTTCATCACAAATCACAATTAGCAAGTAGCAAACAATGGTAATTTGAGGGGATAATATAGGGGAAGTCATCTAAAGCACCCAACTACTCTCTCAAGCTAGAGGGATTACTCGAATTATGAATACAACCTACTCTCGTGGTTACAAAGCATAAAACAAGTATTAAAGCATAATCACGATGACAAAAACATTCCCTTGACTGGAAATTCCTATTCTCATGGCATTTCAAGTCAATTAAGCATAAGGGAGCTAACTCAAGTTCATCTCTTGATCCTTCGTCGAGAAAACTTAGATAATAGTTCTAGCAATGGCCATATACAAGAACTAAGCAATTAAACCACTTAAGCTCAACTAATTTAACACCCAACAATTACCAAATTAACACATGCAACAAGTAATTAGTGACTACATTGAGGGTTTTACCCAAACCCTAGAAAATTAGACTACTCACAATCCATGGAGATTAAAGCAATTAAGGATTTCAAGTAACTCATGAACAAGAATTAACTAAAGATTAAGCTAAATAACAATCTAAGCATACAAGAATTAAGCAAGATAATTAACAATCAAAGCAATTAAAATGGAAGAGAAGAGTGAGAAAATGTTACTAGAAGCTTCAACTTGAATATCAATGGTGGAACTTGTCTTCTACAATGATTGAGAATGAAATTTCCAAGCTAATAATTATAATCTAACTAATGATTGAGAATATTTGTGTTTTTACAATTGCAAACTAATAGGAAGCACTCAAAACTTCACCCCGTACAAATAAGCTCCCTTGGTTATTTATAAAGACCCCCAAATAAAAAGGACGGAGAAAACAAGAGTCGGGCACGGCTACAGGTCAGCACGGACGTGCTGAGGTTGGCACGGACGTGCAGCTATACCTGCACGGACGTGCTGAGGTTGGCACGGGCGTGCATCTGGGAGGCAGAAGGTACTGTTTTAGTCAGGGCATCCTGCACGGACGTGCCAAATATGGCACGGACGTGCAGGCCTTGTTCAGTAGAATCAGTTTTGAAACTGATTTGGGCTGAGTAACCTGCACGGACGTGCAGGATCAGGCACAGACGTGCTGAATATCCTGTACGGACGTGCTGATCTCTGCACGGACGTGCAGGCCTTGAAAGCAGTAGGCAGTAGCTTCTGGTCGTGCTGGAACACTTCTGCACGGACGTGCCATACTTTGCACATCCGTGCAGACTCTCTAAGGCCTTTATCTTCACTTTTCTTTGGTTTTGCTCCATTGTTTCGGCTTCTAACCTCGATTTATCATCCAAATGCCTCAAATGGTAGTCTTTGAACCTAAAAACCCAACAAAAACACTAACAACCCGTGAAGCAAGGGATACACAAAAGTTGAACAAAAATAGAGTAAAAGTGAACCAAAATGCCAATATACCAAGTAAACAAGGTTCGAAATCACTCTAAAATCGTATCAAATAACAAGTTATCAAATCCCCCCAAGCTAAGCTTTTGCTAGTCCTCGAGCAATACAAACATGTCAAATCGAGAAGGAAGATTACTTGCTAATGATTAAACCAAGAAAAGATACTTAAAGAGAAAACACAAACACAAATCCGCATGGCAAGAACCATAAACACTTTTAGCACAAGTGAAAAGCAATTTAAACCCCTAAGTCGCCTAAGAGGACGAGTTTTTATCTCGTGAGCGTTTCCCTTGAGCTTAACCCACAACTCACACAAACCATGCCAAAATTATCATAACACATCATCATCATCAAGGTGATCAATACACACCAAAACCAATGTTTTTATTGCCCAAGTCAACTCATCGGGATATAAATCACAAGCGAGACAAGTGAGCGACTTTCAAGAATTACTGATCATACAAATGTGCACAAGAGTTGGGGGTAGAGAGGAGAATTAAGTAAGGTTGCACTAGGATACTTCCTTATACCTTTTACTAGTTCATTAGAGCACGTCTAGATATTCCAAAGTTGCAAAAAGCCCTCTTTCGGTTATAAAATCTCAAAATGCAAGTCCACCTCCCAAAATGCACTCCCAAGCCCTTTCAACTACGCTCTAATTGGGAAATTTACACAAGAAACATCTTAATAGATAGTGTGTGGGAGACACCCACAAATTGACCTTTAGAGAAGAAAAAGTGAAAACTTTGAGAAATTTGGAGGAGCTTTTGATCTCCTTTTCTTTTTCTATTTTTTTTTTACATTCATTGCCCTCGCCTCTTTTAACTGTGAGCGGCTCTTTCTTTTATTCGATACATGTGGCTTATTATGCCACTTATTACACAAGATACAAATAGAACCAATTCCCTAATAGAGTTTCATTTAGGGGGAGGAGGGGAGGAACATCAAGGGCACAAGGGACCGCAATTCGATTCAAACATATCCTACTTTGGGCAAATTTGACAATATCCTATACTAGACGTGCAATTGAGCATTCATTGGTTTTCATTTCATATACTCTAATGCAATCAAGATTAATAAGCCTCTAAATGACCACAACTCTTGCACACATCCTTCTAAAAGAACTTTTACTCGTCACTCAAGATTCAAGCAAGCAAATCATATAAGCATCATCATTTTAGTCTCATCCAAGGACCATTTTTCCTTTTTTTTTTTTTACACTAGAGGTTGCTAGAAAACAAGAATAGATAAAAAGTTAAGAAAACTAAGCTAATCATAAAAAAAAAATTGAAGCACAACTATACATCTAAATAAATAAAGAGAGAAGAGAAGAGAAGTATTCACATATTAAGAGATTTGGATTTAGGGTGTTGGATTTCAAAGGGAGCAAATTTGTATGTTTAGGGGTTTTGGATGCTAGGGGAAGGAACAAACAACATGCAAAGTTTATACCAACAAGAACATACAAGAACCAACATATGAACCAAAGAGAAAGACTCCCCCCAAGCTATCATAAACATTGTCCCCAATGTTAAAACAATTAAAGCACAAGAAGGGGAAGAAAGAGAACCAACTCATTGGCTCGGGCCTCCTTAGGAGCTTGAGCCCCCGGGGGTACCAATGTCAGTAGACGTTCCGGAATTCACCCAATTCCGATCGAAGATCCTCAAAGCTTGTCCTCATATTGTCGTAGGAGGACCTCATGTCTTCGTGAGACTTTCTCATAGTCTCGAACTCGGTGGACATGCGGTTGAACCCGACATTCATCATTTGCATTTGTTGCTCGAAGGAAAGGGGTGGGTTGCCCTCACCCATGCCTTGACCTTGGTACCCTTCTTGGTACCCTTGTTGGTGCTCATATTGTTGTTGTTGTTGGAATTGTTGTTGTTGCGGTTGTTCTTGCTCTTGCTCTTCTTCATCATCACCGGGAATCCAAGGGTGGTCCCTCTCGAAGACCCAGTTGCTCTCGTCGTAGATGAAGGTCCGCTCCGGATCGGGGAGGTAGGCATAGGGGTGGCCACTCACGTGCCACAAGTAAGGATGCGGCCCTTCCACGTCCGCAACCCATCTCATGGTCCTAAGCGACTGCATGCCTAGCTGCGTCGGCCCTGGGCAAACTTGCTCATCTGTAAAATCAAGGTTAAGAGCAGAAGCAATAATAGTGATCATGCCACCTATGGTGATGTTGCCGGACCCAGTGGCAACATCCTTTAGGTGATCGACAAACCAGGCCCCTACATCTAGGGCCGTACTACCCTCGCTCAACTGCCATAGGAAGTGAAGCTCCCTAGTGGACACTACACCCGAACTATCACCTCTAGCGAACGTCGTGTTCGCTATGGTGCGCTGTGATATCCTAAAGGCGGGGTGGATTATGGCCGTAGCTTTATCAGTCCTAGGGTTGTAGTCGAAAAGGCCGGTGATCTTCCTCCAAAACTCACCCGCACAATAGTTACGGGGGGCCTATCCTTTGGTCCTATGGTGCCGTTAATTGGCCACCCAAAAGCTTGGTTCACCCTCTTTATGTTCAAGTTGTGTTGGGTGTTCATGAGCTGGAAGGTAAGGCGGCGGGGGGATCTGTTGTTGTCTCGTTGCACTTGAAGGGTGGAGAGGAATTCAAGTGTCAACCTTTTGTAGGTCGAGGCGCTTAAATCTAGCCAATTTCCTAAGCCACAACCCTCGAAAAGCATCCTAACATTGTCCCCTACCCCTAAAGCCTCGGCAACACTCTCGTCATAGAACTTTGTAGGTCGAACTCTCCTCCTACTTATTCTTATATAGTTTTTCAAAAATGTTGGGTCATTGAACACGATTCCCATAGTGTCCACTTGTGGTGGATCAACGGGAGGAGGAGGAGAGGGGTTGCGGTACCTAGCATCCGTGTTTCTAGGTCGATTTCTTCTAGACATGGTCGGTCTTAATGCAATGCAATCAAACAAACCAAGACAAAATAATCACCTCGCAACCACACAAAGAGACTAAGTCCACAAGTCGACCAACCAAAGCTCAAACAAGGCTAATGAACACAACACAATCAAGTCAAGTTCTAAGTCTCCCACCTAAAACAAGCAAATCACCAAGCAACAAAGACCACTTCAATAATGCATCTACAACAATTCTACATCGATTTCATGCAATATTATCAAACAAACCAACACAACAATCCACCTAAATAAGCATGTTCTTCCTTCATGAAAATCAATTTTTTAACCTCACTTACAAAAAATCCAATTCTCAAAACACACCAAATCCATTCAAACTCAATAATGCTTTTCAATTATCAACTATCAATCACTCACAACCAATTCAAACAAACTTTCTCAAGCAATTTCATGCAAAAATTCAAGGAATTAAACATGAAATTAGTGAAAGGGAGGAACGATTATACCGAGGTTATCGTGGGTGTAAAACCCGCAAATGAACCTTTCTAACCTTCCTTTTGCTTACTTGAACTTACTCCTTCAACCAATTGTCTTGAACTTTAACTCCAAAGAAAACCCCCAAATTGATTTTTCAAGGTTAGGGTTTGAGTATTTTGGGTGATTTTTGGGTTTGAATGTGAGAAAAGGAGTAGTAGATTGTGAAAATGTTGAAATGGAGTGAAGATTTTGGAGAAAATTGTTGAATTTGGGTGAGGATTTGGGTGAGAATGGAGAATTGAGTGGGTTTTGAAGGAGGAAGTAAGAGTTTTAGAGAGAGGAGGAGTGAGAATTGTGAGATAGAGAAATAAGAATGAGTGAATTTTTTTTTCGTTATAACCGTGCTGCTGCCAGCCATTTTCGGGGCGGCACGGACGTGCAACAATTGGCACGGACGTGCAGCCTCAGACAGAAACGCGGGTAGGGTACTGACTTATTTGACACGGACGTGCAATATGAGGCACGGACGTGCTTCTTTGCACGGTCGTGCGTAATTTGGCACGGACGTGCAGCCTCAGACAGAAACTTAGATAACATACTGACTTGTTTAGCACGGACGTGCAGTACTTAGCACGAACGTGCTTAGCCACCTTGCACGGACGTGCTTAATTTGGCACGTCCGTGCCAATATGGAGAAATTTATATCAAAATTTCTGATTGCTTCTGACTGCCTCTGCACGGACGTGCGATGCTCTGCACGTCCATGCAGACCTGATGCTGCACGATCCTTCCCTTTTTTTTTTTGAATAATAGTAATAGTAACGCATAATAATAATAAGATTATTATTATTATTATTATTATTATTATTATTATTATTATTATTATTATTATTATTATTATTATTATTATTATTATTATTATTATTATCTACTACTTCACTTCCACAAAAACCTTTTCTTATTTTTCTTTTCATCAACACCTACAAAAGACATTGAGAGAAAAGTTAGTAATAGTAAGAGTGATGGAAATTAAATAATAGTTTGTGAGAGAGAGAGAGTTGAGAAACTCGGGTTGCCTCCCGGAAGCGCTCTTTTAACATCACTAGCTTGACGACATTGCGAGATCAATGAGAGTAGGGAACATCAAACTCATTAAGGTGAACAAACTTGGCTTCCTCATGCACAAAACCGTCAAAGTATGCCTTAAGCCTTTGGCCATTCACTTTGAACGGTTCACCATTGTCATTTGAGATTTCTATCGCTCCATATGGAAACACCTCCTTAACGGTGAAAGGTCCACTCCATCTTGACTTAAGCTTACTCGGAAACAACTTCAACCGGGAATTGAAAAGTAGGACCTTATCACCTTCCTTAAACTCCCTTTTGCTAATATGCTTGTCATGCCAAGCCTTGGTCTTTTCTTTGTAAATCCTTGCACTCTCATATGCATCCATTCTTAATTCTTCCAAGGCGTGGAGGTCAAGCAACCTCTTCTCACCGGCGCTTTGAAGGTCGAAATTCAATGTTTTGATAGCCCAATGAGCCCGATGCTCAAGTTCTACCGGCAAGTGGCATGACTTCCCATAAACAAGCTTGTATGGTGTGGTGCCAATAGGAGTTTTGAACGCGGTGCGATAGGCCCGTAGAGCATCATCAAGCTTTGTAGACCAATCTTTTCTAGACCTATCCACCGTTTTCTCAAGGATCATTTTTACCTCCCGGTTTGAAATTTCAGCTTGACCACTCGTTTGGGGGTGGTAAGCTAATGACACCTTGTGCCTCACACCATATTTCTCAAGGAGAGCTTGAAAGGATCGCTTTGCAAAGTGTGAACCTCTATCACTAATCACAGCCCGGGGCACTCCAAACCTTGGAAAAATCACTCTTTTGAAGAGCTTGACCACAACCTTAGCATCATTAATAGGAGATGCAACCGTTTCCACCCACTTTGATACGTAATCGACGGCCACTAGAATGAACTTGTTCCCAAAAGAGCTCGGGAAAGGCCCCATAAAATCGATGCCCCATACATCAAAAATTTCAAGTTCAAGGATGTTGTTCAAAGGCATTTCATTTCTTTTTGAAATATTACCGGTTCTTGGACACCGGTCACAAGCTTTCACCACACCCCACACATCTTTGAACATTGTTGGCCAAAAGAAACCACATTGCAATATTTTCGCCAAGGTCTTGTTGGCACTCATATGTCCTCCACAAGGTGAGGAGTGACACATTGTGATAACATCTTCAATTTCATTATCCGGGACACACCTTCTAAAAAGGCCATCAACACCTTGTTTGAAGAACAAGGGGTCGTCCCAAAAGTATTGGCGAACATCATGCAGAAACTTCCTTTTTTGTTGATAGGAGAGGTCGGGAGGGAGAATAGAGCAAGACAAGTAGTTTGCAATGTCCGCAAACCATGGTGCTGGTGCTTGGAGAATAGCAAATAGTTGATCATCCGGGAATGAATCGTCGATTGGCAAGTTATCAAGATCACCTACAAGGATAGGCAACCGTGAAAGATGATCGGCCACCACATTTTCGGCACCCTTCTTGTCCCTAATCTCAATGTCATAGTCTTGTAAGAGCAAGACCCACCGTAGCAATCTTGGCTTTAGTTCCTTCTTGGACAAGAGGTACTTCAAGGCCGCATGGTCGGTGAAGACTATGACTTTAGATCCCAACAAGTATGACCTAAACTTCTCAATTGCATGAACAATGGCTAGAAACTCCTTTTCCGTGGTTGTGTAATTCCTTTGTGCATCATCCAAAGTTTTGCTAGTGTAGTAGATAGCATGGAGCTTCTTATCCTTCCTTTGTCCAAGAACGGACCCAATAGCAAAATCCGAAGCATCACACATAAGCTCAAAAGGAAGATCCCAATTAGGGGGTTGAATGATAGGAGCCGAAATCAATGCCTCCTTCAACCTATCAAATGCTAGCAAACAATCATTAATAAACACAAAAGGGGCATCCTTTACCAACAATTGAGTGAGCGGCTTTGCGATTTTTGAAAAATCCTTTATGAACCGGCGGTAAAAACCCGCGTGTCCAAGAAAGCTCCTTATCCCTTTCACATTTGCAGGGGGTCGGAGGCGCTCAATGACCTCAATTTTGGCACGATCTACTTCAATGCCCCTACTAGAAATTACATGACCAAGAACAATTCCTTCTTCTACCATGAAATGACATTTTTCCCAATTCAAAACCAAGTTCACCTCTTGACATCTTTTCAATACTTTAATCAAATTTGAAAGGCAAATGTCAAAAGATGAACCAAAAATAGAAAAGTCATCCATGAATACTTCAATTGATGATTCAAGCATGTCGGAAAAAATAGACATCATACACCTTTGAAATGTGGAAGGTGCATTACAAAGTCCAAATGGCATCCTTCGATAAGCAAAGGTGCCAAAAGGGCATGTGAATGTAGTCTTCTCTTGATCCTCGGGTTGGATTGGGATTTGGAAGAATCCCGAGTATCCATCCAAGAAACAATAGTGACTATGTGATGCTAGTCTTTCCAATATTTGATCGATGAAGGGGAGTGGGAAGTGGTCTTTCCGGGTGGACTTATTCAATTTTCGATAATCAATACACATCCTCCACCCGGTGATCGACCTCGTAGAAATGGTCTCACCCTTATCATTCTTGATGATGGTCATGCCTCCTTTTTTAGGCACAACTTGAACCGGGCTAACCCACTTACTATCGGAGATAGGGTAGATTATGCCCGCTTCAAGAAGTTTTAAAACTTCTTTTTTCACAACTTCCTTCATATTTGGATGGAGCCTTCTTTGGTGCTCAATTGAGGAAGCATGATCATCATCAAGTAAAATCTTATGCATGCATGTAGTAGGACTTATCCCCTTGATGTCATCAATTTTGTACCCAATGACACCTCTATACTCCCTTAAAACAACTAGGAGTTTCCCAAGAAAGGTATCATCAAGTTTAGCATTGACAATAACGGGATAATTCTCACTATCATCAAGAAAAGCATATTTAAGTAAAGGAGGAAGGGGTTTAAGTTCAACCTTGTAAGGAGGCGTAGTCCTCTCCTCTTTTACCTCCACATTAAGCACTTCCACTTTCTTTTCGTTGTGGACTCAAGGTTGGTTGAGCAAAAGATCATACCCCCTCGTTTCTTCACCTACCTCAACTAAGCCTCCCTTTAGGATAGCTTGTAAAGGATCTCCTTCAAACAAATTTTCTTGGAACTTCTCTAAGTCCCTTTCCAATGTATCAACTCTATGAACTTCATCATACAATGGCTTTGTCAATGTTTGTGGGAATGAAAATGATATTTTCTCATCTCCCACATTCAAGGTCAATCTTCCTTCCTTCATATCAATCACAACACCCGCGGTGTTCAAAAACGGTCTTCCCAAGATTAGGGGCACCGTAGTATCTTCTTCCATTTCCATTACCACAAAATCACATGGCACAAATACTCTTCCAACTTGAACCGGTACATCTTCAAAAATTCCCAAAGGTAGCCTAACCGTGCGGTCGGCCAATTTTAAGGACATTCTTGTTGTCTTCAAGTCTCCCACTTTCAAACTCTTAGCAATAGAATAGGGCATCAAACTCACACTTGCCCCAAGATCACATAAAGCAACCATAGCCTCTAAATCTCCAATCTTCACCGGTATTGCATAGCTACCGGGGTCACCAAGCTTTTGAGGGAGCTTGTTTTGAATAATTGCACTCACCTCCTTAGGAAGGGAGATGGTTGCACTCTCTTCAAGCCTACTCTTTTTGGATAAAAGATCCTTTAAAAATTTTGCATATGTAGGCATTTGTGACATAGCATGAAGAAAGGGGATATTCACTTGAAGTCCTCTCATGACTTCAAGAAAGTTTGAAAACTTTTCATTCAATTTCTTTTCAACAATCCTATGAGGGAATGGAATGGGAGGCTTGTATACTTTCATAGGGGGCTTTACCTTTTCCTCATCTCCCTCATTCTTACTTTGTGGCTCCTTTCTCTCAACATCAACTATCTCATTTTCAAACTTATCCTCATTTCTCACCACAACTCCCACATCTCTCTTTTGTGGCTCCTCTTCACTCATAACCGGCCCTTCATAACCTCTCCCCGATCTCAAAGTAATGGCCTTAGCTTGCTCTTTTGGGTTCACAACCGTTGAGCTTGGGAAGTGACCACTAGGATTGGAGGATGAACTTCCAACTTGTTGCGCAATTTGAGCCAATTGATTCTCAATTATCTTGTTGTGTGCTTGAAGTTGTTGGATGTTCGCTTGCATATCCGCATTGCTTTTTCCTTGTTGTGTAATGAAGGTCTCAAGTGCGGCTTCAAGGCTAGATTTTTAAGGAGGTGGAGGAGCGGGTTGGTTATATTGTTGCCTTTGTTGGTTTTGGTCCCTTTGGTTAGGATGACGGTAAGGAGCTTGTTGGTTTTGTGGATGAGATTGGTTGTATTGGTTTTGAGGGGGGCCTTGATTTTGTTGTTTCCAACCCGTGTTTTGTTGGGGTTTCCAACCTTGATTGTAGGGTTGAGAGTATTGATCGTTTCTTTGCCCAATAGCCGCAGCTTGTTCTTGGTTAGTTGAGTTGCAATAGGAGGACAAGTGATCATTTCCTCCACAAGTTTCACAAGACATGACTTGTTGTGAAGAAGAGCTTGGAGATGTAAGGGTGGCTTGATCTAGCTTGTGAGCTAGCATGTCGAACTTTGATGCAATAAGGTCTATTGCACTAAGGTCGTGGATTCCGCCCTTCTTTGCTTGAGGTTTTCGTCTATCACCTCCGAATGCATAGTGCTTTGCCACTTCTTCAATCATCTTGTATGCATCATCTATCGATAGCTTTTTAAGGCTACCACCGGCCCCGTTATCAAGGTTGGCCCTTGAAGTAGGAGTAAGACCATCATAAAAGCTTTGAACAATGATCCATGATGTGAAACCATGGTGTGGGCATTTTCTAGTGTAGTCCTTGAAACGCTCCCAAGCTTCACTTAAGGTTTCATCAATCTCTTGGTTGAAATTGGTGATTTTCCTTCTTAGTTCGACGGTCTTTTCGGGTGGACAATACTTTCCAAGGAAAGCTCTAGCGACTTCATCCCATGTGGTCAATGATCCCTCTTATATCGTTCTCAACCAATGCTTTGCTTTGTCACGGAGGGAGAATTGAAACATGTGCATACGAATGAACTCTTCCGTGATATTGTTTTGCTTGATGGTTGTGCACAATTCGAGAAAGTTGTCCAAATGAGCAAAAGGACACTCATGAGAACTCCCACCAAATTGATCACTTTGTATCATACGGATGAGTTGAGGTGAAAGCTCAAAATTATTTGCATTCGTAGTAGGGAGACGTATGCCACTTCGAAGTGTGAAGGCATTGGGGTGGTCATAATCTCGTAACAATGGTGGAGGAGGATTGTTATCACCCATGTTATCTTCTTCGTCGGTTGCAAAGATTTCCTCCAGATCGGAATCCGAATGTACAATAGAGAACTCGGGTGTGCCTTGCAAAAGCCTCCTCACGTTTCTCAAAGTCCTATTTAACTCTGGATCAACGGGAATAAGCGGTGATTGCTTACTCTTCCGTGTCATGCAAGGTCAAACAAAGCTAAGAAAAACGTTAGCAATGACTATCACAAGTTGAAAACACAAATATACAAAAATAAATAAGAGAAATTATGATACAAATATACACACTTAGACTCATTCAACAATAATACATGCAATGTGACTTTGCCTCCCCGGCAACGGCGCCAAAATTTGATAGGCCGTCGTTGAGCCTACCAAAGATAAAGTCCTATCTTGGTCTCACTAGCTAATAGCAAGGGTAAGAAAGGGTCGAACCCAAGAGAGGCGTTGAATCAACCACCGAGATACTACCGCATAAATAAGCTAAATGAAGTCGAGATTGGTTTGGTTTTATGTAACAAGTGCTAGTTCAAGTCAACTAAAGCTAGGGGGAGATTAACAATATTTAGAGAGTTCTAGGGCTTGGGATATACCACTCAATTTCATCACAAATCACAATTAGCAAGTAGCAAACAATGGTAATTTGAGGGGATAATATAGGGGAAGTCATCTAAAGCACCCAACTACTCTCTCAAGCTAGAGGGATTACTCGAATTATGAATACAACCTACTCTCGTGGTTACAAAGCATAAAACAAGTATTAAAGCATAATCACGATGACAAAAACATTCCCTTGACTGGAAATTCCTATTCTCATGGCATTTCAAGTCAATTAAGCATAAGGGAGCTAACTCAAGTTCATCTCTTGATCCTTCGTCGAGAAAACTTAGATAATAGTTCTAGCAATGGCCATATACAAGAACTAAGCAATTAAACCACTTAAGCTCAACTAATTTAACACCCAAAAATTACCAAATTAACACATGCAACAAGTAATTAGTGACTACATTGAGGGTTTTACCCAAACCCTAGAAAATTAGACTACTCACAATCCATGGAGATTAAAGCAATTAAGGATTTCAAGTAACTCATGAACAAGAATTAACTAAAGATTAAGCTAAATAACAATCTAAGCATACAAGAATTAAGCAAGATAATTAACAATCAAAGCAATTAAAATGGAAGAGAAGAGTGAGAAAATGTTACTAGAAGCTTCAACTTGAATATCAATGGTGGAACTTGTCTTCTACAATGATTGAGAATGAAATTTCCAAACTAATAATTATAATCTAACTAATGATTGAGAATATTTGTGTTTTTACAATTGCAAACTAATAGGAAGCACTCAAAACTTCACCCCGTACAAATAAGCTCCCTTGGTTATTTATAAAGACCCCCAAATAAAAAGGACGGAGAAAACAAGAGTCGGGCACGGCTACAGGTCAGCACGGACGTGCTGAGGTTGGCACGGACGTGCAGCTATACCTGCACGGACGTGCTGAGGTTGGCACGGGCGTGCATCTGGGAGGCAGAAGGTACTGTTTTAGTCAGGGCATCCTGCACGGACGTGCCAAATATGGCACGGACGTGCAGGCCTTGTTCAGTAGAATCAGTTTTGAAACTGATTTGGGCTGAGTAACCTGCACGGACGTGCAGGATCAGGCACAGACGTGCTGAATATCCTGTACGGACGTGCTGATCTCTGCACGGACGTGCAGGCCTTGAAAGCAGTAGGCAGTAGCTTCTGGTCGTGCTGGAACACTTCTGTACGGACGTGCCATACTTTGCACGTCCGTGCAGACTCTCTAAGGCCTTTATCTTCACTTTTCTTTGGTTTTGCTCCATTGTTTCAGCTTCTAACCTCGATTTATCATCCAAATGCCTCAAATGGTAGTCTTTGAACCTAAAAACCCAACAAAAACACTAACAACCCGTGAAGCAAGGGATACACAAAAGTTGAACAAAAATAGAGTAAAAGTGAACCAAAATGCCAATATACCAAGTAAACAAGGTTCGAAATCACTCTAAAATCGTATCAAATAACAAGTTATCAGTATTGTGCGCCCGAGCGGGCAGCATTGCCCTAGAAGACCGGGGGGACAAAAGCACTGCATATGAAGGATTTCTTGAAGGCGCAAGGACGAGTGTGCTTCTCGCGCCCTACCAGGCATCCTTGCCCTGGTTGCCCAGGTAATGTTTCGAGAACCTTATTTTCCTATTTTTTCGGGATTTCTTATTTTATGGGTTATAAATACCCTTTGTAAACCCCGATTAACAACACTTAGTTATTATCTTGCAGCTTTTAAACCTTCATTAGAACCCTAATATTCTCTCTAGATCTAGATTAAACTGCACTTTCAAGTTTTGATCTTTGTTCATCAACAATTGGTACTTTTCTTCATTCAAGTAATTGGTATTCATCTTTAATTCTTCTTTTACTTTTATTTGTTTATTAATCATGTTTTCTTCATTTAATATTGTTTTTTCTTCCGTTAATATGTGTGAGTAGTTTCCTTATTCCAAGATTTAGCGGAACCCGAATATGATTGATGCATGATTTAATTCTTTAAATTCTCTAATGATAATTGTAATTGATATGCTTAATTGATTGTGCTCATGCAAATACTAGATTAGGGATAATTGGTATTGTTATTAATCCATTGTTTTAATCGCAACGGGAGTTGGGTTTTGACGGGTTTGAATAAATCAATTAAGGGTTTGAAATTCATCACGGGAGTAGTTGGATGGATGACTAGGAAGTTAGAGTAATGTGCTCAAGGTCTTTAATTTACATGATTCCACGGAATTAGGCTTGATTGTGATTAGAGAAGCCATTGATAACTCGGGAGAGACCATTGGTACTATTCAGGGATTACTTTTCCTCTTTAATCAATTGAATTATATGTTAGGGGTAGAACGACTATTACATTAATTGTATTCGTGGTGATGCTTGATCTTGGATGTTTTTAGCATTGATTTGTCATATTGCTTAGATTTAATCGTTTTAATTAGTTTTTTAGTTATTGATTCTCACTTATTTGATTTGGTTACTTGATTAGTATTTGCTTGAGTCTATTTAATTAGTTGAACCATAGTCTCTTGGGATCCGACCCTTGCTTGCCTGTCTACATAGTAGTGGTCTAGTTAGGTTTATTTTTGTTAGGTACCCAACACGCCTATCAAAATTTGGCGCCATTGCCGGTGACTAACGGTTTCATTCTAGTAATTTGTGATTCGTTTTTACTAAGCATATATTTTGTTGCTTCGGCTATTGTTTCTTGTGTCTTTGATCTCCCGTTTTAGTTTCTTTGTTGCATGCAAACTCGAAGTTTAGGTTCAGATGATTTAACACCGTTTGATTCTGAGATCGGAGCTACTGCAAGAAGACGAAGAGGTAGAAGAAGAAGAAATCAAAGTACAAGAAACATGATTGATCCAGGAACAAAATCTCTTTTAGAGTATGGTATTCCTGATACAACAACCGGATTCCTCTCTAATATTGTTAGACCACCTGTCACTGCTCAGAGTTTTGAGTTGAAACCCCAATTCATACAGTTCATCTCCAATGATTCCTTTGTGGGCTCACCGAATGATTGCCCTATGACTCACATTGATAGTTTCTTGGAGAAGTGTGACACTATGAAGCTCAATGGTGTCACTGATGATGCTATTAGACTACGCCTTTTCCCTTTTTCACTACGTGATAGAGAAAGGGAGTGGTTACGAGATGAAGGTATCGTTTCCTTTGATACGTGGGACAAGCTTGCCAAGGCCTTCCTAGTTAAATTCTTAGGGCAAGAGAAAACCGCGAAATTAAGGAACGAGCTATCTACCTTCCATCAATCTAATGACGAATCCCTATATGAGGCATGGAGAAGGTTTAAGCGATTGCATAGACAATGCCCTCACCATGGTATTCCAGAGTGGATGTTGATCCATTTGACCCATGAGTTTCGCATATACATTGATGCTGCGTCTAGAGGTTCCATCATGACTAAGAACCAAACAGATGCTAAGGATTTGATTGAGAAGATGGCAGCTAATGATAATTACCATCCACGAGGACAAAGTGCTACCAACAAAGGAGGTAAATATGATGTTGATGCTCTAACTCTTTTGACAAGTTCTATGCAGGCATTAACTCATAAATTTGATCAATTCCAAGCTGGGCCTCCTCGACCCTCGATGGAAACTTGTTAAATGTGTAAAAACGCAGGGTCATACTGCACGAGAGTGTCAACTTAATTATGATGGAATGACGATTGAGCAAGTAAATTCTTTTTATACCACGACCTCCACAAAGCCATTTGATGAAGGGTGGAGAAATCATCAAGGGTTTCCACATAAGAACACTCAAGCTATAGCGAATCCTCCACCACCACCCGCTTTTCAAGCAAGGACACCTTTCAACCATCATCCTATGCACCAACCACCAACCACCAACTCAATCTTCAAATCTTGAATCCATTATGGAGACTTTTTCTACTTCCCAACACCAACAACAAGAGCTTATTTCAAAGCAATTTGAGTTACAAGCAAAGCAAAATGAATATTATGAAAACTCGATCCAACTGCTCGTTGCTCAAAATAAGAGGATAGAAACTCATCTTTCTCAACTATCACAACAAGTGAGTCATCTATCAACTCTTCAAGATCAAGTAAAAGTCCAAACGAAACAATGTAATGCAATTTTCGTGAAGAAAGATGAATTGACTACGGGGGGATTAGAGGAGAAAGTGTGTAATCTGGAGTCGAAAATAGAAATGTGTGAGAATGAAGGACCCAAATATGTTGCTCCACAAGCCTATGAGGAACCGATGCCTTTCCTGCAAAGGTTATCAAAAGTCGTGCTTGATAAGCATTTTGGGAAGTATTCTGAGACTCTTAAGAAGGTATATTCCACCATCCCTTCTTCTAATCTTGTGATTCAAATGCCTCAATTTGCAAATTTTATGAAAGGGATTCTAGATCATAATCATAATGATAAGGAATTAGAAAGTGTGGTAGCGAAGGAGAAAGACTCTAATATTTTACATGAGAGCCTACCACCTAAATTGCATGATCCTGGTAGTTTTACTATTCCTTGCAAGATAAACGAAACAACTTTCGATAGGGTCTTGTGTGATTTAGGTGCTAGTGTTAATTTAATGTCTTCTTCTTTGTATGAAAAATTAGGTTTGAGAAAACTTAAACCCTCCCCCATATCTCTTCAAATGGCTGATAGAACAGTTAGACTCCCTAAAGGGTAGTTGAAGATGTATTAGTTGGAATTGGTGAACTTGTCTTTCCTGTTGACTTTGTTGTAGTGGATATGAAAGAAGACCATAAGATTCCGCTTATCTTTGGCGCCCTTTTCTTGCTAAAAGTCAAGCTTTAATAGATATTCCTAAAGGACAAGTGACCATTAGAGCTCAGGATAAACAAGTTGTGTTTAAGCTTTTTAATGACCATAATTTTACTTTTGATAGTGGTACTTGTTTGAGAATTGATGCTACTAACCCTTTGGTTGATAAGTGTATTTCTAATAGAAATCCTGTGAGCAAAAAGGACAATATTCCACCACATGATGGGTTTAGCTACATCAAAATAAGCTCGGATACAAAGCACATCAACTCTAATATGAAGGAGTCGTTTGGAGGTGGATATATTAATGAGCAATTCCATGGAGTATCTTCTCTGTGTGGTGACCCAGGTTGAGCTACTAAAGAGGGGTCGAGCTAAAGACCTAAAAAAAGCGCTGAATGGGAGGCAACCCATTTCCTTTTTTGTTTTTTATTTTTTTTTCCCTTTATTTTCTTTTTTCTTGTTTTTGTTTCTTTTTAGTGTCTTGGGGATATAATGCAACGTTATTTTGAGGGCGGTCCCAGCTCCGTCCCTAGGTATGATCTCTCCTCTGCCAGGAGGGCCTAGTTTCCTCTTACCCTTGCTTGTTCTTATTCGATATATGTTCACATTGAGGACAATGTGAAGTTTAGCTTGGGGGAGGGATTACTTTTTGCTTTGGGTTGTTTATTTAGCGTCTTTATATGACTATTCCTCGATGATGATATGTAACATATGTGTGATTTTAAAAATTGAAAAACTTGTTTTTGAAAACCCATTCATTGATTGGCTTGGATTTGAACTTGTTTGTGGCTTGAATGGTCTCCCCGCTCGACCAATATGGATAGCTTGAGTACCTATGTGAGACTTTTGAGCCATTGTTGACTGGTACATCTTATTTCAGTCATTCTCTTTTCATGTGTGTTAGACTTTCCTTCATATAATTTGATTCTTGGATTTGCTTTACGATTATTTGAGACTTATGATGCAATATGGAAGAGTGATTGAAGTTCCTTTTAGATAATTAGAGCTTAAACTTCTTAGGTGTTTGATGCTTATTCTATTTTCTTTTTATATCACATTAACTCTTAGGATGAACCAATTTGAGCCATGATTCCCCTTCTTTGACGCCTTACATTTTATGTCTTAGAGCCTTTTTGTAGGTTTATTTGACGGAGAATCAATGTATTATTTATGCCCTGTTGAGTTGTGTTTGGAAAATAAAAGAGAAAGAAAAAAAAAGAAGTTAGAAAAAAGAATAAAAAAAAAAGAAAAAAATTCATTTGAATAAGTTTGTGCATGCTCTAAGTTTCAAAGAAAAAAAAAGGTTGAAAAAAAAAGAAAGAAAAAAATGAGAAAATGAGAAAAATGTGAAAATTTCATGAATTCGAGTTGGAAATCCAAGAAGAAAGAAAGCTAAGGCAATATTTGTCATGGAAGTCTATGTTTTCTTGTGAAGAAAAGTGAAGGGCATGCTTGTATGTTGTGCGGAGGATATAAGGTTGGTTTGAACCCGACATTTGGCTATGTAGTGGGATTAGGATTTTTCTCTTATTTTTTTAGCACCGCATTCCCAAATGACATCGTCTAACCCCATATGACCAAGCCTACCCTTATTTACATGACTTTCGTACTTGCATCATCGCTTTACAAGTGGAGAAAATTTATTAGCAAATCTAAAGAGGATAATTGCATGAAGTCGACGTGCATAATTGCAATTAGGTAGGATGAGTGTTCTTATTCTAACCCTTGTAAACACATGAGTGGATTGTTTGCTTTATTTGCACAACTAAAGTGAGATGCTATTCATATATGACTGAGTTGGTTAGTGGAGATGTGTGGAAAGATTGGTTGTCAATTCCGAGTGCTTGATATTTATGGTGGTTTTATAATCAATGACTTGAGTTTTTTGTTTTTTCACTTGGTTTTAATTCATTGGCACATATATTATTGCTTGAGGGGCTATCTTACTCTTCTTGTGTTCCATATTTCAATGCTCGAGGACAAGCATTGGTCTAGCTTAGGGGAATTTGATAAGTCATATATTGTGCGTGTTTTTAGAGTCCATTTAGGTAGTTTTCGAGTCTAAATTAGTTGTTCATAGCTTATCTTAGCCTGATTTGGTTTAGTTGTGATCATATTATGCTTTTATGGGTAGTTTCGTTGTTTTTGATGTATTTCAGAATGAACGAGGCTAATTTGGATGATCACAAGAGTTTGTTATGATGAAAGAGTATTATCCCGTGTCCGCCCTGGCAAGGCAACATTGCCCTGGCAGCCAAAGCGGAAGAAGGAGAAGAGACAAGCGAAGATTACTATGAAGCATCTTCCTCCCATCGCCCTGGCAGGGCAGCATTGCCTTGGCAGCCAGGGCGGAGAGGATTTGTGTTGATTATAAGCTTTGAGGGTCATCCGTGGAGTATGTATTGTGCGCCCGACCGGGCAGCATTGCCCTAGAAGACCGGGGGGACAAAAGCGCTGCATATGAAGGATTTCTTGAAGGCGCAAGAACGAGTGTGCTTCTCGCGACCTACCGAGCAGCCTTGCCCTAGCTGCCCAGGCAATGTTTCGAGAACCTTATTTTCCTATTTTTTCGGGATTTCTTATTTTATGGGTTATAAATACCCTTTGTAAACCCCAATTAACAACACTTAGTTATTATCTTGCAGCTTTTAAACCTTCATTAGAACCCTAATATTCTCTCTAGATCTAGATTAAACTGCACTTTCAAGTTTTGATCTTTGTTCATCAACAATTGGTACTTTTCTTCATTCAAGTAATTGGTATTCATCTTTACTTCTTCTTTTACTTTTATTTGTTTATTAATCATGTTTTCTTCATTGAATATTGTTTTTGCTTCCGTTAATATGTGTGAGTAGTTTCCTTATTCCAAGATTTAACGGAACCCGAATATGATTGATGCATGATTTAATTCTTTAAATTCTCTAATGATAATTGTAATTGATATGCTTAATTGATTGTGCTCATGCCAATACTAGATTAGGGATAATTGGTATTGTTATTAATCCATTGTTTTAATCGCAACGGGAGTTGGGTTTTGACGGGTTTGAATAAATCAATTAAGGGTTTGAAATTCATCACGGGAGTAGTTGGATGGATGAATAGGAAGTTAGAGTAATGTGCTCAAGGTCTTTAATTTACATGAATCCACGGAAGTAGGCTTGAATGTGATTAGAGAAGCCATTGATAACTCGGGAGAGACCATTGGTACTATTCAGGGATTACTTTTCCTCTTTAATCAATTGAATTATATGTTAGGGGTAGAACGACTATTACAGTAATTGTATTCGTGGTGATGCTTGATCTTGGATGTTTTTAGCATTGATTTGTCATATTGCTTAGATTTAATCGTTTTAATTAGTTTTTTAGTTATTGATTCTCACTTATTTGATTTGGTTACTTGATTAGTATTTGCTTGAGTCTATTTAATTAGATGAACCATAGTCTCTTGGGATCCGACCCTTGCTTGCCTGTCCACATAGTAATGGTCTAGTTAGTGTAGACACCCATTTGTGTCTCCCCAAAACCAAACCCAGTGATGAATGCCTTTCGCGTCGAACCATAATCGAATGAGGTGAAAGTGGTTGAAGTCTAGTGTTGCGGTTTAGTTTTATTAAAATTCTCTTCTCTCTGTTTTTGAAAATAACTCTATTTGTTTGAAAATAGCCAAACCAGTTTAGTTTGGTCCATGATTAAGGTCCAATAATAGTGTAGTTGGATGGGGCTCGAAAAGACCTTCCAACGATATATTATAAGCCCAATTCCGATGAATATTGAGGAAGTTATGGCCAAAATACTAAATTGCGCCCGGTTAATTATTTACATACGGCCCAATGATCTAGAGGAGGGCCCAATGTTAATTATTATTCCTAAAATCATTAGGATTAATTATAATTTTCTAGAAGTTTCTAGAAGGTTCTTTTTAATTCTAATATTATTAGATTTAATAATTATTTATTTTAAAATAGACTTTTATTTGGAGTAAAACATTATTTTATTATTATTATCTTAAAAGTACGTATTTTATCTTCTGTACGGATTCCGTAGATCAAGTTGATTAAAGATCGGATTCTGCGTGAAGAAAATGCGCTAATACAGGTTGTCGCCAAACGACAAGTCTGTCGCCTCGCGACAGAGTCGATTCCTGGCGACAGCGTGTAGTTTTATTCCTTATCAAATTCTGTATTTTTCCGGACTATTTTCATTATAAATAGGGTCCCGAACTTCTGTTTTCAGATCATCAACTCTCATCATTAATTCTCTCTATTCTCTCTCTAAGCAATATAGCTTATTCTTTCTCTCTATTTCTAAACCAACCTTTTTAGAAACAATATTCCGCATTCACAAGACTTAGAGTCTCTTAGCCAAGTTCGAAGTTGCCTTAGCCCTAGACGTGCAAGGTTTGATAATTTCTGAGGGTTTGGTCCAAAACTAGTCAAAACTTTATTTAATTTGATTTCAGTTTAATTCTTTAATTATTGTTTATTATTTTCATTAAAGTTTACTAACTTGTGTATTTTGTTATTAGAAAGAGGTACGAGGCTTCAAAGTAAGTAGATTAGCTTACTCCCTATTTCTTTCACAATGTAGAAAGCATGCTTATTATTGTATTTAATTCCTAGTATCATGTTTAGGATGCCTTTACTCTTTCTGATATCATGTTAGTACCATGTTAGGTTTAAAGCTTTGATCTTTATTGTTTAGTGACATGCTAGGATTTGTTATTAATCTTGTTAGTATCATGCCTAGGATCTTGCATTATTATTAAGCTTTATTATGCCTTATCATGATATTATCATCATTATTGTTATTGTTTATTATTTTGTTGCTTGATATATTTTATATTGTTATTGCTTGATCACACCTTTTATGATTGTTAAAGGGAATTTGTACTTGAAGTCACGCTTAATAAGATAATTAATAATTTTGTTTAGGCTAATGTGATTTTAACTCAAGTGATCGCCAATGATAGATTTTATTTGTGCATTAATATTCAATCAACATAGATTAAACAGGTTAGGTTTAATATAATGTTTGTATGTTATTCAAAAAGCGCGCATGAATACGAGCAGAACAAAGTAGAGGCCTATTTTATAGGGCGGGTCCTTTCTTTTGTAGATTGGATTCGTACCCTCATCCCCGGACCCTGTTTGGTTCAAGACCTTATGGAGTTGATGGTCCTTTTGGATTGTCTTTTGGGTTTACAAGTGCCTAAAACTTGTTGGCGACTCTTTTGCTCTCTTTTCTTTCCCTTTGGAACGCCACCGTACTTTAGTGTATGATCACAATGGGGTTCAAGTTTGGGGTTATCATAATGCTTGAAATATTCCCTACAGTTTTTTGGCGACTCCACTGGGGATGATTTCTATTTATATTCCTAAAATTTATTTTTGCAATTATTTAGAATGAGCGGATGAGACTCGAAAAATTCTAAGTATTTCATGTGCGTGATTTGATTAACATTATTGTCATATGCATTAAAAGGTTCTCATGGGAGAGCCCCATGATTCAATACCTAGGAATTTTACACGTAGGAAATTTGAGAAATATCTTTCATGACTAGAATCGAAAAGATGATGCGAAATCTCAAAAACTTGCCAAGGCATGTAGGAACTAGCGTCTAGAAAACAGGGCTTGTCGCCCGTAAAAAGTTTCTGTCGCCTGGCGACAGTTTTGTCGCTTGGCGACAGAAGCTTTTTTGCGGCGACAGTCCCTGTAGTCTGGCGCCAAGTTCTTCCAATACCGAGCCAGGGGTCTGCCTTCTTGCTTTGACCATTTCTAGCATTGTTGGCTTGATTTTACTTATTGATTGAGTCCTTTTCTCACTTTTCTGAACCCATATGTGTTCTACATATTGATATAACCCTCTGGGGGTTCCTGCTTCACCTGCCCAATGGAATAATCCACTATCATGTGCAAAGTTCAAATTTGGGTACGTGCAAAGTTTGTGAATCCACCAAACCATGGAGTCGAGTTCGATTTCATCACGAACTCGCGGAATCCTGTCCATTCGCTCCAACCCTCATGGTAGGCTTGTGTGCAATGCATATGGATTCATAACCATGGACCTTTTTGACTTAGCCCATATCCTTGAACTTTAGAGAACTAGAGCCATGGTTAGGTTGCAAACTCATTGCATCATATTGTGACTATGTGAACTACTTGTGCATCCTTGTTTGTACATACTATATATGTGTTAACCGTTTGTTTGACTTGTGTTCAAAACTAAATAAATTGACTAATGACTAAAAAGACTTTGTCTAATTAATTAATTTTGAATTAATAAAAGGCTAATAAATTAATCAATTCGACTTAGTACGACCTTAGGCATGTCCACTTAGAGTAAAATTACTGGAAACAGTCCAGATCGATGTTCCAATAATGGCACAGAAATTTGGACTGTGGCGCTGCAGTTTAGTGTCTGTCGCCTGGCGACAATTTTGTCGTTTGGCGACAGGCTTTAAATAGTGGCGACAGTTTTGTTGTTTTAGCGACAGTCCAGTTTTCTTGCTCGAGCCATCACGACGAGTCTAATTCACAGTCTACTAATCAATTTATCAATTTATTAATGGTTCAAACCGCGTTTAAGTCTTTAATTGTGTTTAGGCACTTAAAATCCAATGGTCATACACTAAGAGTCAAAGCAAGTCACTCACACACACACATAAAGCACACACATAACATGATTGTCACATTATGACCATGTCTAGAGAGTCTTGTATGCGTGTTTTCCGTCATTTTTTTTAGGGGGGTAAGTCGGATATTAATCCTCCAATTTTAAAACTTCATTAAAATTTTCCCTTAAAATATATACCCCATTTTTGCCTATTCTTTTTTTAAGAGTCAAGTCAATTAGAGTCGAGTATTAAAACAAATATGGTTTAACTTACAGTGCGTGGACAAGAAAGGAAGGGCCTTTAATCAAGGACAACACTTTTGTTCAAGTCTTACTTTTTGACAAACCAATCGGTAGGAAAAGGAAAGCTAAGAAGGAAATGGCTAGTCAAGAAGAACTTAATGAGGTCAAGGGACAGGTAGCCAACTTGGCTGAGACATTACAAAACTTATCTCTGCAAATAAGCGACCCTGCAAGACAGAAACAAATGGACCTAATCCAGGAAAGCTTGGGCAAGTTGTCCAACGACTTTAGATTCCAAGGGATTAGCTCACAAGGGGTCTCGGTGGATAAGGACCTTCTCCCACAGAAGTTCAATCCCAATGACATCCCTAAATTTAAGGCTATGGATAACCCTTATTTTCATTTAAGAGCTTTTGAAACTATAATGAATATTAAGGGAATAGATAAGAAAGCATTCCATTCTATATTTTCTTTGTCTTTAGAAGCTGTAGGTCAACAGTGGTACTTTTCACTTGATAAAGAAAAGACCTCTAGGTCGGAGTCTATTGTAAGTGTTTTCATTGAAAGGTATAAATGCAATATACAAATTGAAACTGATCATAGAGAGCTAGAAATTCTAAAGCAAAAAGAAAATGAAGGTTTCACTTCCTTCTTTAATAAATGGAGGGAAACCACTGCGAAAATGGTTGAAGTACCTAGTGAAAAAGAATCTGTCAGGATGTTCATTAAGAACCTCCAAGAAAAATATTCTAAACATCTTAGGTACCAAAGAAATTTAAATACCTTTAAGGCCGTTTATGATATTGGTATTAATATCGAAGATGACCTCGCTAAACAAAAAGCTGCTAATAATAACTCAAATAGTGGCTGGAAAAATAAGAAGAACGACAATCCTTCTTCATCCAAATCCATCCACTCAAACAATGTTAGAACCTTTAATCTAAATGAAGTTCTGGCAATGAATAACAATCAAGGACAAAAGAAACCATTTAGGAAGAACTATACTTCTATTGGTATGAGTTATGACACCGCATTTGACCGCTTACACGCAAAAGGTCTTATCACTCCCATTGGACCATTTGGAGACCCACCTGTCGAAAGGAGAACGGCTAGCTAGAACCCAAATGCACACTGTAAATATCACCAAGGCAGGGGCCATCCTACGGAAAATTGTTGGAGGTTAAAGGAAGCCATTCAAGACTTGATCGATAGTAACAAGCTCCCATTGCCCCCCGCAAGCAAGAAGCCAAGCATCAACACCGCACCGCTGTCGGATTCCTTGGCTATTTCTGACGAAGAAAATCAGGTGGACCCATCTAGCCTCATAGAGCCTATCGAGACCATTGAAGAAGAAATCTTCGAAGATGCTCTCGAATCTCATGACCAAGAACCTGCGACTAAGCAAGAGGTTTATGCGTTGACATTAATATTGTCAGACATGTACAAGTTGTTATCCCAAACTTATGAGGCTTTAAGAGAGAAAAATGAGTTACACAAGAATAGGCCTCCACCCAAGGAAAAGAAACCTTTTTCTCTCCAAGTGATTGACACTCCAAGGAAAAATAATAAAGGTTATACTCCAATTGGGACGTCGTACGCTAATATGTTTAAAATGCTCTCCGAGAATGGTAAAATTCAACCTCTCGAACCGAGACCATTTGAGTCACTAAAAAGGATGGACAAATACTATTGTTCATACCATCAATCAGGGGGACATACAATAGAGAACTGCTTCAAGTTCAAAGACTTGGTTCAACGTTTGATTGATGAAAAGAAACTGGTTCAACTTCCACAAGATGCTACAATCAATGGAGTGTGGGACAGTGATGATGAGGATGTTTACCTTAAAGATATTGAAGAAACTCCTCTATCAACAATATACCCAGTAAGTGACATTTGGGACGAGGAAGATTCGCCAATAGATGTCCTCACCAGGTCCGGGAGAATACAACCTCCCATTTCAACACAACCTATACCTACTATCTAGCAAATTCCCGTGCCTATCATAGAAGACTAAGGTTGAAATGAACGTATGGAAGCTCTTAGCCACATCCTGAGAGCATAGAGTTGCAGTCATGGATGCCTTGGCTAAAGTAGGCATAGATTCGGACACTACTCCTGAGGGACTTGCTAACTTCCTCGCGAGTGATCTTCCAAGTCCAATCAACTTGGTCACCTTTTCGGATAAGGATTTACCACCGGAAGGTGACAAACACAATAAAGCTCTAAACCTCACAGTGATATGTAAAAGGATGAACGTTCCTATGACTCTTGTGGATAATGGTTCAGCAATTAATGTTTGCCCACTTAGAACCGCAAGAATGTTAGGAATAAGAGATGAGGATTTATCCCCATCAACTCAAGGGATAAGAGCTTATGATAACTCACGCCGTCAAGCATTAGGGACAATCACCATGAACATAACGGCGGGTGCGATTGAACATGCCACCACATTCCAAGTAGTGGATATTAAGGCATCTTTTAACTTGCTATTGGGACGCCCTTGGCTTCATGATCTAAAGGCCGTCCCTTCATCCCTTCATCAACAAGTGAAAGCCATAGTTGGAGGAATTCCAATCACCGTCGATGCTTCATCCATGAGAATCAAAATAGTGGAAAATCCACTAATTAATGTGGAACATGATGAAAATGATGAAGATTTGTGGGGCTTTAGCGAAGAGGTCTCCTTAATAGAGGAAGATGAAAGGACCCCTCTTCATTACGACCTTCACTCAAATATGACAACTAATGCTATCCTAAGAAAACAAGGACACTTTCCTGGAATGACTCTAGGAAAGAAGAAAGGAATAGCTAAACATATGGGATTACCTGGCCTCCCTAAATTGGATACTTTCGGACTTGGTTTTGAACCAACTTGCGAAGACCTTAAGCGGGCCCAGGAAAAATCAAGAGCACGGAGGAATGCTCGTGCACAAAAGAGGGAAATACCCATGGATCAATATCCTCTCACTTTAAATGGACAATTTATAAGAGAGGGAGAGGATTATCCTTGTCATGAATTTCCTGAACCTTTCGTTGTAAATGGCATAAGACAACCTGGGTTCGAGATCTTTTTGGATTGTTACTTCCTAGACGAGATCCCAGCTCCAATTTATAAGAAGAAAGCGCCCCCTTGCTTTGACTTTAATGTCATGGGACTCCTCTTTGGAAGAGAAAAGAATGAGCCAAGATACGTGGAAGATGATTCTTCGCTCATTCAAACGGTCCTCCAAAGTGAAAGCTTTGATCCCTCGGAATTTATCACTCCAATAGAAGATCAAGAGCGTGGATGGCGCAAAACGGTGAAGATAACCACTACAAATGGAAGGAAGATTTCAGTAACTACAGGACAAGGGCCAATGTTCGAAGAATCGTCTGAGTCAGAATCTGAGTTAGAGTCTTCCCCTATCGAGTCTTCCAAACCTTTAGTTGTAGCACCCTAACCTTCTATTTCTACTCCTAGGATAGTTAACAATCAAGTCCCAACGGACATTTCTTTATTTGATGTAATGATTTCAGAATTCAATAATATGTCTTCTTCCCCGTATTCCTCTTGTTTTTCCTTATCTAAAGATGACGAACATTGCTTAACTAATGATGAAAATGACAAAAAAATAATTAAAGCAATGGAAACACTTGAAAACAAGACACCAATAATTGAGGATACAGAAACGGTTGATATCTCAAAAGATCCAACCATTAAAAGAGAAGTTAAAATCGGACTAACGCTAAGTAAAGATGAAAGAACCGATTTAATTAATCTACTTAAAGAATTTATTGATGTATTCTCTTGGTCATACGAAGATATGCCGGGCATTAATAGAGAGATAGCTCAACACACAATACCATTAATTCCAGGAATGAAACCTGTAAAACAAAAGTTACGTCGAATGAAACCCGACGTAGCTCTTAAAATAAAAGAAGAAGTGCAAAAACAAATAACTGCAGGTTTTATTAGGGTATCTAAATAACCCGAATGGGTCGCCAATGTCGTCCCGGTTCCGAAAAAAGATGGTAGAGTTCGAATGTGTGTCGACTATCGAGATCTAAATAAGGCAAGTCCAAAGGACGACTTCCCTTTACCACACATCGATATTTTGGTAGATAATACAGCAAATCATGCGCTTCTCTCGTTTATGGATGGGTACGCGGGATACAATCAAATCCTCATGGCTGAAGAAGACATGGAAAAAACAACATTCATAACACCTTGGGGTACTTACTGCTACACGGTAATGCCATTCGGGTTGAAAAACGCGGGTGCTACTTACCAACGAGCAGCGACTGCCCTACTCCATGACATGATGCATAAAGAAGTGGAGGTTTATGTGGATGACATGATCGTAAAGTCAAAAGACCGCCCAGGACACCCAATAGCCTTAAAAAAGTTCTTTGAAAGGCTAAGAAAATATAACATGAGGTTAAACCCCTCCAAATGTGCTTTCGGAGTTACCTCAGGAAAACTCTTGGGATATGTCATAAGCTCTAGAGGAATAGAGATAGACCCCACCAAAATCAAAGCAATCATGTCCATGCCACCGCCCAAAACCGAAAAGCAAATTCGAGGATTCATTGGCCGGTTGCAGTACATAAGTAGATTCATATCCAAGCTAACCACAATATGCGAACCAATATTCAAAAAGCTTAAGAAGAATGTACCGATTATATGGGACAATGAGTGCCAAAAAGCCTTTGAAAAGATCAAAGCTTATCTCTCGAATCCTCCCATATTAGCTCCAGCACTCCCTGGAATACCCCTAAGGTTATACTTAACCGTCACCAAAGAAACAATGGGAGCCATGCTTGCACAAGAGGTAGAAAATAAAGAAAATGCTATTTACTACCTAAGTAAGAAAATGCTCGAGTATGAAACACACTGTACACCATTGGAAAAGTTGTGCCTCGCATTGGTGTGGGCCACGACTAAGTTAAGACATTACATGCTTGTACATACCGTTTACGTAGTCTCACGGATGGACCCTCTTAAATACCTATTCGAAAGATCTACACTTAACGGGCGTATCTCAAGGTGGATAGTGAATTTGGTCCAATTTGATATAAGGTTCATGCCTCAAAAAGCAATCAAAGGGTCAGTGGTCTCGGATTTTCTAGCAGATTTCCCAATAGAAGATTCGACACCCTTGGAAGAGAATGAATTCCCAGATGAAAGTTTAATGATGACAGAGGATGATACATGGACTTTATATTTTGATGGAGCCTCAAACAAAAAGGGATGCGGCGTAGGAGTCTTACTAATATCACCTAAAGAGGAGCATGTTCCTATATCCATTAAGTTAGATTTCGACGTCACCAACAACGCGGCCGAATATGAAGCATGCGTGGTAGGCCTCGATACTGCTTTAGCCTTAGGAGTAAAGAAACTCCGGATATTTGGAGATTCTTCATTAATCATTAATCAAATCTCAAAGAGATAGAAGGTTAGGAGTGAAAGCTTAGCTCCCTACCAAACATATTTGGAAACTCTCACTGATCAGTTGGAAAAGGTGGAATACACTTATCTACCTAGAGAGGAAAACCAATTTACCGATGCCTTGGCAAGACTAGCCTCAATGGTTAGGATTCCCAAGGAAATTAAGCAAATGCCTTTAACCATAGAAAAAAGGCATAAACCAGCATACATTCAAGCTATAGAAGACGATGAAGTGATTCAAGAGGAAGAACATGAAGAAGAACCATGGTTCATAGATATACTAAATTATGTCACCAAAGGAGAATATCCTCCTCATGCTGACAAAAGAGCAAAAAGGGCACTAAGACTTTTAGCTTCCCAATTTGTACTCATAGGAAATGAACTACACAAAAGGGTACCTAAAGGTCGAGCTTTATTATGTGTAGGCAAAAAGGACGCTCAAAGAGCTATGAGAGTAGTCCACGAAGGGATATGTGGAACACATGTTAATGGCAAAATGCTAGTCTAAAAAATAATGCGAGAAGGGTATTATTGGACTACCATGAATAAGGATTGTCATCAATATGTAAAAAGATTTCCCAAATGCCAAATTTATGCAAATTTGCAACATATCCCATCATCTCTCCTCTACACCTACACTTCACCATGGCCTTACTCTACATGGGCAATAGACATAATTGGAAAAATCACACCTCCCGGAACAAGAGGTCATGAATACATCTTAGTCGCAATAGATTACTTCACAAAGTGGGTAGAAGCACAATCATATGCTAAACTCACCGCCAAACATGTAGCACTCTTTATCGAAAGAAACATAATTTGTCGATATGGAGTCCCACATGAAATGATAAGTGACAATGGAACTCACTTTCAAGCCGAATGTGAAGAATTGCTACAAAAGTATAGTATTCAACATCATCATTCTTCTCCTTATAGACCTCAAGCAAATGGAGCAGTTGAGGCCGCTAATAAAAATTTAAAGACAATCATCGAAAAAATGACTGAAAATTATAAAGATTGGCCTGACAAACTTCACTTCGCATTGTGGGGATATCGCACGTCAATCCGAACATCAACAGGAAATACGCCATTCAACCTAGTATATGGAATGGATGCCGTACAACCTGTAGAGTTAGAAATACCTTCTCTACGAATTGCGTTAGAGAGTAAACTTGATGAAGTTGAATGGACTAGAGCACGGTATGAAGAGTTAATTCTACTCGATGAAAAACGACTAGAGGCTCTATATCACACCCAATGCTATCAAACCCGCATGGCTAGACATTTCAATAAGAAGGTCAAGACTAGAAATATCAAGGTTGGGGACTTGGTATTGAAAGCATTAAGGAAAAATGTTTTGGACCCAAGAGGAAAATTTAGGCCTAATTGGTCCGGACCATACATTGTCAAAACAATCCTGTCAGGAGGCGCGGCTAAGTTAACTGACATGGATGGCAACGAATTTTCAAACATGACAAATCTTGACCAACTTAAGAAATACTACCCATAAGTACTTGAGTAAAACACTCAAGAGAGCTATGTTTGGCCTGATTCCTTACACAAAGGATACATAGGCAACCCCGACGGGTGCGGCCACTTTAATTTTCCAAGATTCTGTATCCCAAAGATAAAAGATACATGTCAGCAAAATTTCAAAATTGGCGTCAGAAGATAGCCTCTGTCGCCAGACGACAGTTTTGTCGCCAGGCGACAGAGCCAATTTGACAGCGACAATGGTTCGGATAGTAGCGCCAAGTTTCTGCGAGTATCTGGGCAAATTTCGTGTATTCTGGAAATTTATTCGACTTCCGTACTCGAATTAATTCTCCGAAAAATAAATATTGTAATTGTTTTCATTGCTTTAATTGAAAAGTTAATTGAAATAAAAGCTGAAATTTTATTAATTAATAAAGAAATTACATTATTGATAAAATAAAAGCTGAAAAATTAACTAAAACAAATTAACTTTGTCTAATAAATCAAAGGAAAAGTAATGCTCTAATCTTTCTTCTGTTTCTTAATTCTTTTCCAATTTTTGTCCGCATTCTCTTCCTCTTGATCCATAACCTTCGCTAGGAGATATCCATTAGAAGATCCACACTCTATTTTAGTATAGATAGTTTCCCCTTCCGCTAAAACCCCATGTTTCTTCTCTACCCAAGCTTTCTTTTCCGTAGAGTCAACCTTCCTTTTTCCTTTCTTAAACTTTTCTTCTTTGGCATAATAGGAGTTTTGAATTCCCTCCTTTCCCCTAGCCGTTCCTTAACAGGGACCTTTTTGTCACCTAGACGATTCTTCACATCGGTCTTCTCAACCTTGAATTGGGATTTCTGAGATTTTCCATCAAGCCATTGTTTCACTTTGTCTGACAAACAAGGTGGATCCCTGTGGGTAATCACCTCCCATAAGGGCCTACCACTCCAATATTTGTCAAAGCGCTCAACCTCTTGTGACACAGGAAATTCATAAGGACGGCGGAGATCTCCCGTAGGGATGGTTTGTGCAAGACCATATTGTTTCCTAACTCTACAAGGAAAATAAAAGGTCAATTTTGATAAGCTCGGGAGACGACAGTATGTTTGGCTATTACAACCAACCATCGTCTCAATCCTCCACCAAGGGATGACCCAGTTTATGGTAAAATCACCATCAACAAACACCTTGCTCCATTCACGGCGACCTATCTTCAAAAATCGTTTCTTTCGCCGGACTGTGCAATTTGGAACGTATGTGTGTATATCGTCAGGAGGATTAATAAATTTTAACCTCTCCATGAGCCATATCTGTAAAATATACATTTGATTAGTATTACAGTGTAAAAATATTTTTAGTTCTTTGTAATAAAGAATAGTATTATTTTATACCTGTAATAAAATTGGAGAACCTCGAAAAGGTGCTCTTGGATTCTTTCTCAATGCATCTAACCACAGCATGGTCTCTCCAACAATTAGCGGCATTGGGTTTCTCCCGAATTCAACTTGTTCTATAACAGATATAATTATTGCATGGCCTTCATTATCTTTACCACTAACTAAAAGGAGTTGGCTAAACATGCAAAAGAGGAAAGCTCTTCTCTTATGGACACGAAACTCGGGGTTAGGATTGTCATAATAATAATGTGCAAATTCTGTCAAATCAACTACATTGACATGCACTATATTCTTTAAAGCCATACCCCTTAGATCAAAGAAGCGTTCAAAATCTTTATAATAATATTCACTTACTCTAGGCATTACCGCAAGGTCTGTGGAATAATAGCCTATAATGGCTCCAAATTCTTCCGGTAAAGGGCATATTTCATCATGGAAAAATCTAAAACAGTGAGTATTAATGTCCCAATAGTCTATGGCGGAGTAAATAAAGTCCATTTCAAGACTCACCCCCTTTATTCCAAACATACCCCCCATACGGAAAGCATCTAATGCTTTTTTCTCTTTAGAAGTTAAAAGATGACACCATTCATTCATGTATCCACAAAAGGTTCTTTTAGCTAAAGGCATGATTACTAGCTAATTAATTAATTAATAAACTGGTTAAATTATGCAGAAGACGAAGGATTCAGGGGCTATTTATAAGCTTTTTTCACGGCAGAATTCAATTCCTGTAAGAAATAGGAAAAGTGAGTCTGTCGCCAAGCGACAAGTCTGTCGTGTGGCGACAAAGGCTGTCGCGCGGCGACAGACCTTGTCGCGTGGCGACAGGTTTAATTACGTGGCGCCAGTATTTTTCTTCGCAGCGACACCTATTACGCGTTGGAAACCGTGTTTTAACTTGCTCGAATTCGACTTTGACTTGACTTATTATTTTCCCCTTTTCTATCCATACACTTTTCTTACCATTATTATCATTATTATTATTATTATTATTTTTATTATTATTATTATTATATTTTATTAAGCTTAATTAATTTTAGGCTTATTTTTGGTAATTATACTTTTGTTCCTTCATTTTTTCATTTCTTTTTTGGGGGAGAGAGTCGGTACCCTCCACTAATATTAAAAATGACGGAAAATTTTGCGCAAAAATTACACTTTCTCACACAATCACATGCACAATAAAAATTAATAAATAAAAACAAGAGATAAAATGTTAATAAATAATAAGTATATATATATACAGAGTATCTAATACATAAGTCATGTAAATAAAATAGACAAAGTCCTACAAAAGTCAAAATAAATAAAACACAGGTACAACTACGGTGCTGGAGGTCGCAAGTCGTGAGGGACACCAAATGTATCAAAGAAAGTCCTACTCCGTGGAGTATGTCCATCACCGTCCCCTGAGCCACCAGGCGGCGCAAACTGCAACTCAGGGCCAGGCCACCTAACCTCACCCTGGTACCCGACAGAAAGAAGCCGGGGCTGCAAAGGCTGCTGCGACGACGAGCCAAACTCGTACGTCCCACCACCCATCCCACCTCGAATGGTCGGCCCAGTCGGAGCATCCTCAGGCGATGACGCCGAGTCCTCTACAGCAGCGGCCTCAGAACGACCACCCCGACCACCGGAAGTAGTCCAGCGACGCCTTGAGTCGGACCTAGTAGTCTCTCTCCTAGGCTCGGGTCTCGACCGAGTGCGTGGAGAACGAATAGGCTGCCCCTGCAAAAATAAATCAAAGTTAGCAAGTGCAAGTAAAAAAAACAAGGCAAAAATGCTAAATGCAAGAAATAATACCTCCTCAGCATCGTTGCTACGATAGGTAGCACGGTTTCGCAACCTCACGAGCTGGCTGCGAAAGGCGTCTATGCACCTAGCCATAGCTGTCACCACCTCGCGAGAAAACTGCCAAAGTAACCAAGTCAGTAACAATTACGAAGCAAATATAAAGGTAAGATATGAGAAGTTACTTACCCGAGTCTGGTGACGAGGAATAGAACGCTCCACAAACTGCTCCCCCTCTGGAGCTGGTGGAATGAGCTCCTCGATCGGCCCATACATGCCCTGGTAGCGTATGGACATCCTCGGGGGAATGAACTCCCTAGGGCCAGCCTGTTAAGAATAAAAGGTTAGAAAAAATACTTGGGGGCTACCTAAAGAAAGATAAACCAAAAGAATAAAAGCATACCGCTGCCTCCTCTGAAAGGACAGGAGCCGGCGCTAGCAACGGTAGCAGGTCCTCCTCATAGCTCTGCTCAAGGAGAACGTAGGACCTCCAAGGAGTACCCCGAGTAGGTCCACTGGCACGATCCCGCTGCAGGGCATCATGAAACATATGCCGAGGCGACGGGAGCAAATGCTCGCGACAGGTGTCTCTGGCTGGCGCTGGAGCGGCGACAGAATGCTAGGTCCCTCATTATGACTTTGTGGGCCTATTTTAGCAGTTTGGGTTCCTTGGTACGCCAGTTAGCCCCTTTAAGCAAAATTGACATGATTTAGTCAGCTTGATTGCAGTTGCATTAAGTGATCGACTTGATGAAAGATCGTCTCACTTAGCTTAAAGCGCCTAAGTATTGGCTCATAGCAAGGCACCGAAATAATGGTTCAATAGAGGCACCGAAATAATGGTTTGCAAAGGCAAAAAGCACCGAAGTATTGGCACAAACACAAATAATAACAGTAATATATTAAGGGTCAATAAGTAGAATGATTCTTTGACGATATCCCAACATAGAGAGGAGTTGTCTAGTGGCGAAATACAGTCGTGGCGAGGTAATGTCACAAAATTTGAAGATGGCGAAGTAAGGTCACCTTCGACGGTCCCTCAAGGTAAAGAAGAGATTGTCTATAGCGGCGATGCACTGCCGTGGCGACGTACTGCCACAACCCTGAGAATGACGACATATAGTTATTTTCGACGATGTTCCCGAAATACTGTGGAGGATTGTCACCAAGATTATTGAAGACGACGACATACGGTTATCTTCAACGATGGCGTTCATGAGGTACTGTGGAGGTTGTCACAAACAACAAATGAAGCAACAACAAATGGTTACGTTCAGAGACGTGTGCTCGACGGTGCAAGATACGCGTTTCTTAACTCTCTTATCTGTTTAACTAATGATTAGTTTGCAGGTATCGGCGTTATAAGAATGATTTGGAATTGCAGAACGTTTTGAATCATTCTCTGTCCCTATCGCTACTTTGACTTTTGTTTTCGAAACATTCGTTTCTCCAAACTCAGTCAAAGTGGGGGCTTCTGTAGACACCCATTTGTGTCTCCCCGAAACAAAACCTAGTGATAAATGCCTTTCGCGTCGAACCATAATCGAATGAGGTGAAAGTGGTTGAAGTCAAGTGTTGCGGTTTAGTTTTATTAAAATTCTCTTCTCTCTGTTTTTGAAAATAACTCTATTTGTTTGAAAATAGCCAAACCAGTTTAGTTTGGTCCATGATTAAGGTCCAATAATAGTGTAGTTGGATGGGGCTCGAAAAGACCTTTCCAACGATATATTATAAGCCCAATTCCGATGAATATTGAGGAAGTTATGGCCAAAATACTAAACTGGGCCCGGTTAATTATTTACATTCGGCCCAATGATCTAGAGGAGGGCCCAATGTTAATTATTATTCCTAAAATCATTAGGATTAATTATAATTTTCTAGAAGTTTCTAGAAGGTTCTTTTTAATTCTAATATTATTAGATTTAATAATTATTTATTTTAAAATAGACTTTTATTTGGAGTAAAACGTTATTTTATTATTATTATTATCTTAAAAGTACGTATTTTATCTTCTGTACGGATTCCGTAGATCAAGTTGATTAAAGATCGGATTCTACGTGAAGAAAACGCGATAATACAGGTTGTCGCCAAACGACAAGTCTGTCGCCACGCGACAGAGTCGATTCCTGGCGACAGCGTGTAGTTTTATTCCTTATCAAATTCTGTATTTTTCCGGACTATTTTCATTATAAATAGGGTCCCGAACTTCTGTTTTCAGATCATCAACTCTCATCATTAATTCTCTCTATTCTCTCTCTAAGCAATATAGCTTATTCTTTCTCTCTATTTCTAAACCAACCTTTTTACAAACAATATTCCGCATTCACAAGACTTAGAGCCTCTTAGCCAAGTTCGAAGTTTCCTTCGCCCTAGACGTGCAAGGTTTGATAATTTCTGAGGGTTTGGTCCAAAACTAGTCAAAACTTTATTTAATTTGATTTCAGTTTAATTCTTTAATTATTGTTTATTATTTTCATTGAAGTTTACTAACTTGTGTATTTTGTTATTAGAAAGAGGTACGAGGCTTCAAAGTAAGTAGATTAGCTTACTCCCTATTTCTTTCACAATGTAGAAAGCATGCTTATTATTGTATTTAATTACTAGTATCATGTTTAGGATGCCTTTACTCTTTCTGATATCATGTTAGTACCATGTTAGGTTTAAAGCTTTGATCTTTATTGTTTAGTGACATGCTAGGATTTGTTATTAATCTTGTTAGTATCATGCCTAGGATCTTGCATTATTATTAAGCTTTATTATGCCTTATCATGCTATTATCATCATTATTGTTATTGTTTACTATTTTGTTGCTTGATATATTTTATATTGTTATTGCTTGATCACACCTTTTATGATTGTTAAAGGGAATTTGTACTTGAAGTCACGCTTAATAAGATAATTAATAATTTTGTTTAGGCTAATGTGATTTTAACTCAAGTGATCGCCAATAATAGATTTTATTTGTGCATTAATATTCAATCAACATAGATTAAACAGGTTAGGTTTAATATAATATTTGTATGTTATTCGAAAAGCGCGCATGAATACGAGCAGAATAAAGTAGAGGCCTATTTTATAGGGCGGGTCCTTTCTTTTGTAGATTGGATTCGTACCCCCATCCCCGGACCCTGTTTGGTTCAAGACCTTATGGAGTTGATGGTCCTTTTGGATTGTCTTTTGGGTTTACAAGTGCCTAAAACTTGTTGGCGACTCTTTTGCTCTCTTTTCTTTCCCTTTGGAATGCCACCGTACTTTAGTGTATGATCACAGTGGGGTTCAAGTTTGGGGTTATCATAATGCTTGAAATATTCCCTACAGTTAGGTTTACTTTTGTTAGGTACACGACACGCCTATCAGAATTGTAGGGGATTAGGACAAGCGAACTCCCCTAAAATTCCTAATGTGCTCTCTTTAGTCCGCACTTTTGGTGTAGGTATCGGGTTTCTTATGGAAACTATGCTTCCAGTTAGTAGTGTAGTACAGAAATTAGCCTCTTTACTTATTTTGGGTAGTTGTGGTATGGATGCTATAGGACTTAGTGGAGGGTTGGTTGTGTTTTGGGTTACTCCGACTCGTTTGGATCCTGTTTATATTTCCTCAAACGTTATACTCTTTAATTTGCTTTGGGTAATGATACAAAATATGTAATGTTTGTGTATGTTTCACCGCACATAGTTGATAGATTAGCGGTTTGGCATACAATCTCTGAGATTCTCGACTCTCTCCCTAATGCACTATTAATAGGTGATTTCAATCAAGTCGAATATGTTTCTGATAAAATTGGGTAGACTGGATTTTATTAATTGGCGTTTAGAGATGGATTTGGTTGGTATTCTTTTCACTGGACCACATTTTACTTGGACTAATAATAGAATGGATTTAGATCCTATTTTTGAGCCTATGGATAAAGCTTATGCTTCTTGTTCTTGGATCGAAACCCATCCTCATGCCAAGGTTGTCCATCAACTTATACTCCTCTCGGACGGCAGCCATTGTTTTATCGAATACCGAATCGGGCAATTTTGGTGCTAAGCCTTATAGAGTTGAAAACTGGTGTTTAAAGGCAAAGGACATTCTTATGTTTGTTCGAGCAACTATGGCACAATTTTTTGCTAGTTCTCCCTTGTTTACCTTATCTCACCGTCTTTCAGGGATCAGGGACTTTTTGAAGAATTGATGTGTTTCCCACCGTAAAGCTTGGGGCATTAATTGGAAAAGTCTAGAATGGCTGTCTATCAAGTTGCCTCGAATTTAAATTCTCCTGTTTCCAGATGTCTATTTCTAACTACCAGAGAGGAAAAAGTTACGGAAGCTTAGGCAGCCTTTCTCTACTGGCGTTAGAGAGCAAAGGTTAAATGGGATGCAATTGGAGATACTCATTCTCGCTTGTTGTTCTCTTCATTGCAGTCCCGTTATCGTCGAAATGTGATTCACAGTCTCCAAAATAATTAGAGGTTCTAGGTCACTGATCCCGCGGGGATTCGGTCTTTAATTCTTTCCTTTTATAAGGATCTTTACTCTGGTGGTTCTTCTTCAGTTGATACTAACTCTCCCTGGTGGGATGTACTTGATCTCCCTTGCCTTTCTTCGGAACAACGACAACAATTTAGTTCCTTTTTCCCATCTGGAGATCCAGAAGGCAATGTTTAGTATTGATGACAACAAATCTCCTGGTCCGGATGGGTTTTCCTCTACTTTCTTCAAGACTCATTGGTCGGAGGTTGGTCATTTTGTTGTTTCGGTAGTTTAGTAATTCTTTGCCCATAGCCATATTCTTAAAGAGTGGAATCGCACTTTTCTGGTATTGCTTCCCAAGATTGAATGCTCGGAAATGGTGTCTCAATTTCGTCCTACAGGGTTGTGCAACGTGCTTTATAAGTGAATTGCTAAATGTCTCACCAATCACCTTCAATTAACTTTCCGTTCCTTTCCGGTTTCCAGAATGCCTTTGTTCTAGGAAGATTATTATCAGATAATGCATTAATGGCACATGAGGTTCTTTCGTTCATGAATTATGTTGCATTGGAATTGGATATGAATAAGGCTTATGATAGAGTCGAGTGGAACTTTTTGTTTAGGGTGTTATAGACCTTTGGTTTTCCACCTTACTAGATTCACATCGTTCGCCAGTATGTGTCAACGGTCTCTTATTAGGTATTAGTCAACGGTGACCCTTCACCGCCTTTCCATCCCACTGCGGCCTTCATCAAGGGGATCCTCTATCCTCCTACTTGTTCGTTCTTTGTATAGAAGTTCTATCTGCTATGCTTCGCAGGGCGGAGGATTAATCTCTTTTTCAAGGTATTCGAATTTCTAGAGGGGCACGGTCCATTTCTCATCTGTTTTTTGCAGAAGATTCACTATTGTTCTTCTAGGTCTCTCCTGATGCTTGTGATTGTGTGCTTAGCATTCTGTCTGATTTTTGTAATATGTTGGGCCAAATGATCAACTTGCAGAAGTCGTTTGTAAGTTTAGCCTGAATACTCCCCCTGATTATCGTGATTATTTAGCTAGCTCCCTCAAGTTACGAAGCAAGGAGTCTTTTGGGTCTTATCTGGGTTTGCTGGTCGATTTAGGACAGCGTCTTGCACACTTGGGTTCAACTCACCTTTCCGCTGCAGCCAAGTTGGTTATCATTAATTTGATCTTGGTGGCTTCTTTTATTACATTTTGTCGATTTTTAAAGTGTCCGCTTCGATCTGTCGCACCATTGATAACATGTTGGCTAGGTTTTGGTGGCGGTCCTTTGAGCCCTCGCGAGGAATGGCTTTTCGGTCAGCCTCCTTGTTACATCTTCCTAAGGGTATGGGCGGCTTAGGTCTTCGTAGCGTCGAGCACTTTAACTCTGCTTTGTTAGCTCGCCAGTGTTGGTGCCTTCGACAACATCCCCAACTTCTTGTTTCTAAGCTTTTGTCTGCAAAGTATCCCACCCTCTTGGCTCTGCCTCCAGCTAGGACTGTTTGTAGATCTTGGGGAAGTAAGGGTTTGGCTTTAGGAATGCAAACGGTAGTCAAGGGTGCCGCTTGGAAAGTTGGCACGGGTTCTAAGGTGCGTATTTTGGAGGATGACTAGGCCCCGGGGTCATGTTTGGTTTAATTCTGGTGTTGGTGGGTCGAATATCCCGACTCATGTGTCTTCTATCATCAATCCGCGTTCTTATGCGTGAGAACCTTCATTAGTTCACAGGTTTTTTAAACCGCCTATAAAGTCCCGTATTTTATCAGCGGAAAGCCCTCAACGGCTCATGGATGATTTTGTGTATTGGAAGTTTACGCAGATGGCAGCTTCTCCACTAAGTCTGCCTACACTTTGCTCATCCGTCTCTCGATGAAGAATATTGTCAGTCAGCCTACTTCGGACGCTTGGTGGAAAAATTTGTGGGGAATGCCTATTCTTCCGAAATTGAAGGTGTTTTGTTGGAAGATTCTCTATAACGCCTTGCCTCTTTTAGCTTCCCTGTGTCTGGAAGGTGTTCCGGTCAATCCTATTTGTGTTTTCTATAGGGAAGCTCCTAAATCGACTTCTCATCTTTTTCGGGATTGTTCCTTTATTTGACACCTTCTTACTTGCAGATTTTCGTCGTGGGATGGCCTTTCCTTATCTAGGCAGGATTTTGAGTTATGGTTCTCGAATTTGATTATGGAATTCAGTCTTCTTAAACAATGGAGGGGTTTGCGCTTTTTTTTATGCCTCTTATGGGCTATTTGGCTATCACGAAATCAATTCATCTTTAAGCATGCACTTTATTCTCCTACCACCATCTTTGCCATAGCGGATGAGTGGGTTTTTCGTGGCAATCAGGCTGGTCTATTTTCTATTCAGTTCTTTTTTTATCAGCAGGGCCGAGTTAATCCTATTGTGCCTCGTTCTATTACTTGTCTTCAAGGTACTTCGATTGATCTTGTGCAGGTTTGCTTGATTTTGGATGGAGCGTGGACTGCTGCGATTGTTTGGCGGGAACGGGATGGATTTTCCGCAGGTTTGAATTGGATGAAATTTTAGGAGGTGGTTCTAGAGCTTGTCGTGTTGCGTCCGCTTTCCAGGCTGAGCTTCAGGCTTGTTTATGGGGCCTTTAGGCTGCTACTCACAGAGGGTTTCATAGTCCCTTTATTTACACGGATAGCGCTACTATGGTTTCTCTTCTTCATCATGATGACCCAGCAGATGTTTCTTGCTTTTGGTTGTTGAGTGATGTTCGTCAGCTTCTCGAGGGTCTCTTGGTTTGTAGGATATCTAAAGTGCCTCGGTACTGGGTTACACCAGCCCATTGGCTAGCTAGACAAACTTGTGAGCGTAGCATTCTGTTTTGGTCCTTTTGATTTTTTGTGGTTTGTTGTTTTATGTTCGGTAGTTATTATTGTAAATAAAAAAAATAAAAAAATAAAAAAGGCAGATGTTGAGCATAAAAGAATTCAGCAGAAAGCCATTTGATTGACTTGAGGACATGTGCCACAGGGGTGTTCATGTGTGAAAAAACTTAGGAGTCTCTCCTTATCTACACATCGAATTTATCATTGGGGTCATATTTTTCATTCTTTACTCGTTCTTTTTTATTTTAAATGCATCATTTTCATTTGGGGGGGGGGGTGGTTTAGTGCATCACATGCTTTTTTAGACATTGCTTATTATTCTCCCGTTTCAAAATAATTAACACACAATCAAACTTAGTAAACATGCCAATGTACGTTCTAATTTAACCTTTAATACATTCCTTCTATTTTTTAATAATCGCCATATTTTCATTTTTCATTTGTTTAATAATTACAAACTTTCCTTTTTCATTTATTTTGTAATTTTTGCATCACTTCCTTATTTGATAATGAACTACAATTATTTTATTATTTATCTCTCCTACCAACCCCACTTACTCTACTTTTTTTTCTCTCTCCAATTATTTTATCTGCAACATTAGAGTATTTTATATCTCACAAATTAATACTCCAATGTTGCGGATAAAAATAATCAGAGGTAGTATTATTATTTCTTCTCTTACAAACAATTAAATATATTCCTTGAAATTTAACTATACTACTATTACTACTTTGGTACTGTAGACACCCATTTGTGTCTCCCCAAAACCAAACCCAGTGATGAATGCCTTGCGCGTTGTGTTATTATCGAATTAGGTGAAAGTGATTCGAAAGCCAAGTGTTGCGGTTTAGTTTTAATTAAATTCTTCTCTCTCTGTTTTTGAAAACGACCTTATTTATTTGAAAACGTCCATTTCAGTTTATTTTGGTCCATGATAAGGGTCCAATAATGGTGTAGATGGATGGGGCTCGAAGAGACCTTTCCAACGATATATTATAAGCCCGATTCCGATGAATATTGAGGAAGTTATGGCCGAAATACTAAACTGGACCTGGTTATTTATTTTAATACGGCCCAATGATCTAGAGGAGGGCCCAATATTAATTATTATTCCTAAAATTATTAAGATTAATTATAGTTTTCTAGAAGTTTCTAGAAAGTTCCTTTTAATTCTAATATTGTTAGATTTAATAATTAATTATCTTTAAAAGATTTTTATTTGGAATAAAATATTGTTTTGTTATATTAAAAATATGTATTTTATCTTCTGTACGGATTCCGTAGATCAAGTTGATTAAAGATCGGATTCCGCGTGAAGAAAAACGCGCTAATACAGGCTGTCGCCAAACGACAAAATAAAAGAAGAGAAAAAAATAAAAAATAAAAAATAAAAGAGAGAAAATCTCAAGCATAAAAATATAAAGATTCAAATTAAAAGCAAGGTTGCACACCTTGGGGGCTTATTCAGGGTCTTGAGCCTTTATCCCCTTCTTCTCTAACCTTTAGCCTAACCACGTTACAACCCTTAAAAAAAGACCTTTTTGAGATATACACACACTTGTGCGAGGTTCGGCTAGAGCTACGTTTGGCCTGATTCCTAACGGATACGTAGGCAACCTCACATTGAGGTGCGGCCATAATAAAAATGCATTCATTTTCACATTCATACACTCACACCATGATCATATCAAGGGATTTCCAATGCTCATCCCTATTTACTTAGAGCTAGACTTGGGGGCTCGATCCTTACATCATTAGCCTACCTAGCCTAAGAGTCATCATTATTTGACTCTTATCAAATAATACTTTTCCATACACTTAGCCTTTGCAGCTTAACTTTAGTGTCACTTTCACACACATCACAGATACATGACCAAATAGACTTCCAATTAGGAACCTTTTGTCATGAAATCTTAACATAACGTTGAAGCATGGTTTGTCATATCACTCATCACTCATCACTCATCACTTATAATCATCATTGTATCAAAGTATGAAGTACTTAGCCTCCGCGCCTAAGTTACCTAAATACTTTCATAATTGAGTCAACTAAGATAGTTTAGGATGAATTAATCCTTATACCTTGAGAGATAGTATCAAATGCATATACTTGACTAAGCTCATTCAACATGCACCATTTAACACTTCGATTCTTTTTCGCGTCTTTTTTTTCGGGAGAAAGTCGGTACCCTCTACAAAAATGACGGAAAAATTTTTAATTTTTGTTTTTGAGTCATGTACACATTGAGTCGAATGCACACACGAGTCACACGCAGTTGAGTCATCATTAAGTCAAATTTCACACCTTGAGTCATGTCAAGCCACATGTGTCAAAAGCTTTGAGTCGAGTCATGTCAAATCAATGAGTCAAGCAACACTAAGCCTTAGGTCAACCCTAAGATAACAAACAAATACTAATAAAAGATGAGCAAAGTCCTATAGTCCAAAATATAGATGCAGGTACATTCCGGCGAGCAAGAATATTCCCGGATTTTTTCGAAAAACTGCGAATATAGATGTATGAAACTTTTCCAAGATGAGAGAAGTTTGAGCAAAATTATATGGAGATGAAGAGCCTTAATTTGCAAAAGATTTGAGCAGATTTGGTTGTAAGGAAACGACCAAATTGAAAGTTCGAAGCGATATCGCGGCGACAAATGCAAAAGCTCACGACAGGCACTTTTGGTCAGCGCTGGAGCGGCGACAGAGTGCTGGGCTCTTCCTTATGGTTTTGTGGGTCCATTTTAGTAATTTGGGTTCCTTGGTACGCCAGTTAGCCCCTTTAAGCAATTGACATGATTTAGTCAGCTTGATCAAAATGCACTGAGTGATTGACTTGATGAAAGATCGTCTCACTTTAGCTTAAAGCGCCTGCATATTGGCTCGTAATAAGGCACCGAAATAATGGTTCAAGGCACCGAAATATTGGTTCAATAAACGCACCAAAGTAATGGTTTACAAAGGCAAAAGCACCAAAGTACCGGCACAAATATAAAAAACGATGATAAATAATGATGTTAAGGGTCAATAGGTAAAGTGATTCTTTGGCAATGTCTCAACGTAAAGGGAAATTGTTTAGCGGCGAAGTACGGTCGTGACGAGGTAGTGTCACAAATGGTGGGGATGGCGAAGCAAGGCCACCTTCGGCGGTCCCTCAAGGTAAAGAAGAGATTGTCTATAGCGGCGACATACTGCTGTGGCGATGTACGGCCACAACCCTGGAAATGACGACATACAGTTATTTTCGACGATGTTCCCGAAATACTGTGGAGGATTGTCACCAAGAATATTGAAGGCGATGACATATGGTTATCTTCAAGGATGGCGTTCACGAGGCACTGTGGAGGTTGTCACAAACAACATACGATGCAACAACAAAATGGTTACTTTCAGAGACGTGTGCTCGACGGTGCAAGATACGCGTTTCTTAACTCTTTTATCTGTTTAACTAATGATTAGTTTGCAGGTATCGGCGTTATAAGAATGATTTGGAATTGCAGAACATTTTGAATCATTCTCCGTCCCTATCGATACTTTGACTCTCGTTTTTCGAAACATAAGTTTCTTCAAACTCAGTCAAAGTGGGGGCTTCTGTAGACACCCATTTGTGTCTCCCCAAAACCAAACCCAGTGATGAATGCCTTGCGCGTTGTGTTATTATCGAATTAGGTGAAAGTGATTCGAAAGCCAAGTGTTGCGGTTTAGTTTTAATTAAATTCTTCTCTCTCTGTTTTTGAAAACGACCTTATTTATTTGAAAACGTCCATTTCAGTTTATTTTGGTCCATGATAAGGGTCCAATAATGGTGTAGATGGATGGGGCTCGAAGAGACCTTTCCAACGATATATTATAAGCCCGATTCCGATGAATATTGAGGAAGTTATGGCCGAAATACTAAACTGGACCTGGTTATTTATTTTAATACGGCCCAATGATCTAGAGGAGGGCCCAATATTAATTATTATACCTAAAATTATTAAGATTAATTATAGTTTTCTAGAAGTTTCTAGAAAGTTCCTTTTAATTCTAATATTGTTAGATTTAATAATTAATTATCTTTAAAAGATTTTTATTTGGAATAAAATATTGTTTTGTTATCTTAAAAATATGTATTTTATCTTCTGTACGGATTCCGTAGATCAAGTTGATTAAAGATCGGATTCCGCGTGAAGAAAAACGCGCTAATACAGGCTGTCGCCAAACGACAAGTCTGTCGCCGCGCGACAGACATTGTCGCGTCGCGACAGAGTTAATTCCTGGCGACAGCGTGGAGTTTTATTCCTTATCAAATTCTATGATTTTCCGGATTATTTTCATTATAAATAGCGTCCGAATCCCTGTTTTCAGAAATCATTCACAATTATCAATTTTCACAATCATCAACTCTTTCTCTATTCTCTCTCTAAGCAATATATTCTTTTCTTTCTTTCTTTTCTTTCTCTCCTTTTTTTCACATACAATATTCCGCATTCATTAAACTTAGAATCTCTTAGCCAAGTTCGAAGTTGCCTTCGCCCTAGACGTGCAAGGTTGATAATTTCTGAGGGTTTGGTCCAAAACTAGTCAAAACTTTATTTAATTTGATTTTAATTTAATTCTTTAATTATTCTTTATTATTTTCATTGAAGTTTACTAACTCGTGTATTTTGTTATTAGAAAGAGGTACGAGGCTTCAAAGTATGTAATCTTATTACTCTCTTTCAATGTAGAAAGCATGTTTATTATTGTTTTATGCTTTCTAGTATCATGTTAGGATGTTATTTTATAATTTCTAGTATCATGTTTAGGATGTCTTTACTCTTTCTAATATCATGTTAGTACCATGTTAGGTTTAAAGCTTTGATCTTTATTGATTAGTGACATGCTAGGGTTTGTTATTAATCTTGTTAGTATCATGCCTAGGATCTTGCTATTATATTTAAGCTTTATTATGCCTTATCATGCTATTATTATATTGATTTATTATTATGTTGCTTATTTTATATTTTATTGTTATTGCTTGATCACGCCTTTTATGCAGGTTTAAAGGGAATTTGTACTTGAAATCACGCTTAATAAGATAATTAATAATTTGGTTTAGGCTAATGTGATTTTAACTCAAGTGATCGCCAATAATAGTATTATTTGTGCATTAATTTCAACAAACATAGATAAACAGGGTAGGTTTAATATGATGTTTGTATGTTATTCGAAAAGCGCACATGAATACGAGCAGAACAAAGTAGAGGCCTATTTTATAGGGCGGGTCCTTTCTTTTGTAGATTGGATTCGTACCTTCATCCCCGGACCCTGTTTGGTTCAAGACCTTATGGAGTAGTTGATGGTCCTTTTGGATTGTCTTTTGGGTTTACAAGTTCCTAAAACTTGTTGGCGACTCTTTTTGCTCTTTGTCTTTCCCTTTGGAACGCCACCGTACTTTAGTGTATGATCACAGTGGGGTTCAAGTTCGGGGTTATCATAATGCTTGAAATATTCCCTACAGTTTTTGGCGACTCCACTGGGGAGAATTTCTATTTATATTCCTGAAATTTATTTAATTTTGGCAATTATTTAGAATGAGCGGATGAGACTCGAAAAATTCTAAGTATTTCATGTGCGTGATTTGATTAACATTATTGTCATATGCATTAAAAGGTCCTCATGGGAGTATCCCATGAGTCAATCCATAGGAATTTTACACGTAGGAAATTTGGGAAATATCTTTCATGACTAGAATCGAAAAGATAATACGAAATCTGGAAAATTCGAAGAACACAGAAACTTGCCAAGGCATGTAGGAACTCGTGTCTAGGAAACAGGGCTTGTCGCCCGTAAAAAGTTTCTGTCGCCTGGCGACAGAAGCTTTTTTGCGGCGACAGTCCCTGTAGTCTGGCACCAAGTTCTTCCAATACCGAGCCAGGGGTCTGCATTCTTGCTTTGACCATTTCTAGTGTTGTTGGCTCGATTTTGCTTATTGATTGAGTCATTTTCTCACTTTTCTGAACCCATATGTGTTCTACATATGGATATAACCCTCTGGGGGTTCCTGCTTCACCTGCCCAATGGAATATCCCACTATCATGTGCAAAGTTCAGATTTGGGTACGTGTAATGTTTGTGAATCCACCAAACCATGGAGTCGAGTCCGATTTCATCTCGCACTCGCGGAATCTTGTCCATTCGCTCCAACCCTCCCGGTAGGCTTGTGTGCAATGCATATGGATTCTTAACCATGGACCTTTTTGACTTAACCCATATCCTCGAACTTTAGAGAACTAGAGTCATGGTTAGGTTGCAAACTCATCTTGTGACTATGTGAACTACTTGTGCACCTTTGCTTGTATTTATTATATATGTGCTAACCGTTTGTTTGACCTGTGATTAAGACTAAATAAATTAACTAATGACTAAAAGGACTTTGTCTAATTAATTAACTAATTTTGAATTAATTAAAGGCTAATAATTTAATCAATTCGACTTAGTACGACTTTAGGCATGTCCATTTAGAGTAAAATTACTGGAAACAGTCCAGATTAATGTTCCAGCAATGGCACAGAAATTTGGACTGTGGCACTGCAGTTTAGTGTCTGTCGCCTGGCGACAATTTTGTCGTCTGGCGACGAGCTCTAAACAGTGGCGACAGTCCTGTTGTTTTAGCGACAGTCCAGTTTTCTTGCTCGAGTCATCACGACGAGTCTAATTCACAGTCTACTAATCAGTTTATCAGTTTATTAATGGTTCAAACCATGTTTAAGTCTTTAATTGAGTTTAGGCACTTAAAGTCCAATGGTCATACACTAAGAGTCAAAGACTTTGTTTAATTAATTAATTAATTAATTTGAACTAAAAAAAAGCCTAAAGTCGAGTCATAGTTCCTTTAAGTCAACCCGGATTTTTATTCCCGTATACTGCACATGCGTCAACTTGTTTTGGTCATATCCGGAGTTCTAGGAAGAACCACGAGTCGTATAACCTATGGATCTATAGCCCCGAGTTTTATCTTTAATTTGGCGTTGGTTTCGTCCCAATCAGAATCACAGATTAAAAGTTATGACTAAAATACCACAGCCTGTCCAGTTTAATGCACATACGTGAAGTCTTAATTTAGTCTTTGCTTAAGTCTAGTCACATAGTCTAGCCACATGGTCATGACACAAGTCTTAACATTTCACCTACACTCACTAGTCTTAGCACACACTTTGTATATGTCACCATGACCATGTCTTAGGTTCATGCATGAGTCGTTTTTCGGTCATTTGAGTTAGGGTCCATTCTATTCCTAATTCTTCCATATTTCTTCATCTATATCTTCTTCCTACTCTCCACATACTTTCTTCCATATTTCTTCATCTACATCATCTTCCCCCTCACTACATTCTTTCCCCATGCATATCATTCCCTTCATTCTTCCATGATCTTTCTCCACCTATGCATGTTGAATCGAGTTCGAGTCATGTGATTGACAATAATAATAATAAAAAAAAGGAGTAATGATGAGACAAAACACAAGGCAAGATTCTCACTAAGATTTCATGCTTTCTTTTTCTTTTTTCAAACCTTTCCCCAATAAGTCTAGCATAGGCACCCTTTGTCTACCTTAGATTTATTACATAGGTTTTTCCTTTTTCCCTTTTAATAAAATGAGCGTTTCTTCCTTCACATATGATCATTGCATTTCATTATTCAAAAAAAAAAAAAAAAAAAAAAAAAAAAAAAAAAAAAAAAAAATTGCCGAATTAAGCACAAGGTATACCAATGATTTGAGGCACCCCTTGTAGCCATATCATATCTTTCACCCTTTAAATATATAATCCTTTTCTTGATAAACCACTTTGAGCCTCGTCTAACGATAGACCCTTTTTTCTTCAACCCACATCTACTTAACCTTGGGATGGGATGGTGTGTAACTTATGCAAGTTCCAAATATGAAAGCTTGAGTGATCTCAAAAAAATAAAATAAAAATAAGCAAAAATGAATAAAAGTGTACAAAAGGGCAAGTGTTCCAATGTCTTGGATATAAAAATATCTTTGATAAGAACATGTCTCAGATTGCGTTTCTTATCGAGTGCTCGGTACCGTGCCTGAGAAACATGAATGTCAAGTGAGTGATAGACCGCATGATTGAGATTGCCCACATTTATAAAAATAAAAAAATGCAAAAGCAAAATAAAAGAAGAGAAAAAAATAAAAAATAAAAAATAAAAGAGAGAAAATCTCAAGCATAAAAATATAAAGATTCAAATTAAAAGCAAGGTTGCACACCTTGGGGGCTTATTCAGGGTCTTGAGCCTTTATCCCCTTCTTCTCTAACCTTTAGCCTAACCACGTTACAACCCTTAAAAAAGACCTTTTTGAGATATACACACACTTGTGCGAGGTTCGGCTAGAGCTACGTTTGGCCTGATTCCTAACGGATACGTAGGCAACCTCACATTGAGGTGCGGCCATAATAAAAATGCATTCATTTTCACATTCACACACTCACACCATGATCATATCAAGGGATTTCCAATGCTCATCCCTATTTACTTAGAGCTAGACTTGGGGGCTCGATCCTTACATCATTAGCCTACCTAGCCTAAGAGTCATCATTATTTGACTCTTATCAAATAATACTTTTCCATACACTTAGCCTTTGCAGCTTAACTTTAGTGTCACTTTCACACACATCACAGATACATGACCAAATAGACTTCCAATTAGGAACCTTTTGTCATGAAATCTTAACATAACGTTGAAGCATGGTTTGTCATATCACTCATCACTCATCACTCATCACTTATAATCATCATTGTATCAAAGTATGAAGTACTTAGCCTCCGCGCCTAAGTTACCTAAATACTTTCATAATTGAGTCAACTAAGATAGTTTAGGATGAATTAATCCTTATACCTTGAGAGATAGTATCAAATGCATATACTTGACTAAGCTCATTCAACATGCACCATTTAACACTTCGATTCTTTTTCGCGTCTTTTTTTTCGGGAGAAAGTCGGTACCCTCTACAAAAATGACGGAAAAATTTTTAATTTTTGTTTTTGAGTCATGTACACATTGAGTCGAATGCACACACGAGTCACACGCAGTTGAGTCATCATTAAGTCAAATTTCACACCTTGAGTCATGTCAAGCCACATGTGTCAAAAGCTTTGAGTCGAGTCATGTCAAATCAATGAGTCAAGCAACACTAAGCCTTAGGTCAACCCTAAGATAACAAACAAATACTAATAAAAGATGAGCAAAGTCCTATAGTCCAAAATATAGATGCAGGTACATTCCGGCGAGCAAGAATATTCCCGGATTTTTTCGAAAAACTGCGAATATAGATGTATGAAACTTTTCCAAGATGAGAGAAGTTTGAGCAAAATTATATGGAGATGAAGAGCCTTAATTTGCAAAAGATTTGAGCAGATTTGGTTGTAAGGAAACGACCAAATTGAAAGTTCGAAGCGATATCGCGGCGACAAATGCAAAAGCTCACGACAGGCACTTTTGGTCAGCGCTGGAGCGGCGACAGAGTGCTGGGCTCTTCCTTATGGTTTTGTGGGTCCATTTTAGTAATTTGGGTTCCTTGGTACGCCAGTTAGCCCCTTTAAGCAATTGACATGATTTAGTCAGCTTGATCAAAATGCACTGAGTGATTGACTTGATGAAAGATCGTCTCACTTTAGCTTAAAGCGCCTGCATATTGGCTCGTAATAAGGCACCGAAATAATGGTTCAAGGCACCGAAATATTGGTTCAATAAACGCACCAAAGTAATGGTTTACAAAGGCAAAAGCACCAAAGTACCGGCACAAATATAAAAAACGATGATAAATAATGATGTTAAGGGTCAATAGGTAAAGTGATTCTTTGGCAATGTCTCAACGTAAAGGGAAATTGTTTAGCGGCGAAGTACGGTCGTGACGAGGTAGTGTCACAAATGGTGGGGATGGCGAAGCAAGGCCACCTTCGGCGGTCCCTCAAGGTAAAGAAGAGATTGTCTATAGCGGCGACATACTGCTGTGGCGATGTACGGCCACAACCCTGGAAATGACGACATACAGTTATTTTCGACGATGTTCCCGAAATACTGTGGAGGATTGTCACCAAGAATATTGAAGGCGATGACATATGGTTATCTTCAAGGATGGCGTTCACGAGGCACTGTGGAGGTTGTCACAAACAACATACGATGCAACAACAAAATGGTTACTTTCAGAGACGTGTGCTCGACGGTGCAAGATACGCGTTTCTTAACTCTTTTATCTGTTTAACTAATGATTAGTTTGCAGGTATCGGCGTTATAAGAATGATTTGGAATTGCAGAACATTTTGAATCATTCTCCGTCCCTATCGATACTTTGACTCTCGTTTTTCGAAACATAAGTTTCTTCAAACTCAGTCAAAGTGGGGGCTTCTGTAGACACCCATTTGTGTCTCCCCAAAACCAAACCCAGTGATGAATGCCTTGCGCGTTGTGTTATTATCGAATTAGGTGAAAGTGATTCGAAAGCCAAGTGTTGCGGTTTAGTTTTAATTAAATTCTTCTCTCTCTGTTTTTGAAAACGACCTTATTTATTTGAAAACGTCCATTTCAGTTTATTTTGGTCCATGATAAGGGTCCAATAATGGTGTAGATGGATGGGGCTCGAAGAGACCTTTCCAACGATATATTATAAGCCCGATTCCGATGAATATTGAGGAAGTTATGGCCGAAATACTAAACTGGACCTGGTTATTTATTTTAATACGGCCCAATGATCTAGAGGAGGGCCCAATATTAATTATTATACCTAAAATTATTAAGATTAATTATAGTTTTCTAGAAGTTTCTAGAAAGTTCCTTTTAATTCTAATATTGTTAGATTTAATAATTAATTATCTTTAAAAGATTTTTATTTGGAATAAAATATTGTTTTGTTATCTTAAAAATATGTATTTTATCTTCTGTACGGATTCCGTAGATCAAGTTGATTAAAGATCGGATTCCGCGTGAAGAAAAACGCGCTAATACAGGCTGTCGCCAAACGACAAGTCTGTCGCCGCGCGACAGACATTGTCGCGTCGCGACAGAGTTAATTCCTGGCGACAGCGTGGAGTTTTATTCCTTATCAAATTCTATGATTTTCCGGATTATTTTCATTATAAATAGCGTCCGAATCCCTGTTTTCAGAAATCATTCACAATTATCAATTTTCACAATCATCAACTCTTTCTCTATTCTCTCTCTAAGCAATATATTCTTTTCTTTCTTTCTTTTCTTTCTCTCCTTTTTTTCACATACAATATTCCGCATTCATTAAACTTAGAATCTCTTAGCCAAGTTCGAAGTTGCCTTCGCCCTAGACGTGCAAGGTTGATAATTTCTGAGGGTTTGGTCCAAAACTAGTCAAAACTTTATTTAATTTGATTTTAATTTAATTCTTTAATTATTCTTTATTATTTTCATTGAAGTTTACTAACTCGTGTATTTTGTTATTAGAAAGAGGTACGAGGCTTCAAAGTATGTAATCTTATTACTCTCTTTCAATGTAGAAAGCATGTTTATTATTGTTTTATGCTTTCTAGTATCATGTTAGGATGTTATTTTATAATTTCTAGTATCATGTTTAGGATGTCTTTACTCTTTCTAATATCATGTTAGTACCATGTTAGGTTTAAAGCTTTGATCTTTATTGATTAGTGACATGCTAGGGTTTGTTATTAATCTTGTTAGTATCATGCCTAGGATCTTGCTATTATATTTAAGCTTTATTATGCCTTATCATGCTATTATTATATTGATTTATTATTATGTTGCTTATTTTATATTTTATTGTTATTGCTTGATCACGCCTTTTATGCAGGTTTAAAGGGAATTTGTACTTGAAATCACGCTTAATAAGATAATTAATAATTTGGTTTAGGCTAATGTGATTTTAACTCAAGTGATCGCCAATAATAGTATTATTTGTGCATTAATTTCAACAAACATAGATAAACAGGGTAGGTTTAATATGATGTTTGTATGTTATTCGAAAAGCGCACATGAATACGAGCAGAACAAAGTAGAGGCCTATTTTATAGGGCGGGTCCTTTCTTTTGTAGATTGGATTCGTACCTTCATCCCCGGACCCTGTTTGGTTCAAGACCTTATGGAGTAGTTGATGGTCCTTTTGGATTGTCTTTTGGGTTTACAAGTTCCTAAAACTTGTTGGCGACTCTTTTTGCTCTTTGTCTTTCCCTTTGGAAAGTCACCGTACTTTAGTGTATGATCACAGTGGGGTTCAAGTTCGGGGTTATCATAATGCTTGAAATATTCCCTACAGGTACCCACCCTAAAATCTTCCTAAAACTTTGTGTCCTCCTTACTATTACTACTATTACAAAATGGAGGGAGCACATAATTAAATATTAGTAAAATAAAATAAAATATTTTTGTAAAAAAAAAAATCATAATATTAAATTTGATATTACTACTTGTATTTAATAACATATTTCATGATAAAGATTTTATTAATTTATAACAAAAAAATAAAAATGGCAAAGTTAGTATGTAAATACTTCGTAGTAAAGAAAGGTCAAATTTGTCAATTATTGTGGAATGGATTGATAGATTATATTTTATTGTTTTTCTCTCCCCACATGGTCCCCACTTCTACTGTTTTATTATATTAATGCTTATATACAATGTTATGCTAAATATATCCCTAAAAGTGTCTATTTACATATATACCCCAATTTATGTATGTGAATCATATGTGGGACCTTTTTGTTTTTTTTTTTTTGTTTTTTTTTTGTTTTTTTTAATTTATTTTTTGCCGTCCCTACCTTTAAAAAGTTTGAGATAACTCTTATAAATAGTTTCTTTGGACAATTATACCCTTTTAATTGTTTATTTACTTATTTGCTCTCATTAATGTTAGTTGACACTTTAATTTATTAAACTAAAATCGTGCGAACATTTATACTTTAGGGTGACCATTATTCGGATAAAAATCAAAATCCAATCCAATCCAAATCGAATTATTAATTTGGATCAGATCCAAACTTTAAATCGGATCAGATCGAATTGAATTTTTTTGAAAATTCGAATTTTCAGATCGGATCGGATTGACCTTGTTTGGATCCAAAAAACCGAATTAACCGAAATATGAAACCATGCTTTTACAATGCCTCATTTTGCAAGAAAAAAACCTTTTAAAGCATTCTTTGTTAGAAAAAACCACCACGATCACTTTTTTGGTTGAATGAAACCTGGGTCATCTTTTCTGGCATTGACTAACACTTTCAGGCGTTGACTCACTTTTTTTCCTACTTGTAGCCCACAGTTACGTTTTTTCCCTCCTTTTTTTGTTTGGCTCCCTTATTTCCCCCTATAAATATTCTAGGGCAAGCCTTCCCAATTCACTTCATCAAAAATTAGACCAAATTTTCACCCAAAGAAGATCAAAGAAAAGGTAAATTAGGGTTCTTGTAGACACCCATATGACGTGCAAGGTTGATAATTTCTGAGGGTTTGGTCCAAAACTAGTCAAAACTTTATTTAATTCGAATCATAATCGAATGAAGTGAAAGTGTGGAGAGTCTAGTGTTGCGGTTAGTTTTTTATTTCTCTTCTTTCTCTCTATTTTCGAAAATCTATTTTATGAAAATAGCCAATCCAGTTTAGTTTGGTCATGGAAAAGGTCCAATAATAGTGTAGTTGGATTGGGCTCAAAAAGAGCTTTCCAACGATATATTATAAGCCCAATTCCGATGAATAATGAGGAAGTTATGGCCAAATTACTAAATTGGGCCCGGTTTAACCTTTATATGCGGCCCAATGATCCAGAGAAGGGCCCATTATGATTTATGATTCCTAATGCAATTAGGATTGATTATAGTCTTCTAGAACCTTCTAGAAGGTTCTTTTGAATCCTAATGTGATTAGCATTGATAATTGAGTTTTATGAGTTTTATTTAGAATAAAAGAAGTATTTACAGTTTTACCCCTCGTACGCTTAATTTTATCAAAATATGAAAACGTGTGGAAAAACTGCCTACAGCGGCGCACAACAGGTTGTCGCCTGGCGACAGGCCTGTTGCGCGGCGACAGAGGCTTGTGTGGCGACAGCGTCGTGTTTTATTCCTTTTCGAACTCTGATTCTTTTTTATCATATTCTGGCTGATTTTCGTTATAAATAGATCCTTAAACCTCTGTTTTTAGGCACCAACTCTCATTAAGAATTTCTTGATACTCTCTCTCTTTTTCTAAACCAACTTTTCACAAACAAAATTCCGCATTCATTAGCACTAGACACACCTAGCCAAGTTCGAAGTTGCCTTCGCCCTAGACGTGAAAGGTTTGATAATTTCTGAGGGTTTGGTCCCTAATCTCTATTTCCATTATTTAATTTAATTGTTTGATTTTATTATTTTTCTTGAAGTTACTAACGTGTGTATTTTGTTATTAGAAAGAGGTACGAGGCATCCAAATAAGTACTTTAATTGTTTAATTGATCTTATGATATAAAAATCATGTTAAGATTGTTATTTTGGTTCCTAGTATCATGTTAGGATGCTTTCCTTAGTATGATATTTAGGGTGATTTGCTTATATCAATTATGATTTCTCGGATGCTTCCTATTTTCTTTCCTAATAGCATGTTAGTATCATGTTAGGGCTAAAGCTTTGATCTTTGATGATTGGTGACATGCTAGGGTTTGTTATTAATCTTGTTAGTATCATGCCTAGGATCTTGCTATTAATATTATGCTTTAACATGATTATTTTTATAATTGTTATGATTATTGTTATAATTATTGTTATTATGATTATTATTGTTATAATTATGATGATTGTTATTATGTTGCTTGATATATTTTATTATTGTTATTGCTTGATCACGCCTTTTATGCATGTTTAAAGGGAATTTGTACTTGTAATCACGCTTAATAAGATAATTAATAATCTTGTTTAGGGTTAATTTGATTATAATTCAAGTGATCGCCAATAATAGTTTTATTTGTGCATTAAATTCAACCAACATAGATAAACAAGTTTAGGGTTAATTTATTGATTGCATGTTAGTCAGAAAGCGCACATGAATACGAGAAGAATAAAGTAGAGGCCTATTTAGGGCAGGTTCAATCTTTTTTAGGTTGGATTTGTACCTTCATCCCCAAACACCAGTCTTGGTTCCAGACCTATTGGAGTTGACGATCTCATGGATCGTTAAGGGGTGTAACCTTCACCCTGTGAATGGTTTACAAGTTCCTAAAACTTGTTGGCGACTCTTTTGCTCTAGCATCCTTCCCTTTGGACGCCACCATGCTTAAGTGTATGATCACAGTGGGGCTCAAGTTTGGGGTAATGCTTGAAATATTCCCTACAGTTCTTCTTCCATTTCTTCAATAAATGAAGTGATGAATTCACCATGCAAGGGTTCATTGTTCATCTCTCTTCTATAATTCATATGTGGTTAATTATGTTTGTTTTATGTCGATTTTTGGTGATAAACCCTAACAACTTATACGCAAATTGAGCAAATGAAGAACATACTTGGGTTTGTACTTCACTACGTAATTGGGAAACGTTGGTTTGCGTCCAAGCATCATCGTCTTCCTTCGTCCTTTAGCCATTGAAAACAGTAAAAAAAAATGAGTTCATTTGATTGTCTACAAAAAACCCCAATTTTTTTTGGACGAATTTCGAGTATAGAACTGATTAATTAACACTTAGCTCAATTTATTGTTAACGTATTAATGGCGACCTGAGAGAGAGAGAGAGAGAAAAAAAACCCAATTTAATGTGATAGTGTTGCAGAGCATTCATGGAGGAAAGGAGAGAAAGAATAGAGAGGAAATTCTTTGGAGGGAAAATAAGCGGAACAAATAAAAGGGGGAGTGCAATTATCAAAACAAGTGGCAGCAAGTAGGAAAAGAAGTGAGTCAACGCCTGAAAGTGTTAGTCAATGCCGGAAAAGAGGGCCCACGTTTCATTCAACAAAAAAAGTGATCGTGGTGGTTTTTTTAACAAAGAATGCTTTAAGAGTTTTTTTCTGGCAAAATAAGGCATTTAAAAGGTTTTTTCTGACAAATTTTCCTTTTATTAATGCATTTTCATTTTTAATAATCACTTTAGTCCCTAAAAATTTGCAATGTATTTTAATTCGGATTTTCGGATTGGATCCAAATAACCGAATTTTAATTTGAATTGGATTCATGCGAAATTCGGATCGGATTGGATTTAAAATCAAAAACCGTATTTTATTTCAGATCAAATTGGATTTGGCCTAAATTCAAACCGAAAACCGAATAGACACCCCTATTTATACTATCCCTAAAAAATTGTGTTTACATATTTTCTCTCATTAATATTACCATATACTAGTATTGTAACATACCGAGTAAAACCAAATTGAAAGAGAATCCCGAACATGACTAGCTATATGTTATACTATAAGCAATAAAACAGAAATTACTTGTCAAAAAAAAAAAAACAGAAATTACTTATCTAATAATGCGTGAACCAAAGTGACAATAGCCGTGCCGTGGTGAACCACTGACCTAAAAGAAGATTTCGCGCTACCTCCTGGTGTAGTAGACAAGAAGTGGTCGCCCTCTATGATAAGCACGGCGTCGGAGTTTATGTGCACTCACAAACTCGACTAGAATTAAGAATACTTGCCCAGAAAATCAAGAACAATGTTTAATATTTTAGAGAAGAGAGAAGACTGTAAATTGTTGTGTGTTTTGGCTGAAGAAGAATTGAGTATTTATAAAGTGAAGGAGAGCAACGGCCACCATAGAAGAAGGTAACGGCCAGCATAAATTAAGGAAAATCGTTGTAACGGCCAGCATAAATTAAGGAAAACGGTTGTAACAGTCAGCCCTTATTCTCCACGATTAATGGAGAATCCGAACAGTCAAACGGAGTGAATATTGTAACTGATTACACTATTCCAAAACAAAGTGAGCCAAAAAAGGAAATAAAATTTCTCCAAAAAGATAAGAGGGACCCACGCCCGCGCATTGCATTCCCCAAGACCCAAGGTCCGGCTCGGCTCCCGTGCGGGTGTGTGTGGTACAACACCCACCTTCAAGTCACTCGACTAGGTAGTGTTAAGACACTCCAATATATAAATAAGGCAAAACCTCTCCCCCTAACCAATGTGGGACTTTTCCCTTTAATTTGTTTTTCTCTCTCTTATTTTTCTTCCAATCACTCTTGTTTGAAATCAAGAACTTCCAACACTATGCACGTGCATCGCGCGTGTTAACCACCCTAATAAAATCAAAAGACTTTGCTAGATTTATAATATCCTTCTAAACAAGTCATAATATAACGGAGAGGTGTCACTATTTTTTTTTTTTCATCAGTAAACCGACATGACTAAATTTCAAAATTTAAGTTGAAGATTAGCTAGCCGAACAAAGAAAATCGAAGTTCATAGAGAAGATAATAAAATGCAAATTAAGTGCCAGTTTAGTATTAAATGAAAACCGAAGTTCCCTTTGCTCTGAATTGATTGATCTGATTACCATACTGAGGGCCTGTTCTCATTGACTGAACTCAGCTGAACTGAACTGAACTGAACTGAACTGAATTGAACTCAGCTGAACTGAACTGAAATGAAATGAATATTTTATAAGAGAAGGAAATTAGGAGCTGAACTGAACTGAATTGAGCTGAACTGAATTGAGCTGAACTGAATTGAGCTGAACTGAACTGAACTGAACTCAGCTGAACTGAACTGAACTGAACTGAACTGAATTTCAACGTAAGAGAACAGGCCCTGATTGAGTAAAGTTATTGTTGATTTATTAGAGAAATTGCCATTAATTTGCTTTTTTTTTTCCTTTTTATATACTCTACTCCCTTCTTTTTTTTTTAAGTGACACACTTTTCTTATACGGCTGTTTTTTTTTAAGTGACACACTTCCTCTTTTTGAAATTCCTTACATTTTAATAATATATCTTCACCCCACTATCTCTTACTTTATCATTTCTCACTCCTTTCATGGTTCCCACTTTCTCTCACATTCTTTTACTTTATCATTTCTCATTCCTCCAACCTACCCCACTAACATCTTATTTTATTAAAGTCAATAAAATCTCTTAAAACTACGTGCCGGTCAAACCGTGTCACTTAAAAAAAAACGGAGGGAGTATATAACTTTGTGATCAAATAATCATCAAATGGGGCTTGCTCTGTTCCTCTACATGACAATTTTATTTTATTTATTTATGGAAAATTTGTTGAAAATCATCTTATAAAAACCAAATTTTGTTGAAAACCATCTTATAAATTTTTTTTTTTTTTTGTCAAAACACACCTATTTTAAAATTTTTTTTGTCAAGGCATACCTGTTTCAAATTTTTTTTTTGTTAAGTCCCACCATTTCCCTGGGTTCCGACTAATTACTTACATTTTCGACATTAACTAACATGTGCACCTCACATGACCCACTTAACTCTACTTTTCTTTTATTTCCCCCCCTTTCCCTCCATTCATTCCCCTCTTCGTCACTCCTCTTCATCATAATTTGGTTTTTATAGTCTTTTATAAAATTGCACGGAAATATAAGTGACAAAGGGGGAATGAATGAAGGAAAAAGGGGGGAAAAATAATAGAAAAGTGGGGTTAAGTAAGTCACGTGAGATATATATGCTAATCAACGCTGGAAATGTCAATTAATAGTTGAAATTCGAAAAGTGGTGGGATTCAACAAAAAAAAATTTAAAACAGGTGTGTTTTAAACAAAAAAAAAATTTATAACATTATTTTCAACAAAATTTGGTTTTTTTAAGATGGTTTTCAACAAATTTTCCTTATTTATTTATTATTTTTGAAAGGAAAAGGACCCCAATTGTATTTCAATCCTCACGTTTTTTTAATTTGGTATTCGCTGGTCATACTCTTTAAGAGTGAAAGGAAATAGTAAGGGATCTTCATCCTTAAAGTGTCTCTTATGTGAATTGAAGTCTATACCTCAAGGTTTGAATATACAATCCTTATCACTGGACCAATCTTAGTTGGTTCTCTACACGACAAATCGGTACTGCATAGGGAGCTTGTATCTTTTCTATCATATCTTTATACATATTGGATCCGTACAGAATTGAAAACTTATGATAATTAAAGTTCATTGCTCTCAAGATCCTACTTAGTAGCTTGGAGATTAAGTAAATAAAGTGCTTTGAAAATTCTTACTCTCTTTATGCAAACTAGTCACACTATTGTTATGAATGCGTACTGGTTGCACTACTTAATAAACACGACTAATTAGTACTCTGTACTTATTAATACTTGATCAATGAACAAACAAATAACCCCTCTCCTGTCAAAAAAAAGTAATGTGATAACTCTATGAAGTATTTCAATAAAAATACTTGCATCTCGATTCTCGAGTGTGAGATTGAAAGCGTAAAGGATCTAAAGGAACATATGAAGTAATGACAAGTTTTGTCAATCAGTGCTATTTTTGCTGATTTGATTTGATGAGATTAGAATTTATTTTGTGATCTAAACTGAACTAATTTTTTTTGTGATATAATCTAATTTCCTAATTTGACTAAAGGGTGATATTTTTTTTTTTTTTTTTTTTTTTTTTTTTTTTTGGAAAATGTTATACATAGCCCTTAAAGCTACATATAAGCATTAAATTTACACTTGAAAATCGTAAAAAGTTAATAAATCATCAAAATACAAACACTAATAACACTGATTTACGCGTGTTTTTGTCATGAATTCCTAATTTTATACAATTTGCATGAGTATATTTAATGCTTATATATAAGATTACCCTTTTTTTTTTAATGTATGCTAACCCTTAAAGAAAATATACATCAATTGAGGTCTTATTAAATTTGTATTAATGTAAGTTTACAAAATGCAATTTTTATAATTTTTACAATATTAAAGATATTTAGTGATAAAAAATTGTACATACATAGAAAAACGATAAAGTAAAGCTGTCAAAAAGTTGACAAAAAGTTGAGTCGTCTGGTGTTCGTGTTTCAACTCGTGTTCATTTTGTGGTGATCACAAAATCTAAATAAATTATAATAAATATGAAATAATTGAAATACTTGACTAATTTGATTAACAGGTCTTGTTTAAATTAGTTACGTGTCGTGTTGTATCAACGTTATGTTTTCTTTCAATAATTTTGTGTATATCTCGTGCCTGTTTCAATCGTGTTGTGACAGTGATTTTTTGATGAAGTTTAATCTGGATATTTTTTTTAATTTGATTTGAAATAAGTAATTAGATATTTGGTCCAGAATCAAAGCTCGTACAATTTGTGAACCTTATGCTTTGCCACATGAAATTTAGTGTCTTAGTGATACATGCATTATGCTTTATGCTTAATGGTAATAACAATACTACTACGAATCCCCTCATGCCATTTGTAAAGTCCCAAAAACTTAAAACTTCTAAAAAATTAAAATTAATTAATTAATTATTGTTTACTATAGTTTAAAATTTAATACCCAAAGTCACCAAGGTTTAAAAACATCGGTACCAAACAACCAAAAAACACCAACAATGAAACGAAAGGACGAGGAAAACAATGTAAATCAAATAAGGGAAATTCTCAACGGTAACCCCCAACTTTTGCTACGCACCAATGGTAACCTCCCTTTTTTTTTATTATACAAAATGACCTTAGTTAAAAATTGCATCTCACTCATAACCTTATTTCATTAAATATTAACTATGGTTAGATTTATAATTATAAAAAAAAAAACAAAAAAAACAAAAAAAAACTCAAAAAATTAACTCAACCACCAAAAATCAGCCACCACCCTGCTCAGCCACCATCTCCCTTTCCGGCGACTACCCCGGATTCTTCCGACCAGGCTCCCCGACCGCCAGTGACACTGCGCCAGCTCCACCTCGACCACCTCCAAGTCAGATTCCCAAACCTTCTCCCACGACCCACCCTCTCTCTCCTTCTCACCATCACCACCACCACAAAACACCGCACCTCCCTCATAAGCCCACGCACAACCATTATCACCACCAGCCAGCCACGCTACATCTACCCTCGCAACCACATTCATCGCCCAACCCACCAATCAACCACCTTGCCTCTAGTGTAGCCCGCAACAACCACCTTACACACCATCTTACAATTTGTGGCTAATTGTTCAAATTCGAACAATGTAGAATGGAATTGGAAGAACCCTAGAAATTGGGAAAAATCTAAGAATTGACAATTGCTTGATTTAAGGTTAGAAAAACACATTGTGATTGAAAATAAAGGACAATGGAACAAATTAAAGCTTTGATTGCTCAATTGCGAACTTAATTTGGTGCTTTTCAAAAAAAAAAAACCTGAATTTGAGTGAAAATGGTGGTTGCAGTGGGAAGAGGAGAGAGAGGGAGGGTTGTCGACGGGGTTTGGGTTCTGGGTAATGGTGGGGCTGGGGTAGCGTCGCTGGCGAGGGGAAAGGGGAACCCTAGATGCTGGCAGAAGGTGGTGAACTGGTGGTGGGGCTGGCTGGGTTGGTAGTTTTTCTTTTTAGTTTTTTTTTTTTAATTTTTTTTTTTTCAAAGATAACCATAGTTAGTTTTTTTTAATTAATTAACTCTCATTAATGTCATAAATGGGATGAAATTTTTAGTTAAGGTCATTTTGTATAATAAAAAAAAAGGGAGGTTACCATTGGTGCGTAGCAATTGTTGGGGGTTACCGTTGAGAAATTCCCATCAAATAATTAGGTTCATTTTTACACATCACTAAAGTAAAAGAAAAAAGAAAAGAATTATTCTTCAATCTTTAAAAATTTTAAAAAATAAAATTGACCTTGACGTTGACGAATGACAACTATATTGGAGACCAAAGATCATAACACTTCTCACTCTCTTCATCCCACTTCACTCCCACAATTCGATCTTTCTCTCTCCTCCAAGTGATCGTTGCAGTTTTTCTAATTCTTGATTAAGGTAATAATTCTTTCATTTTCATCTTTTTAATTCTGGGTTTTCTCGTTTTAATGGGGTTTAATGCAAGATTATTGGGGTTTAAAATTTTCAATATTACGTTTTTTTTTTTTTTTTTTAATATTTACAGCAATTTTAATGGAATATGTTTTTAGGTTTTGATTCTTATTGATGTTGACTGAATTACTGGCAGTGGCGAATCTTGAAACATTTTCTTCCGGGGGCCAATAATTTCTAGTATAATTGTTCGTTCATTAGTAATTTAATTTATTTATTATCAATACATCACAATTCACCAATTTAAGTTTTGAAAAAATTTAAAACAAGTAGTCAATTGATAGATATTAGTTGAAAAACTAAAGAACGAGACACCGAAGGCAAACATGTACTCTATACTTTCAAGTGAACAATTTACTAACCTCGATAACGTCTTGTCTCCTAAAATTATAAAATTGCTTTTGAGTGCTCAAACTAATCAAAATATCAAAAAAAAAAAAAAAAAAAAAAAAATTTAAAAAAAATTGAAAACCAAAGATTTTAAAAAAAAAATCGAAACAACACGGAGTAGTACATAACATCAATGATTTAATGTAAAACGTATTAAGACAAAACCTGATATTGAAGGTGCAAATACTTTATCTATGGATGGTTTGATAAAGGAAAGAATGAGTTAGTAAAAGAGGGAATGGGATTTAAGGTAGGGTTGTCAGTGCTTTATTTTTCCTATTGGAAATTGGGTAACTTTAGTATTCTTATTATACGAAGTACTCCGTATATTCTTTATACTCGTATTTCGACTTCCTAGAAAAATAAAAAACCAATCAGCTTATTTTATTGGGCCTACCCACTAGTGTACAAATTTTTCCCCCAAAATCTTTCCGGGGCCAAGCCCCATTGAGCCTTAATTAAAGTCCGCCTCTGATTACTGGTATAAACCCTGTAACTTAGTTTTGGGTAAGGAATATAAGACGAATTAACTTGATTTACTACGTAGTAAGGTTGAAATTCATTGATTCATGAATCATGATTGTTGTATATTTATTTTACCTTTTTACAGTATTTAGCATATTCGAAAACCTATGATCTTAAGTTGGTTTTGTTGCAATTATACTTTGTACTTTTTTTTCTTTTGAGGGTTGTGAGGTATAAGTGTGCGGTGTGCCTAGTCAAAATGTAGGAATAGTAATTAATATGAGACGGAGGGAGTACCATTAGTTACTTGAAATCTGGAATTATCTGGATAAAGTAACTTAGAATATGGAAAAATAGAACAAGATTTGCAAGACTCGTAGATGCATTAGGCGTTTCCCTCGTGAGGACTAAGGAGGGTCCTCCTAATGTGGTTTTTTCCTTACCTTTTTCGATTTTTTTTTTTTTTTTTTTTTTTTTGAACAATAAGATATCTGATTTAATCAGAGTATATTAGAAGAAAAAATGATATATAAGGATCAAGGGTTAACCCTTACATGCTTCAATTTCCTGTTTACAATAAAGATATATTATATGTTGGGGCTGTATCAATGTTTGAATAGCAGTATGTCACTAAAAATCATTGTATATCAATGTGATGATCCCTATCTGTTTATTGTTGGCAGTGGTGATTATTATCAAAATAAATTCACATGTTCTAAGTAGTTTAGATGATTTATAGTTTGAGATAGCTCATTAATTCCACTTGGATCATTGGATGAACTATGTAATTCAGATGTTTCTGAACAGGGGATTCATTTGTGTTCTGCCTGTGGAATTGTTTTCTTTCCTACAAGGAAAAATGTCTTCCTTTCTGTAAGAAAAGTCTTTTTTTCCTTAGTTATGTTGCTTATGCAAGCAAATAACTCAAATAGGCAGTTGGAAGACGGATCCACTCTCACATCGTATACATTAGGACTAGGATATAACATTCTTTAGATTTTTCGTGAGTTATTTTGTTCCCCCTCTCAATCTTTAAGAAAATTTTGAGTTATTCAGTAGAAAGTTGTATGTAACTATCTTGTTCAGTGATGGAAGCTTGATCATCATAACGGAAGATCTATAAGCTTAAGTGGTATTTTCATTTTTAGATGTATGTTTCTCATTCCATGCTCTTAAGAGTGAGATTGTGTTAGACATTAAACTGCCTTTTTGAACTCTTAGCAGCATAATTGCCTACCCTTTTTCCTCAGTTATCTTGTCTTTGGAGTTCAATTTGCCACTTTGCTGGTAATCATGTTAATTAATCTAGCTGATTGCCCTGTACTAATGCAAAGTACTTGCATTTATTTCAATTGAGTCAATAACTTTGACTCCAAATGTTGATGTAGTAGTAGATATATAATATACTGAGATCTTTGTTGTTTTGGAAAAATTTGTATTCCATTTCTTTGTTGTTGCAGGCGTGAAAATTGGTGCTGAGTATAATTGTAATCTCTGACTTGGCATATTGCAGATTTGCAGTAACATTGATAAATTTAGCTCAACTTCATGGGTAAGACACTTCAGGTGTCTGGTTTTCCTTCCACTGTGACAGTTGAAAACGTCACTGCATATCTGGAGGATAAAACTGGTAAAGAAACTGTTTATGCTCTGAAATTAAGACAGTTTAAATCTGGTGGGTCAAGGTGTTATGCTATTGTGCAATTCACTTCTGTTAGGATGGCAAATCTTATCCTCAGTCTCTCTCAGCCTCCAAAGAAACTTTGGTATGGCTCCAATTACTTGAAGGTACGAGAGTTAGATAATGATATTGTGCCCAAGCCAAGAATTTATCAACATAAAATGGACGACATAACGCTTCATGTTGGATGTCAGACTTCAAATGACAAGTTCAGAGCATTTTGGAGAGCTCGGGATGTTTCTCTATCATTTGGCTCAGGATTGAGGAAGTTATACTTCTCCTTAAAATATAATTCCAAGGAATATAAACTTGAACTTTCTTATGAGAGTATTTGGCAGATTGAGCTACGACGCCCACGTGGTCATTTGAAGTATCTTCTGATTCAGGTTTGGTTTTAATCCTGGTTATCTTTTAACAAATTATTATACCTTTGATAGCTGAAGAAAGTGTTCTTATGACATTAATTTGGTACATGTTCGGCGTTCAATAAAAAATATATATATATATATATATATATAATAGCTTTGAGGCTCTGAGGTGCATTATTAGCATGTGCTCCCATTAGTTAGTCATATATTTCTGTAATATAATACAAAGCAATTTCTTTTGATGGCAAATTAGCTAAATAGTAAATAATGACAGTGGATTTTCCCCCCTAGTTTCTTGGCATAATTGAGATACCAATGGCTCTCTGCTCCTTGATGGGGTCAAGTGAGAGCTCTCTTTGTCCTAAAAAATTTGCTCCTTTTGGGTTCTTGTCTTGATCCATATCCCAAGAATTGATCACGATATCATTCTAACAAACAGTTGACTGCATGGTACTCTATGGTCAGCACATGTAGCCAAAATTCAAGAATCGTTAGGCTATTTTGATTGCTTATTTAATGGAGAATATGACCTACATATCTATTTTGATTTTGGTTGCATCTGTTTTTCCTTGATTACTTGTAGCCAGCAGGTTATCTTGGATTAAGGAAATTTCTGATACTCTGAAATCTGAAACTTTGAACTTTTCAGCTATTTGGGGCTCCTCGGATTTTTGAGAAGGATACATGCTCTCTTGGACTGATCTTGGAATATTTCAAGGATCAACAAGATGATCAATGGAACAGGACAACAGATTTTACCTCCTTAAGCTGTATAGGGCAGTCATCAGTTTTATGTTTGGAGCTTCCATATAACTGCCAACTACCTGACTTCAGAGCTAATTTTGCATATTATAAGGAGGATGATGGCCAATTTACTGTAGAAAGTGGAAGTACCTTCTCCCACAACATGGGACTTGTTCCGATAGTGGCTCTTCCAAGAGGAGTTGATTTACCTTTTAACATCTTGTTTAAGGTAAATAATTTGGTTCAATCTGGATGTCTTCCTGGCCCTAACCTTGACCACAGTTTCTATCAGATGGTTGATCCGAGGAGAATCGATATGGCTTGTATTGAATATGCACTTGAAAAGCTGTATTTTCTGAAGGAGTGCTGCTACAATCCAGTTGGGTGGCTAGGTCAACAGTACACAAAATACCTTACATCTAAGAGAAGCCCTGAGAAGCCAACCCTTTCGTTGGATGCAGGATTGGTTTATGTACGTAGAATTCAAGTAACCCCATGTAGAGTGTACTTTTGTGGCCCAGAGGTGAATGTTTCCAATCGGGTACTGCGAAATTATCCTGATGACATTGACAACTTCCTTCGCATTTCTTTTCTTGATGAAAATCTGGAAAAATTGTACTCGACAGATTTATCTCCACGTGTCTCCTCTGGTCCTGAAAAGCGGACTGAGATTGATGGAAGGATTCGTTCCGTTCTTAGAAGTGGTGTACATATTGGTGATAAGAAGTTTGAGTTCCTCGCCTTTTCATCAAGCCAATTGAGGGAAAACTCTGCATGGATGTTTGCTTCTAGGCCTGGATTGTCTGCTGCAGGTATCAGAAATTGGATGGGTGACTTTAGAGAAATTAGAAATGTTGCAAAATATGCTGCCAGACTTGGTCAATCTTTTGGCTCATCCACGGAGACTCTAACTGTCCCTAGAGAGGAAGTTGAGATGATACCTGATGTGAAAGTAATTTCTGGGAGAAATACATACATCTTCTCAGATGGTATCGGGAAAATATCTGATGATTTTGCTTGCAAAGTGGCAAAAAAATGTGGTTTCAGCTCCACCCCATCTGCCTTCCAGATTAGATATGGTGGATTCAAGGGTGTTGTTGCTGTTGATCCCTTGTCATCTAAGAAGTTATCATTGCGGACAAGCATGCTTAAGTATAAATCAGATAACAATAAACTGGATGTACTGGCACATAGTAAATATCAACCGTGCTATATGAATCGTCAATTGATTACTCTCTTGTCCACTCTTGGTGTGCAAGATCGTGTATTTGAGAAGAAGCAAAGAGAAGCATTAAATCAACTAGATGCGATCCTAAAAGATCCGCTAAAGGCACAAGAAGCGTTGGAGCTTATGTGTCCTGGGGAGATTACAAGCATTCTCAAAGAAATGCTCACATGTGGCTACAAGCCTGATGCTGAACCATTCCTTTCAATGATGTTGCAAACTTTTCAGGCTGCAAAGTTGCAGGAATTGCGGAATAAATCAAGGATATTTGTCCCGCGTGGTAGAGCGATGATGGGATGTCTGGATGAAACTAAAACCTTGGAATATGGTCAGGTGTTTGTGCAAGTTTTAGGTGCAAGATTTAGGAATGTTGGTAATGAACTCCTTACTTGCACTGACTATGAATTTGAACCCAATAACTACGTTGTAAAGGGAAAAGTAGTGGTTGCAAAGAACCCTTGTTTACATCCTGGTGATGTCCGTGTTCTGATGGCAGTAGATGTACCTGCTTTGCATCACATGGTTGACTGTGTCGTGTTTCCACAGAAAGGAAAGAGGTATATGAATTACTTGATTCTCATTTCTCAACTATCTCAAACTTTGTTGTCGAGACATCTGTTTAGTTCTAGCAGATTTGTGGTTGTCTTTAATTCATTCTGAATTGAAGCATATATGTTAGCGTGCTACAATGTTGGTGATCTTACTGCTGCTCAGTAGTGTAATTATTTATCAGCTGTCCTGATTTCCTTTTCTATGAACCAATCTTCCTTTTTTCTTGCATAAGAGCAGTTTCTCATGTGACTTTGCAGCTATACTTAACGTATTTATCTCATTTATATTTTCTTCACAATTCCAAGCATGATTAGTTAATAAGTTTATAGTGCAATCTAAGTAAACACTAATTTGATCAACACAAGTTATTGCAAAGAATGGATGCCACATGGCTTGCCCTGTGACTTTGAAATTTGTTCTCAGTTATGCTTTCCTTACACATTAATGTAAATTTCAGGCCTCATCCAAATGAATGCTCTGGAAGTGATTTGGATGGTGATATATACTTTGTTTGTTGGGACGCTGAGCTGATACCACCTCGCCAAGTTGAACCTATGGATTACATTGCAGCTGAAAGCGAATTACTGGATCATGATGTTACTATGGAGGTTGTTTCTTTGCCTCCAATCCTTTCTAATTTATTTATTTATGGACTTTAGACTTTTAGTTTGCTGATCGTAAGTATCTGCACTACAATCTTTCTGTCTGATCAAGCCCTATTTCTTATATGCTAGCTTATCAGATAATGGGAAATACATCCATTTGTTCATGTTTAAATATTGATGATTGTACATCAACTAATTGCAACCCTCATAAATATCGGTGTATAATTAAGCTGATGCAAATCCTGATAGAATGGCTACCTGATACATAAAATTTTGCACCTTGTTACTTTTGGAATATTATTAAGTGAAATTGAAATAATAAACACTTAGTTTGTTTCAACTTTTAACTATACGAGTATTATTCAGTAAAAAGTTGCAACCATTGTGTTTTCATGCCCTTGTTGATGCAATTGATATCTCTTATCTTTTCATGGTTCGTTTATAGCCTCGATAGTCTATTAGTCTACACCCTACAGTGCTTTTGCTTGTTCATTCCGTTGTAGTTTATACAGGATTACAGGAGTCTAAACTTTTTCTTCTGCAGATGAATTATGGAGTTCTCAGATCTAACATTATCTTCCTATGTACATATCTTTTAAGGGAATGAGTAGCTGAAAAACTGTTTTCTCTGTGCTTAACTTGTATCATAATGGTATATGTTATTGATGTGCAGGAAGTCATGGATTATTTCACCAACTATATAGTAAACGACAGCTTAGGCCAGATTGCTAATGCACACACAGCCTTTGCAGATAGGGAGCCTTCAAAGGCAATGAGTGACCCTTGCATACAGCTCGCTCAACTTTTCTCGAAAGCTGTTGACTTCCCCAAAACTGGTGTTGCAGCAGTTAGACCTCCTTCCCTCTATGTGAAAGAATACCCTGATTTCATGGAAAAGCTTGATAAGCCAACTTATGAATCACACAACATAATTGGCAAGCTGTTTAGAGAAGTGAAGGAACGATCCCCTAATTCAAACTCTGTTAGATCATTTACCAGAGAAATTGCTGCAAATTCTTATGATTCCAGCATGGAATATGATGGATTTGAGGATCATCTTGATGATGCTGAGTTTTACAAGAGCCAATATGATTATAAGCTTGGTAATCTAATGGATTACTACGGGATCACCACTGAAGCAGAGATTTTGAGTGGGAATATTATGAGAATGTCGAAGTCCTTTGATAGAAGGAAGGATGCAGAAGCTATAACTATGGCTGTCAGGTCTTTGAGGAAGGAAGCTCGGGCATGGTTTAATAAAAGCGAATATGACTCAGAAGGTGACGACCTGCATGCAAAAGCATCAGCTTGGTATCATGTGACATATCATCCAACTTTTTTTGGCAAGTATAATGAAGGGATGAATCGGGATCATCTCCTTAGCTTTCCATGGTGTGTTTATGACAAATTGATCACCATTAAGAAGAGGAACAGATGGTCTCATGCTTCACTGTTGGAAAGCCTGGAATACCAAATGAGGAATGGATTCAATCTTAATGGTTAAAGATTGTACTTGTATTGGTATGTTACTGAACCTCATCTATCATCCATTTGTAAATTTACTCGATATCTTTTATCGTGCATTGTTATTTAGAATCAAGAACCCTTCTGTTAAATATCTTGGTTTTCCTTGCTTGTCCACGTGATTATGTAAATAGGACTTTATAAAAGTGTTTCACCACTGAATTTTCCATTAGATTTGTAAATATCTATACTTGTCAGTTTCTTTCAAATCAATAGTTAGCTAGTTCACTTTTCTTGGCACCTCTGAATATAGGGTTGGTGAAAGTTGACTCGGCCCAATAACTTGTCATTAGATAAGTGGATTCGGACTGAGATATTAACCCATTTAAGTATATGAGTTAATCCAATCACCGATTGAATCAAATGAGTTGGGTTTAGGTTGAAAATTTCATCCAGAAAGTAGCCCGAACCATAAATTCGGCTACTTGGCCATTGAGGGGAAATGACATGACAGAAACTAGTTAGTGGTAGGATTGAAAGGACTGAAAGGTGAGTGGCAATATCCTCCATTTGGTTCCCCATGCTATGTTGTTTGGCGAGTGGGCGTTGCTTCTCACAAATTACGGAGATGAACAAAATTTTCTCCATTATTAGTCAGCAAGCATATGATCATCATAGAATAGACATCCAATAAATTAATGTAATTATAGCATATATATGCAATTTGGTTCATTTCCTCTTCCTTTCCCATAGTATAAGTCACGTTTTATTTATCTATGAAAATTATTGGCACAGCATAGTTCAAATGGATAAATGCAAACGCAATTTATATATTTGGGTATTATAGATTTTAGAAGAATGTGTGGTGAATTGTGCCTAATTGTTGCAATTTGAGAAGGAAAAATAGTGATAAACATGTTTTTCGTGGGTATTGCCATACTGGGAAATGCATGAGGAAGACACTTTTTTTTTTTTTTTTAGTATGCCCCACAGATTTACCTAAGCGAGCCAACCTAGGTTGCATACCTAGCTTATGCGAGTTGAGTTCCCAACAAGAGTTTTCTACATTTGGAGAGGTTCGAGTTTGAGACTTCTCTTAAACGACATCAAGTTGATTACCATTGTTGTTCAAAGTTTGACTTGCCTTGAAATGACCCGATTTGAATATGACCCAAAGTCTCGGAAAAAAAAAAAAATTCACTCTGGTCTAAAATGTCCAAACTTGAAGTCTTGACCTGAAATGCTCGACTCGAAATTTGACTGGAAGTTTCAACCTAAAACCCAACCCAACCCAACCTGATTATTAATTGACACAAACTTACTCAAACTAACCCGACTTGAATGCATAATAGACTCGAAATTATTTACTTGACCCTTACCCAACCTGAATGACCTAATTACCACGTCTAATTAAAATTATGAGTTGGCAAATAACAATTGACATTTATTCTTGCAATCTTGCTTATTGCAAACGACATACGGAGTATTATCTATCAAACATGGTAAGTGTAACATATTATTATTGGAAGTTGAAAGCAACTTAGAAACAATAATCTTACATTTTATAAATATAAACTCCATTGACTTTACGTACTTCGTATCAAGTATGTATAAATTAGGAAAAACACCGGTCTCAAATAAGTCTGCATCTTAATTCTGAAATTTATGGCTATGGGCGTATCCAGCTCTAACAAGAGGGCCCCACTTCCTCATTAACTTAACATATTAATTAAACACAATAATTAACTAATTCATTAAATACTAATTATGCCAAATGTTCTTTCAATTGCCCATCTGGCTAAATTTTTGTTCTTTAATTAATTTATTGGTGTACATTAATAAACTTTATTGTAGCTTAGTTTGCAAAACACATAAAACGTCACTAATGACGATAACTAGCTTGAATGGCTACTTTGGTCAACCGTCATGCTATATGTAAGCCATCCTTCACAAGCTCACATGTCCCATTCCTAGAAACTCGAAACGTTTTTTTTTTTTGCATAAAACATTGATTTTTGTTTTACTGATTTTTTTTTTTTTCACTTTATTTACTATTCCGTAGAATATTTTCATCAAAAATTAATTGTTACATTGTCTCACTACTTATATTAAGCATGTGATACAATTGTATGAATAATAATTGGATAATTCTTATATTTATATAATGTGAAAATTCAAAATTATCTCCTTGATAAACTTATGGCGAAAGTATAATATTTTGCGATAGAAATTAATAAAATTGCAAAAATTAGGGTAAAAATACTAATTCTACCTTTCTTTTACTCCAAAATCTAGTGATTTGACATGTTGAAGTACATTTATCAAGGAGATTATTTGGGACTTTCCTTTGATCCTTTAAGCCCTTTACCACCGGTCCACCACTCAATTTTAATAAATTAAGGGCGTACTTGGATTGAGAGAAATGTATTACTAAGGTAACAAACGCCAAAATAAGCAAAATAAAAGTAAATGGGAAGGAGGAGATAGTGATAGTGTTCTTATAATATTATATAGTGAGGGTGAGGTTTGAGGTGAAAAAAGAGACTTATTTGGGGAGTAATAGTTACACTAGGGGGAGGGAGTGTAACTATTACCCTCATTATGAGGGTAATAATTCCTTCACCTCTCTCTTTCCTTCATGGAACAATTAGCCTGTTGTGATTTACTTTACTAAACTAAGCTAAATTGAGCTGAACTAAATTGTTTACGAGAGAAGGAAATTCTGAACTGAACTGAACTGAAATTAAGTTGAAGAAAACAGGTCCTACCTTATTTCATTTGTAAACACCATACCTCCTACAACAACACCTCTACCTAATAACCTTTTCAAATTTGGCTTTATTACCCTCAATCCAAGCATACGATAAAAGGGTAATTAAAACAAAAAGTGTGTATATCATTAAGGGAAAAAAAGCGAGTTTAACATTTAAGCAAAAAAAATAAAAATAAATGGAAAACTGTTCTGTAATAGATTATGAAATTATGATGCTCTCTCCATTTTCTTTCTTTCTTTCTTTTTTTTTTTTTAATTATTATTTCCCTTATTCCGTTTAGTTGTGTTCTTAATTGATATTCTTGCTTGCTTTATTCCTTTTAAAGGGGGAATAAAACTCTTTCTTTTACTTTATTTCTCTTGTTTTATCGAACAAGTCCATTTATATAGTTTTTGTTTATTTGAGTTTGTCACAATTTAAATATATAGGCCTTGTGTGATAAAGAGTTTTTTTGGAATCCTTTTAGTTATTGAACTTATTAGAGGTTTGATGACCATTATCAAAATGCTAATTTTAGTGTTTGGTAAAGATTAAAAAGGTTATTAAAAGAGTTTTTTGGACTGAAAAAACCTCTTTTTGAATAAGTTTAAACATTAGCATTTTAAAAATTAGCTTATTAAACATTTAGTTCTTTAGTTGTTTCATATATTAAACAACTAATAACTAACAACTATTTACCAAACACTATTACACAACCATTTATATAATTACAACTAGCTATTCAAACTAGTTTATGTATCAGTTATTAGTCAAACTAGCTAATTATTGTTATTAGAATCGCGATCTGAATTGTATGATCGTATGATCCATCCAATTTTAACCAAACGATCTGGATCGTTAGCAAAATTACAATTAAGGTGGGATCATAGTAGGATCTTATAGGATCGATAGAATCATCCGATCCCATCGATCTTGCAAATCAACTAAATGGTGAGGAATTTCAGCCCAAGTTATATGGTAGGATTGTTGTAGAATCCAACATGATCCTACTAGAATTTTTAGATTATTAAGGACCTATTCTGATTTACTGAACTGAGCTGAATTGGACTAAACTAAACTGAACTGATTGGAGTTGAACTGAATTGAATAGAGCTGAAATGAATATTTTATGAGAGAAGGAAATTAAAAACTGAACTGAATATATTGGAGCTGAACTAAATTGAACTAAACTGAACTGAATTAATCTGAAATTAAGCTGAAGAGAACAGACCCTTAATATTATAAATATTGGGTTGTATTATTACATGGTTAATTATTTCAAAATTATTGGTTTTAGCATCAATTTTACCCCGAATCACATGTAATATACCTTATATTGTCTTTTATCACCCCTTTTACGAGTATTTGGATCCTACGATCCGATCCTATTACCCCTTTTCCATCAAAAGTAGGATCTCGATCCTAACAACATTACATCTAATACAATTAGTTACTAGCTAATTACCAAACAAGAGCATATACTCCATAAGGGCTTGTTTGACATCATTTTTGGTTTTCAGTTTCCTGTTTTTTTAAAAACCAAAAACAGGAAACAAGAAAAAGGTGTTTCCACTTTTCTGTTGTCAGTTTTCAAAATTATCATGATTTTAATAAGTTTAAATAATTTTTGATTAATTATGGGACATATATCATATACTTTTAAAAAACAAAAAACCAAAAAACAGAAAAGCACAGCAATGCCAAACGAACCCTAAGTTATTGATTTGTAAGCTGAAAATTAATTAAAAAATTGATTTATTTACTGTTTAGCATATATATATATATATATATATATATATATATATATATATATATATATATATATATATATATATATGAAAATCGAGTCAAACAATTATGATCAATTGAATACACTATTATGGAATTTTATCTATATTATTATTCTTTATTTATATACAAGCTATATTCTTATCATTATAGACTGATTGTCATTAGATGACAACATGAATAATATAAATAGTTACACTGATTAAAGTGAGGCCGAATCTATATTCCCCAAAACAGCTCCTCACAATAAATAAATAATATCTCCCCTTTTATACAGCATAATTATTGGGTCCACACCTCTATAAATACAAGTGCGATCTCTTCTCTACTCTATCTATAAACGTTACAAATTAACTTTATAAACTCCATTTTTTTTTTTGAAAGAGCTAGTATTTTTTTTTCTTTTCACCTAAGAAATTTCTTGCTAGTAGAAAATTTATATGGTTTTTATGATTAAGTAGTGTTGATTATATGTTAGAGATGGATGAAAAGAGCATTTCGAAGACGAAGACGACGGCGAAGAAGAAGAAAGGATCAATATGGAGCATCTTCATGCATGCGGACGGTGTGGATTTAATTTTGATGTTGTTTGGTTTCATCGGAGCCGTTGGTGATGGTTGCACAATACCGTTGACATTGTTTATCACTAGTAAGTTGATGAATAATATTGGAGGGAGTTCTAATTTCAATAGCTCTGATTCCTTTACCAGCCATATTAATCAGGTTTGTTATTTACTTTATTGTTCTATCACTATCATATTTATTACTACCTTCATTTTTAACATGTTTGGAAGGTGATTATTGATTGAAGGAATGAACTTTTAGAAAAAGAGGGAATATCATTTTATGCATGACATGTAGTAATATTAGGGGGTGGGGGGGGGTCTATTTGAATAAGTTGAGTATTTTATTGTCAAAACACTTTAATTTTTTGTTATAAAAGAATAGTGGTAAGGAAATAGAACATTAAATGAGTTGAGTATATTATTGTCAAACCACTATTTGAACATACTCATAATTAAATTTGCATGTAAATATATACAAGGAAGAGAAATTAAATTAACCAGATCCCATCATGTTAGAAATAATTTTCCGACATTGATGATCATATCTCTAAGGACTCTTAACACATCATTTGATGATATAGTCCATAATTTTATAAAACATACGGATAAATTTGACCATACAAATATTAAATAGGGGAAATCTTAGATAATAGAGGGAGTAAATCATTATCCTCTTTCTACAAAAAAAAAAAAAAATGAAATATTTATTTTCTTAATTTTATATTGGAGTTATGTATTGATCACAAAATAATTTAATGGGTGATTGGACTGATTGTGGTGGTACATGACTACAAAGTATCAACGGTAGTACGTAGTAGTGAATTGTAGACTTGTACTCTGAATTTTTTTTGATACTAATTAATCTTATTTATTTTTGGTAATAAATCACTAAATTGAGATTTATTTCCTTATGGGGTATAATTGTGTCTTTCATTTTATAAAGTCAAAATATAATTAATTAATTAATTAATTGCATTTGTTCGATAAAGAGATTAAACGGGCTACATTTAATTGTTCGGTTGATATCACCATTTTGCCGCTTAAAGTAGCGTAAATCTAAAGAAAATGTCTATTACAACAGAAGTATGATTGTTATTGTCTTGTATGAATCTAAGACTAAATCCTCTGTCCCATTGTTGTTGTATCACGTGTGTTCTACCTCTTTTTATTTGTTGATATTACTTCGTAGCACATTATACGGAGTACTGATCAATTTTAGCAAAAATTTAAGGCATATTAAGTTTAGCTATTTAAAATCACATGAAATGTTAATATAAAATATTTATAGTTTTACTTGTTTCTTTTATAATACTCATGTATCGTAATGATTTTAATGTGTGTTTTTATTAATTTGATTTTTAGTCATCTAAATTTAATAATTTGAAGCTTATTTGAGGCTTATTTTAGGTGTATTTGAACTCAGGGTAGTGCTTATTGTTCCTAAACTTTAACTTTTGTGAACTTGTACCTCCCAAATTTATCTTAACATCAATTCTTTATTCTTATTCGAACTTATGTAAACTTATTGAAAAATATGGTGAACAAAACAAGAAGTTTTGAGAAAATCATGCAAGTAATAATTTGTGTTTTGCTGCAGTGAAAAAAAAAAATAGTGGTAAAACTATGTAAATACTTGATTACTTCATATCCCGTCCATTTTCTATCCCACTTAAACAAAAATTAAGCGCATAAGAGTAAGAATTAACTATCAATTTATTGCATATGACCACATATATATATATATATATATATATATATATATATATATATATATATATATATATATTTTAAATAAATTCTTGTAGGGTAGGAGATTTCATCCAAAAACCATGTGGTAAAATATAAGGGCTCCGCGTGGAAAGTAACCTTTTTGTTTAAAAAAGTGTTTATATGTACCAGTAATAATTTTGTTCTTTTATTAAAGTGAGATACTTGTATTGCACGTATTTCGAAAATTTAATCCAACATACAAATAAAAAAATATGTTGAAAAATACTATTTTATACTCTGTAGTACGATAGTACCATAAATTATTTGAACAAATTTACTTCAATTATAAAATTTATATTTCAAACGATTATTACAAAATGTTTAGAAAGGTTATGTTTAAACACTTTCTACGATTTTAGTAGTAAAAAGAGAAATGAAACATCACCTTATTTATTTATTTATTTTTTTGAGGACCTTTTTTTAGTTGACAAAGAGAAGTTGCTGTTTTCATTTTTGTTTTTAACTTAAAAGTCGTCTGAACATATAATTTAATTTTTGTTTGGTGACAGAATGTAACAGTTTTGTTGATGATTGGAGCAGGAGCATGGGTACTTTGTTTCCTTGGTGCGTGTACACTTGTATTTCATTTTATTTTACAAGTATGATATGAAATAATGACATGCATTGACTTCTTTTTTTTCTTAGTTTACTCTTAAATAATCACATTTGTTGACTATTAATAATAAATTAATTAGATAAATTGGCAAGCAAAAGATTAATTATCTCTATTGATAAAATATAAAATCAATCTTGGACTCTAACCCTCAACTCACATGAACGGACATAAAAGAACATAAACAAATATAATATCATCGGTTTAAACTTTTTAGTTGAGATGGCCCTTTGATATCCACAAACTAGAATTAGTAGTCGCAACCCTTTATTTCTTAATCTAGAATTTACCATTATTTAACAAGACTAAGCTATTTTTCACGGTTTAATTTGATTTAGAACTCTTTGATTGATTATTGGTTGGCATGCAGAGGGATATTGTTGGACAAGGACAGCGGAAAGACAGGCTGCAAGAATGAGATATAGATACTTAAAAGCAGTGTTGAGGCAAGATGTGAGCTACTTTGATTTGCATGTTGGAAGTACCTCCGAAGTTATTGTTAGTGTTTCTAGTGATAGCCTTACCATTCAAGACGTTATAAGTGAAAAGGTAAACCTCCTTTTAGTAATATCTTACGATTACATATTTTGTATATGTCGCATTATTCAAAGAATTTAGCTGAGCCCTATTGCATATTTCTCTACTGATAATGATTAAAAGGTTACACTTTTAGTACATAGTTGTAAATCACATAAATTGTTTATGAGTATGCAAAATCTAATTATCATATTATGTATTCATTCTACTTAGTATATTACTTTCCTATAAGAAAAGAAAAATGAATGGCATGCCATGAATTTCTTGATAATATTATGTTTGTTGGAATGGAAAACAAAATTCCTGATTATTTGCATTGTGAAAATTTATAATTAGGTACCGAATTTTGTGATGAACACGTCCACTTTCTTTGGAAGCTATTTGGTGGCATTCCTATTGCTATGGAAGCTAGCAATAGCCGGTTTGCCATTCATAGTTCTGCTCATTATACCGGGATTGCTGTATGGAAGGATATTGATGGGGCTAGCTAGGAAGCTAACTCTCGAATATAACAAGGCAGGAAGTGTAGTAGAGCAAGCAATATCGTCTCTAAGAACAGTCTATGCCTTTGTAGGAGAGAATAAAACAATGGATAAGTTCTCAACCGCTTTGGAAGGGTCAGTGAAGTTAGGGCTCAAGCAAGGTTTGGCTAAGGGTGTCGCGATTGGTAGCAATGGTCTGAGCTTTGCTGTTTGGGCTTTCAGTACTTGGTATGGTAGTAAGCTTGTCATGTATCATGGTGCTAAAGGTGGTACTGTCTTTGCTGTTGGTGCTGCCCTCTCTATGGGAGGACTGTAAGCTCCTTTCCCCTTATTCTACTTTTTTTATGTTTATTGTTGTTAATATATTCTTTGTTCATGCAAAGAAATGTGTTAAAGTTGGTTATAGTTGACAAATTTTCTACGTTCAATAAGGTTTTACCTTTGAGCTTGCTTGTATTTTGTAAAAAAATTATATATATGACTACTTGTCTGTTTGGAGAAACAGAGTTAATTTCATGTCATTCTAAAGTTTTAAAATATTTTATACTTGTATAACTTTAACAACAAAGTTTATGCATATAAAATTAAGTCTTTTTTGACATGTTATTATACTCTTGTAACATATTTACAGGTCTCTTGGTTCTGGTTTATCAAATGTCAAGTACTTTTCAGAAGCTGCTTCAGCTGGAGAGAAAATAATGGAAGTAATTAAGAGGGTACCGGAAATTGATTCAGAAAACATGGAAGGACTTACCTTGGACAATATTTCAGGGGAGGTTGAGTTTAAGCATGTCAACTTCTTTTACCCTTCAAGACCAGATTCAATAATCTTCCGCGACTTTTCACTGCAAGTTCCTGCAGGGAAGACAGTCGCGTTAGTTGGGGGAAGTGGTTCGGGCAAGTCCACTGTAGTAGCTTTGCTTCAAAGGTTCTATAACCCACTTGATGGGGAGATACTTTTAGACGGGGTGTCTATTGATAAGCTTCAACTTAAGTGGTTGAGGTCACAAATGGGGTTAGTCAGCCAGGAACCTGCACTATTCGCGACTACAATTAAGGAGAACATACTTTTTGGCAAAGAAGATGCTACTATGGATGAGGTTATTGAAGCTGCAAAAGCGTCTAATGCTTACAATTTCATTAGCCAATTGCCTCTTGGTTTTGATACTCAGGTATTTGTTGCATTCCTCGAGTTTTAGCACAATATACTCTTCTTGAAATTTCTGATATTTTAGAGGCATCGGGATAATGTTAATGTTAAAGGATCAACTCAACCAAAAGTTTAAGCTGATGGTTGAGGCCAGGAATATGTTCTATACTCTATCAGTTAACATACATGTATTGATGTATCATACTAACATGGCGGTGTTTAAAAATGTCTACAAAAAATCACTCATTTTTGTATGTGCGGTTTCTTACAGGTTGGAGAAAGGGGAGTCCAAATGTCAGGAGGACAAAAGCAGAGGATTGCAATAGCAAGAGCTATAATCAAGAAACCTCGCGTTCTGCTTCTAGATGAAGCAACAAGCGCGTTAGATTCAGAGTCTGAACGAGTTGTCCAAGAAGCCCTTGACAAAGCTTCTGTAGGACGGACTACAATAGTGATTGCTCATAGACTGTCGACAATTCGAAATGCTGATACTATTGCTGTCATTCAGAATGGTCAGGTGATGGAGAGTGGTTCCCATGATGTGTTGATTCAACGCGATGATGGGTTGTACACTTCATTAGTCCGTTTACAACAGATGGAAAAGTCTAAAGACGAAAGAGGTCTGTCTCACCTTTCAACATCAAACTCGTCGATTTTGAATAATATGGAATTGAGGTACAACACGAGTAGTCGTAGAAGCTCATTGGTGAGTCGGTCAAGCTCAGCTAGTTCATTCCGGTCAGTTCATGATGATGTTGTGCATGAACCCGTGGGTGAAGAGAAGGTGCCTCTTCCATCATTTAGAAGATTATTGGCCTTGAACTTACCCGAGTGGAAGCAAGCCAGTTTGGGTTGTATTGGTGCTATGCTCTTTGGCGCGGTCCAACCACTTTATGCATTTGCTATGGGTTCTACAATATCTGTGTACTTCTTGCCAGATAACGAAGAGATTAAGAGGAAGACTACAATTTATGCGTCATGTTTTCTAGGGCTGGCCGTGTTCTCATTTATAGTGAATATTGTTCAGCATTACAATTTTGCATACATGGGGGAGTTCTTGACTAAGAGGGTAAGAGAAAGGATGCTGTCCAAGATGCTCACTTTCGAGGTTGGGTGGTTCGATCGAGATGAAAATAGTACTGGTACCATTTGCTCTAGGCTTGCCAAGGATGCCAATGTGGTAAGCAATATCCTCTAAACTATCATATAGTTCCATCTGATAGTATACATACTTTGATAAGCTTATAGTTTTTAGTGCTTTATTTTACTTGTTATAGTAGTTTAATCGATAGAAAATGTAGCTTTGTCAAACTGCCTAAAAATTTGACAACAAACGTTAGGTATCATGAATTTTTTACCACGCCCTTTTTTGACAACATTTAAGACGTACATTTTGTTCCCCGTTACTTGATTAACTAGTTAGGCAAATAGACTCTTTTTCCAGACGGAAGTCCCTATATAGTTTTCAATCTTATCATGACTTGAAGTCAAGCATTTACATCTTCCCTTATAAATTTTGTCACATCTAATGCTAATTGTTGGTAGTTGTGATTCAGTATGTTGTAAATGTATCTAGGGACCAAAATGAAATTCTGGTAATTTGACTTAAACAAGTATGTTTTTCTATTGGTCTAATAATGAAAAATTACAGGACCACAAATTACTAATGTTGCTTTGAATTGCCAGAACATAGGCAGTTACTAACCAAGTGTGAATATTAAATCACCTAGTGTTGCCTTAATTGGAATGGTAAAATATTGCAACTTGCAACAATGCATTTGGATGAACAAACATATTTCACCTGCTCATAATAATACATGATTGAGTAAACTAAATAGAATTATTTTGAAATTCTTGCAATGTACTTCCCTGATTTATCATGTTTATTTTCCTGTATCTAATAGAAGAAAATTTGTACTAAACTTTTGTTTTTTCGACTATATGTAGGTGAGGTCGTTGGTTGGAGATCGAATTGCACTTGTAGTCCAAACCATCTCAGCAGTTGTAATTGCATTTACAATGGGCTTAATCATTGCTTGGAGGCTAGCTATAGTTATGATTGCAATCCAACCCTTAATTATAGTCAGTTTCTACACGAGACGGGTTCTCCTTAAGAGCATGTCTAAGAAGGCAATCAAGGCACAAAATGAGAGTAGCAAGTTGGCTGCAGAAGCTGTATCAAATCTCCGTACTGTCACATCTTTCTCATCCCAGGCTCGAATCCTAGCGTTGCTTGAAAAAGCTCAGGAAGGCCCTCGAAAGGAGAGTATTCGACAATCTTGGTATGCAGGCATTGGACTAGGAACCTCTCAGGGACTTAATATTTGTACTTGGGCCTTGGACTTTTGGTATGGTGGTAGGCTAATTAGTCAAGGATACATCACTGCCAAGGAATTGTTTGAGACTTTTATGATACTAGTTAGCACGGGACGTGTCATTGCTGATGCTGGGAGCATGACTACGGACCTTGCTAAGGGAGCTGATGCTGTCGCGTCTGTTTTTGCTGTCCTAGACCGTAAAACCCAAATTGATCCGGATAGTGTCGAAGGGTACATACCTGAGAAAATAACTGGTCACATAGAAGTCCTAAATGTAGACTTTTCGTACCCTACTAGGCCCGATGTAGTGATCTTCAAGGGGTTCTCAATCAACATTGAGGCAGGGAAATCGACGGCTCTAGTAGGCCATAGTGGGTCTGGTAAGTCGACAATTATTGGATTGATCGAAAGGTTCTATGATCCTCTTAAGGGTTGTGTGAAAATTGATGGACGTGATATTCGAACATACAATCTTAGGTCCTTAAGAAAACATATAGCTCTAGTGAGCCAAGAGCCTACATTATTTGCCGGTACCATACGTGAAAATATCATTTATGGAGCAAGTGATAACGTCGATGAATCAGAAATCATCGAGGCAGCAAAGGCAGCCAATGCTCATGATTTCTTGTCCGGACTAAAAGATGGATATGATACGTGGTGCGGGGATAGAGGGGTTCAATTATCGGGAGGACAAAAGCAAAGAATAGCTATAGCACGAGCTATTCTAAGAAACCCGGCAGTACTTTTACTAGATGAAGCAACAAGTGCACTCGACAGCCAGTCTGAAAAGATCGTGCAAGATGCACTCGAACGAGTAATGGTTGGTAGGACGAGTGTTGTAGTGGCTCATAGGTTGAGTACCATACAAAATTGTGACTTCATTGCCGTGTTAGATAAAGGCAAAGTTGTAGAAAAAGGTACACATTCCTCTCTATTGGCCAAGGGATCTAAAGGAGCTTATTATTCTTTGGTAAACCTTCAAAGAACACCACATCCTTCAAATAACGAAAATTAGAAAATATTTTTGTTGCTTACCTTAAAAAAAAATGTGCCATATATTTGTGGAACGTCTTGTATTCTAAGAGCTTGTATTGAATGAAATGATCGTTTCATATATATTCAGTTTATGATGAGTATCATCTGTCTAACTGCCAAGTTACAATTAATATATAGACTTTGTTACTATCTCCATTTCTAAATAGGTACAATATATGGGTGTCTTTAATTATTTTTATCTATTTATAATTAATTGTAAGTTTGTAACTAGATGTGATTATTAGGTAGGGTAGTCCAATCATAATACTGTCAAGGCCAAGCTTAAAGAACCTTTAATGGACAGGGCGACCGTTATTGGATAAGGTTAATGCAGTGTCAAAATGTTTGTCTAATTTTATAGATTAAGAATAGATATTTCATATTCATATATACTTAATTATATATAGCTTTGTTTGATATTTATATAAATGGAAAGTTTGTGACATGTTAATTATCGACCCGCGATTGCATTAGCCCAACTTGTTATTAGCCCTATACTATAAAATGTGACCCTTTTTGACCTGTCCCGCACCAACAAACCTTGACCCACCTCGCACTTGCCCAATAACTAGGTCTATTGTAACATTTTTCTAGTGAAATTAATAAGCTAATAAAAATCCACTATTTTTTTTTTTCTTGTTGTTGTTGTATTCCTCTTCTACCAATTACGTCAAGTGCACGGTTGTACTACCCACTAACAACCAAATAATACATATACCTCGACTCTTATAAATTATACAGAGTATAAAGTATTATATCGTAGATGTTTTCAGTTTGATTTACATCTTATAGTTTCCCTTGAACTTAATGTAAATCTCACGATATATTGTAATTAATCAAAAGCAAAAGTAATTATATGTTTCAATGTTTACTACAATATTATAAATTTATAATGAAAATTATCACATGTTCAATTGCAAATTAAAAGACCCATACTTTTGGGGTCAATCAAAATACTCGAAAGAGAAGGTTTTGTGTAGAACGGATTCACGTGAGTCCGATTTATAATGCACAGATTCATCCCCCACCAACTACCTAGTCCCCTGTCGGCGGCCGACGACCCTCCCCCTCCCCCTCCCATCCCGGCGTCGGTGACCCTCCCTCACCTATTGTTGCCAAGGCGCTCAGTATGTATACAAGCATTACGGGAAAAGCAAGAAGAAACGATAGGGAGTTTGCCAGTGTCTCGAGTCTGTGTTGTCTCTTATAGGACAAATTGATGGTTCACTCATCTCTGCTCTTCCTCAAAAGTGTGGGTTGAAACTCAAACTTCCTCCCATCAGTCCAAACTTTAACTGTTCCCAGTAAGATTATGTCTTCTGTCCTTCCTCTGGTTTTAATCGCTTTTGGAAACACAAGAAAGTTTATCTTTTGGAAACCTGCCATGGCTAAATATTCAATACACAGCAACATATATTTCATAATATTATCAAACAAAAGAAATCTAATACCTGACTAATATCACCAATTATCAAACAAAAAGAATTTAATACCTGACTAATATAATCTATTATCAAATAAAATAAATCTAATACCTGACCAATATAACCTATTATCAAACAAAAGAAATGTAATATCTGACCATTGTTATCTAATTTCTGACACTTATAATTTAATATTTGATATTTATACTCTAATATTTGACCATTATTATCTAATTTCTGACAATTAATTTTATTTTATTTTATTTTTTATTTATTTTTTTTTTTCTGTTTGTATGATTGGACTCATGTGAGTCCGTTCTACACAATATTTTTTCTACTTGTAATTTATAAAGTGAACTGCTATTCGCCGCTCCCATTTTACATACTAACGCTCCCATTTTAACTTGAATGGACAAATATGCCCTTTATGCAAGTTGTAATATAAAAAGAGGACTTTCTTGGTCATGAACTTTATTATATCAAACGGTCCCCTCAAACTTGTACCACGTGAATCCCGAGCCCACCACATCGGTCCCCACGACCTCCAAACCAAATCGGTCCCCACGACCACCTTTAATCGTTTTTTTAAAAAAAAAATAAAATATCAAGTTTTTGCGACGCGTCTTAGATGATGGACGACTGGAACATTTGTACACCGGAGAATGCGTCGAAAGAATCTGTAAGGAATTTTTTTTTTTTATATTTTCTGGAAAATGGACATCCGCCCAAAAAATCCGGATGTCCCAAGGTGGATCCGCTTGAAATTTCCGGATCCACCTTGGAAGATCCGAAAATTTTGAGCGGAAGTCATGATCCGCCCAAAATTTCCGGATCTTCCAAGGTGGATCCGGAAATTCCAGACGGATCCACCTTGGGACATCCGGATTTTTTGGGCGGATGTCTCTTTTCCAGAATTTTTTCTTTTTTTAATATTAATTAAATTACTTTGTTTATTTTATTTTTGATTGTTGTTGTGATTATGTTTTTGATAATTTGAGTAATTTGTAATAATGTTATTATTTTTTGTAATTGTTGTTGTTATTATTGTTATTGTTATAAGTAGTACTAATAATATTATTATTAGTATTTTTTTTTTTGAAACCTTATTATTATTATTATTATTATTATTATTATTATTATTATTATTATTATTATTATTATTATTATTAGTAGTAGTAAATATTTATTTTTGCTGTTGTTATTGTGAGTATTGTTATTGTTGTTGGTGGTGTTTATAATTATTGTTGTTGTTATTATGATTGTTGTTATTAGTATTAGTATTAGTATTAGTACTAGTATTAGTTATTAATGTTAATAATATTATTAGTTATAATATTGTTTTATAAATATTATTATTAATATTATAAAAAAGAACATAATGTCTTAGACTATTTTTTTGTTTAATTTGTATAGGATTTGGAATCCGAAGACGGCGGTGACGGTGTGAATTATAGTGGGAATTTCGTCACGGACACGTTATTTCCAACGTTTGAGGATGCAGTTAAATGGGCGGGTGCTGTTTCCATAAATCTCGGACTTATTTTGGTGAAATCGTCATATAACAAAAGTAGAGATGGTCGGCCGTATCGATATTTGAAATGTGATCGGGCAAGGAGGAGCAAGCCGAGAGATTTGGAGAACGCGATACGGAAGGACACAAAAACCAAAGCTAATGCTTATCCTTTCTACATCAAGATATATTATGAATTCACCACTGACAGTTGGAAGATCCGTGCGAAAAAAGATCACACCAGGACACATAACCACCCAATGATTGTGTATCAAGAGGGTCATCGTAAAGTTAGCGGATTGAGCCCGGGTGGAAAACAGGTTGTGTGTGACATGACAAAGTCCAAGGTTGCGCCCCGTAACATCATGGAAACTATTGCAGAGCAATTTCCTGATGATCATCCAAATATCAGGCACATTTACAATTGCCGGAATGACTTCAGGATGGAGATGTCTGAAGGAAGAGGAGTTGTTTAGCAATTTCTTCATTTGGCTAGAGAGAGTAAGTACATTTACTAGGTCATGGCCGATGATCTCGACGTCCTGCAACATGCATTTATGGTTCACCTGATCATGGTCAACATACTCCGCACATACCCACATGTAATAGGTATGGATTCTACTTACAAAACCAATCAATATGAGATGTCGTTCTTTGAGATAGTAGGTGTGACACCGACAAACCAGAATTTTCTAGTTGGTTATGTTTTCATGTGCAACGAGTGCACGGCTAGCTATCGGTAGGTGTTGCAGAGATTAAGGGAGTTGATTGGGTTTGATAAAGAGCTATCGGTATTTTTGTCAGACCGTGAACTTGGGTTGTGTGCGGCTTTGAGAGAAGTGTTTCCAAGGATGTCGCATTTACTCTGTCGATGGCACATTAACAAAGATGTGGAGGCTTAACGAAGATGTTAATAAATAAGAAGATTGGTAGCAGTTTAAAAATGGCAAATGAAAACGTATCATGGATGCAACAACCGAGACGGAGTATGATCATGCAATAGCTACCATGAAAACAAGTTGGGCAAGTTATCCGGTAGTGATTGAGTATGTTGAGGGAACATGGCTTTGTCATAAAACCAAATTTGTGACATATTGGACGAACCAAATTTTTCACTTTGGTAACACCAACAACTGTAGAGTTGAGAGCCAACATTCAGCAGTGAAGATGTGGTTTGAATCATCCACAGGTTAGTTGTTTTACTATATTAATTGTTGTCTTTATTTCGTAATTGTAATTATAACAAAAAATTATAATGTTTTTACTAATCTGAATCAATGGCAGGTTCTTTGGATACCGTATGGGCCCGAGTCCATTGTCATATCTGTAATCGAATCATTGAAATTCGTAATACTTTGGAGGCATCAAGATCTAAAATTGGTGAGATGTACAGACAATTGCCACTGTCACGTATTAATGGCAAAGTGTCTCAACATTTCTTGAAAGTACTTCATGAGGAGACGAAAATAATGCAGGATTTGAGTTACCAGGTTTATGAACGTTGTGGATGTGCTATGCGTGTGACCCATGGTGTACCAAGTGCTTACCAGATACATGATTCGCGAGTTGCACAGACAGGCTTGTATACCAGTCAAATTCATTCTTTCTGGAAGACTTTGGTTATTGGTGATGGTGTTAACATTCTGAAATTGGTTAACGATTCGACCGAGGAGGCTGCACATTTCGTTCCCTGGTTGATGAAGTCATGGAAAGTGATTCTGCTGTACGTCGGAATGTATCTCGTATCATTGAAGAGGAGCTGCATCCGGATCATACACACCTTGAAGAACCACATGTGAACCTCAACGTTCGTGGTCGACGGAGGAACAATGACACCAGGCGTGATCAAAGTTATTTCGAGCATGTGAACCGTCAATACACTCAACGTGGTGATGGCCAAGAAACAGGTAATAGTAAACAACTATTGTTTTTAAAAATGAAATGTATTTCATCTTGTGGCTTTACTAATAATTGACTTTTAATTATGTGCAGCAGATCCGTGTGACATTAGTCAGTGCAGGTATTTGCACCAGCTTCCGGGCCCGATGTTGCCGTACATCACGTCTTGGAAAGATGTCATTGGTGATGAAAACTGTGGCTTTCGTTGTGTGGCCGACTTCTTCTTTGGTGATCAGGCGCAATGGTTTGACGCTCGAGAAACAATAGAGAACAAGATCATCAGTCATCCTGAGTTATACGAACGGATTTACGGGATTGGACGACTATGGATGAACATAGAGCGTATTCGATGGGATGGTGGGGCTGTTGGGGAGCGGCATTGGATGGTAACAATTCAAGATTTATTTCCTTTTGCTACTTAGTTCAACGCAAGGGTGATTTGTCTCGGTGTAGGCCTAGTACCAACTTGCTACTACCCATGCATCACAGTGTTACCGCTGAGGGCACGAAACGGGGTCCGGACACTGAGTCGAGAGTTCGTGATTGCTACAGTTGGTGGATCACATTTTATCTGTCTTGACCTTGCACCTAATTCACCTCTCCCGCCGATCGCCAGTTGGTGGACTGAGCACCACGAAGCTAGTGTTGATGGATGGGATCAACAATATGAAGGTAGAAGGAACATGTGGGATGCATTAGTTAGGTAGTTTGTAATGTACGTTCACTAAGTTTGAACAATTGTAGATATGTTTAATTTTAAACGAAACTTTTAATGTACTTTCACTAAGTTAGTTAAGATCTTACATTACATGCAACAAAAAAAAAAAAAAAATAAAGTGTCCAGTTCTTACATTACATGACGAATAAAAAAGAAATATAAAGCAGTTCAAACAAGTAATAAAAACCACTAATACGACTAAAAAGCAATCTATAGCCCTATTTTTTACTTCCAATCAAATACAAGCTGCTCAGTCATTGTCCTAGTTTCTCGCGACATGTGAGGATACTCAACCAATGCTCTTTGGTGAATCTCCATGGACTGACTCATCCACTGCATATCAGTCAACAACATATTATATAAACAACAATTATTAGAACTCATTCTTAATAGTATAATAAAAACAAAAACTTACATAATCAGTTTTAGTCCGCTCTGGTAGGTTGCTTGTAACTCCTGGACCTGTAGATACCCGAGAGTGAGAAAACCTATACAACCACTGCATGTAACCTGGCGCAACTGTAGGAGCTCCAACACTAAGTCTGGTGAGGGCAACTAAAACTCAACTAAAAGATACCCCAAGGACAAACCTCTTCCACAACACAGATGTCATCTCGGTCGGGAAGTTTACCCGGTACATCTTCAAGTTAGCCGGCCTCTTGGCCTTCTCTGGCCTGATAATGTCACGTGAAATGCCTTGCACGAATCCAAACTGTCGAACCACTCTATCAGGCATGTACGGCTTAATGATGTTACGGTACTAGATGCAGCCAATGAATAAAGTGGAGGGCACTCCTAGTGCAAGATCAACTCCGTACGATATCCAGTTAACCTCAAGGTCAGTCAGTGCATCAAGTCTAGTACAAAAAGATAATAGGCGCTCCAAGTTCTTGCTAGGACATCCTGCTCCAACATCCCAAGAAGATGCACGAGGGATATTAAGGTCCCTCGTCAAGGTACCCTGCTGAGGCCAAAAGCACGTAAAGTACTCGTAAATCCACGCTTGCAGAAGCGTGAGACAACCAGCGATCGAATCAGCATCTTTCCGTGAGGCCGTACCCAATTGCCGGTACAAGTATGCTAGAGCAGCTGCACCCCAAGAGTACTCATTAATAGGGGTATCTCCAACACATAACTCGTGGAGGAAGTAAGGATGTGTACGGTTACCACTCTTGTCTAAAAACAGTGTACCTCCAAGTAGGAACCACAAGTACACAGTATAATGGACACTAAAGTGCCTCTGAGCCTCCAACGTCGAGTAAAAAATCTTATCAGTCAACACCCCACTACTCTGCCAAATCGTCTTGGTGCCGCAAATCTCAGTCAACTCATCCGGAGTCATATCCATGGTAACCGAGCACGCGTCCCGTAAGACATACGTGCTAGGCGTAGTGGTAACCATCTTACCATCGACACGTAGCCCAAGAATGTTGTACACATCGTGCAACATGATCGTGATCTCCCCAAATGGCATATGAAATGTGTTTGTATCTGGCAGCCATCTCTCAACAAAAATAAAAATCAATGGCCAATCAAGTTTTTTAAACATCGGCCCGGGCAAGTGAGACAATCAACTGCCATCAATTAATTCAAGATTCTCCACTGATTGACGACCTCGCCACTGAACCAATTCAGAACACAACTTTGACCTACTCAAACACCGCAAAACATTTCGCTCCTGCTCGACCCATATATATGACGCCATGTGACCACCAAAACTAGGGATAACAGTCCCATCCTCGGGACCACCTGGCATCGGCTGCTGCACTAACCATGTCTCTGCAGAGCTGGTAGTAGGCTGACTTGATTGACCACCAACAAATCTCCCATGCTGACCCCTATATACCATATGATAATCCTGAGGGTCCGATTCTTCATCCTGATCACCAGCATGACTAACTGAGTCTTCGTCCTCCTCGTCAGATGTAGGTAGTCCACCTGGGGAATACATGGACCGACTACTGCCTGACTGATGGTCTCCCGACCAACTACTATGAGACCCATATTGCTCCTCGTGCTGAAGCGGTGACCCAGTCATTACTGAACGAGATGTCTGTCTCCTAACAGACACATTCAAACGTCGTGATATTGCATGACGAGCACCAGAACCCTCGATCTACATTAAATAAGTACAAAATCAAAGATTAGTAATAATTACATAAAATGTTATTTCATTAAAGTTGGAGAATAAATATTCATATTTAAATAAATATTCATAACAACACCATCACCAAAAATAATTATAATAGTAAACCACATATTTTCCAATGTACTAATATCAACTAATAATAATAATAACAATAACAATAATAATAATAATAATAATAATAATAATAATAATAATAATAATAATAATAATAACGACGATATCCAAAAAAAAAATATAACAATAATAATAAAAATAACAATAATTATACTAAACATGTTTTTTAACCATAACAAAAACAACAATAAAAATAATCACAATAACAACAACAATAACCATAATCACAAAAATCATACTAACACATTAGCAATAACATACTACTACTATCACTACTACTACTACTACTACTACTACTACTACTACTAATAATAATAATAATAATAACAACAACAACAACAACAACACTAATATAAACTAATAATAACAACAATAATAATAAAAATAACAAAAATCATAATAATAATAATAATAATAATAATAATAATAATAATAATAATAATAACAATAATAACAATAATCACAACAACAACAACAACAACAACAACAACAACAACAACAACAACAACAACAACAACTCCAAAATCCAAAATAAATAAATAAATAAATAAATAACAACAACAACAACAATAATCAAAATAACAATAATAATAATAACAACACTAATATCAACTAATAATAACAATAATAATAATAAATATAATACTAATCATATATTTTTAACCATAATTATAATTTACAATAATATTATTCACGAAGGAAATTTTTTTAAAAATAAAAAATAAAAAATAATCGAAAAACCAGGATTTCGTCCAGATTTTCCGGACAAACCTAGGAGGATCCACCTGAAATTTCCGGATTCTCCTTGGTTTTTCCGAAAATTTTAGGCGGATCCGAAAAATCTGGGCGGATGTTCTGGGTTTCGATTTTATTTACATTCACATATCTTATTATCAATGACATTTGCTCTTGATGGCTAACATCGGGAATACAATCAAGAATTAGCGAGAAATATTTTGCTTGCTTTATCTTTCTAATGATTTCATTTTTTATTGCAGAACCAAGCAAAAGTATTAACTCGTTTTAAATTGTATGACCTAAATAATGAAAGTGAATATCATTATTAGTAATACGGTTGACATGTTCTTGAATTATTGGGTCAAACTCGGCCAACATTTCAATCAAGCCCAAAAAATTACCATTACTTTTTTGGTATAGTTTCCCATTTGAACCACGAAAGGCTAGATTATGTTTGGCAAGAAATTTGACAATTGAAATAATTCTTTGCATTACTTTCTTCCAATGGTCTTTTTCTTTTTCAATTAGCATTTGAGTCGTCTTATCAATAGATTGATTCTTTTGAAACCTAAGAAGCAACTCATACCAAGTAGTCATATTCTTAACATGATCTATGCTTGTCTCATGTTCTTTAAGTCTAAAGCCTACATACCCCCAATCTGAAAATCCTTCATTTGTCAATTGTCCTCTACCCATCCCTTTTTTAAATATTTTACAGCAAAAACAATAAACTCTATCAAGCTCTTTGGAATAAACAAGCCAATCCCTATCACATTTCTCACCGTTTGATAAAACTCTAGTATACAAGTTAGCCGTAAATCGTCTTGAAGATTTATCTTTAGGACCTTTCACAATAGAATTATCTCTTTTATGACCGTTTTTCACTAATAAATCAATCATTTTAGAATCAAGACCATCCCAAACTCTAGGATCATATATATTAGGCATATAACTAGTTTCACAGGGATCAACATTGTCATTATCAAAAGGCATATCATCAATATTTTCAGCATTATTATCATTCTCATTAGGCACATCATCAACATTGCAATTAGCACTAGGCACATCATCAAAAATATTATCCACATCGCATTGCAATTAGCACTAGGCACATCATTAAAAGTATTATCCACATCATCAACATTCTTCGCAATAGGCATATCACTAACAAGATCAACATTAACATTATTAATATCATCAACATTATTATTCTCAATAGCAACATCATTAACGGGCTCAACAAGAGGAACTTGAGGTTCTTTTCTAACGAATTTATCAAGAGCACCTTTTTGAGAATTAATTAACACTTCTAATTTTCTCTTTTTATTACGCTTTTCAGACCAGTTTCATACTTTCTAGGAGGCATAATCTCAAAAAAAAAAAAAAATTAAAGTATCATACATATGGATTGAAAAAACCTGGAAAGCAGAAGCTTTGTTTCAATCAATTGGACGAATTGGCGAATTACTCGATAATGTTGATTCTCAATCTTTGTTCAGAAGAATACGACCAATTTCGACCTTCAAAAAATAAAATTGCTTAGATACAGAAGAGTATAAACAAATCAATTTGTGTTAAAATCAAAAATTAAAAATTGCTTGAATTGACATTAAAAAAAATCAAAAATAAAAATGAAAAAGGAATACGGAAAGGTTGCTTGATTGAAACACAGTTCTGCAAATCAATCAATCCTTCTCCCTCCTTCCTTGGCCGCTACAAACGAAGAATAAGATTCGCAGAAGATGGTATGATCACGGAAGATTCACGAAGCATTCAAAGGTACAGTCAAGAAATTAAAAAAAAAATGAAATAAAAATTGCTTCAATTGAAATTATCAAAACCAGAAATAATAATAAAAAATAAATAAATAAATAAATAAATCAAAATTTACCTTAAATCAATTGCTTCAATTCGTTCCCCTCAAAAAGAAAGAAAAATTGCTTCAAGCCTTCAATTCGTTTTTGATTTTGTATAATTGTACCAATTGGGAATAGATGAAGATGATTGAATCGAAGATAATCCATATATATATATGGGAAAATCATTATCGTTTGATAACAAAAATTTGGGAAGATTGAAATTGATTTCTTGACTGAGTTTATTTTTTTTTCCGTTGAAAATCCTTGAATGGGAAAATATGCAATACAATTTTCCATAGAGTTGATTGATGTAATTATGGAGGAATTTGGAAAATTGGAGAAATTAATATGGAAGGTTGAATTGATTGAATGGGAATTGGTAAAATTTATTGAATTCGTGATTAGTGTTGCTTATTGTCTTGCTGAGTTGCTACCTGCTTTGGCGTTATAAACAAGATTTTACTTCTTTTTTTTTTAAATAAGAATTGGAAAAAAATTGGGCCCCTTTAAATTGGGGCCCTGTGCAAGAGAGCACCTTGCACATGGTGTTCTACGGCCCTGGCACATACATAATACAGTACTAAAGAAGGGAGTTGAGATTTATCCTCTGTATTTCCTAGTAAATTTTTGTAATTTATTTATTATTTTGGCTTTGCATTTGGCAGAAGGATATTGTTGGACAAGGACGGCGGAAAGGCAAGCCTCAAGACTACAATGTAGATACTTGAAAGCAGTATTGAGGCAAGATGTGAGCTACTTTGATTTGCATGTTGGAAGTACCTCTGAAGTGATCACTAGTGTTTCCAATGACAGTCTTATCATTCAAAATGTAATAAGCGAAAAGGTATATCTTCTCGTTACAATTCAGGCAAGAGTTAGTGTATGATTTTTCATTAGGCTCACTCTTATGGCCCATTTGGTAGACGGTCATATATAATTATATATTATTGTAGGAATGATAATAGCCATCATTGATTGAAATTGGAGCTAGCTTTTTTTTTAAAGGATAATATAAATAGCTACAAAGTACCACAATGTGATCTTTGACTAAAATATGAGTTTAACTTTCCATTGCTGCCTCTGCTTATGTATTAGGTACAAAATTTTGTGATGAACACATCCTTATTTGTCGGAAGCTATGTGGCATCATTCTTATTTCTATGGAGGTTAGCAATAGTTGATTGAGTTCCCCTTCATAGTTTTCCTCATTAATACCGGGCTTGATGTATGGAAGGATATTGATGGGGCTAACTAGGAAGCTGACTCTTGAGTAAAATAAGGCTGCAAGCATTTCAAAGAAAGCAATTTCTTCCATAAGAACAGTATATGCCTTTGTTGGAGAACCCAAAACAATGGCTAAGTTCTCAACTGCTTTGGAGGGATCAGTGAAGTTGGGAATCCGGCAAGGTTTGGCTAAGGTGTCGCTATTGGTAGAAACGGTGAAATTTTTGCTGTTTGGGCTTTCAGTAATTAGTTTGGCATCAAGCTTGTTATATATCACGGTGTTAAAGGTGGTAATGTTTATATAGTTGGTGCTGCCCTTGCTGTGGGAGGACCGTAAGTTCTTTTTCTCATTCTTCCTGTAAAATTATTTGGAGTAATTGATGTGTTTCTTCATTCTTTCTTTAATATGTCCATAAATTTTAATTCGGTTATTGCAACAAATCAATTAGTACAAATATATAGGTCTCATTATCACATCAAAGACTTAGTGTGACAATTTCTCTTCTTAACTTCTATTATTGTTTTCATATTTTCTTAATATTTCTATGTTATTGACAGAGCTCTTGGTTCTGGTTTATCGAATATCAAGTACTTCTCAGAAGCTGTTTCAGCTTGAGAGAAGATAATGGAAGTGACAAACCGGGTGCCAGATATTGACTCAGGAAAAATGGACGGATTGACCTTAGATAAAATTTCCAAGGAGATTGCGTTTATGCATGTTGTATTTGCCTATCCTACAAGACAAGATCCAATAATATTTCGGGATTTCTCACTGCTAGTTCCTGCAGGGAAGACAGTCGCGTTAGTTGGGAGGAGTGGTTCAGGAAAATCCACAGCAGTAGCTTTGATCCAGAGGTTTTATAATAGACTTGGTGGGGAGATTTTTTAGATGGGGTATCTATTGATAAGTTCCAAATGAAATGGTTAAGATCACAAATGGGTTTAGTGAGCCAAGAACCTGCACTTTTCGCGACTATAGTTAAGGAGAACATACTTGTTGGCAAAGAAGATGCTACGATGGATGAGGTCATTGAAGTTGCAAAAGCATCGAATGTTCACAATTTCATCAGTCAATTGCCTCAAGGCTATGATACATAGGTATATGCTCACTTATCAAGCCATTTTTAGTGTTGAGCATTGCTGAATTCATCTTGAAATATTATCAAAAGAACTTGAGTATGTCTAATTCTATAAAAGCGTATTCTATGTAGTACAATCTCTTATAGTTAAGTTTATTGTTATGTGATATTCATATAAATAATTTATGAGCCACTTCTTTATTTTTATTGAGATAAGGTTGTACACATCTCACTTCCGCTTCGCTTATTCCACCAAGATCCTTGGAGTCCTTAGAGGTTTTTTTATGTAATCTTGGTGTTGCCGTGTTGGTAAAGTACAGAGGTAGTAGCTAGGTTTGGCTTTTAATATTTTTCTGTTCTTTTTTAAGTCTGGCTTTACTAGTGAAGTAAGTTTTGCTAATTTTTTTAAGTACCTTATTTATAGGTTGGAGAAAGAGGATTCCAAATGTCAGGTGGACAAAAGCAATAATACCAAGAGCAAGAGCAATAATCAATAAACCTCGTATCCTCCTCCTAAATGAGGCAACTAGCGTGTTAGACTCTAAGTCAGAACAAGTTGTCCAAGAAGCACTTGACAAGGCTACTTTGGGACAGACCACGATTATAATCGCCCACAAACTCTCCACCATTCAAAATGCTAACACTATTGTTGTTATCCATAATGGCCAGGTGATGGAGATCGGTTCCCATGATGTGCTGATCCAACACAAGGATGGACTTTACACTTCACTAGTCCAGTTACAAAAGATGGAAAAATCTAAAGATGATCAGAGAAGTATGTCACACCCTTCCACCTTAAACTCATCTATTTTAAACAATGTGGATTTAACATATAGCACGAGTAACTGTACACTGTCATTAGGGAGTCGCTTAAGTTCAGTCAACTCGGTTCATGACTTGGCCAATGAATTGGATATTGAGCCTAAAGCCGATGAAAAATTGCCTGTCCCATCATTCAGTAGATTGTTGTCTTTAAACTTACCCGAGTGGAAACAAGCCACTTTGGGTTGTTTGGGTGCTATGTTATTTGGTGTAGTCCAACCACTTTATGCATTCGCTATGGGATCCATGATATCTGTATATTTCTTGGAAGATAATAATGAAGATATTAAGAGAAAGACTAGGGTTTATGTATTGTGCTTTATGGGATTGGCTGTGCTCACATTGATAGTAAATATAGTTCAACATTACAACTTTGCATACATGGGGGAGTTCTAAACTAAGAGAGTACGAGAAAGGATGCTCGCTAAAATGCTTGCTTTTGAGGTTGGGTGGTTCGATCAAGATGACAACAGTACTGGTGCTATCTGCTCTAGGCTTGCTAAAGATGCCAATGTCGTAAGTTATCTACTTCTAATCTAGCACCATGCTATATTTTTGTTGTTTTTTTTTTTTTGTGTTTATTCCTAAGTTTTGCATAACTAATTCTCGAGGAACATACAGATACACAAGGACTAGAAAAAATTGTATATGCCTAATTGTAGGTAAGATCTTTGGTTGGAGATTGGATGTCACTTTTAGTCCAAACCATTTCACAGTTGTAATTGCAATCACAATGGGCTTAATCATTGCTTGGAGGTTAGCCATTTTCATATTTCAATTCAACCCCTCATTATACTCAGTTACTACGCAAGGGCAGTATTACTTAAAAGCATGTCTAAGAAGGCAATCAAGGCCCAAAATGAGAGTAGCAACTTGGCTGTTGAAGCTGTATCCAACCTTCACGTTGTCACTGCTTTCTCCTCCCCGAATCCAAGAAATTCTTGAGAAGGCACAAGAAGGCCCTCGAAAGGAAAGTATTCGACAATCATGGTGTGCAGGAATTGGTCTCGGAACTTCTCAAGGTATGACCATTCGTGCTTGGGCTATTGATTTTTGGTATGCTGGTAAACTAATAGCTCATGATTACCTTACTGCTAAGGAATTGTTTCAAAACTTCTTAATCCTAATAACCACGGGCCGTGTCATTGCTGAAGCCAAGAGCATAACCTTGGACCTAGCCAAGGGTGCGGATGTTGTTGGATTAGTTTTTGCATTCATAGACCATAATACCAAGATTGATAGATCCCAACGATCCTAAAGGATATCATCCAAATAAAATAAAGGAATTCTAAGGTAAAAACCCGAAAATGGTTTTTAACACCCCCATAGATTAAAATAAAAAAATTAATTTTAACATCATAAAATATTTCGAAAATTTTATTTTACCACCACTTAACAGATTCCGTCTAAGAATCCGTTAAGTAGAGTCCACATTGCCACGTGCCGCTTTGTGGTCAGTCGACAAAATAAAATAAATAAATCTAAAACTACCCGGCCACCCCAGGCCACCACCACCTCCCTGATTTCCGCCCTGACCCAGCGCAGCTGCCGGCCCTCGCATCACCGGCACCGGAACCTCTCCCAGCTTAACCCAGCCCCACCGAAACCCAACCCGTCCCTTTCCCGCAGCCAAAAATCGCCGCACGAATGCAACCCCTTTTTCCCCAAAAACGACCACGATTCCGACCACTAATGTGGCCGTTTTTAGAATTTAGGGTTTCGTTTTTTAAGGGTTTACACGTGCGGGATGGGAGGGAATGGGTTACGGTGGTCGGAGCTGGGGAGGAGAGTGGTTTTCGGTGGTCTGGACTGGGGAGGGGGTGGGTTATGGTGTCAGCGGGTTGAAGCCGTGCGTGTGGGGTGGGGATGCGGTGTTGGTGGTGGTGGTGTTTGGGTGGCTGTAGGTTTTTTTCTTTTTTTTTTCTTTTCTTTTTTTTTTTATAAAAAACCAATAGTATTACAACACGTGGCATTGTGGACCCCACTTAACGGATTTTTGGACGGAATCTGTTAAGTGGTGGTAAAATTAAATTTTCGAAAAATTATATGGTGTTAAAATTATTTTTCTTTTATGGAGGTGTTAAAAACCATTTTCGGGTTTTTTCGTGGTGTTAAAATCTAAAATGTGGACTTTACATATCCTACTAGGCCCGATGTTATGTGATTTTCAAGGGCTTCTCAATCAATATTGAGTCCGGTAAATCATCCGCTCTAGTAGGTCAAAGTGGGTCAGGTAAGTCCACCATTGTTGGATTGGTCGAAAGGCTTTATGATCCTTTGAAGGGGTCTATAAAAATTGATGGACTAGATATTCGGGCTTACAACCTTAGGTCCCTAAGGAAACACATTGCTTTGGTGAACCAATTCAAGAGCCTTCATTATTTGTTGATACCATAAGGGAGAATATAGCCTATGGAGTTAGTGATGAGGTTGTTGAATCGGAAATAATCGAGGCTGCAAAGGTAGCTAACGCTCATGACTTCGTATCGGGACTAAAAGATGGGTATGATACTTGGTGTGGGGATAGAGGGGTTCAATTATCGGGAGGACAAAAGCAAAGAATAGCTATAGCACGAGCTATTCTAAGAAACCCGGATATACTATTGCTAGATGAGGCAACAAGTGCACTCGACAGCCAGTTCGAAAAGATCGTGCAAGATGCACTCGAGCAAGTAATGGTGGGTAGGACGAGTGTTGTAGTGGGTCATAGATCGAGCACCATAAAAAATTGTGACTTCATTGCTGTGTTAGATAAAGGCAAAGTTATAGAGAAAGGTACACATTCCTCTCTTTTGGCTAAGGGACCTAAAGGAGCTTATTATTCTTTAGTAAATCTTCAAAAGAACACCACATTGTAATATATTTTAATGGAAAGTGTAGAGAATTTGGGCTTCTATAGCTATAGGTCACACAAAATATCAGTGAAAACTACTGATAAAACTACAATGAAAATGAATGCAGCAAATTTGCTGTAAAAACTACTCTTTCATTATTCCCTCTTAAAATTCCTTTTTCAAAACAATCTACTTTTTTTGTTGCTTAAAAAAATAAGATAGTTTGAAAAAAAAAAATGATTATATGTCACATATCAAGTATTAAGACATTAAATTAAATTTGAAAATAGAAACCAAGCTTTACTCGGGAATCGTCTAATAGCGTTTATAGAAGCATTTTTTATTGTATTAATTAAACGTTTATAATTGAGTGTAGACATGATTTATATGAAGTATGTAGTTTAATGGAGAGATACTACCACATGGCACATTTATTTATCATAAATTATATGCGTCTATACTTGTACTTCATTTGTCCCACTAGGCAAAAGCTAACGAGCGCCCCACAAGCGTTATAGTAAAACTAAATGTGTAAATATTAAAGTAAAATTAACATTAATTACACTGATCAACGCGTGATTTTGTCATGCATTCCTAACTTAATAATATCTTAATTAATATATTAATTAGTTATCTAACACCTCGGGGCGCTTGTTATCAAGATCCTTTTATATATGTAAATAACTTATAAATAATAATACTTGTAAATGACTAGATAAAAGAAAATGTGTTTGTGCGAACCTAGATAAAAGAAAATGTGTTTGAAAAAGGAAAATGCTTAAGCTTTTCTACAAGAAGCTAATAGAGGAAATGTTCATTAGTTACACCGATTTGCGCATATTTTGATCATGCATTCTTAAACTAACAAAATATTCCTTATCAAATAAGAAGAGATATTTAATATATATTTATAGTCCAAAGGAGTACATATAACATTACCTTTACAAAAATCTCCATGTTTAGTAGAAGAATAAATTTTTTTTCAAAAAGAAATGTGACATGTGTATTGGGATTCGAGACACTACAAATTGGAAATTGGAGAGAATTAATTGTGACAAAATGAGTGATGGATTTCCGAAAATAAATGTTTGTCTTTGGCTTTCGCTATTCACTTTGATTGTTTTTTATGACTAATACATAAGATTTCATGTGGCTACTTGTTACAATCATTGTATTGTATTTTTTCCAAATATAAACTTTATATATATATAGTTTACAGTATATTCATTAATACCTTTTGGTGCAGTAGACTACACCGTGTGGCCCAGCTGCCAACTCAGCTAAAATAAAGGAGTCTAACACTCACGCGCAATTTCAAGTGATCCCTAATTTCAAGTAACCCTTAATTTCAAGTAACCCCTAATTTCAAGTAACCCATTTTATAACATACTCAAAAAGACAAACAAGTAACCCATATTATAAGTAACCCCTTTTTTTTTTTTTGGAACAAAAGTAATCCTTAATTTCAAGTAACCCATATCATAAATTTTCCTAATTTTAAGTAACCAATAATATCAGTAACCCCTCAACAATTAACTCATATTATAAGTAACCCCTTTTCTTCATCTTTTTCTTCAATGGATCTCCTTCGAAGCTAGTTCAATGGCGCCGAAGAAGACAACGACGATCAACCACAACTCCACCAAATCAACCCAGAAACCAAGCACATTTTTATGCTTCTGTTGAGGAAATGCTTGAGAATTTTGCCGAAAATCGCATGTAAAAACCCCATAAATCGATTTGGGGGTTTTCAAATTACTTGTTTTTTTGTGTAAATTTCTTGCATGAATTTGTTTGTATGTTGTACCAATCATCCTCATGGAAGGTAGGAGAGAGAAATCATGCATCCCCATGGAAGGTATAAGAGAGAAAAGCATGAGAAGAGAAATACAATGAGGAGTAAGAAATGGGTTGTTGTTGGCCACACGCTGTGGCCAGCCACATATAATTAGAGATATTATTGATCAAAATGTCATGTTGACAAATTTATTCTTGAAATTGAGGAAATTTTTTTGGAACAAAAGATGTAGCTTATAAATCAAAAAAATGATAAACATAGCCATGTATAAGAAACCAAATAGAAAATATTAAATATAAATAGACATTAATTACATTGCTTTGCACGTGATTATGTATTGAATTCTAAATTTTGTTCAACTTTAATAAATCTAATAAGGCTACATATATCATTACCCTATAAATAATTCAGCTTTGACTTGTCTATACACTGTCTATACAGTCAATACATGACATCTATAATGTTAAAAGGTGGTGAAATAAGTTAATTTAATTTAATTTTAGGGGTGATTATTCAAAAAAAAAATTAACAAATGGTGAAATCAAATTTTGGTGTTTTGACGGATGGTAAATTACAATTTATCCTTAAATAAATATATATAACTGAGTGTATGACATGATTTATACAAAATATCTAGTTTAAAGGAAAGGTACCAAATACATGACATTATTATTAAAAACTAGTTTTTGGGCCCGGATTATTACATGGATTAGTATATACAGTAAAATTAATCATTAATATATGTTGTGATTTATGATTCAATTTTCTTGTAATTAAATTTGTTATTCATATTGTCATTTTCTATATATTAATATTTCGAATTCAAAGATTGCATAAAAAATCACATAGCTTGGTGGTAAGACAATTAGTTGTAGAATTAGAGGTTACTTGTTCAAATCTTCTGGAAAACCTTTTTTATTATTATTATTATTATAAGTGCTAACAAGGTTTTATAATTGAAATTAAATGAATAATGTAACACCTTTTTTTTTTTTTTTTTTTGAAATTTGAATTTTATTAAATGTCTAGAATACCCTTAAAATTTGAATTTCAATTTTTTTTTTTTTTCTTAAATGGAATTTTTAAAAATTCAGAGTAACATTTTGAAGGGAATTTTTTTTGGAAAATTATGCCAAGTGTCCTATCTGGTGATTACTTTAGTATATAGTATAAATTAGTAAAGTATAGATAGATTAAATGCTTGTATAGTCAAACTTCATTTGTCCCACTTTACTTTTTTTTAGCACATAGTCATTTGCATAAAACTTATGTAAATAACTACTAATACTTGTAAATAACTGGAGAGAAGAAAATGTGTTTGTGTGTATGTGGAATCTAACTAACAAAAGATAACTACTAAGATATAAGAAGTTAAGAGGAAAATATTAATGAAACATATTCATTAATACAACGAGTTTTGAGTGATTTGATCATTTATTTATAAATTAATACTTTTTTCTTTTCTTTTTATTGACATGTTGATTTGATTACGTATGTCAATGCATAAATTCAACCACTAATATTTTTAATTATCGATAAACAAAAATTATGAAAAGTTGATATCTTGAAAATATATATCGTGACGCATTTGACAAGATCCTACATGACTATAATTTTCATTACGTATAAAGAATAAAACACGATCAAAAGGAGTGTGAATAGTGTTAAAGTCAAAATGTGTCAAATAAAAAAAATGGAGATTGTTGCACGACTTGTAACAGTTAAAGAAATATATTTAATGATGATCGATTTACACTAAAGGCTATATATAACGGGCATTACTAGTAATAAATTACTCCCTATAGGAGAACAATACAAATTTCAAGAAATGGGACATGTTTATTGGGATTTGTGACACTTCAAATTATAATTTGGAAATTGGAGCAAATTGATTGTGACGAAATGAGTAATGGATTTCTAATTCAATATAAATGTTTCACTTTGAATAATTTAAAATTGGAAATTGTAAATATTGTTGAACACAAGCCTTCTTAATTTAATTTTAATCAAACTTACAAATTCATAATGATCTAGGCATCATTCGAGCCAATAACTAATTTATGTTAAAACAAAAGGAGTATGTAGCTTAAGAAAAATGATAGACATAGGCACATATAGCCAATAGCCATGTATAAATAAAGATTAAGAAGCCAAATTAGGAAATATTAAGGATAAATAAACATTATTTCAAAAAAAGGAAAAATAAACATTAATTACATCAATTAATGCATTTTTTTTATCATGAATTCTCAATATTATTATTTTAATTTAAGTGGTCTAATAAGGTTATATAAATTATTCAACTTTGACTTCTCTATACAGTCAATACATGTCACTAATGTTAACCACTAGCCAAGACCTCATTTTATAGAAAATCATTGAAGATATTAATTATAATACTTATTATAAAGGGATTGAATTAAATGAATTTTTTTTAAAAATGATGTAAGTCAGATATTAAGGAGTTGATTCCCATTTCCCATATCTCTATTTTATAAAGTTCAACTTAAAGTTTCCTCAAAAAACCAAAGTTTCAACTTTAAAGTCCAAAAAAAACAACTTTTTATATTTATATTCTCTTCTCTTCTCTTCTCTTCATTCTTTTCTTGTTTTTTTCAATACATTAAATATAAAATGAAGGATGTAAATCATGTAATGGAGAAAAAAGGGTCATTATGGAGCATCTTCATGCATGCGGACGGTGTGGATTTAATCTTGATGGTCCTTGGTTTCATCGGAGCCGTTTATGATGGTTGCACATTGCCGATTACATTTGGTTTCACTAATAATTTAATAAACGATGTTGGCAGTAGTTCTACTTTCAGTTCTCCTCAAGCTTTTATCAAAAGTGTCAACAAGGTTTGTTTATTATTGCATTTTCAATAATTCTTTTCCATTTCTCTTTTTTTTTTTTTTTTTTTTTTTTTTTTTGAGTTAATTTGAACTTATATACCCAATTTTTCTGTGTCTTTTTATCTTTGGTTTTGAGTTGCTCACAAAATATTTTTAATGAATAAATTATGACTTTGCCTTATTTTCATTTGTATTTTACACATTTTTGAGAGATGAATTAATGAATGAACATGCTAAAGGTCAAGCTCACAATCAACTTGTGACAAATCAAAACGTTATTTCTCTTTTCTTTCAAAATAAATGTCACAGTTTTGTCAATGCAGAATTTTGACTATTAATATTTTTTATTTGTAAAAATAAACTGTAACAAAATTGATATTCAAAATCTTCCCAAAAGCGTTTATGTGCCACATGACAACTTCGCCATGTCATCTTTCAGCTATGAGCATATTCTAATTAATGAAAAATGTTTAGCATGAGATTTGAATTCACAACCACTAAATCATGCATTAGAAGTCTTACCATCATATCTATAGATTAATCATGCTTTTATACTCAACTCATAAATGTATATATATGGATTCGATATATAAACATTTAATAAGTACAATTTTTAAAAAATCGATTCTATTATTATTTGCTAATACTAATCATCAAGGTAATGAATACAAGAAGAATTAACAATTTTATAAACTTATTTTAGTTGTTTAATTTCTTTGTGCTTCATTATATTATAAACTATATATGAAGGACATGCTTACCTAATTAGTCAATAGCTGTTCTCAAAGGTTTTATGAAAAATTATTACGAGTAAACAAATAATAAATACATAAAGAATTAACCTATCTATTTAAATACAAGTGTTGTTCAAAGTCACCATCAAGGCGTCACCCGGGATACACACTAGTTAAACATTAAAAAAATTCTAACAAATACACGTATGACTTTATTAGTTTAATTTGTTTAATCTTATGTACTTGTATAATTGTATAAGAGTATAAGGCACCATTGGTCAAATTGGTGTATGTGAATTGTATAAAAGTCAAAATGAAACATTTATTTAAACTAGGGGGTACAATGTTATGGTTGATGATGAGGTGGTGATTGGCCTGGTGAGTAAGAGAATTGAATGGGAAAAAAAAAATATTATATTACTAACATAGTGCCTGTGCGATACTCGATTTATAAATCAAATTATTAATTCCATAAGAAAGAAACAAAGATAATTCAATTAGTAATAAAGGACTAATTTACTAATAGTCGATATAAAAGTAATGGATTGTAATTTAAATAGTATTTTATGTTATTTGCATTTTTTTTTAATTTTTATAATGTTATTTTACTAATTTAAAAATAAATGAATAATGCAAATATTAGTAACCTAACGGAGTTAGAAAATAAATTAATCTACTATTTTTCAAAATATTAATTTACTAGGTTAATCCCGTACGATGCACGGTTTGAATAATTAAAAACTTACTTGTATGTGTGTAATATAAATATTTTAAGAAAAATATAATAAATCATGATCGATCCCTTTTGTTAGATTAATTAAACTAAAAAATATTCTAGTTAACTTCATAGTTATAATAAATTTTTTAAAATTTTAGCATTCGTTTTTGATTCATTATAGAAAATTTGAAGAAATAATAAAGAGGGAAAAATAATCCAAACACTTCTATCACTAATAAATTGTGTAATTAGCCATTTTAGTTATAAAAGCTTTTAGAAAATGTATAATTAATCAATAATTTTCAAACACTAGGTTTATTTTGAAAAGGAAAAAGAAAAAAGAAAAAAGAAAAAAAAGAGAGAATGATGTCACAAATAATTTAGGAGGGAAATTCTTTTATAAGAAGGTGACACATGTACAATGGTGATATCAGTGGTAATTACTTTAGTATTAGTTATAGAAGATTTTCTAACTCCGTAAGGAAAAAATTAATATTTTCTTGGTATATTTAGCAATTTGACCAAATTAGTTTTACCCGTCGCATTCACCAAATCTATAGACACGATACTAATCATATATTTGACCCATCAGTATTGTATATGATATATGGAGTAATATTTATAGTTAGGAATTAATAGATGTGGAGAATATTTTAACTTAGATTTAGGAAATATGTGAATAAAAAATATCATAGGTATATGATTTGGTGAATATTGTATATATAATTTATAATAGTTAGTTGATGGCATTGAAAAAAATAAAAAATAAAAAATATTAAAAAAAGGAGAAGGGGAGTTTTGGAGGGAAAATACAGCACCAAGAAATGACATGTGTCATTCCTGGTGTCTGTTTTAGTATTATGTTATTGATAAAAAATACTATATGTAGCCCTAATGGTTATGTATATGAAATTAAAAGAGGAAAGTATTAATGGAATATATTCATTAATTACACTGATTTGCGAGTGATTTTGTCATGTATTTCTAAACTTTATACCAAGAAGGGAAAGATGTTAAATGCTTATTTGTAACCCTAAGAGTTATGTATAGCATTACCCTTATATTATTAGGAATTAGATATTCCTAGCATAAATGATATATATATATATATATATATATATATATATATATATATATATATATATATATATATATATATATATATATATATATATATATATATATATATAATTTTTTTTTTAAAAAATATTACTTAGTATTCTTGGACAATTAATTGGAAAAACTTGAGGGCTTATTTGACATCATTTTTGTTTTCATCTTTATGAGTTTTTGAAAATAAAAATCGAAAAACAAGAAAAAGTTGTTTCTAATTTTTATTTTGTCAATGTTCAAATCACCATGATTTTAATAAAATTGACTAATTTTTTATTCATTATATGACATACATTAGACCGACACATAGTTAAGACAATTCAATTGACATAAATAAAATAAGAGGTAAGTTGGGTAATTGGAGTATTAAAAAATTGTAAAAGAAAAATAGTATTGGGTTTGGATGGAGAACCAAGGAGAGAGATATAATATTAAAATATAGGTTTTTGCCAAAAATAAAAAAGAAGTGTGACATAAAAAAAACACAATCGCATTTAGTAAGTATAATACTTAAAAAACACAAAAGAAGTATGATTTTGAAAAACAAAAAATAAAATAAAATAAAATCACAACGATACTATACGGGCCCTGAAAAATTCATTCATCTCAAAATATCTCATTATTATTAGAGATATCAAGATATTATCAATTGTATTTTATAACGATGTCAGTGGTTGTGCAAACTTATGGCTCAATGTCACGGTCCGGAATTTTAAATACCGAAACGTGTGTCACGCTCTTGCCCTCTAAAGAGCTTAATTTAACATTTACATTGAATCTCTAGTGAACACATGAAGACAATAACACAATAATTGTGTCTAACTAGCTTAAAGTCCGTGTCAGGTAAGTCTAATTTTTTTTTTAAGAAAATTAATAATATCCAACAAATAAAATTTGATAAGACATACAAATCAAATATATATAAATTATAATGTCAAAATCTACACTAATAGGCAAAGCAACAAATCATCTAAAAAATGGATTTTTTAGTCTGCCCGAACTCGAGAATTTTTCAGACGAGGCTTGATCAGGTCTAGTGGCCATATTAGTGAAAACTTATTTATAAATGCATTTTTAATAAACATCAAAAATCAATCGAACAACAAACTAAAATCTCCACTAAAATTATAAGAAAAAGTGCAAACATCCAAAAAATTACAAATAATTATCACTTTTGTATCTAAGAAATCATTTGTTAAACACAATATTTATTTTATAGTTATTCTACTCTATAGATCAATTTGTGATAATATGTACATATAGTAGTAAAATTTCATAAACAAAATTGTAATTAACTTGAATATATAGCTATATTGAATTGAAATTGAAATAAAATATTAGCTAGAGGTATTAAAATAAAAATAAAAATAAAAAAAATTTAGTGATGTTTTAAAGTAATTTCTTTAACATCTATTATATGAATCAATTTATTAGAACTTTTTTTGGCAAAATCTAATTAATATTCCATTTAAAAGATAAAAAGGAGTTGAAACAATTATTATTATTTATTTTTTTTTGAAAGAAGTTGAATAATTATTTAGGTAAATGTATATAGAATAATTATGAACACCAAATAAAAAGGAATATATATTTGCCATAAATATAATATAAAAGATTTGGAATGATATTATTATAAAATCAAATATTAAAAAAAAAAAAAAAAAAAAAAAAAAAAAGCTTAAAAAGGGAAGGGGAGTTTTGGAGGAAAAAACAGCACCAGGATGTGACACGTGTTACCCCCCGATGTCTGTTTTTGTATAAGTTATTGATTGATTGATTATTGATTGTCTTTTTTTAAGGGGTTTGTGTCTAATTGTCTAAAACCTAGAAAAAAGTAAAATTTAGGAAAGCATTACAAAGGCATCAAATACATTAGAAGTTTATGGAAATTTTCACTTTCTATGTTCAGATGTGGATCTAGAAAAAATATTTAACTTAAATAAAATTCAAATAATCAAAAGGAAAGAAAATGAATCAGCCTCATTTTCTTTGTTGCGGTTTATTTATCACTTTTTGTCATTCCCTCCACCCATTCATATTTTTTAGTTCACCCAAAATCATTTTACGTTGATTCCCCACCCCCAGCCTTTTGCATTCCCTTGACTTAACCACTACACCAATATGCCCACACCAGCCGCCACCGTTCTACCCTACCCCCATCGCCCAGCCACCTCGGCGCCCTCCGATATGCCCTTCCCTCCCCCACCACCTAGCGGCTAGCTGCCGGCTGCCGCTGTGGTCGGTGTTAGGTGATCAGTGGCGAGCTGCTAATTGAATTGGTGGAGGAGATGGGTGTTGGGTTGAGGGCGGCTGCAATTGTGGTTGTCAGCGTATCTCGTCGGTGTTGTTGGAGACGGGGAGCAGTGAAAGGGTTTTTTTATCCATTCTCTTTCATTCCCTTTCTTCATTTCATTCCGTTTACCCGTGCAAACCAAATGACAAGGTTTTTTCTTTTATTGTTTTTTGTTTTCAATAGGTCGTGCATGTTATATAGTAAACATTATTATTGCAACCTTTAATATTCCATTAGTATTAACTTGTTACCACAATATTTAGGACGTTAAGGTAACAAATTGTTGAGAAAAAGAAGTAGCTATTTTCACATTTTTCATTTAATTATTGTTCATTTGATTTCTCTACAGAACGTAATAAATTTATGCATAGTGGGATCAGGAGCATTGGTTTTTTGTTTCCTTGGTAAGTGTACATTTTTTATTTTTCTCTGTTTTTTACTTCTTGAATTCATTTTGCTATGATTTACTTAATTAATATTTTGTACTTAGGTTATATAAAGAAGCTAAGATCACCATTCAAAAAAATAAATAAATAAATAAAACAAAATAAAATAAAAAGGAAAAAAAAATAGCTAAGATTAATTTACAAAGAGATGAAGCTCACTAATTTACTTAGAATAACAACTAATAACACAATCAAATTGGACTAATGGACTTGAGTGCACTCAATCAAAAGATAACATACACTGTGCAAAGTATTTGTGACTTGTAAAATGAACATCAAGTTAATTCATAGCATGTTACATTAAAATCACATTTAACACCAAATGTGATTCATGGTTGGTGGCATTCTATTCATCGAAAATGAGCACCTTAAATTGAAATTATAGAGCTTTAGCAAATCATAAGTGTACGTTTGTGTTTTCTAATTCTTCCCATATACTAAACCTTTTTGTCGAGGAGTGTCATTGTGAATCTTGTGATGTTTAATGCCCTTGCCTTTTCAAAGTATCGTAACACATTAATATGTCTTTAGCTTTGCTTTTCCTTGACCTCATTGTGTTCTTAACACAAGCAAAAAGTTAAAATATTCTATACGGGTTTCAAAATGAAACCAACAACCTAAGTCATCCTTGTGAATTCATCCGCAATAGTCAGTAAAAAAATATACGGCTATTCATATTACAAGGAAAACTCTTGTAACAAATGTTTACAAGAAACTTGTGACAGGGCTGCTGCTTCCCCTGTAGTGCTATATTTAACAATCTGGTTTATTTTTGTAATTGCTATATTTGTTTGGCTTCGCAATTTGAAGAGGGATATTGTTGGACAAGAACAGCTGAAAGACAAACCTCGAGACTGCGATATAAATACTTGAAAGCAGTGATGAGGCAAGATGTGGGTTACTTTGATTTGAATGTTAGTAGTACTTCTGATGTAATCATCAGTGTTACCAATGATAGCCTTATCATCCAAGATGTAATAAGTGAAAAGGTATACCTTCTTGTTATAATTGCCTTTTTTTTTTTTTTTTCTTCGTGTTCCTTCTTGCCCTCTGGCTAGCTATTGCGTGAAATTCAAAGGAATTCCTGTGTTCGATTCTCATTAGGCTCACTCTTAGTCTCTTACGGCCCATTTATTGGTAAGCAGTCATAAATTGTAGAATGGTAATTGAACTGTGTGTAACTCATCATTCATGATAATGCGAGTCCATTTCTATTATACATGATAAATTGTAGAATTGTATATAGCTAACTTGAGTTTTGCACCCCAATGCTACCTCTGCTGATGAATCAGGTACCAAATTTTTTGAGGAACGCATCCCTATTTGTCTCAAGCTATGTGGCAGCATTTGCATTGCTATGGAGGTTAGCAATAGTTGGGTCTCCCTTTGTAGTTTTCCTCATTGTACCGGGCTTGATGTATGGAAGGATGTTGATGGGGCTAACAAGGAAGCTGACTCTTGAGTACAATAAGGCTGCAGGCATAGCAGAACAAGCGATTTCTTCCATAAGAACAGTCTATGCCTTTGTAGAAGAACACAAAACATTATCCAAATTCTCAGCTGCTTTGGACGGATCAGTTAAGTTGGGACTCTGGCAAGGTTTGGCTAAGGGTCTCGCTCTTGGTAGCAGCGGCGTAATTTTTGCTGTTTGGGCTTTCTGTACTTGGTATGGTACCAAACTTGTTTTAAACCACACTGCTAGAGGCGGTACCATTTATATGGTTGGCGCTGCCCTTGTTATGGGAGGACTGTAAGTTCCTTTGCTCATTTTTCCTTAAAATGTTTTTGATACATTGCTATATTTGTTGCTTCCTTTCTTCTAATTTATTTTACATATAAAAAAAATTTATTAGGCAACAATCCAATGTATGAAAGACTTAAATTTGTGTATAGTGATTTATGAAGTTTAGAGATTGATTGATAATTTAGGGGTTACAAGTCTCATAACTCTCTTGATTTCTCTCTTTTATGACTTGTCCTACCTATACCTGTGAAAGTAGGATAAGTTGCTTGCATGAACATACAATAAAATTTCTCTTCTTGACTTCCATTGTTGCTTTCTACACAGAATAATCACTTTTGGTTCATGTATCCAACCCCACTTATGGGATTAAGGCTTTGATTGATTGATTGACTTCTATTGTTGCTTATTCATTTCTTAATCTTTTGATGCTGTCGGCAGAGCTCTGGGTTCTAGTTTACCGAACATTAAATACTTCTCAGAAGCTGCTTCAGCAGGAGAGAAGATGATGGAATTGATTAACCGGGTGCCGGATATTGACTCAGAAAAAATGGATGGAGTGACCTTAGATAATATTTCTGGGGAGGTTGACTTTAAGCATGTCAGTTTCGCTTACCCTTCAAGGCAAAATTCAATAATTTTCTGCGACTTCTCACTGCAAGTTCCTGCAGGGAAGACAGTCGCATTAGTTGGAGGGAGTGGTTCAGGAAAATCCACTGCAGTAGCTTTGCTTCAAAGGTTTTATAACCCACTTGGTGGAGAGATACTTTTAGACGGGGTGTCAATTGATAAGCTTCAACTTAAGTGGTTGAGATCACAAATGGGTTTAGTCAGCCAGGAACCTGCACTTTTTGCAACTACAATTAAAGAGAACATACTTTTTGGCAAAGAAGATGCTACGATGGATGAGGTCATTGAAGCTGCAACAGCATCGAATGCTCACAATTTCATCAGTCAAATGCCTCAGGGCTATGATACACAGGTATATGGACAATAATTTGCACATGTATTAATTGAGTCATTCTTAGTGTTGAGCATTGCCGTTCTTCGTGGAATATTATTATAAGAACAAGTAATGTCTAATTATCGTGAAAGATTATCATAGTACAATCTCTTAAAGACATACAATGAATATATTATAGTACAATTTTGATATGTGACATTCATATTGGTGTAGTGAATTTATATGCAAGTATAAAATTTCTCTGTTTTAGTGGAGATAATGTTGGTGTTGATGTATAAAGTACAGCAAATTTGATGTGGTTAGTTAATGATTGTGTCGATCATCAATCCTTGTATTCAAGAGTTAGTGAAGTAAATTTTGCTCATTTTTCTTGTACAATCTGCAGGTTGGAGAAAGAGGAGTCCAAATGTCGGGTGGACAAAAGCAACGAATAGCAATAGCAAGAGCAATAATCAAGAAACCGCGTGTCTTACTCCTAGATGAGGCAACCAGTGCATTAGACTCTGAGTCGGAACGAGTTGTCCAAGAAGCACTTGACAAGGCTGCTCTGCGACGAACTATATAGGAAGTTTAAGAGATAACTATTTCCTATTAGTAATGTACAGCAAGTTTATTTTGTAATTAATGCTTCACTAGTTCTTAGATAGCACTCTTTTCTTAGCTTTAGAGCAGGCTGTATATATTCTTGACAGAGCTTTGTATCAAAGGCAGGGGAATCGTCATATATCATCCCCAATTTTATCATGGTATCAGAGCCTAGGGTTTAAGATCCAATTTTTCTACCCTCAATTTTTTTTTTTTTCCCTCTAATCTCTTCACATATTGAATTTCTAGGTTCCTTCTGTTCAACCTTTTTCACACAAGAGGTTTAATTCATTTTTTTTCTCTCACAATGACTGGAGGCGAGACAAATGTGAAGGCACCAATGCTAATTCATGACCCCTCTTCAATTTTTTATCTTCATCCTTCTGAAGGCACAGGTATGTCTATTACCAAGTATATTTTGAATGGAGATAATTATGATGTGTGGGCTTTGGCAGTCATGAATGGATTAGAGGGTAAGAACAAACAAGGTTTTATTAATGGTGAAATTGCTAAACCAATTGATGAAACATCACATGAATTTATTGCTTGGCGTTCAAATAATTCGACTATATGTGGCTGGTTGTTTAATTCTATTGACGTCTCTATCCAACCTAGTGTTGTTGGTCATAAAATAGCAATTGATATGTGGAATGATATCAAGGAACGTTATGCTGTCATGAATGGCCCTCGTATTCATCAACTGAATACTGACACTATTGCTGTTATCGCCCACAGCAATAGTTATCGCCCACAGACTCTCCACGATTCGTAATGCTGACACTATTGCTGTTATCCAAAATGGCCAGGTGATGGAGATCGTTTCCCATGATGAGTTGATCCAACACAAAGAAGGGATGTGCACTTCATTAGTCCGTTTACAGCAGATGGAAAAATCTAAAGATGATCACAAAAGTTTGTCTCAACCTTCCACCTCAAACGTACCTATGTCTTACAATGTGGATTCAAGACATAGCATAAGTAGCCGTACACTCTCATTAGGGAGTCGCTCGAGTTCAGTCAAATTGGATCATGACTTGGCCAATGAACTTGATACCAAGCCTAAGAGCGATGAAATATTGCCTGACCCATCATTTGGTAGATTGTTGGCTCTGAACTTACCCGAGTGGAAACAAGCCACTTTGGGTTGTTTGGGTGCTATGCTATTTGGAGCAGTCCAACCACTTTATGCATTCTCTATGGGGTCGCTGATATCCGTATTTTTCTTGGAAGATAAAGAAGAGATTAAGAGGAAGGCTACAAGTTATGCTTGGTTTTTTTTTGGATTGGCTGTGATCACATTTATAGTGAATATTGTTCAACATTACTACTTTGCATATATGGGGGAGTTCTTGACTAAGAGAGTACGAGAAAGGATGCTGGCTAAAATGCTTGATTTTGAGGTTGGGTGGTTCGATCAAGATGAAAATAGTACTGGTGCAATTTGCTCTAGGCTTGCTGTAGATGCCAATGTTGTAAGTTCTCTATCCCCTTCTTCTAAACAGTTCCATTTCTATGAGCTAGGTTTTTTGCATTCTGCTATATCTTTAGATCTACATATATTTAGTGCTTTTTTCTTTGTTAGAGAAATAGTTTAGTCTACTTTATTATTTTTGCAGCTACCCTATGTGGGGAAAAAACACATTGAATGTGTCATTTCATTTACTCTTAAGCCCCCTAAACATTACTCGCATCAACCCTTAAACATAACTAGACCTGGCAATTCTGACCCAGACCCGATGACCCGACCCGAATGACCCGACCCATGACCCGAAATCAACCCGATAATAGTGACCCGAAATTGACCCAAAACCCAAATCAACCCGACCCATCCCATACCCGACCCGAAGTGGAATTAACCCGACCTTAACCCGAAACCCAAAACGACCCGACCCAAGATGACCCGACCCGAAGTTGACCCGAGACCCGAAATGACCCGATACCCAAAGTGATCCGACCTTTAACTTGAATTAATTGACCCAAATAGACTCGAAACCAAAGTGACCCGAACCAAAGTTATCTTATACCTTAAATGACCATAATCTATTACTTGACCTGTGCAAACTGAAATAGAAAAAAACCGCAATCAAACTGACTTAACTGTTTTTATTAATTTGTAATGTGTAACAGTGTAAGTAATTTAAATATTTTGAGCATTACTTTTCTGGATTTCTTCGGCCTTTTATCTCTATAAGTTATTAAAAAATCGTAAAAAGATTGAAATTTAACGACTGTTCTACGGAGTTTGTTCATAAGATTAAAAAAATTGACTAAAGCTCGAAATAAAAGTCACAATTCTCACAAATCTAGAAAAAAAATAGTACAATAATAATGCGTACATAACATAATGTTAAATACCAAATGAAATTACAAAATAATCTAAAGTCAAACAATTACTATATTTCATGAAAAAAGTAGCCTTAATAAATATAGTGAGTTTCTCGTCAAAAAATATATAAATGTATACTACCTCCGTTTCATATTATTTTCAACGGTTAGACTTACTTTCTCTTTACTTTATGTCAAATCGTTGCAAATAATATGAAACGGAGGTAGTATATAGAGTTAAATTTAACCCAATGCATCGACCCGAATATGACCCGACCCGAAATTGACCCGAAAACTGGACCCGGAGATTGACCCGACCCGAACTAACTCGACCCGAAAATTGACCCGACCTGAACTGACCCGACCCAAACTTGACCCGACCCGAAATGTTGACTCGAAACCAGACCCGACCCGATTATTAGTTGACCCGAAATCAACTCGAAACCCGAAATAACCCGACCTAACCCGAACTTGACCCGATAACTTTTTGACCCGAACTTGACCCGACCCGAATGACGCATTTGCCAGGTCTAAACATAACCATAAAATGGAGACACCCAAAATATAACAAGTAACCATAGAAAAGTGACGAAGGGAGTAATATTTTCCCTTCAACATTGATGAGCATTTTTTGTGACTTGTGAACTCATACGGACTATTTGCAGGTGAGATCAGTGGTTGGAGATCGGATGTCACTTATAGTACAATCAATTTCAGCTGTTGCAACTGCAGTTACAATGGGCTTAATCATTTCATGGAAGCTGGCCATTTTCATGCTTGCAACCCAACCCCTAATTATGTGTAGTTTCTACGCGAGGGGTGTTTTACTTAAAAAAATGTCTAAGAAGGCAAAAAAGGCCCAAAATGAGAGTAGTAAGTTAGCTGCTGAAGCTGTATCCAACCTTCGCATAGTCACTGCTTTCTCGTCCCAGGACCGAATCCTAGCAATGCTTGACAAGGCACAAGAAGGCCCTCGAAAGGAAAGCATTCGACAATCATGGTATGCAGGCTTTGGGTTGGATGCCGCTCAGGGCTTGTTCGTTATTATTTGGGCCACTGATTTTTGGTTTGGTAGTTGGCTAATTACTCATGGTCAACTAACTGGTAAGGCATTGTTCCAGAACATCATAATATTAGTGACTACCGGGCATGTCATTGCTGAGGCCGGCAGCATGACCTCGGACCTTGCCAAGGGTGTGGATGTTGTTAGATCAGTGTTTGCAGTCCTAGACCGTGTTACCAAGATTGATCCCGACAGTTCTGACGGATTCCATCCGGAGAAAATAAGTGGTCACATAGAAATCCAAGATGTACACTTTTCGTACCCTACTAGGCACGATGATGTGATATTCAAAGGCTTCTCAATCAATATTGAGGCTGGTAAATCATCCGCGCTAGTGGACCAAAGTGGGTCGGGTAAGTCAACAATTATTGGATTGATCGAAAGGTTCTATGTTCCTCACAAGGGGTCTGTGAAAATTGATGGACGTGACAGACGTACAACCTTAGGTCCCTAAGGAAACATATAGCTCTAGTGAACCAAGAGCCTTCATTATTCGCCGATACCATAAGGGGGAATATAGCCTATGGAGCTAGTGATGAGATTGATGAATCAGAGATAATCGAGGCTGCAAAGGCAGCTAATGCTCATGACTTCATATCCGGACTAAAAGACGGGTATGATACATGGTGTGGAGATAGAGGGGTTCAATTATCGGGAGGACAAAAGCAACGAATTGCAATAGCAAGAGCTATTCTAAGAAACCCGGCAATACTATTGTTAGATGAGGCAACAAGTGCACTTGATAGCCAGTCTGAAAGTATTGTGCAAGAGGCACTCGAACGAGTAATGGTTGGTAGAACAAGTGTGGTAGTGGCACATAGGTTGAGTACCATACAAAAGTGTGATCTCATCGCGGTGTTAGAGAAAGGCGAAGTTGTAGAGAAAGGTACACATTCCTCTCTTTTGGCTAAGGGGCCTAAAGGAGCCTATTATTCTTTGGTGAACCTTCATGGCACACCACAGTGAACATATTTTAATGGAACGTCATGTTAATGACTTGTATTGAATGATTAATTGATCATGTTTCAGCTTCAGGTTTTTTTTTTTTTTTTTTTTTTTTTTTTTTTTTTTTTTTTGAGAAAACAGCTTCAGGTATATGATAAATTGAACATTTGTGTTTTTTTTTTTTTTTATTCTTTTTTTTTTTTTTTTTTGGTCTTTCGTTTATGATCAATTATAACATTTCTCTTAATTTTCATTTGATTCATATCTTATAATTTCCTTGGACGAACATAGCTTTGTGTATTAAAGTCAAAGTGTTGCAAGTACGTCAAATATTAGGAGTAGTAAATTTCCTCTATTTTATTTTTTACCTCCTTTTTTCAACCAGCAACACTTCGGTTTCTAGTATTCTACGTACATTATATATTTATCATATATTTTATTTTGCCTAGCTTTGTTGATTAAAGTTAAGGAATATTTTAAATTACCACCCAAAAATGACTCCATTTTTAAAATAACCACCCGTTTAATTATTTTTTTTATTTTACCACCCCTTAAATTAAAAAATTACTGAGATTCCCACCTTTTTCAAAATTTCAATTGGTTTTCCGTCTGTGGACCCCACCTAACGGCTACTAACCGCTATTTTGACCTTTTTGACTGATTTTCCCCTCGATTTTTCTCTTTAAAACAGCTCTCCCAATTTCAATTTGCCTTTCCTTCACCAAATTCCACTATAATTGGGGTAAATAGTTTGATTTGGGAATTAGGGTTCTTGGGACAATTCAATTGGGCGTTTTCAATGGCTCCCCGTTTTTCTTCCTTTTTCTTTCATCATCGCGGGAGTTGTTCTCACCGTCGGTAGCGGCGTCGGATTTGGAGCCATTTTTCCAGACGTTATCTCTGCTTTGCTTGAAGGGTTTTCGACTTTCCGTTGAGTGCGACTCCTTCCTCTGCCTCCCATGGTGGTTTCAAGTTAGAAGGAGGAGTGAGAAAGTGAAGCGGGAAAATGGGGAAGAGAAGGAAAAACCACCGAAAAGAGGGAAATGGAGGTGGGGCTCCCATGGTGGTTTCAGGTAAGAAGGAAAATGGAGAAAGTGAAGCAGGAAGGAGGTTTTGCGGTTAATGCAGTGGAATGAAATGGAAATGGAGATGAGGCCCACAGACGGAAAATCAATCAAAAACCACCGGAATTTTGAAAAATGTGGGAATCTGAGTAATTCTTTAATTTAAGGGGTGGTAAAATAAAATAAAAAATTAAATGAGTGGTTATTTTGAAATAGGTGTCATTTTTGGGTGGTAATTTAAAAAATTTCCAAAAGTTAACTAAGGAAAAAAAATTATGTGGGTTCTTGTTTAGCTTCGTCTCAAATTATTTTCACAATCTCAAATTTCTATAATTCTTAGATATTGTGATATTGATAATAAAAATACTAGCACCAATTGGTTGTTGGTTTAGAGCATCAACACTCGTGGTATAATTTTATACCACGGTGTAAAAACTCATTAAAAACCTGCAATTTTTTACTACATTGGTGGTATAAAAGTATATCATTTGATGGTATATACCATCCCATGGTAAACATTTACTTTGGTCCCCGTGAAACATGAACCAACTAGGTCACGCCACGTGGCTTGGTTATCATGTATCTTTTATTTATTTTTTTTCAATTGCATTTTAAGAAAAAATTATAAAGTAAAAAATTATGAAAAAATTACCATTGTTCATAATTTTTCAAGACCTACACATAGACATCCATATTGATATAGTTTTATATATTTTTTCAAATTCTCTTTTTACTACCTAAATTTTTTATTTAATTTACTTTACAAACATTAATTAGTAATTTCCAATAATAAAATGAAATATAATTATAATTAAATTAAGTGTATTATTAATACAAATAGGAGAGAGAAGGTGTGGTGATGGTCTTAGTGGTGATTGAGATTATACTTTATAGGGAAGACCGATGTTTGATCCCACAACAACAATCGGTGGGGGGAGGGGGGGACTAGAACCTAACCACCCATAACTGATCCCCAAATCCGGATTAGCCCAATAGTGAATAAAAAAAAAGTGATTTATTGAATAATGTTTTGATTACAAACGTGAAATATGAAGGCCTTATTCTTTTGCACCTATTTTCAGTTCAATTTAGAGTAATTCATTTTTCCTAAGCTACATATTTTAATTTAATTTAATTCTACTTAATAGAACGGAGCTGAAATTAGAGCTGGCGTAAAGTGTCGTGTTCGTGTTCAAAATAAAACGTGTTGGGAAGTCACGAGGGCGAAGGGAGGGGGGCTGGTGGAGGCCAGGCCTCCCCGGCCCAAATTTGCGGCCCATGTTTCATAACTCTTGGCCCCCTTAAAATTGTTATATATAGTATTAAAGACATATATAATACAATTAATAAAGTTTGTTATATTGGTTGGGTAATGATCCATTTTCCCAAGAAAGCTGATGACGTGAATTCGGCACTCATATTTTCAAAATTGAGATTCAACTCAATACTCCTTAATTACCATTGTTCAACCAAAACGGGTAATTTTAAAATTCTTCTTCTTGATTAATTTTTTAAATTATGTAATTTCATTTAATTAATAAATTTCTTATTGTTATTTTCATGATTGTGATGAGTTGTTTACTTGGTTAATATGTTGATTTATTTAATAATTTTGGCTAATTTTTAATTTATTGAATGGACCATTAGATCAAATTTTAGGGTTATATGCTACTTAATTTGATAATTGTTGAATCTTTGATTGATGATTTTGCTACTATGAAAAATCGTAGAGTATGATTCAACTAAATTTTTTTGTAACAATAAAATACTAGTACATTTTAATTTTTTCCATCAATCTGTTGTTTAACAAGTCCGGCCCCCAGGATTTGAAAATCCTGGCTTCGCCCCTGGGAAGCCACAATACTAACCCGACCCAATTAATAATCGTGTCGTGTCGTGTTTACTTGTTTAGTTAAACGTGCCGAAAACCCTTGATATTAACGAGCTTTTTTCATGTCGGTTCATGGTGTGTTGTCGTGTTATATGAAAAAATATTACCCTTACTCAATAAATTTACTCCCTCCATATTTTAATAAATGTTACACTTACCAAATCAGGTTGTGTTTTAATAAATGTTACATTTCCTTTTTTGGCAAAAAAAACTATTATAATATTATATCTCTCTCCTCTCATGGTCTTGACCCAAATTCACTACTAATTTTTTATTATTTCATTCCTCTCACATTTATTACTTTTCAATAAATTATTAACCCCACTATTTTTTTTTAACAATTTTTTAGTACTCCAACTACCCTAATTACCTATTATTTTATTTAAGTCAATTAAATTGCCTAAAACTATGTGCCGATCAAACAGTAACACTTATTAAAATACGGAGAGAGTATCAAAATTTCTTATTTTTTATCTTAGGCGGGTTGAGTCGTGTTAATTTCGTGTTATGAATCTCAACACACTAACCCAATCTGTTTGAATAAATGTGTCGCGTCTTATTGACCCATTTAATTAAACGTGTCAAAAACCTTTACCTCTAACCCAATATTTTCGTGTCCGGTTCGTGTCATGTGGTCATGTCTAGCTCTAGCCGAAATGCACCAATTAAGATTGAGGAAGAATATTTTATTGTAAGTTTATAACGAAAATGATCACATGTTGAATTGTAAATTAAAGAGGCCGTAGTTTGAGGTCAACCATAGAATAATTTATGAAGGCATTATGTAAATCCTTCACGTGTACGGAGTGCCCTTCATGCATGCAGACAATGCAGTGGATATTAGAAACGGTGTTGCTTCGGTATTGTAACTTCTTTTTTTTTTTTTTTTTTTGGTTTCTTTTTTAATTATTATTAATCAAAACTAGTAGTATAATGGCATGCATATCGTATTACTTGTATCCAATTAAAAAAAATATTATTCAAAAAGCAATAAAAATAAATAAAATCATTTTTTTTTTGAGACGCGATGAAATAAATAAAATCATATTACTTGTATAGTTGTATTTGAGTTCAAAATACTTCGAATAATTACAGAATGAAAATTAGCAATTTGAAGAGCTAGTGGAAATTAAAAAAAAAATTGTAAAATAAATAGAGAGTTAGGGCATGTTCTCTTCAGCTTAATTTCCAGTTCAGTTCAGTTCTTAATTTTCTTCTTTCATACATTTCAGTTCAGTTCAACTCTAATTAGTTCACTTTAGTTCAATTGTTTTTAGTAAGGTCATGTTCACTTCAGCTTAAAAAAATAATATTCAGTAAAAATAATTTTAGTTCAATAAAAATAAGTTCAGTTTAGTAAAAATTATTCTAGTTCAGTAAAAATCAGTAACTATAAAGAAGAAATATAACAGAGAATTAGTAAAAATAATCTTAGTTCAGTAAAAATAATTTCAGTTCAGTAAAAATAATTTAAGTTCAGCAAAAATAATTTTAGTTCAGTAAAAATAATTTTAGTTCAGTACAGCAAAAATAAGGTGAATTGAAGGGGGTCTAAATCAGAATAGGATACATTTGATTTTTGATTCAAGTATAAATGCAAAAGAAAGAAGTCTATATTTTCCAATAACATAGACTCTTTGATTTTTTCTTCATAAATTTTTTTTCTCAAAACAACCTACATTTACTTTAAATTATATACTTACCACTTTATATAGTTATTCATTTGCATTTATAATTAGCCAATAGAAGAACAAAAGTATTACTCCGTAATGAAGTATATCATTATCACACCAAATTGCGCATGAATGTATCATGGATTTCTAAATTAAATCAAAATAAGAAAGATATTTAATTTAATGCCTAATTATAATGTTAAAGGAAAACAAATTTCTTCACAAAGGAATGGGTCATATGTATTGGGATTTACAAATTGGAAATTGGAAATTGAAGCGAGTTAATTATGACGATATGAGTAATGAATTCCGATTCAAAATAAATTTTCCTCTTTAGCTATCATTGTACTATTCACTTTGATTAATTTTTGTGAGTAATAAATGTTAGAAACAGATATATAAATAAGGGACGAAGAGAGTAAGGGTCTGTTCTCTTCACCTTATTTTCAATTCAGTTCAGCTCAAATCAATTCAATTCAATTCAGTTCCTAATTTTCTTCTTCCATAAAATATTCAGTTCAATTCACTTCAGCTCAATTCATCTTAGTTCAGTAAATCAGAACAGGCCCTAAGATTGCATGTGGTACTTGTTAAAATTGTTTCGATGTATCATTTTAAAATAGGATCTTGTTAACTAACACTACTAAGGCGTTAGATAAGCATTTAAATACTTCCTAAAGTGGTATTGATTTGGGAATGCATGTCAAAATTACGTGTCAATCAGTATAATTAATGGTCATTTTAATATAATATTTCTACTTTTAGTTATCTTATCCAATGTCTCTGGGGCGTTCGTTAATTTTTGCCTTTTAAATATTAACTTTGTATAATTTTCGAGTACGTATATTTATTGATAATTAACTAAAGATATTATTGGTCAAAATTTCATGTTGACAAATGTACCATACAAATTGAAAAATTTGTTTTAAAACAAAAGGTGAAGGTAGCTTCGGGCTTGTTCTCTTCAGATTATTTTCAGTTCAGTTCCAATAAGTTCAGTTCAGTTCAGTTCAGTTCTTAATTTCTTTCTCTCATAAATTATTTAGTTCAGTTCAGCTCCAATAAGTTCAGTTTAGTTCAGTTCAGCTCAGGTCAGCTCAGTTCAGTAAATCAGAACAGACCCTTCTAATTTAAATAAGGATAATTATAAATATAGCCATGTATAAGAAGGCAAGAAGCCGATAAGGATAAATATTTACCAAAAGAAAAGAAAAAAAAAAGATAAATAAACATTAATTACATCAATTTGTGTGTGATTGTGTCATGAAATATCAACTATATTCCATTTTAATAAGTCTAATAAGGTTACACCGCGTCTTGGCTAGTGGTTAACATTAGTGTCCCATATTGACGGTATTAAAAAGTCAAAACTGAATTGTTTATAAGGTAAATAAGTAATGACATAGGGTCTATGTCATTACTTATTTACCTTATAAACAATTCAGTTTTGACTTTTTAATACCGTCAATATGGGACACTAATGTTAACCACTAGCCAAAATCTGTGTCATTACTTATTTACCTTATACACAATTCAGTTTTGATTTTTTAATACCGTCAATATGGAACACTAATGTTAACCACTGGCCAAGATCTCATTGGATTTTATTGAAGATATTATTTATAATAATTAAGAATAGAGAGATTGTATTAAATGAAAGTATTGTTATGTTTTGTATATATATATATAAAAAAAAGGAAGTAAGTCACATTTTAAGGAGTCGATTCCAATCTGGCCATTTCCCACATCTCTATGTTATAAAGTCCTACTTAAAGTTTCTGTCAAAAAACCAAAAAAAAAAAAAAAGAAAAAAAAAAAAAAAGAGAGTTCAACTTAAAGTCCATAAACAACTTTTTATACACTCGATCTTCTCTTCTTGTTTTTGTTAATAAAAATAAAAATGAAGGATGTAATGGAGAAAAAAGGGTCATTATGGAGCATCTTCATGCATGCAGACGATGTGGATTTAATTTTGATGGTCCTTGGTTTTATCGGAGCCGTTGGTGATGGTTGCACATTGCCGATGACTTTTGTTTTCACTAATAAGTTGATAAACAATTTTGGCAGTAATTCTATTTTCAATTCTCCTCAAGCATTTACCAAAATTGTCAACAAGGTTTGTTTATTATTGCATTTTCAACAATTCTTTTCCATTTCTCTATTTTGTTTTTTATTTACAAATTCTTATGTGTAGCTGGCCACTACACTGTGTGGCCAACTATAATTGGAGTTAATTCATAAGTGTTATAGGGGTTATTCGGTTAGTGTTAAAGGGTTAGACCTTAGACAGTTAGTGTTACAAGGGTTACTACGTTAGTATTATAAGGGTTACTTCATCAGTGTTACAAGGGAAACTTTGTTCTTTTACCAGCGGCCACATAGTGTGACTAGCCACACATAAGACGAGCTTTTTTTTTTTTTTGAGTTAATATGAATTTATTTACCTAAATTTTCTACTTCCTCCATTTTTTAATACTTGCAACACTTCCCTAAAATGGAAATATCATAATATATGCAACACACTATAAATAGAAAGTTATATTAGAGAAAATATGTATTATTTCCCTTATTTAAAGCGCATAACTCACTAAATTACACTTCTAACATCCACTCACCTCATTTTAAAGTGTATTGTATCATGTGAACCCCACATTTCTAAAATACCGTGAAAAAGTGTGTTGCAACTATTAAAAAATGGAGGAAGTATATATTAAAGTTTTATTGATTATCTATTTTGTTAGTTTTTTAAGTTACTGATTCTATTGATTAAAACTTATTTTTACTAATTTAACTTTGCTGAACTTTACTTGTTTTTGCTAAACTAAATTTTTGTAACTTATTACTATACTAAACTACTCCGTGCTAAATATTATTTGAATAAGGTGAAGAAAACTGACCATAGGACCAAGCTAAGCACGTCAAAGCTTTCACATTTACGATTTCAATTAGCAATTTAGCATATAATGTCTTGGAATTAGATGCATAGAAAAAAGATGCATAAGATGAAAAATTGGAGTAAACAATGTAAGTTGTACGGCCGACTTTAGATCCCAATGTATGGGGCTTATGAAGATGCAACATCTTATTCAGGTTCATATTATTATGCATGCCCTAACTTTTATTTTAATCTACTCTTTTTTTTTTTTTTTTTTTTTTTTCATATCATCTATATGAGTAATCGAGAGTCTTGGGCTAGTTTTTGTTGTCATTTCTTTTAAAATATTTTAATCCAGAAAAACTTGTATGAACCTGGTTCACAATAATATTATTATGCACCCGAAGTTCTACATGTGCTTAACTGGCTTTGTATTGAACATAGTGACCCTAATATTAAATATAGTAACCTTTTTTAACATAGTAACCTTTAATAAAATTTGTGTGATTTTTAATATTGTTGCAAACCTAAAGTATGATGTTATGATCCTAATTTTAACCTAGTGAGCTATATTATTCATATTGACCAGTATTTTAAAATTTTCATTTAAAAAATTTTATCTCTTATGAACTTTATAATAACAATCACTTTTATTTTAACATAATGACCATTATTTTAACATAGTGACCTTTTGTTTTAAATTAATAAAACGACCATAGTATCTCTATTATAAGTGGTCCACAATAAATTAGTGTGAACCAGGTCTATTTAAGAGTTTGTATTTAACATGGGCATTTACGAAAAAAATTGGGATATGTAAAATGAGAATATCTGTTTTGAGGTAGGTAAATATTTATTAAATGAAAGTATTTGTTTGGTGAGTAGGTAAATATTTTGGTAAATGAAATGAAAATATTTGCTTTGTGATTAGATAAATATTTTGGTAAATGAAAATATTTACTTTGGGAATATGTAAATATTTTGGTAAATAAAAGTAGTTGCATTCGAAGTAGGTGATATGAGGATAGTGTATAGAAGTGTGAAAATATGGGGATAAATGTGTAAAATTAGGCCTTGTTCACTTCACCTTAAAAAATTAATATTCGGTAAAAATAATTTCAATTCAGTAAAAATGATTTGAGTTCAGCAAAAAAAATTTCATTTCAGTAAAAATAGTAAACTTAAACAAAAAATATAATAGAAAATCAGTAAAAATAATTTCAGTTCAACAAAAATAATTTTAGTTCAGTAAAATTAATTTCAGTTTAGCAAAAAAAATTTAAGTTCAGCAAAAATAAGATGAAGTGAACGGGGCCTTAAATTTAGAGGTGATTAATGGGTGGGCCGGGCCGGGCTGAGGTCAAAAAAATTTGCCCATTTCTCGGGCAGGGCCGGGTCAAACTTCGGGACGGAAAACGTGTGCCCAAACCGCCCAAACTAGTCGGGCCATACGGGCTTTTCGGGCCAATTTCGGGCCGGACCAAAAAAATCAACTAAAAATGCAAAAAATCCATTTCCCAAACCCGTCCAAACTATTTTAAAATTCGGGCCGGGCCCGACCCCGATTTCGGGCCGAAAAATGCTGCCCAAAACCCGCCCAAAATCGGGGCAGGCTCAGTGTAATCAGCTCTACTTAAATTATGTTTTATAAAAGATTAGAAATTTAGCCATAAAATTGATACATCCAAAATAGAAGACGTAATCGTAGAAAAGTAACAAAGGGAGTATATATTTATCTAAATAAAAAAGACTTTGTAATATGATATTAAAATTTTTTTTTATTATAAAGCCATCATTATATATATACATGAAAAGGTGCCAAAATGATTAATAAATAAATTGTTACCAATTTTAGTATATGACTTTTTTCTGTCTCCAAAGCGCATTTTAGATTGATTTTATCTCCATGTGTATACGTGTACAAATTATAAAAACTAGATATTAATAAAAAAAATATATAATGAAACGAATCTACGAATATCCCACATGAATATAATATCTCTTATATGTTATATAGATTAAGGTCTTATTTAGTTCACCTTATTTTTCAGATCAGATCAGATTAGAAAAAATAAGTTCAGATCAGATCATCGTTTTATGTGCAGTTTTTTATCGCTAAATATTTTTAATTTCGTAATGAAAAATATTATGAAAATCACATATTAATAAAATACACGTTATTACGAATCTAACAAGGCCCTCACTTTATATATTTTTTCCGTATAGATTATCGTATATTTAAGGTCAAAGTTTAATCGAATTTGACACTCAAATCAGATCACATTAGACCAGACTAGATCAGATTAGCAAAAATAAGGTGAACCAAACAGGCCTAAGAGTTTTTTATGATTACAGATTTTAAAGTTTGACTTTTTATTTTTGCAATGAGGCAAAAAATTAAGGACATGTGGAGTACCAACTAAGCAAACATTAAAACTTGTGCAATATTTTTTACTTAATAAACACAATTACATTCTTAAGTTTGGGTTCCTTTTCAATTGGGCCCTAGGAGACCACCCCACAAAACATCCCTTCCGACCGGCCTAAGAAAAAAAAAAAAAAAAACTTCATTCATCCCAAATAAGTAATTACTAGATAATTTCTGAGCCATGCTCGATTTTTTTAAATTATTGATAATTGATATATAGAAGTTTCTAGAGAATTTAGAAACATAACACAATAATAATAATTATAATAATAATAATAATAACAATAATAATAATAATAATAATAATTAATGCTTTAAAAAAACATAGAGTTTAAGAGGAAAAATTTCTTAGAAAAAAAAACTTAGAAAAAAAAACTTGAATTAGATTGGTTACAAAGTTTTTGGAGATCACATAAGATGTTTATTATGTACTCCATTACACAATTATTGCATTTTTTTTTTATTTTTTTTTTGCCATGCACATTTTTCAGGATCCACTACTTTGATATGAAATATCTTTAATTATATTTCAATAATAATCATAAAAGAAAATGATGGCAATGGTTGTGCTAACTTATGGCTAGGCTAGCCCATGATAGTGTTGTGTGCTTAGCTTGTGTCATGGTACTATGGTAGCCCAAGGCATAAGGCATTATCTAACTTATGGCTAGGCTTGCCCATTAATGTTTTTTCTTTTGTTGTTTTACTACGTATTAAATCTGGCAATGGGATGTGCATATTATATGGTAAACACTATTATTACAACCTTTATCTATCCATTAGTACTAACTTGTTACCACAATTATTAGTATGGTAAGGCAATGAATTGTTGAGTAAAAGAAATAATAGCTATTTTCACATTTTCATTTAAGATTGTTCATTTAATTTCTCTACAGAACGTATTAGTTTTATGCATTATGGGAGCAGGAGCATTGGTTTTTGGTTTCCTTGGTGCGTCTACACTATCTTACATTTTTATTTTCTGTTTTTGTCTTCTTTATTTCGTTTTGCTATTATATACAGTACTTATTTAATTCCTATACTAAGGATATAATTGTATAAAGTAGCTAACAAAATATCAATTTACAAAGAGATGAAGGCATGAAGCTCACTAATTTACGTGGTACTTAGAATAAAACGATGGAGTAACACCAACTAAAACTGTATGTAATCAATCGAAAGATAACATTGTGCGATGTATATTGAATTGTAAAATGAACATGGAAGGTTTTTTTTTTTTTTTTTTTTTTTTTTTTTTTTTTTTTTTTTTCAAATTAATCATAGCATGTTACATTTAAAAAAAATTTAAAGTTAAGTTTTATATATGGCCACACTGTGTGACTAGAGTTACTTGTCTAGGGGTTACTCACTCGATCAGAGATTACTCGGACAATCAGAGATTACTCGGTCAAGGATTACTCATTCAATGTTTTGATGTATGTCAGTCAACCACACAGAAACACGCTGTAAAAATGAATAATTTGCCAAAAACCTCCTTAATAAAATATTTTTTTCATATACTACGTAAGTAATTACTTAGTAATTTTTTCCTTTTAACAACAAACCTTACTTTTGTTTTTTGGACCTTATGCTAGAATTCGAGGTTGACCTCGTCACATGTGGGTCATGTAATCTCATAAAACCAGCTCGCCTTTTCCCACAACAGCACCACCTCATTGCCACCCTCACCAACACCAACTCACTGCTACCCTCGCCAACACCATCACCCAATAATTCTACTCTTATGAAAACAAAAATAAACCCAATAGAGGGAAAGAGAACATTCCTATCCTTCAGCCATCCATTTCTTAAATAAATACCCAATTGGTTCTCCTCTTGGAAGCCTCTCTATTCTTAAAGACTACATCTTGGTGCTTCTTCGCCATTAGAGCTCGAATTCTTCAAACCCATTTCAGATTGTTCACTGATTGTTTGAGTACAAAATGTAAATGGGTCTAATTTGTTGCTCGTTTTCAGAGGCACACCACCTGTTCGATGAAATGCCACAGTGAGTGAACGCCCTAATGCAAGGGCAATTTCTCTCATATTTGTTAGATGTGAGACCAGCCCAGTTAATTAGAGAGGTGTATCAGGGTTTTTACAGAAAATTAACCAGCGATTGACCCAGTTAATGTTCTTCACCTTCTTTCTTTTTGTGAGATGGCGTTGGTGAGGGTGGCAGTGAGGTGGTGGTGGTGGGGTGGTGTTGGTGAGGGAGGAAGAGAAAAAGGCCATATTTGGTAAATGGCTTTTTTATGGCTTTTTGGTTAGCTTTTGACTTTTTTATGTGGTCAAACAGCCAAAAAAAATGTGTTTGGTAATTGGCTTTGTAGTCAACGAAAAAGCTGGCTTTTAAGTCAAAATGAAAAAGCTGCTTTAAGTAGCTTTTTTTGTTGGTTTTTGGCTTGTTGGCCCACAAATTATCTAATAAACAGCTAACAATAAACAATTAATTTACCAAACACTTTTATAAATAGCCAACTTAAACGGCCAATTTCAAAAGCTATTATAAACGGTCAAACATTCCAAGTAAACCAGCCAACAACCAACCGCCAACAGCCATTTGCCAAACAAGGCCAAAATACGGGGAGGCTTTTTTGAGAGAACACGTGACTAGGTCAACGTTGGAAAACATGGTCATCCGGCTGGCATAAGGTTTGTTTAAATTAAGGTGTGTTGTTAAAAAAAAAAAAAAAAAAAAAAAATGTGTGTTAGCAAATTTTTCAAAAAAAATCTACACTCAATGTGATGAGAGTGAAGGATAGCTGACAGTGGTTATAGCTTCACAGTTCATACTGTCTTCAGTTCTTTGACATGCAACTTAAACTGAAATTATAGAGTTTTTTTTTTGTTGAGGAGTGTCATTGTGAATCTTGTGATGTTTAATGCCCTTTACGAAGTATCAAAGCACATTAATATGTCTCTTTGGCTTTACCTTGACCTCATTGGGTTCATTTGGGTTCTTAAGACAAGCGACAAGTTAAAATATTCTGAATGTTATTCAAAATAAAACCAACCACCATAGTCATCATCCTTGTGAAATCATCCTCAATAGTCAGTAAAAACCTGTACATATAACATGGAAAACTCTTGTAACAAATGTTTATATGAAGTGAATAAAATGCCTTATGAGTCTTAATGCTACTAGAATGGACGGATGGAGTGCTCAGAGAGTAGAGTTTAGTAGCTGAGCCGAAACTTGTGACTAGGCTGCTGCTTGCCCTGTAGTGCTATATTTACAATCTGGTTTATTTTTGTAATTGCTTTATTTGTTTGGCTTTGCAATTTGCAGAGGGATATTGTTGGACGAGGACAGCTGAAAGACAAGCCTCGAGACTGCGATATAAATACTTGAAAGCAGTGTTGAGGCAAGATGTGGGTTACTTTGATTTGAATGTTAGTAGTACTTCTGAAGTAATCATCAGTGTTACCAATGATAGCCTTATCATCCAAGATGTAATAAGTGAAAAGGTATACCTTCTTGTTATGATGCCTTTTTATTTTCCTTCTTGCCCTCTTGGCTATTGCATGAAATTCTAAGTAGCATTTGGCAAGCAGTCATAAATTTTAGAATTGGTGATTAAACTGTGTGTGTAAGCTCATGAATTTTTTTTTTTTTTTTTTTTTTGTAATTAATCTCATCATCCATGATAATGTGAGACTGTGAGTCCATCTCTTTTATCCATGATAAATTGTAGAATTGTATATAGCTAACATGAGTTTTGCTCTCCAATGCTGCCTCTGCTGATGAATTAGGTACCAAATTTTGTGAGGAACGCATCCCTATTCGTCACAAGCTATGTGGTAGCATTTTCATTGCTATGGAGGTTAGCAATAGTCGGGTTTCCCTTCGTAGTTTTCCTTATTATACCAGGCTTGATGTACGGAAGGATATTGATGGGGCTATCTAGGAAGCTGACTCTTGAGTACAATAAAGCTGCAGGCATAGCAGAACAAGCAATATCCTCCATAAGAACAGTCTATGCCTTTGTTGGAGAACACAAAACATTATCTAACTTCTCAACTGCTTTGGAAGGATCAGTGAAGTTGGGACTCCGACAAGGTTTGGCTAAGGGTGTCGCTATTGGTAGCAACGGCGTAATTTTTGCTGTTTGGGCTTTCTGTACTTGGTATGGTACCAAACTTGTTTTAAACCACACTGCTAAAGGTGGTACCATTTATATGGTTGGTGCTGCCCTTTGTGTGGGAGGACTGTAAGTTCTTTTGCTCATTTTTTCTTATATAATTTTTTGAATTTATTGGTTTATTCTAGCTAGCTTCCTTTGAAATATATTGTTGTTGCTCTCCCTCTAACTTAATATTAGAAAATAAGAAATCGATTAGGGAACAATCTAATGTATGAAAGACTTAAATCTGTGTGTTGTGATTTGTGAAGTTTAGAATTGTGGTGCATGTGCGTAGACCATAAAAAATCCAACCTACAATATTAATGTAAAGAGGAAAGAAATAAACAGAAACCTTATTTCAGCTGATAATTTAGGGGTTACAAATCGTAACACACTCGATTTCTCTCTCTTTTATGACTTGTTTTTATACCTGTTGAAACCCTAAAGATGATCCCGAAATCATTAAAATATCATTACATTAACTAGTAATATTGTCCCCTTTTAGATAAATATGACATGGTGACACCAATAATCAAATAAACTTGGTGTTTACAGTATGAAAGTAGGATAAGCTGCTTGCATGAACATGCAATAAAAATTTCTCTTCTTGACTTCTATTGTTGCTTACTTCATTTCTTTATCTTTTGATGTTATCGACAGAGCTCTGGGTTCTAGTTTACCGAACATTAAATACTTCTCAGAAGCTGCTATAGCAGGAGAGAAGATGATGGAAGTGATAAACCGGGTGCCGGATATTGACTCAGAAAAAATGGATGGGCTGACCTTAGATAATATATCTGGGGAAGTTGACTTTAAGAATGTCAGTTTTACTTACCCTTCAAGACCAGATTCAATAATTTTCCGCGACTTCTCACTGCAAGTTCCTGCAGGGAAAACAGTCGCATTAGTTGGAGGGAGTGGTTCAGGAAAATCCACTGCAGTAGCTTTGCTTCAAAGGTTTTATAACCCCCTCGGTGGGGAAATACTTTTAGACGGGGTGCCAATTGATAAGCTTCAACTTAAGTGGTTGAGATCACAAATGGGGTTAGTCAGCCAGGAACCTGCACTTTTCGCGACTACAATTAAAGAGAACATACTTTTTGGCAAAGAAGATGCTACGATGGATGAGGTCATTGAAGCTGCAAAAGCATCGAATGCTCACAATTTCATCAGTCAATTGCCTCAGGGCTATGATACACAGGTATATGCACCATAATTTGCACATGTATCGAGTCATTCTTAGTGTTGAGCATTGCTGAATTCTTCTTGGAATATTATCTAAAGAACAAGTAATGTCTAATTACTGTTAAAGATTATTATAGTACAATCTCTTAGAGACATACAATGAATACTATAGTTCAATATTGATATGTGACAATGTGATTCATATTGGAATAGTGAATTTATTTGCAAGTATAAAATAATCTCTGTTTTAGTGAAGGTAAGGTTGTATACATCTTCACTTTCCCTTCTCTTATTCCGCTGACATCCTTGGAATCGCGAAGGGGTTTTGAGATAATGTTGGTGTTGATGTATAAAGTACAACATATTTGATGTGGGTGAAGTAATTGTTGCTCATTTTTTATGCACCATGTCTGCAGGTTGGAGAAAGAGGAGTCCAAATGTCAGGTGGACAAAAGCAAAGAATAGCAATAGCAAGAGCAATAGTCAAGAAACCGCGTGTCCTGCTCCTAGATGAGGCAACCAGTGCATTAGACTCCGAGTCAGAACGAGTTGTCCAAGAAGCACTTGACAAGGCTGCTTTGGGACGAACCACAATAGTTATCGCCCACAGACTCTCCACGATTCGTAATGCTGACATTATTGCCGTTATCCAAAATGGCCAGGTGATGGAGATCGGTTCCCATGATGAGTTGATCCAACTCAAGGAAGGGATGTACACTTCATTAGTCCGGCCACAGCAGATGGAAAAATCTAATGACAATCAAAGGACTTTGTCTCACCCTTCCACCTCAAACTTATCTATGTCTTACAATGTGGATTCAAGACATAGCATGAGTAGCCGTACACTCTCATTAGGGAGTCACTCAAGTTCAGTCAAATCGGTGCATGACTTGGCCAATGAACTTGATACCAAGACTAAGGGAGATGAAATATTGCCTGTCCCATCATTTGGTAGATTGTTGTCTTTGAACTTACCCGAGTGGAAACAAGCCATTTTGGGTTGTTTGGGTGCTATACTATTTGGAGCAGTCCAACCACTTTATGCATTCACTATGGGGTCGTTGATATCCGTATATTTCTTGGAAGATAAAGAAGAGATCAAGAGGAAGACTACGATTTATGCTTGGTGTTTTTTTGGATTGGCTGTGCTCTCGTTTATAGTGAATATTGTTCAACATTACAACTTCGCATATATGGGGGAGTTCTTGACTAAGAGAGTACGAGAAAGGATGCTAGCTAAAATGCTTGCTTTTGAGGTTGGGTGGTTCGATCAGGAAGAAAATAGTACTGGTGCTATTTGCTCAAGGCTTGCTATAGATGCCAATGTTGTAAGTTATCTATCCCCTTGCTTCTAAATAGTTCCATTTCCATGTGCTAGTTGTATTCTGTTTTATCTTTAGTACTACATATTTAGTGCCTTTTTCTTTGTTAGTGAAATAGTGTAGTCTACCTTATTATTTTCACGGCTACCTTATATGGGGAAAATGCCTTGAATGTGTCATTTCGTTAACTCTTAAGCACCCCTAAACATTACTCGCATTAACCTCCTTAAATGTGACCATAAAATCGAGACACCCAAAGAAGAATACGTATCAAAAGTGAAGGAGGAAGTAATTTTTTCTCTTTTTTGTGACTTGTAAACTCATTTATTGAATATTTGCAGGTAAGATCGTTGGTTGGAGATCGGATGTCACTCACAGTCCAATCAATTTCAGCTGTATTAACTGCAGTTACCATGGGCTTAATCATTTCATGGAAGCTAGCCATTTTCATGATAACAACCCAACCCCTAATTATAATTAGTTACTACGCAAGGGCAGTTTTACTTAAAAACATGTCTAAGAAGGCAAGCAAGGCACAAAATGAGAGTAGCAAGTTGGCTGCTGAAGCTGTATCCAACCTTCGCATAGTCACTGCTTTCTCATCCCAGGACCGAATCCTAGCAATGCTTGAGAAGGCACAAGAAGGCCCTCGAAAGGAAAGTATTCGACAGTCCTGGTATGCAGGTTTTGGGCTGGGAGCCTCTCAGGGCATGTACATTTTTGTTTGGGCCGCTGATTTTTGGTATGGTGGTAGGCTAATGGCTCATGGTTACCTAACTTCTAAGGCATTGTTCCAGAACATCATAATCTTAGTGACCACCGGGCGTGTCATTGCTGAGGCCGGGAGCATGACCTCAGACCTTGCCAAGGGTGTGGATGTTGTTGGATCAGTGTTTGCAGTCCTAGACCGTGTTACCAAGATTGATCCCGACAGTTCTGATGGATACCATCCTGAGAAAATAAGTGGTCACAGAGAAATCCAAGATGTACAATTTTCGTACCCTACTAGGCCCGGTGTTGTGATTTTCAAAGGCTTTTCAATCAATATTGAGGCTGGTAAATCATCCGCACTAGTGGGCCAAAGTGGGTCAGGTAAGTCAACAATTATTGGATTGATCGAAAGGTTCTATGTTCCTCTCAAGGGGTCTGTGAAAATTGATGGACGTGATATACAGATGTATAACCTTAGGTCCCTAAGGAAACATATATCTCTAGTGAGCCAAGAGCCTTCATTATTTGCCAATACCATAAGGGGGAATATAGCCTACGGAGCTAGTGATGAGGTTGATGAATCAGAGATTATTGAGGCTGCCAAGGCAGCTAACGCTCATGACTTCATATCCGGATTAAAAGACGGGTATGATACGTGGTGTGGAGATAGAGGGGTTCAATTATCGGGAGGACAAAAGCAAAGAATAGCAATAGCAAGAGCTATTCTAAGAAACCCAGCAATACTATTGCTAGATGAGGCAACAAGTGCACTTGATAGCCAGTCCGAAAATGTTGTGCAAGAGGCACTTGAACGAGTAATGGTTGGTAGAACAAGTGTGGTTGTGGCACATAGGTTGAGCACCATACAAAAGTGTGATCTCATCACAGTGTTAGAGAAAGGCGAAGTTGTAGAGAAAGGTACACATTCCTCTCTTTTGGCTAAGGGGCCTAATGGAACCTATTATTCTTTGGTGAACCTTCATGGCACACCACATCCGTCAAATTTGGAGTAGATTATTGAACTTTTCAATGTAGTACTATATAAATTTGGAGAACGGCGAAGTATTGTATTGACCTGTATTTGCTTGTTCATTTTAGACTTTAGAGTCCAGGTATATGAGGAACTTCAATTCTGTTTTCTTTAAACCTCAAATAATTAATTGTCTATGCTATGTTAGAAGGAATGATACTTTGTTCATTTTTAATTCCAACGTTGGGGTTTGCCAATAAACATTTTATACGGAGCACCCATAATATTTTTAATTATATTTTGGTAATAATTATAACAAATTAACATCTTTAAATTATACACAGACACTTATTTAACAAGATCCTATGTAACTCTGTTTTCTCTTACTTATAAATTACAATAGATGCTCAAAGGAATGTGCGTGGTAAAACTTTTAACTTTGCGATTTATAAGAGGAAGAATTATATCAATATCTTAATGAGAGCAGTTGAGAGCTTTCCTCACAAGTCTAAGGGATTCTGAGATTGATTTCATCACCTGCTCTTGCAGCTTTCTAGACCAAAAAATAAATAAAATAAAATAAAATTTCAATTTAAAAGGAGCTGTACCCAGTTAATTTCCCAGATTTTTGTTTATCTGGGGGTATAATTGTCTTTTCAAGTACCAGTGGAGGGATACATGCGTTTTTTTTATGTACTAGTTGAGGGGTACATATGTAATTTCCTTACCAAATAGTAAAAGCAAGTTGCAAACAATAATTGGACAGCTCACCAAAAGTATTGAATAAATAACCATGCTTTTTCAATATATTTACAAAATTGCCACCAGATTAACAAAAATTCGTTTATGTGACAGATAAACTTGTATTTGCCCATTTAAAAGGTATAATTCACTTTTTATTTTAAAAATATTAAAAATATGTCTAAAAAAGGTCCAGATTAAGTTTTAAGTATTGTATTGTTAAAATTTGGTTTTAGCATGATTAGTCCAATCTTCCAGCAATGATTTTTCAAATGTTTCAATTTTTGACCCAGTTTAGTACTCCGTATCAGACTAGTGAGTAGCTTTAGAATTGAATGGGCTTTAATCATCAACTTAAACTTTTTGTTGAGTCCTTTAACATGGTGTCAGAGACGACGAGACACAAGGGTCACAGGTTCAAATCTCACCCCAGGCCACCTCTCCTTTCAAAGTAGAATATAAGTGCTCAATATGAGGAGTGTTCATGTTGTATCTACACTTCAAAACCAACAGGCTGTCATATGAGAGGGTGTAACAATGTATAAAACATATTTCTAGACTTTAGCTATCAATTTAAGCTTTTAGTTGAATTGGTCCTCTAACAATAAGTGGTGCATTAAAAAAAATAAAAAAAAAATAATAAAAAAAAAAACATTAATGGTACATTACAAGGTAAAATCAGTTGTAGAAAATATAATAATTAAATTTACACTTGAAAATCGTAAAAAATTAAGAAATCATAAAAATATAAACACTAATTACACTGATTTACACGTGTTTTTGTCATGAATTTCTAATTTTATACAATTTCCAACAGTGTATTTAATGCTTATATGTAGCCCTAAGGGCTAGGGCTACATATAACCTTACCCGTAATTAAAATGAACTAAACATTGTTTTATCTATCCTAAATGGATTCAATTATAGCAAATTCCCATACTACCCTCATAAAAATCACACACAAAACAATCTCTTCTAAACGAGAGAAAGTGACAGTCACTTGTAGTATCTTAAAATAAGCAGTCAAACTCAACCTATAATCAGGGAAATTAGGTAGATTGGATTAAGCCTAAAAATAGTGATTAATTATAAATTAAACAACATTAGCTGCGGAAATTCGTACGTATTCAATCCTTAATTTTGCAATTTCTTTTATCTTCCTAATGACCTTAGAGTCAATCAAAAGGGGCAAAAAAGATGGTGACAAATTCTTTAAAGAATTGGTATAAACAGGTTTATATGTCTGAAAGTGGACACCTGTTTGGCTTAGGTTAATTGTAGTAGCATTATTTTACTTTAAAGTTTTCACTATATTAGTCTCATTCTAATTGTGTTACAATTTAAATTCATTAAAACCTACCTGAAACCCTTTTATTTTTTCTTTCTTCCACTCCCTCTAATAATAAATTGAAGTTGATGTCCCCATTTAGATTTTTAATGTTTGGAGAGATTGTGCTTATATATATACTAGTATATACAATTATACAACAATCAAGACTTAGCAACATTATAGGTTACTAATATTATATATGTTGATCGTCATGATCGATGATGTGATACTGATGGAAACATAATGTGACTGTGATTCTATACGTATATAGCAAGTATCTGACAAGCAAACATTAGTTCAAAAAAACTGTGAAGCCTGAGATCTGGTTATGATCTTCCTGTTAATATCACGACATCAACCTTTAATTAAAACTACAATAGCCTTTTTTTTTTTTTCAATTTTCTTGAAGCAAAGTAAGTCTGTACCACATTAGGCTTTACTTTAACTATTTTTCGTATGTTTTTTTGATGAATTACTTATTGATAGTAGTTACCTAACATGTTGCATGCAACATGTTCAATGTTATGGGAAATGAATATGTCTGTACTTGCAAAACCAAAATTACCCTAAAAAAAGAAAAGAGAACATTAAAATGAAAAAGGTAGATACACTACAAAATGTAAAGTTAAGTTGCTGAGTTTGAATGATATCATGCCAAATGCTACAAGACACCTACATGAATTGCTTAACAATTGATGAAATTATTGTTATAGACATAACATAAATAATATATGGTGGGGTACTAGTAACATAATTAATAGCTAGCAAATTATTTAGATGAAGGAGTATCATGAGTTGCAATGCTGGGGTATTTGAAGTTTATGAACATGCATTCCAATAATAATAATCCAATGACCAATCTATTTTGCAATCTTTCAACAGGCTGACTAGGTTACAGAACACTTGTGAATCTCTTTTGACTTTTTCTGGATTTAATTGTGACTATTTTTATGGGACCATTTTTCTACTTTATTTGGGAAGAATTGCCTATACCCATTCTAAAAGCCAAATGTTAGCTTGATTGAATGTAGCTAGACCTCACTAAATTGATTCGTACAGTCGTAACTGATTCAACTAGTTTGTTTTTGAATTTATTGATCTGTTTCTGTTTTTGATCATAACCAAGATTTATCATAACTAATTCAATAATTAATAGAATTTATATTGATTAAGTTATTATAATAATATATTTACTAAACTGAATATGACTAAGGCCTGCTCCGATTTACTGAAAACAACTGAACTAAACAGATTGGAGCTAAACTGAACTGAAAATGAATTGTTTATGAGAGAAGGAAATTAGGAACTGAACTAAATTGAATTGATTGGAGCTGAACTGAAACGAAATTAAGCTGAACAGAACATGCCCTGATTCCAAATAAAGTCGACTGATCCAAATGAGTTAGATGCTAGATGATCCAAATCTAATTTACATCAAATTTACCTCAACATATATCACTTGAATTGCATATTTCATTACCACCTCTTAACTATAGCGCAATGTTGTACTCTTTTAGTTTAGTTAAAACTCATGTCAATGATGCATGATATGCCTCAGGTTGAACAAAGAGGTATGACTTATGAAATTGATTTACAAGCTTGGTGAATATTTCTCTGTTTGTTATATTGATAGATGTGGGAGGAATAACTAGCTCATCTAATCTCACTTTTTGATCAAGCCATGTGCCCTAGTGTCCTACATAGTAGAACAAGTGATTTTTTTTATTAAGCACCCCTACCATGGCAAAGGTGCCACCCTTGTCAATGTGGAGGTGTCGAGTTTTTTTTTTTTATTTTTTTTTTGCATACGGTTTTTACTTGTTATTTTGGGTTATTTTTTCATTAATTATTCAAAAAAAAATTATTTTTTTCGTTAAATTACATAATAAGTTATAAGTCTGTCATAATTTTGTAGCAATTTAATGATATCTATCAACAAATAATGGCTTTGAATACTATGTATGTAATAATATTTACAAATATAAGCAGCTCAATTTATAATTTTAATACGTTCGTGTTAATGTGATGCAAAACAATCTCCCCTCCCTTCTACTTTCTACCACAAGCAAACCATCCCTTTCTTCTCTCAACCGACATCAAACTCTACGAGGGAGGAGACATATATAAATTTAAGCATAGGAGAGGAAAAAGGTACAACACCGGCCTAAGATAGCAAGCTAGAGGACTTGAAGAAAGGAGAGAAAAAGTCTTGGGCGACAAAGAGAAGGTAGAGGTGGTCAAAGTTAGCCCTATCCAAAAAAGGGCAGGGTTTCGGCTGAAATTTAGACCCAAACTTTTATATTTAATTTTTTTTTTCATAATTTAAGCAATCAAATTAAATATTTTTTTTTTGGGTTTTTCTACACAACCTCTAAGGTATCCACTTTTCCAAGCTGTACTCACCTATTTTCAAAATTCCAAGCTATAACCCCAAGGCACCTTTAGTGTGTACGATGTAACCCCACCATTAAGCTGCCGTTAGCTATTGCCGTTAATTTTATATTTCCTCACCACCAAAGCCCAACACTCACGACCCAGCCCTCACCACCCTAACTAACACACCCAGCCACCGCCACACCGAGCAACCACCACACCTAGCAACCGCCACACACCAACAACTGCCACTCACCAACAACCCCATCATCGCATATCGCCTTACCCACAGCAAAGAAAGTGTTCAAATGAATGGAGGAATTTTGTTCGAAAATTTGCAGAAAATTTTAACAAATTAGTTTAGGGCTTTAGTTTCATTAGATTCAAATTGCAAAATTAAGTTGTTAATTGATGTTTTTGTTTTTAAATCAAAGAGTTTGGTTCGAAACAATAGAAAATCCTAATTTTCTTACCCCAATTTAATTTTCATTGTTAATTCATCAATTTTGGTTCAATTAGTTTGAGATTAAATACACAAAACTTGTTTTAATTGTTTTTTCCAATTAAAATTTGCACGAATATGCATTTAATTTTGGTCGTAATTTCTCCAAGAAACGGCGGCGGTGGTGCACACATTAAGTGGCTAGGTGTGGTGGTTTGCTGGTTGCATTTAGTAGGGTGAGTGCGATGGCTTAGATAAAGTCCGGTGGCTAAGGTGGGGTTTGCTGGGTGGTTCGCTGGGTGGGTGGTTGGGTGGGTTTTGAGGAGGGAAGGGTTGATGGTGGGTGGGTTTGCAGGAGGGAGGGGTTTATTTTTATTTTTGTAATAAATTTTTTAATAAAAGTTAACGATGTTAACTTTAGGATTAGTGGTGGGGTATAACTGATTAAAAATTAACAGTTTTGGGATACAACATAGAATTTTCAATTAAAAGGCATGGGTACAACTTGGAAAACCCAACACTTAAGGGGCAAAGCTTAGAAAAATCCTTTTTTATTATAAATTTCAGCCTGATTTGAAAGCCCGCTATTTTTGGCCCAAAATAGCGGCTTTGGGTGCAACTTTTTTTGACTCAAAGCTTCGACCCAAAATAAGGAAAGGAGGAACGGTATGTAACAAGGAGAGGAGATCTAGGTCAGGGATGATAAGGCGGTGAGGGGAGAAGAGGAGAAAGAAAAGGTCTGATGTGGCGGTGGCTATGCAATGAAAGAGGAGATAAAGTAGGTTATGAATAAATTAGAGATTAAGTGGATGGTTTTCAATTAAAACGTGCGTGTTTTACACCACTCTCGACCACGTTGTTGCCTTAGCTACCTCTATACAATAATTATTAACCACGATACTAGCCGCCACTCCATCACAACCAATATCCTCCTTCAAACCTAATGTTGCGTCCTTTGAGATATACCTCACATTGTGAAACATTGTAAAACCATCAAATGTAATACGTCTCACATCACACAACCAATATCTCATAATTTCCACCATGTGCATACATCCCTAGACTTCACAAATTATTTCCATTTTGAATGGCATGACTTAAATCCAAATGTACCCTATATCCAATTATAAATATTGATCTGATACAAAATTAATTAATTGAACTCGAACCAACCTAGATTGAAGATAAATTTAATTAAAATTGATCTATTTATATTTATATAAATGCTAATTAAAATTAGTTTGGAATCAAATCAATCCCATTTGACCAAATTAGTTTGAATTTAACTCAATACAAACGACCTATGTTCTAAATTTAATCAATCACAAAGAATTTGTGAAAATATTTAAAAGTGATGGAGGATGGCCATAAGAATGATAGGGAGGGATACTGTGACAATTTAAGATGATTCCTTATTACCGGTGAAAAAAGAATGAAGGGGACAATGTGAATTGATGAAAAGAGGGAAAGAAAAAGACATTACTCATTAGTCATAGAAAAGGAGGGGGGAAGGGGGAGGAAGTAACCAAGATATAATGCTTTCTCCATTCTTTTGATATTGTAACTTGATTGAAATGGGTTGGACTTCATAAAGCACAATTTAAACTTTAAGGAGTTGTTTGATATAAATATTGAAAGTAGAGTGAAAAGGAAATAAATAAGAGGAAGAAAAGGAATTATTTAACTTCTATCTTTTATTTGTTTGGTTTAATTATGAATGGAATGAAATCACTTACACTTAACTCCCATTATTTATGTTTGAGGAGGATAAGAGCTGTCATCTTAAGTTTTTTAAGAGAGATAATAAACAGGTGGAAACCATTACTGTAATGTTATTTGTTACCCAAACCCTGTAACTAAACACTTGATAATGATAATAGTTAAATTGAATCCGTTTCCAACCCAACAAAACTCTTACCAAGTATGCTCTAATTGTCTATATTATATAATGGTAAAAATAATAAAATTTGATATTGTGAAGCATACATCAAGACAACGAATTTTAAGATTCTAATAACAAGATTTCACATGAGACATAACTATATTCTTTCTTACGTATTATTCACAATACGTAGTTAAATAGAAGTTCTTAACTGATGTCAAAAGTGCAAACATTGTAATATTAAAATCGCGGGAAAAAGTATATATCATCGTAAGCTAACTATGATTTAAGTCATCATTTCTAAACAAATCCCATCTTAAGATTTTCTTTAATGATCCAAATAAAAGAATGTTTAAGCAAAAGCATTAGATTTTAAGATTTCTCATCATTTCTATATTTCTACCACACAAGCTAGCTAGAGCTTATTAGGTCATTTACTATTATATAATACTGGTACTAAATAAAAGATGTTGTATTTTTTACTAATAAATTTAGTTAGGGTAATGGTATTAACATATATACGCATCAAATAAATTAATAAAATGAGGTAAAGTGAGAATTTATGACAAAAATACACACAGACTGGTGCACTGGTTTTGAGTTTGCCCCACCCGCTTTACCGGAATTTAGCTCCGATTACATCTAGATTCAACCCAAGTTGCACACTTGGCTACCTCAGCTCCCTTAAGCGACATCAAGCTACTTATATTTGAGCCAACTCTTGTTGGACTGGTGCACTTGTTGCTTAGTTATTCTCCATCTTTCATTATCAACTTCTAGATAAAAATATTTGAATGCAAATCATAGCATCCAACCGTTGGATTATTAGTCCCTTAGTTCAGTTAATGAAGTTATGATGATACAGCCAAATCTAAATAAACAATAGATAGATTAGGAAAGAATTCTACTTAATTAAGTCATTCAAACCAAAAGAGCCAAAAGTCCAAAACAAAAGCAAAACATTTAAAAAAAATTTAACTTACAAACTCCTCAACAAAGGAATAGGATACTCCTATTTCTTGTACTTATCTTCCTTTGCCAGCCTGTTCAAGTGTTCAACCTTCCAAATATAACATTATTTTACAAACTCCCAAGTAAAATACAATTAACAATCTAATTATAAACAAGATTACACTAATTCAAAACCCAACAAAATATATTACTCCGTAAATTAATAGAAAAATTAAAGAAATTTAAAAAAAAAAAAAAAATCTCATACATAAACAGTGACACAAGGCACAATACACAGAGCCCTAAAGATTCCTGCAATCGTGCACTTTGTCATACGTGTGGCATCCCATCTAATCTAAAACCAACCCCTTTTTTTCATTTTTTTTTTCAATTTAATTTGCTTTTTGTTAAGAGTTAATTAATTTAGTCAAGGTGTGAATGTCCACACTCCAATTTCTTCATTACATTTAATGTAGTAGCCAACCCTAATTGCCACCCTCTAAGGTTATAGCCCACAATGTAATAGTGGTTTTTACTACTATAAATAGCCATGTAATTTCACTTGTATGATACACAAAAAAATATTACCAAGAGTAATACATAAAAGTAGTAATACTTCTCTTATTACCTTCTTCTCTTAATCCTCTAATTTCTATATATTTCATAACACGTTATCAGCACCATCTTCAATCAGGTATACTTATACCGATTATCCAATTTTTACAAAGATTCAATTTCTTTCACAAAATATATTTTGAGGAGTATGCTCTATAATTGCCCATATGGGATCCTCTATACCAGAAACTCATAATATATTTCTCCACAAAATTACTCTACATAATTAGCCATGTTGATAAAAATGAGGATATCAATACATACCTTATTTATGATATTTAGTTTGGTAACTCTCATGCATGGTTATAGAAAGTAATATATAATTACTTTTGCATGTGGAAATATTTGTTGTATGCATGTTAATAAAGTAAATTTCATGGTCACACAAATCATGTTTATACTTACTTACTTGTGCATAATTACTGAAATGAAAAAAAAATGATGCAGCCTTTATATTTATTTAATTTTTAGATTACACACTTTTATGTTTCTTTCAGTTTTCGAACCCTTGACCTCATGAATAGATTAGGGTTCTCGGACCACTACGGCTTACATCCCAGTGTGATACTTATTTACGTTTGTAAATATTAATAGTTTGATTACAATTATTTTACCAGTCTACTAGAACATTGTATGATATTTTTACAGTAGTGTAAAGCTGAAACGGATAATTTACCCCCCTATAAAAGGCGGATTACACCCCCTTATTTCACCATACAAACCTTATCCCCTCCTTAAACTTTACCCAAATTATCTCCTCTTCTTCTTCCTCCATCTACACCGGTCACACACCATGTTCCCCGTCGACAACCGACAACCACCACACCCCTTTACCTTTGAAGAAGATTTAAGGAAATTAAAACTATATTTAGTTTTAATTATGGCCCTAGTAGTTTTATTAATGGCAATGATGATTTTCATCATTTTACATAAGTAGCGCTCGGTTTTTCGACAAAGGGAATTCATGCATGTAATCTCCGTAGTACTTCAAGTTTTTTTTGTCTTAAGTGCATTTTGTTATAATAAATGTTTCTTTTGTCTTATCATTAATGTATGTCATTAATATTATTATTATTATTATTATTATTATTATTATTATTATTATTATTGTTGTTGTTGTCGTTGTCGGTGATGTAGTAATAGTAGTAGTATTTATTGTTATTGTTATTATTATCATTGTTATTGTTATTATTGTTTTTGTCGTTACTAACGTAATTATCATGTTTAATTTTAGCTTAACTTTATGTACATCATAATAATAACCCAAGGGGGAGAAGCAAATATGTTTTAAATGGATTATTATTATGATTACAATTTGATTACTTTAATTATCACTTGCTTAATTGGCTTAATAATAATTACCTATTTGATTGTAGTTAAAATGGGAGACTTGATGAAAAGACAATTTGACGTATTAGACTTGTCCGGACATAATTATCTTGAATGGACAGTTGATGCCCAAATGAATTTGAAGGCTCAGGGATTGGAACATACAATCAAAGAAATTACCATCCCAGGAAACGAAAAAGATGCCCCTGCTCAAGTTAAAGTTCCAACTGATCAAGAGAAAGCAAAAGCTATAGTTCTCTTAAGGCATCATTTACATAACAGTTTGAAAACTGAGTATTTAATGGTGGAAAATCCCAGAGAACTATGGGATAGCCTGAAAGGAAGATATGACCACCATAAAAGGGTACTCCTTCCTTCAGCACAATTTGAGTGGACAAACCTGAGATTTCAGGACTTTAAATCTGTCAGTGATTATAATTCATCACTATATAAAATCGTATCAATATTGAGATATTGTGATCAACCAGTCACTGAAGTGCAAATGATAGAGAAAACACTCTCTACATTCCATGCTAACAACATTGTATTGCAACAGCAATACCGTGAAAGAGGCTTTGCAAAATATTCTGAGCTTATTTCTACATTATTGGTTGCTGAAAAGAATAATGATCTTCTGTTGAAGAATCACAACCTAAGACCAACTGGGTCTCAAGCATTCAATGAAACAAATGCTGTAGAAAGCTCAAATCCACCTGAGACAAATGTTGCTCATAGAGGTGGACGTGGAAAATATAATAACCGTGGCAGAGGTCGTGGAAATTTCCGTGGACGTGGCCGTGGACGTGGTTATGGCCGTGGTAGAGGCCAATTTCCCCCTAGAAACAACACTCAAAGGGGGCATCAACAAGGAAACAAAAATCAAGCCACCACAAAAGGAAAAGACACATGTTATAGATGTGGCATGACTGGACATTGGGGACGTACTTGTCGTACGGCCAAACATCTGGTAGAACTATACCAGGCTTCCATTAAAGGGAAAGAAAAACATGCCGAAACAAATTATGTTAATGAAGAAAATGTCCCTGGAATTAGCCTTGATGTGTCTGATTTCCACATAGACAATGGTGAAGCTGGTGGTGAATTTATCTTTGGAAAGAATAATCATGTTTAGATAATTCATCAATTACTATGATATGTATTATGTTTTCATTATGTACTTTTCTTGTATGTTTTTTTTTCATGTTCAAGTTATGTACTTTTAATTTTTCATCATTAATAAAGTAAGTCCAGTTTAATTATCTTAAACTAATCTTATACTTATTATTTTATGAAGATATGGATCTGCCCGAAGTTGGTTCCAAATTTCAATGCCTTTTGGACAGTGGAACAACACACACTATTCTGAAGGATAGAAAATATTTTTTAAAGTTAAGATTGTTTCAAGCAAATGTTAATACCATTTATGGGTCAGCCAAGCTAATAGAAGGTTCTGGAAAAGCTTGCATAATACTCCCAAATGGAACAAAATTAATCATTAATGACGCTTTATATTCGAGTAAATCTCGAAGAAATCTTATAAGTTTTAAAGATGTGCGTCAAAATGGTTTTCATTTAGAAACAATGATAGTGGATCAAAAGGAATATTTATGCCTCACGGCAGAAAAACATGGCAAGAAACATGTGTATGAGAAATTGCCAGCATATTCTTCAGGGTTATATCATATAGATATACGACCAGTTGAAATAAATTCGATATCTAACCAGAAGTTAGATAATAAGAATCTGCTAAATTTATGGCATGATCGTTTGGGTCATCCTGGTACAGGAATGATGCACAAGATTATAGCAAATTCAGTAGGACATTCAATTAGGAATGTCAAAATCCCTCGATCAGATGAATTAACATGCTCTGCATGTTCACTTGGCAAATTAATAATAAGGCCATCTATGAACAAAATTGCTACTGAATCTCCAACATTTTTAGAGAGGATTCAAGGAGACATTTGTGGACCAATTAATCCTGCATGTGGACCATTCCGATATTTTATGGTATTAATTGATGCCTCAACTCGATGGTCACATGTAAGTCTCTTATCCAGTAGAAATGTTGCTTTTGCAAAACTCCTTGCTCAAATTATTAAACTAAGAGCACAATTTCCAGACCATACAATAAAAAGAATAAGGCTTGACAATGCTGGGGAATTTACATCCCAAACATTTAATGATTATTGTATGTCGATTGGAATTGTTGTAGAACATCCAGTAGCTCATGTTCATACACAAAATGGACTTGCTGAGTCATTAATTAAGAGACTACAATTAATTGCAAGGCCATTATTGATGAGATCAAAATTGCCTTCATCTGCTTGGGGTCATGCCATAATACATGCGGCAACTCTAATTAGATTGAGACCAACTGCTTATCATAAGTTCTCACCACTACAATTAGTTTTTGGTCGAGAACCTAATGTCTCACATCTAAAAATTTTTGGTTGTGCGGTGTATGTTCCTATTGCTCCACCCCAACGAACAAAGATGGGTCCACAAAGAAGGCTGGGAATTTATGTTGGGTTTGAATCACCCTCCATAATTAAATATCTTGAACCAATGACCGGTGATTTATTTACGGCCAGATTTGTCGACTGTCATTTCAATGAGACAGTATTCCCAGCCTTAGGGGGAGAGAAAGTGGACCCACGAAAGAAAGAAATAGAAATCATTTGGAATGCAACACAATTGTCAATGTTTGATCCACGAACAAATATGTGTGAATAAGAAGTTCAGAAAATTGTTCATTTACAAAGCATTGCAAATCAGCTGCCTGATGCATTTATAGATGCAAAGAAAGTGACAAAATCACATATACCAGCTGAAAATGCCCCTGCACGAATTGAAATTCCTTCTGGTGATAAGATCATTGAAAATGAATCTCTAGCACGCCGAAAGCGTGGAAGACCACTTGGTTCAAAAGACTCTAAACCAAGAAAATTAAAAAGACCTGATGAGATCGACAATATTCCCCTTACAGAAGGTCAAGAAAGACAAAGTACAGATAAGAATAGAGAAAAAGATGATAATCCGAAAGGGGATGAACAAGATGACCATAACATCGATAACAATGAAACTTCAATAAACTTTGTTTCTACCAGGAATTATTGGAATAGAAATGATGTTATCGTAAATGAAATATTTGCATATTCCATTGCAATTGAAATGGCATCTGACGAAAATGATAGTGAACCAAGAACAGTGGAAGAATGTCGTTGCAGGCATGATTGGCCAAAATGGAAAGAGGCAATGCAGACAGAGTTAAAGTCACTCGAAAAACGAGAAGTGTTTGGAAAAATAACCCTTACACCAGAAGGTGTAAAACCAGTTGGATACAAGTGGGTATTTGTGAGAAAACGAAATGAGAAAAATGAAATTGTTAGATACAAGACAAGACTTGTAGCCCAAGGTTTTTCTCAAATTCCAGGGATTGATTATGAGGAGACATATTCTCCCGTAGTTGATGCAACTACGTTAAGATTTCTGGTAAGCTTGACAGTCTCAGAAGGACTAAAGATGCGATTAATGGATGTAGTAACCGCATATTTATATGGGTCACTCGATACAGATATTTATATGAAAGTCCCAGATGGACTAAAATTACCAGTAAACCACAAGCCTAGACATTTACTTTCCATAAAATTAAAAAGGTCACTTTATGGATTAAAACAGTCTGGGAGGATGTGGTATAATCGTCTTAGTGAATACCTTATGAAAGAAGGGTTCAAGAATAATCAAATCAGTCCTTGTGTTTTCATTAAGAGATCACAATCAGGGTTTGCAATTGTTGCAGTTTATGTTGATGACTTGAATATCATTGGAACCCCAAATGAACTTGAAATAACTGCAAAATACTTGATGAAAGAATTTGAGATGAAAGACCTTGGACAAACTAAATTTTGCCTTGGATTGCAAATTGAGCACTTAAATAATGGTATTTTCGTCCATCAGTCTAACTACACCGAAAGAGTGTTAAAACGTTTTTTCATGGACAAAGCGACCCCAACAAACACCCCGATGATTGTTCGGTCTTTGACTATGAAATATGATCCATTTAGACCTCGAGAGGAAAACGAGGATGTCCTTGGTCCTGAAGTACCATATCTAAGTGCAATTGGGGCTCTAATGTATCTAGCTAACAATACTAGACCAGACATAGCTTTTTCTGTGAATTTGTTAGCCAGGTTTAGCAACGCACCAACGAAGAGACACTGGAAAGGAGTAAGACACTGACTACGATATCTACGAGGAACAAAAGATCTTGGTTTGTTTTATCAATCAAGGCAAGATGCCACCCTCATCGGATATGCAGATGCTGGATATCTATCAGACCCACAAAACGCCAAGTCACAAACTGGATATTTGTTCACCTATGGTGGAACTGCAATTTCTTGGAAATCAACAAAGCAAACCTTAACTGCGACATCATCAAATCATGCTGAGTTGATTGCCCTTTATGAAGCAGGACGTGAGTGTGTATGGCTAAGGTCAATGATCGGCAATATCCAAGAAGAATGTGGGATGAAAGAAGTAACTAAAAGTCCAACCATCATTTACGAAGACAATACTGCATGTATCGCACAAGTAACTGAAGGATATATTAAAGGTGATAGGACTAAACATATATCCCCAAAACTGTTCTTTACACACGATTTGCAGAAGGAAGAGAAGATAAATGTCCAACAGATCCAATCATCTGATAATCTTGCAGACTTGTTTACTAAGTCCCTACCTTCGAAGAGTGTTGAGCGGTTGGTCCACAAGATTGGGATGCGTTGTCTTCATAAATTATGTTAAAATCAGGGGGAGCATTATATGCACTGCACTCTTTTTCCCTTCGATCAGGTTTTTATCCCAATGGGTTTTTCCTGACAAGGTTTTTAATGAGGCAGTACACTAAAGCATATAGTAATATATTGTTGTACTCTTTTCCCTTAGCTATGGCTTTTATCCTAAAGGGTTTTACCTAGCAAGGTTTTAACGAGGCAACATATACCCTATTCTGTATGGACATTCAAGGGGGAGTGTTAAGAGTTAATTAATTTAGTCAAGGTGTGAATGTCCACACTCCAATTTCTTCATTACATTTAATGTAGTAGCCAACCCTAATTGCCACCCTCTAAGGTTATAGCCCACAATGTAATAGTGGTTTTTACTACTATAAATAGCCATGTAATTTCACTTGTATGATACACAAAAAAATATTACCAAGAGTAATACATAAAAGTAGTAATACTTCTCTTATTACCTTCTTCTCTTAATCCTCTAATTTCTATATATTTCATAACACTTTTTTAATTTATTAAAATTAATTTTTGAAAAATCCATAAAAAAAATGTCTTTTCCTGTCAAATACTGACTGCCATGAAAGTAAGAGAGAGAAAGTATGTTGTTTTATAGAGAGAGAAAGGTGGGGCCCACAAATGAATTTGTTTGGGTTATAATGGAGGGTGGCATCACTCACATGGGGGGTGGGAGGCGTTGGCGGATGGGTCTCACCATCAAACCCACAAGAGACGGGTCCCTTTTTTTTAAAAAGTATATAAAAATTAAAAAAAGAAATTAAATTGAAATAAATATAAATAAGAGTGACCCCACATGTACTGTCAGCTCCCCCATGTGACTCTTCTCTGTTGTGAAACTCTCCTTCTTGGCCTCGGCTTTGGCCCCTACCCTCTCTTTCTCAACACATTATTTTCCATTTATAATGATTTGTGTGTATATACTTTCATTGTCACCTCCATATGCCTACATTACGTATCATAATTCAAATAGTTAGAGCTTCTCTCTTGATTCAAGTGATCCTAGTATTGATTTTCATTATTCACCCTTTGCGGCGTTCTAATTATAAACAGAAAAAATAAAATACTATTCGTGATTAGCCAGCATGTTATTCTCCCTGTTTCAACTTGAAATACAGAGTACATTTTTGTTAAATGGATCTTTATCACACTATTGAATGAATCTAACAAAAAGTGTTGACCTAGTAACAAGAAAAAAATCTTTCAATCTTAAGATTCAATTCCACTAGAGATGGGCATGGGCCGGGCCGGGCCGCGGACGGCACGGGCCTATCACGAAAATGGTATGGCACGGCACGAGCACAAGCACGCCAGCGGCACGACACGACACGATCACCGAAGAGTGAGCCGTGAACGATTTCGAAAATTCGGTACGGGCACGGCACGAACCCGCGGGTGGCACAGTACTTTGGCCCACGATCATGGCCTGCCAGCACGACACATGGCCATGTCATACGACACGCCAGGCACGGCACGACCCGTGCAAAACGACTACTCATTCGCTGCTTCAAATAAATTAATAATAAAAATAACATAAATAATAAAGAGCTATAATAATAAAAAGAACAATAATAACATTATAATAATAAAATAACATACACATAAATTAATAAAATTATTTAAATAGTGTATTCATTTTAAAATTTGTTCAAAAAAAATATATATTTTTTTAAATAAAAATAAACATGGGCGGCACGATGACCGGCCCGACACGGCACGCTAGGAATGTGGGCCGTAACGTGCCGTGGGTTGGGGTGTGCGAAATGGTTGCCCGGCACGGCACGGCCCGCCAAAATGCAGGCACGGCACGAGTCACCACTAGGCACGGCCCACGATAGCCCGACACGGCATGACGCCCACCTCTAAATCCCACTAGGAGCATTTTAAGATTGAAAATCCCTCTCTTCCACTCTTTATAGTGTCTAGGCTTCTAAACCAGACTAAGTTATCTTGTGAAAGAATAGAGAGTAGACTGATAGGATAATCAAAGTAATTTCTTTGTCTGTGTGCTTGTACATAGAAAATTGTCTGTTTCTATCTATCTTTCGTAATGTTTTAATACAACTCTTAATATAGAATAACAAGACAATTTTAGAGGGACGGAGAAAGTGGTTAGAAGTGTATACCTCAAACTATAATATAGGTCATTTGTCCAAGCAATAAATAGGCTAAGATACTAATCTAATATGAAAGTGAGTTATGAGAGAGTGGTGGGGGAGTAATAGGGGAAAAAAAGACAAATTTGGATTTGTGTAATTGAGGAAATGAAGCTGCAACAAGGAGACAAATTGTCCTATTTCAAGAGGCAACAAATTATATAAATAAATATACATATATATGTATATAAAAAGCATTAATTCATAGCTGGATTGCACTTAAATAGAGACTTGTCCCATTATAAATTCCCTTTTTCTATTTCTTTCATCATTTTTTTTAAGAGAAAGTCTACAGAAGTATACAATAACATCAATTTAACTAATTAAATAAAACCCTAAAAAAAATTACATACTTCTATTTTTATACTTGATAATCTGAGTTCTTCAATCTTTAGATTTTGCTTCACACCTTCCCATTGATATAACCTTCCAATTTCCTCCAATTCTTCTGTTGTTAAATTGCTATTTGCTCTGACTTTGTTCTGCTTGGCTGTACAAAATAAGGACCTTTTTTTTTTCCTAATAATTTATATTTAAAAAAAAAAAAAAAAAAAAGACTAAAAAAACCTATATTTTTTAAGGGCTTGTTTGTCTCTCTTTTTCTTTTTTTTTTTTACCCAAAAAAATAGCCCATAAATAGAGAATAAAAGGAAGGGTTAAAAAAGGAAGGGGAAGGTTGAAAATTACAGTGCTGAGTTACTGCTACCAATTATTACTATTATTAGTACTACACACTAATCATTCACTTTCTTTTTTTTACCTTTGGGTTGTATTACTGTGGACCCCACACTCCAAAACTTCCAACTACAGAATCAGAGATTTTTTGGGGGAGAAATAGTAGTACAACAAACAAACAGGGCATAAATAAACTGACCCCACTTCTTTTCTTTTCTTTCTCTCTTTCTAACTGCCTTTTATCTTATGTATTGTATGGTAATTATGGTACTACCACTTCTACTAACACAACTACTAGGAACTTTGGTACACTATTCGGTGGTGATGATGGTGGTGGAAGTTTTCGAATGATGACGGTGGTGGCGATGGCAGTGGCAAAGCTTTTTTTTTTATTTTCGGTTTTATTTTTATGTTATGTTCCTCAAACAAGAACACCTTGGATGACTGGTATACAGAATGGTTTGTAACACAATTCTTTCTCAATCGTTCCTGTAAAATAACAAAAGCAAAAAAAAAAACACCAAAAGAACAAAACATAAACAAATTTTTCGTGTTGTAGTGATGTAACAAGGAAATAATTCTATTAGATTTAGTGATAACGACGTACCTTGAATAATGATTAATAACGCCAAAACCTCGCCTTTTAGCCGCTACCTACATACCAATAGCGCCATGACCAGGGGAAAATCTGCACCAAAAGTCCAACACTAAGTTTGCTAGTAATCAAGGAGTAGTAAAACTAGTAATAGATGCATGTACCGATTTAGTCTTGGAGAGTATCAAAAGCATTCAAATTATTTTGGGTTGATAGATTTAGCATAATTTTAGGCCTTTTTCCAATCTAGTGCTACCTGCTTTCAAATTGGTGGAGCCCTTCCCCCATGATTAATAAAAAAGCCCAAGTTTTTTTTCCTAAAAATTAAAAAAAAATTATGTGTCCAATGATTTTCTTCATGGAGAATAACTTTATATCAAGGTCCATCCCCTCATTATATCAGTAGCATAGATCACAAAGAATAATTGTTTTCAAATGGAGGAAAAAAACACTTTGCATCAAGTATACCTAGGCAATTGGAAGTAGCATGATGACTTGAAATCCAATGCGGTTGTGGCGGGATGGAAAGAGGAAGCCTTGGCGTTACCATTAGCAGAAGCTGCACCTAGGTTAGATAGCATCTCCACCTCGCTCCCGCTACCAACATTGTTACCCGCAAAGGTATTCAAGTACTGGCTCGCTCCTTTCCTAGGGGAAGCGAAAGGGCTATCAGGGAGATTATGCTCCAAGCTACATTTATGAACACAAAAAAAAGGAACAAAAAGGCATAAGCATTTTTCTTGTTTGAAAATTGATCCGTACTTTTATGAACTTTGGTCCTAAAAGTTTGCAACAATTTCAGTCTCCTGGCTTACTACTAGCTTAGTTGGGTAATTATCGTAAGCAATCTCTAAACAAATGCATTGCCTAGAAATTTCCATTATTTCAGATGGATTATTGCTGATCCAAATCCTATGGTTCTCAAAAATGCGATTTGATATCTAAAACGGGTAACTTTCAAGCCAATAATGAATCAGTTATGTATAAGGAGGTAAAAATAGTCACCTTTCGGGTAAATGGATAATGTTATCTTCATGACATGGATTGTCATTGCCATTGCAGTTGTTGCTATTATCCTCCCCACCAACAGAACCTTCCTTTTCTCTGTCAGTTACCTCATTTATAGCCTGTTGCAATGCTTGTTTGGCGTCATTAAGTGGGGGGCTACCACAGTTTTCTGGGGCAGAAAAAAATGCAATCCGTTCAATACAACTTAACAAATTTACTACAAATAAATGCTGCTGTTCAACAACTGAGCAATTTGGCACTGAATTTCCTGGACTGAATTTAATGTTAAAAGATTAATGAAGGGAGCTAGTGTATACCATCTGAAGCATCTGGACTACTGTGGTCGGAGCTAAGGAGAGATTGATTGAATATGCTGTTAGGAGATTGAGTCGGAGAATGGATCGGTGGAGCACCGGTGGAGAGCGAACGGTGGTGATGGTTTCGCTTGACATCAAGGAGCTGCAAACCCATCAATCTACGGTTTTGCAGCTCCAAAGCTTGCTGTAAATCAGCTTGCTCCTCTAGCTTCCTCCTCCACAATATGTATTGTTGTGTATCATACATCATTTTTGCACCTAAAATTCAATTTGAAGTTAAATAATGTTTAAAATAAGTGCAATAATACAAGTTCCAACATGAACAGAATAAAAAGATTATCTTTTTTTTTTTTTTTGGGCATCTTTCTTACCAAGTGGAAGATCAAAAGGGTCCCTAGAATCAAGGGCAGTGGGAGAATTACAAGATGAGAACTCTCCCCTTTCCATCTGCTGTTGTTGTTGCTTCCTGGAAGAAATACCAGTAAATCTAAGCAAACTATATTCGTGAAATTATCAAAAGATAAAGTTTTAATCAAAATTCGACGAAAATTTACCTGAACTTATCAGGCACTTTGCCCTTCTCCTTATAAGGTTTGACTAAAACTCGAGCATCGCAAACGAAATGAGGATTGCCCTTAGCCAGTATGATCTTAACAGTCTCAGGATAAACGAAGGTCACAAATCCAAACATACGCTTCTGCTGATATGGTATTCTCACATCTTGAACTGGCCCATAAATGCTACAAGAATCACACCAATCAATTAAAATCAAAATGATTTTTTTTACTATTTTTGGGTAAATCATTAATTTGTGAATACAAGGCAGCAAACAAGGAAATTAAACAACATAATCATCAAATTGCATGATAATTTAATAATAATTTATAAGACATCATCAGTATCATCATCATCATCATAATCAATTATAGTCAATGGTAACAACACATACCTGAAATAGCTGGAAACATCCTCTTCCCTAAATGTGCTATCAGCTGGAAAAGTCAAGTAGATCTGCCTCGAAGCCGGGCTCGAATCACCCCGGCCACTATCGAGCCCTCTAGGAGATCGACTAAACTTGTGCAAATCATCCCCCATCATCAAGGCCGCCGCGGCTGCAGCAGCAGCTCTACAATCAAAAGATAATCAAATAGTCAGTACATTAAACTAACTTTACCAATCCAATCTAACAAAAAAAAAAAAAAAAAAGCTGCTACTAATGATTATTAGTACCATTTATAGAAATTTTACCTTGGAGAATCATTTTGCTGTTGCTGAGCAAATAAGCTTAATCCCTTGCTCATTGAGTAAGGAAAAGAAGCTGGTGCAGAAGTTGGAGATGAAGCTGAAGCTGAAGCAATGGCAGCAGCTATGAGCTTCTGCTGTTGCATGGACATGGACTTAGATCTGAGCAGCTCATGGCAATGTTCCATCATTTCTAGCTTACTCGGCGAACCCACCAAAGCCGCGGCTGCATCCGAGTCACTCATTATGCCACCACCATGAACAAATCTACAGCTAGAACCATTCTTGCAGAAGCCTCTAGCATAGTAGAGACAAGGCTTCCACCCTAACCCGGAAGCCGGGTCATCCATCAATGATGCCAAGTTAATATCACTAACTGAGCAACTCCGCCTGTGGGGGAGTCCTCCACTGCCTCCACCCCAGGCGGAGGATGCGGAGTTGGCGACTCCGTGATGACCGAAGTCGCCAACTCCGCCACCCATCTCGAGTTCGGCCTGTGAGAAATACAGGTCGGTACTCTTAGACCGGAGAGTAGGAGAATTATCATTCAAAAACGACAACTGCTCCTGGAGCTGGAACTCATCCATCAACTCACCACTACCCCTCCCAACACCACCCCCACTACTCCGACTAACATAGAAAGGTGGGGTAGAAGGGTTCAAGGTAGACGGATTCGACGTAGTATTAGCGCTGCTAGAACTCATACAAGCAAAGCTATTCCCAGAATTTGACATAGGGCTAATCAACTCATCTTGGTTACGACTAAAATCAGCAAAAACAGAACCACCCCACGAAGGCGAAGAAGCAGAAGAAGGACTACTCAGTGTAGGTAAGGTAAGAGAAGTAGGAACCTTAATACCATTAGGCAGAAATCTAGAAGAAGATGAGGAATTTGTGGAATTCTGCCTACTAGAAAAGTTATTACTACTACCATTATTAATATTGTTGTTGTTATTGTTGTTTGCATTAGAAGACGGAGTAGTAGAGGGCGAATTTGAAGAAGAAATACCCAACTCTTGCCTAGCCTTGAGTACTACTGAGTGAAGTAGATTCTCCGGTCCAAACGCTAATCGTATCATTTCCTTCTCACCATGATCTTGAATTAGTAAAAGACCCATAATCTTCGAAGCATTTTCCGGATCCAAACTTTGTACTCTTGAAAACACTACCTTTGTTGCTTCATATGGATCCATTTCTTATCTTTTCTTTCTTTCTCTTCTCTAAGTTTCCAAATTCTTCCACAAAAGAAATAAATCACCAAATCTTAATTATTGGAGCAATTAACTTTTTTGTTCCTGCAAAATAAAATAAAAAATTAAAAAAGGAGGAAAAAAAGGAGTGTGAGTGAGATAATGGAAAGTCAAGCCCAAAGTGTACACAAAAAAAAAAAAAAAAAAAAAAAAAAATGTATCCTCGTGGGGGTTGAATAAAAAGAAGAGAGAGAATTTTTTTTTTTTTTGACAAAAGCATTATCATAGTGACAGAAAAAAGTTATTGCAGAACAGCTCCCATGCATTTGCTGCTACTTTAATCAAATTTTATGTAATTTGTTAATTCATAAATGAAAAACATAATAAGAAGTGAAAACCTTACCAGTTATAATAACTCCATGAAGTTTGAACAATAACTAGTCATATAATCATACAAATCGATAATCTTTGGTTCTAATATATACCACCAACATAACATCTATACAAGCTTTGCGAAAACATCGCCTTGTTGTTGCTGTAGTTGATTCGACTCGAACATTATGCCAGCTTCAAAACCCATCAAAATTAACACTCAATAATTTCGGGGTTTTTTTTTTTTTTTTTTTTTAGAGAGAGAGTATGTTTATTTTTGTTACTAATGTTTTGAGGAGAGCTCTCACTCTCAACTTCTCTCAAGAGATGATTGTTTTTAGTTGAGTGTTTTTTCTCTCTCTAAAACAAAGGAAAGTAAACTAGTAAAGTGTTTTTCTCTCTCTAAAAAAATGTAAAATGTAAAAGAAAGTAGTCAAGTTGAGTAGTGAGAGTTGGGGTTATAATTGAAGGGAGAGTGAGAAGAAGACAGCGGATTCAGATCTGGTTCATATAAGCAGCACGTTCTCTCTCTCCTCTTTTCTTCGTTATTTTCTCTCTCTAACCCCTTTTTATCTTCTTCTTTTCGGCCTATTTGCTCTCCTAACGTTCATATTAACTTATTCTTATTTTGTTTTATTGATTCATTAATTAATTCTTAAGTATTTATGTGATTATATAAACTTCATAATTAATTCATAGTGTTACGATAAACTAAAAAATTCATGCAAGGGAGTGTTTTTTGTCATCTTATCTCAATGTATATCAAAGATGTTTAGACATTGTGTCATGAATCTCATGATATTATTTTATTAAAAAGAGGCTAAATTCTACTCCCTCCATTTCTTTGTTTTGTGCCATTGTTATTTTTAGAGTCAAATTTTAAAAACTTTGACCATAAATTACCGTAAATCTAAAAAAGATAATAGAGTTATGAGTGATTTGTTAGATTCGTCTCTTGTGTATTTTATTAATATTATGTTTTTATAATTTTACGTGTATGGACATAAAGATATTGATGTTTTATTATGCGTGCTGGAGTAAAAAAAAATAGGGATAGGAGAAGTAACACATTTCACATGTTGAAGGAAAACTCGTTGCTAAAAATATATAACACTTTAAATGATTAACCTTGTTTAGCAAGCACCTTAGATAAAATTTAAGGCAATAACAACGACTTAAATTAATTTATTACTTCGAGTACCATCTCACAATAAGGTATTGAAATTTTTGTATTTCACTAACAAAATCATATTTTATAAGTACCATCTCAACCCACTACAACACCTGTTCAAATAGGTTTTTTTTTTTTTTTTTTTTTTTTTTTTCAGCTATCCATGCTAAAAATTTAGTACCAAATATTTCCATTCAAAATAAAAAATAAATAAATAATAGAAAACAAAGTTATACCAAATATTTGGTGTTAATATAATCAAGAAAAATTACAATTTAATAATCTCAACTATTGCTGATTACTTCTTATAATCCCAACTAAGGTTTATTTTTTTAAAATAATCCTAACTACTAGGTCAGTTTACCAAAAACCGGTTACCTACTGAAAGAGTAAACTTTTTTTTTTTAAACGCCACATGTCAAAACATGATTGGCTTAATATTAAAAAAATAATAATAACAAAATAACAAAAATCATCCCAGCCACCGTGAAACCCACCATGAAACCCTAGGCCATGGCAGCTCTACCCTTTTTCTTCGCCCAACATCACGGCTCCACCGCCGCCACCATTGCCCTGATCACATGTCCCCTCCAACCACTCGCAGCCCCACGCTGCTATTCACGACCACCCACAAAACTCCCTTATCCCTCCCTCTCATGCCTCTTTCTCTCACCTCTGCGTTGACCTAAATCGCCACCTCCTTCCTCTTCCATCCCCTAAAACCACCATCTACCCCAAAACCACCAACCGATAGGCCTCCCAACCCCCAAAACCACCAGCCACCGACACATTAATTGAATTCGACCACCAATAACCGGTGCAGGGGAGGTTGGGGAGTTTCGCTAGCGAATCTAGGTGGAAAAGAAGATAAGGAGGGAGGTTGGGGTGGTTTCGCGAATGACCAAGCAGGTGGGAGGGTGGTGGTTTCGAGGATGGCTTGGGGTTAGTTTAACGTGATTTCAGGAGTGGAGGGAAGGGAGGGGGCAGTTTCGGGGGTGGGGATGGGGAATGTGGTTTTTTTCGGTGGAGTGGAAGGGGAAAGGGGATGTTTCCGGCGAGGTGGTGGCGGAATCCGACTGGGCTAAAGGGATGGCGGTGGCTGGTAGGGAGGAGAGGGTTTTGTTTTATTTTTTCAGTTTTATTTTATTTTTAATTTTTTTAGAACCATTCACGTGATGTCACGTGTCAAAGCAACCTGTTATATTAAGTCGATGACCGGCTGAGACTGTTAGAAACAAAATGACCTAATAATTAGAATTATTAAAAAAAAAATAAACCTTAGTTGCGATTATTAGAAGTAAATCGGCAGTATTTGAGATTATTAAAGTGTATTTTTCGTACAATCAAATGCCTTATTGGTTTCAGCATCTTATTAATTTCATTTACTACCTTATTAAATTATCAATTTTAATTCATTTTATGTATGGCCGCCAAACATAGCCATTATAAATTCATACATAATCATATACTTCCTCCGGTTCTTGTTACTTGCAATAATTTTCTTTTTTGGATGGTTCACATTAATTGCAACCATTTTTTTCTTTCCTCTTTTAGTAAGTTTTTGGGTGGAATTTGACCAATATACCCTTACTTTTATTTTTAAACAACCTTATTAAACTACAAATGTGATTTCATTAGATTAAAATCCCAAGCTTAATTAAATTACTTTTATCCCAATTTTTTTCTCTTTCCTCCTCCAACCCCATTCTCATGGTGGGTTTGTCGGTGTTCCAAGCGTGGGTTTATCGGTGTTCCGAGCGTGGGTTCGTCAGTGGTTCCAGATCGTCAGTGGGTTTGGTGGGTTGCTAAGGCGAGTTTGGTGTGGTTATGGCTGAGATCGGTGGGTTTGGTGGGTCGTGGTACGGTTTGATGGATTGTTGCGGTGGTTGTTGGGTTCATAGGTTAGTGGGTTCGGCGTTGCTGGCTTCGATGGTTGCTGGGTTCGTCGGTGCTGGAGTCGCTGGGTTAAGGGGTCGTCGATTGTTGCTGGGTTAGATCGGTGGTTGTCGCTGGGTTAGATCATGGATTGTTGCTGGGTTAGGTCGATGGACGGTGATGGGTTAGATTGGTGTTGCTGGGTTAAGTCGGCGGTCGGCACTAGGTTAGATCGTGGGTTGTTGTTGGGTTAGATCGGTGGTGTTGGGTTAGGTCGGTGGTCGGCACTGGGTTGTGTCGGTGGTCAGCGCTGGATTGTGTCGATTGGTGGTTTACGTGCTACTGGGTGGTGGTGGTGGTTGGTGTTTTGATGTCCTGGGTGGTGCTAGTGGTGGTGGGTTATTTAGTTTAATGTTAGTTGATTTTTTTTTGGTTAGATTAATACAAGTGTATGACCTTATTTTTCACCAACTACGCTTAAATTTTTTTATCTAGGAGTCCCCAAAACATCTCTTTGTTGCGACTAACAAGAACTGGAGTTAGTATTTGAACACATAGATTTTTTTACCATATTTGATTTTCAAAATAGGTTGAAAATACAACGTGCTCCACTCATCATTTTGCCACAATAACACTTATACTTTTCGCTTTGCCCCTATTTATCACCCTTTACGTACTGCTCAATGATGGTTACAAGACTTACAACGCCTTATTATCCACCAAGTCTCGATGTCTATATATCAAAACCCCTAAGAGCATCCACGATAGCTAGCTACTTGTACATGCAGTTTTAGGTTGTCACATCATAAATCTCCAAGTTACATGATTTAAGCTACAATCCATATAATGATAAGCTATATTCTTATGTAATAAATAAACCATAAAAAAATAAAATAATACTGGTAATTAAAAAAACAAACAAATATATAAAATATATTAAATAAATAAATATAATAGCATTGGGTGTTATGTAGTTTGGCTTAGCTATAAGAGGTTGTAGCTCCACAATGGCTAGCATCTATCTAACAATTATTTAGAAATTGCTAGCTAGCAAATCATTATGCATAACCACTGTGGATGCTCTAATACTAAAATTCTTACCTTTCTTCTTTCCCAAAAAAAAAAAAAAAAAAAAAAAAAAAAATACCTTTCTTGGCCTTTCTCTCTCATCGCCCTTCATTGTAGTCTTTGCTTGATTTGCTTCTTAATCAGGATCATTGTTTTTTCTTCATCTCATCCTCGTTAAATTGGAACACATATTTAAATCAAATTTCTACCAAAAGTGATAAACAGTTGGACAAATGTTTGCTATCTCCGATCACCAAAAACACCGTAGAAGATTGATATAAATCATGTCCGGTTCACAATATTTGTTCTATCTGTAGTCGTTTGCAATGACATAATTTTTCAAAAAAAATTTAGGATGGATATTTTTTTTTTTGATATATATATCAATGAAAATCATTATTAATGTCAAAACTAATTTTAAATGTTAGACCCGGGCGATGTCTCAAGTTACTACATTATTTCCATGATAAAAATCTTTATTAATTTTTAATTTTAATTGAATGACATGCAATAATGGTAATAGCATAGTGGCTAACACATTTAAATTTAAACTTTAGGTTGTTAGGTTCAAATCTTGTAAGAACCATATCTTTAGATATGGAGTGAAAATCGGATTAAATAAGGAGAGCGTCACGTGGCACCCTAAAGTTCTTCAGGAACGCCTTAAGGAGAGCGCTACGTGGTACCTAAACTTCTTTAAAAACGCCTTTTAATATATAGTACAGATATAAAGTTGTTATTCACTTATTTCTCTTTTTTTAGTTGAATGAAACTTTGTAAAAGTTAACGGTTAAGAAAGTTTCCTTTATTTTTAATATATACCTGTAACTTTAAAAGAGTGAGGTGTAGCTCAAGTGGTTAAACCTTTTTTTCGATTTCAAGAAATTTTGAGATCAATTCTCATCATCCGCCCTTGTGGTCGCACAAAAAAAAAAAAAAAAAAAAAAAAAAAACAAAAAAAAAAACTTTATACTAAGCATTTCATATTTGTATTATCTTCCATATTTCAATTATTTCATGCTAAGGTATAATCCACCTTCTCTCTAATAAATAAATAACATAAAATATTTTTTAAATTAATTTTAAAAAACTCCATATACTTTTCCTTAAGTGAACGTGATATATTTTCTAAAAAAAAAAAAAAGTTGAACGAGATATATGGCTAGATGGATGGTACAATCATTGTATTTCGTACCAAGAAATAAGGGTATGTTCTGATTTATTGAAAACAAGTGAAATGAAGTGAACTGAATAGAGGTTAAATGAATTGTTTATGAGAGAAGAAAATTAGGAACTGAATTAAACTGAAACTGATTAGAGTTGAACTGAACTGAACAGAATTGAAATTAAGCTGAAGTGAACAGGCCCTTAGCCTGCATGAGAAAAAATAATCAGGATGGTTTATTTTGAATGTACAAAGTAATACATTAGACTTATTTTTTAAAAGTTATTATTGTCTCTTTAATTAGTATCAAACATGTCAAAACTGTTTATAAATGTATAAACAAAGGCTATGTATAAGAAGCTAAAAAAGGAAATATTGAGAATAAATTAACATTTATTTCACCTATTTACGCGTAATTTTGTCATGAATTTCAAATTTAATTACATTTTAGAAAGTCTATTTAATGCTTAATTATGTATATCTCTAAGAGCACTTATAATAAAGAAGAAAATATTTTCTAGAATTTTTTATTTTGGATAAAATAATATTCCACCAAAGAAATTCCCCAAAAAAATTCTAGAGATTTTGTGAAAAAATCTCTTTGTAGAATTTTTTTTTTCTCAATTTCCATCTTGTTTACACACGTGGGCCTAAGTTGATGGTTTCTGATTGTTTTTGTGTTTTCTATTATTTTGTATGGTAAAAAGTAAAAAAGAGAGTGGAGAGGGAAATTTTGGGTTTATTTTTAGTGGGATGGAAAAATATTCTTTCTTAAAAAAATCTGATGTGGAGGAGAGGGAAAGATGGAGAGAGTGGGGATGGAATTTTTTTTTTTTTTTTCTTTGGTGATAGTACTCTAAGGGGTACATATACTATTACCCAAAAAAATATTCATAAAGGGTAATTTCATGAAATTGAAACTTTTATGAAATTAGTAATTGAAATGGATAATTTTGTCTAATTGTTCTTTTTAGTATTTTATAATAGAAGTTGAATTTTTTAGTGGATAAGATAGTGATTGAAATTCTTTTGAAGAGTTTAGCAAAAAATGTTGAAAGAATGAAATGGTAATAAATATTTCTAGTCAAAGAGTATTGAAAGGTTGAAAGGTAATTGAATAATATCTTGTTTTCTAATCATGTTTCACTATCTAAATCATTAAGTTGGATCAATTTAAATTTGAAATGACTTGATAATAATTGAATTTGATCATAAATTAGCTATAATAATTAATTAATTGACATTGGTAGTTGTTGAAAAGCAGAAATAAATTATCCATTTCAAAAAGATTTGTAGGACCACTATTTAGAGGCAATTGAACCTGATTAGCACAAAAATATGATAAACAATTGGAAAAATAAGACAAGTTACTTTCATCCGTAGTTTGGACTACTGTCATATACGAAGTATATATATACACGGAGTAGCAGAGATTGAAGTGGTGTTATTATTATTATTATTATTAAATTATGAATTTATATATTTCAATCAAAGCACTGTATAAACGGAGTATAATTAAATACACACAAATTCTTAAATGAACCTGGTTCACACTAATTTATCGTGGACCACAAATATTAGAGAAACTATGGTTGTTTTATTAATAAAAAAAAAGGTCACTATAATAAAAATAAGGTCACTATATTGAAATAAAAGCAAGGCTATAAGTAGTTAATTTTTTTAATGAAATATTTTATATACTGATCAATATGAAAAATAAAGGTCACTATGTTAAAATTAGGGTCATAACGTCGTATTCAAGTTCACAATAATATTAAACGTTATTCAAGTTTTAATAAAGGTTACTATGTTAAAAATAAGGTTACTATGTTAAAAATAAAGGTCACTATGTTCAATATAATGTCAGTTGTGTGTGTATAAATCTCGGGTCCACACAAGTCTTTTTGTTAAATACAAGTATCAAATGGACAGTTCACCAAAGGCAAATTAAATCAATTGATGATTTGATGTATTGGCTATCTAATTATGGAAAAAAGAAAAAAAAAAAAATTGCACCAAAAAAAAAATAATGGGAAAAAAAATAAATTTACTCCGTATTTGCCATAAATAAAATTTCTAAGTGATCCTACATTAGCAAGATGGTCTCCAAAATAACAAATACACTAGGTTAGTTTTCGTGCCATGCACGGTAATTTTCAATAATTATTAACTATCATTATAATTAGTTTTTTATGAAGAAAAAAAATCTAAAAAATATAGTTGACAAATTTTAATCAAAAGGTTACGAAAGATGTATTAGATATAAAATGATGTAGAAAATGATTGAAAGTATGTTAATAATATATTTGAGTTAAAGATATGCTAAATCTTTTTCATTTTAAGTAATTATATTGTACAAGATTTTGGAGTTATTTTGTATAAGATTTGTTTCTTTAATACAATTTTATATAATAATAATAATAATAATAATAATAATAATAATAATAATAATAATAATAATAACATAAAACACTAAGGACATACCAGGAGATAACACGTGTCATTGCTGGTGTGTCTTTTAGTATATAATAATATACTTATTAATTATTGATTGATTGATGATTACTTCGTACTATCTCTTCTTACATAAAGCTAGTGAACAACAAAACTTAGACCCCATTCTTTTAAGTTGAATTGATCCACTTAATTGGAAGTGAGCTGAATTAATAATGCTTAATTGCTTCATCATTATGCTTTTCTTGCCTCTCGGTTACACTCTGCTGGGTTGTAGACAAAGCTTCTACAGCATGTTGGCGTTGTTGGCCTTAATCGAGCCTTTGCGGATGCGTTTTGTCTATTTAATGGAACGGTTGAGTCTGACATTTTGAGTAATCCTAGTGAGGTCACTGCCCCTAAACTCATGAAAAAAATAACAGATATATACTTCACAAAGGTTACTACTTCTGCAGAATCCACCTTCTCTTTATCTCCTCGACAATCAGCATTGTGGAAATTGTAGCAGGGAGATCACACCTCCGCTTGGCTTCGGGCGGTTCCTATTTCATGGTTAGGTCAGGCGATGAACGCAAAGACTTACCGATGTGTGTTATGCTACCGCTTGGGTGTTCCATTCTTCTTTGTCTCGGCGCCGTGCTCTGCTTGTTCAAGGGTTTTCACAGGGGATATTTTCGGTGATCACGTGGTGTTGTGTGGTAGTGTGGTGGGCATCGGCACAATATTGTTCGGGATACCCTTATTGATGTTTGTTATCGATTAGGGATTTCAGCGAGAAAAAAGGTTGACATTGGGTTGTTTGGAGGGATCGACGGGGCTCTCAAACGTATAGATCAGATGTCTTACTTTATTTATTCTTGGGATCGTGGTTGTGATGTCTGTGTTGATTTGACAAGGTCTTCTCTTTTGACACAGTCTAGTCTATCTGACTTTGTTCCTAGACGGGTTGTGGCTGATGCGGCTTATCAAAAGCGGGTCAAATATGAATCTAGTTGTCGGGCGATTTGATGTGGATTCCTTCTTTTCTCCTTTTCTTCACTCGGGGAATTAGACAAGGAGACTGTTGCGTTGCTGAAACGGGATCAGAAGTTCTCGACGACTCAGGACATTGCGACTCGTGATGCAGCTCATATTTTTACTAGGATAGGCTTTTCCATAACTAGAGGAGTGGGGGCCCAGATTGTGTCTCGGCTTTCCACTAATTTTCTATAGGTTATATAACTTTATTAGTTTTTGAGATGTAATAATAATAATAATAATAATAATAATAATAATAATAATAATAATAATAATAATAATAAAAAAAAATGAATTGGCATATGAAGTCCAAAAGAACAATTCATGTTTAATTTTGTTTTTTTTTTTAAAAAAAAAAAAAAAAATCATAGGTCACTTAATCTATCATAAAGTAAATATTAAGACGACATTCCCCTCATTTGTTCATAATATTTAACCCATTAGAGTCTTTAGAGGTTCTATGGAAAATAGAATCTATTAATTTATCAATTTTTTATGCTTAACAGTCAAATCATGTAAAATTTGTTAGATTTGTCTAAAAGTTTAAAAGTATATAAATACTCTATTTTTTCCTTTCAAAATCATTTCACACACACACATATATTTACTTCTCCTTACAAAAATAATATTCGGTAAAATTAATTTCACTTGAGCAAAAAAAAGTTTAGTTTAGTATTGTAGATACCTGAATGTGTCTCTCCAAAAACCAAACCCAGTGATGAGTACCTTTCACGTTTTGATTAACGAGTTTGGTAAAGAGTTGAAAAGTCTCGCAAACTTTCCTTAAGCCTTGACCCTATTCCCAACCTTTCCTAAAATGTTTTAATTCATTCATTTCGTGCCTTTAAACCCAAAATCATTCATTTCATGTCCTTAAAATCGTTCATTTCGTGTCCAATTTATAAAAACGTCCAAACCAGTTTATTTTGGTCCATGATCTTGGTCCAATTTTTGTTTAGTTGGACGGGGCTTGAAATTAAAGAGCTTTCAAACAATATATTATAAGCCCAAATCCTATACCTGATCAAGTTAAGCCCGGCCCGCTGGCGAGGGCCCGATTTTGGGCGGGCTTTGGGCAGTTTTTTTCGGCCCGGCCTGGTTTTTTAAAAATTTTGGGCGAGCTTGGGAAATCGATTTTATGCAATTTTAGTTATTTTTTGGCCCGGCTTGAAAAGCCCGCATGGCCCGCCTAGTTTGGCACACATTTTCCGCCCCAAAGTTTGTGCTGACCCGACCCTGTTGAATGGGATTTTTTTTTAAACCTTGGCCTTGCCCGATTCTGGGCCGGCCCGCCATTGATCACCTCTATCAAATCCTACTTAAAACGAATAAGTTATGACCAAAATATTAAACCAAGCCCAAACCAGACCTTGATCAACCTTACTTACGACCCAATGATCGTGTGAGGGTTTAAATACCTTAATCCCAATCCTAAACCAATTAGGATTCATTAGGAACTTCTAAAAGTCTATCTTTTCTGAAAGATAAAAATTAAAGAGTTTGAAATTGAATAAAACTTCTCTTTTTGAAAATCCTTGTTCTATTTGAATTTAAAGACGTTTGGATATGATTTTTGTGGCCTCATAATTTTTTATCCAAATATTAGATTATTGGATAGCCCTTGAAATTATCTTTCCAATGATATATTATAATCCCAATTCCGATTAAAAACGAAAAAGATATGAATGAAATACCAAATTCTATCCAAAACTGACAACGTTCCACTATTTTGGCCATATCTTTCATTATACAAAAGATATCAATCTGATTCTAATTGGGTTTGAAAGTAGATTTCAAGAGGTTTCAACTTATATATATTATTTATCTTATTTCGATTTATGGATCAAAAGTTATGATAAAAACATAAACCGTAAAAAATACTGTTTATCACGCCGCGATGGACCTGGCAAGCCGCGATACTCCCATCACGCCACGATGGAACCTGTTTGAGTCTGATTTGATTTCGGACTCCTTTTAGACCCTTCAACTCTCTTATTTCCTTATAAATAGAGGTCGTTTCACCCCATTTTCAATCATCAATAAGCTTGGTCAATATCAATAACCAACAATCATTATCAATACCCCTCTCTATCTTCTCTCTCTCTCTTAATTCTTTATGTTCTTAGCTTATCCTAAGCACACCCTAAAACACATCCTTGATACTCCCTTTGAACACCATACTTCCATCACGAGATTTGAATACTCTTATCCATCCTCGACGTTGCCTTCGACTTCGACGACTGTCCCAAATCTATATTTCAATTCATATTTGATTTATTTGTTTGATCTAATCTTTCTTTAAGTTTACTAACGTGTGTATTGTTTTGATAGGAAGAAATACAAGGCATCAAAGTAAGTAATTCGATTTATTAATTATTCTTTTGATATACAAATCATGTTTAGAATATATTATATTAATTCCTAGTATCATGTTAGGATGTTGATTTTAAATCCTAGCATCATGTTTAGAGTGTTAACTAATATTTCTAATATTGTATTTTTAGTATCATGTTTAGCATAAAGCTTTGATCTTGATTATTAGTGACATGCTAGGGTTTGTTATTAATCCGTTTAGTATCATGCCTAGGATCTTACTAATCATGTTTTGATGATATTATTATGATGATGATTGTTGTGTCAATATATGTTGCTTGATTATTCATAATTTATTGTTATTGGTTGATCATGCCTCTTCTTGCAAGATAAAAGGGAATTTGTACTTGAAATCACGCCTAATAAGATAATTAATAGATTATTTTAGGCTAATATGATTTTAATTCAGGTGATTACTAATTTAATAATAGAATTGATTGTGCATTAATAATCAACAGACATAGATTAAATATTCGTAGGATTAAATGCATGTATGTTGATCGAAAAGCGCACATGAATATCATAAGAATTAAGTAGAGGTCGATTTAGGGCGGGTTCAATTTCTTTTAGGTTGGATTCGTACAATAATCCCCAAATATTCAGTTATGGTTCCGGACCACTATGGAGTTAGCGATATCTGTGACCGTGAATGGGGTGTAACCTTCACACCCGTGAACGGTTTACAAGTTCTAAAATTTTTTGGCAACTTTTTTTTATCTCTAACTTCTTTCCCTTTGGGTGTCACCTTGCTTAAAAATATAATCACAGTGGGGCTCAAAGTTGAAATTGAAAAATTCCCTACAAGTACAAAAATAATTTAAGTTTAGCAAAAATAATTTCATTTCAGTAAAATTAATTTTAGTTCAGTAAAAATAAGGTGAAGTGAACAGGGCCTTATAATATTCCTATCAATAAATTCTTAAATAAATCTAGTTCACATTAATTTATTGTGGATCACTTATATTAAGGTCACTATATTGAAATGTTGTTATTTTAAAAAATAAAAGTTGTTATATTGATAAAAAAAAAGGTTTTTATTTTAAAGTAAAAGTCATAACAATATAATAAAGATCCTAAATAATGTTGGCTAAGCTAACACGTGTAGCAGATCCACAATAATATTATTGTAAATTAAGTCTACACAAGTTTTAATAAAGATCATTGTGTTAAAATAAAATTAGGGTCATGATATGCTTAACATAATTTAAGTTGACTGGCACAGGCCGGCTTGCACAATATAGTATTATTGTCAATCATGTCCACACAATTTTTTTTCTTACATATTCAAGTACTACCTTTTTACAAGTATATGTCAACTATACAACAAATATAAGAACATTGTAATATAACTAAAGTTAAGTAGGGATCGGATATTTGACCTATAAAGGTCGTTATTGAAATATAATACTACCTCTGTCTTTTCTTAATTGACACCGTTTGACTTTTACAATATTCACACACTACACTTTGACTAGATTTTGTGATTTATAGATACGATAAAATATAGTCATGTGGGATCTTATTTGAATTGTCTCGATGTATATTTTATTAATATCCACTTTTTATAATTTTACAATGTTGATAGTTAGAGATATTAAGCGTCAAAAACATGTGTTGACAAGCGTGATAATAGAAAGGTGTCAACTAAAAAAAAATGAAGTAGTACTAGATTAGTCTTGTGTGATGCATAATTTGATCAAATAAAATTTTCTAAATTTATTTATTTTTTCATACCAATTCTAAAAACAAAAATATTCCCAAATCAAATTGAATAAAACATTAAATATTTTTTTTATAAAAAAAGCTTATAGAAAAATTGAATGATGAAAGAGTATCCAAGGAAGACAAATTAAATTATTATTATTAAAGATTATAGACCATTTTTCAGAATTTGATACCAATAATGATGTAATTGACCAGAACTTTAATAAAATAAAATAAAAATCACAAAATGGAATGACATCATTTATTGTTTTAGAGGAAAAATTTGTAATGATAACATGACATGTGCCTAATTTTAAAATAGAATGATGTTAGCGGTTGCTACTTTAGTATTAATTATAGATAGATTATCTGTTTTTGTGGTCAAAATGAACATTTAACAAAAATAAGAAATGATTTTTTTGGGTTGTTAATTTTGATATAATATGAAATGGATTTGAGCAACCCAAAAAAAAAAAAGGAGGATAGTATGTGTAACCCCTCTACCTTATAAAGTGAACAAAAAGTATAACTCCTCTTTCTTCAATGTGAGACACTCCTAAGTAAGTTTACAACGGGTCTTTAAAAAAAAAAAAAAGGTAAGTTTACAATGGGTTTCAACACCACCCCTTCACTTATGAATGTCCTTAGAATTTTAGAAATTCAGAGTTAAATGGAAAGGCCAGAGCAACAATCTTCTTAGGGATCGACATCATATCAAGGTTAATCCTTATCCAGTAACAATTAAAGACCTAGTTTAGAAGAGACTAGCAACTCGAGCTATAATACCATGTTAAATTTTAAGGTTATATGAAATGAGGCTTGACAATCCTAACAAGGAGTAGAGTTTGATCCAGCTACAAACAGGGCCCCAATTAAGGAGGTTCAATTCTATACTAAAACCAATTAGTGATAGTAACTCATTTATCTTATAAAGTGACATTATCTCTCCTTTTTTTTCTAATATAGGATACTCATAAGTGGGTTTACAACTATTTTCATTTTTCAACATGAGTAGTGATACATACATCCCTTAAGGTAAGGCTAAAACAAGCCATTTTTTTGGGCCTATTCTGATTGACTGAACTGAGCTGAACTAAACTGAGCTGAACTGAACTTATTGGAGCTGAACTGAACTGAATATTTTATGAGAGAAGAAAATTAAGAACTGAATTGAACTGAAGAGAACAGACCCTTATACCTTTCTTAAATTAGAATCTATCTATGGCCTTGTTTGGCAATTGGCTATTGGCTATTGGCCGTTGGCTGGTCTGACCAGCTGTTTGTATTAGCGTTTTATGTTGGCTGTTTAACTGTTGGCTTAATAAATATGTTTGGTGAATTGGTTGTTGGTTGTTTAATATAAAAATGACTTTTAGGGGCATTGGTATATTTTATTATCTTTGTAATATACTCAGTACATTACTAATTTAATAATAATAATAATAATAATAATAATAATAATAATAATAATTGTTATTGTTGTTGCTGCTGCTGCTGTTGTTGTTGATTATTAATAAATAATAATTGTTGTTGTTGTTATCGTTAATTATTAATAAATAATAATAATTGTTGTTGTTGTTGTTAATTATTAATAAATAATAATTATTATTTAAGTTACTAATTATTTATATTAATAATATATTAATTTTTACTAATTGATAATATATTAGTTATTCATAGTTAAGTATCATTATTAATAAATATTGTTGATTATTTATAATTAATAGTTTACAAAAAATTACTAATTATTAATAATTGATTGTTAATTACTAAATATCAATAATTGATAACTATTTACTACTCCCTCTGTTCCATAATTTCGTGCCTGTATTCCTTTTTGGTTGTCCGAAATTGTTGTGCCTGTTTCTAAAAATAATTTATAATCATTACTTACTTTTTATCTTTTTCATACAAAATACACATATACCCAAAAAATCATTACATACTTTTTTTTTTCATACAATATTCTCTAATTTTTAATATTTCCTTACAATATTCTCAACTTTTTATAATTTCAATAGAACACTCCTCAACTTTCACCATTCTCCTTAATTACCGTGTTCTTTGAGAAATAGGCACCAAATTATAGGAAGGAGGGAGTAATTATTAATAATTAATTACTAATTACTTATTACTCCCTCCGTCCCCGAAAGAACGACCCTTTTGAGTTGATTTCGCGGGTATTAAGAAAGTTAAATAAAAAGAAGAAAAAGTATATTAGAAAAATAAATTTACATGGAGTTTGTAAAAAAGTAGAGAGAGAAAGTATTAAAAATACATGAAAAAAAAATTATATGGGGAAGCTAATTTTGCACAAATATTAATGTAAATTTGTGGATATTTTAATGCAAATGAGTCGATCATTTTGGGACTAAAATTAGGCCAAAAGGGTCGAACTTTTAGGGACAGATGGAGTACAAATTATTAATATAGTTCATGACAAACTAATAATTATAAATAATACTCCAGTTACTATTTACTAATTACTAATTATTAATTTCTATTTACAAAAAATAAATTATTAATTACTATTTATTAATAATTAATTACTAATTATATTGATTACAAATTACTAATTATTAATAATAAACTACAAATTATTAATAATAAATTACTAATTATTAATAATTAATTAATATTTTTCAATAATTAATTACTATTTACAAATAATTAATTAATAATAATTAATTATGAATTAGTATGTATTAATAATTAATAATTACTATTTATTTATAATTTATTATTTATTTGTTACTATTTATTAATTAAGGATAAGAAAACAATTTTAATGGTAAAAAGCCAAAAGCCAATATCAAAAAGCTAGTAAGACTAACTTTTTATTTTTGGCGGAAAATCCGGCTTTTTAGCCAACAAAAAAGCCATTTACCAAACATTTTATTTTGTATCTTTGACCAAGATGAAAAGCCAAAAGCAAACTAAAAAGCCAAGCAAAAGCCATTTACCAAACAAGCCCTATATACCTAATATATTACTGTAGAACATAAACCTTAACGCCACTTGTCTCTTCCTCCTTTAATCTTTTTCCTTTTCCTTCTATTTTTTGTACAAATGTATTTATTTCTCACACAATAAATTTATTTAAGCTCCTTTCATGTCACCTGTAACACCCTAGAAATTCCTTTCTTTAAAAATACCTGCTTTGCTCTGTTTAAAACTCAAAATAGAAAAATCTAAGACATTGCCGCCACCGTGAAAACGGCTAAGGCAACTATCAAACACACACAGCGGAAGACTCTCATTTAAAATATTTAAAACGACTCAACTTAAAAAGTCAACCAACGAAAGTAAAGTAAAACCAGAGTAAAACAAAGTCAACCTACAACTTGGAACCATTGTAGGCCTTAACAAAATCGAACCAAATTCAAAACCTTTGCGTTAGTCTCACAAGCAATAACATCATAAAATAATTAAAGCGAATAACATATCATAAACTTATGGAAACTAGCATGATTCGCTCTTCACTCATTCCCATCATGAATATGCTTCATCACTTGAAAAGCTTCTCTCTACTTGTTTCCACTACTCTCCATTAAAAATGGGTCATCATAGGGCCAAGGTAAAGACAAGGCCAACAAACACACAAACACACAATCAGCAAAGCTGAGTACATAAGCGTATTTAAACACACTAACATGCTTCCACCTATCAACACATAACTTACCTCGTTGCACCCATTTACAAGCACGCAACATACATCAAAACTTCTCAACTAAGTAACTAAATAATTTATTTAGTATTGATTATGCATCGAACGGGTTTCCCCCCTAACCTGCCCCAATAAAGGGGTACTAACACGGGAGCTAACCGTGCTAGTATAAAATAACCACTCGTAAGTGGCGGAATTCCTGCGCATAATAATAAAAGGAAAATACAGCGTCCTGTACTCCCAGTAGAACTTATGGCTAAGTATAAAATCCCATAACTCCCCCCATATGTTCATACTCAAGGTATATACGTTCCAAGAATTTTGGTGCGTAATCTCTTTCACTTTACGTTATTTACATATTATTAAACTTGGTGATGACTCTCAAACCATAATCATTCAATCATAATAATTATTCAAACAATTAAACATTCCAATTTAATTCTTGAATAATTAGTGACCACATAATATTTAATGTTGAACCCTTTTTAAATCTACCTCGGTGCCAAAGACACCTTAAACGCATAAAGCGTCACAAATCTTATCCCTCGGTGTTAGAAACACGTTAAGTGCACTAAGGCACCAAAATATAATTTAATTCTAGGGTACAAAGACACTTAAATAGCTCCTTTCCCATGATTATAGCATCAATAAAAATTACATGAACCATAATAAAATTACCTTTTAATATTCCAAACCAAATTAAACATTTAGTTTAATTAAACATGCTTTTTATCATGCCATAAATAAAAGTGTGGTTCATATTCAACACGCCAAACGATTATTTTCCAATCATTAATCCATCACAAATAAATCATGCTTCATAATTCAATCACCAATATTAACCAAATCACAATTTCCAATCATAATCTAGCATGATACTACTTGAAATTAATTGATCAAGCCTAGCATGCTACTACATCATCAAAAATATGCTAAGTACGCAAACGTACCTTGTATACAATCTTAAAATCGCCACAACTAATATAAATCGCTTACTTCAAAGTCTCCTACAAACCAAAATCATAATATGGCATTAAAATCCACTTTACATAAATTTCCAGCAATATATACTCTTATTAAATCACTCATAATTTAATTAAAACAAGCTGAAAATTTATTTAAAACCTCATACTTTAATCCCAATTAATGGGTAATTAAAATTCTTTCAAGAAACTTAATTTTTAGCATACTACCAAAAATTCCAGCAATATTAATTAACAAAAACTTGTTGTAATTATACTTTAAAACCCTTAAATTAAAGGTTTAAGCCACCCTAAATTATATTCCTTCAATAATCAATTATTTATGAATCTAGGGTTTTAAATTGGGGCTTTTTAATTAGAATTAAAATTTGAAAATTAATTTGCACCATAATTAATATCAATCATCATAAATTAACACAAAACTCATAATTTATAATTAGATCTAGGATTTAAACAAAAGTTTTTTTTTTCCGAAAAGGGGGTGGTCGGACAGCAGGCCGGCACCACAGCCGGTTGCCGGTGGTGGCCGGCGGCCTACCGGTGGTAGTGGTGGCCGGCGGTGGTGAACCGAAAAGGGGAAGAGGAAAAAAAGACAGAAAAAGAAAGAAAAATAAAGGAGAAGGGAGAGAAAGTTTACCTTGGTATTCTCCACTCTGGGCAATGTTTAATTTGCCCAAGTGTTGAATATTTATACCCCTTTCTCTAGAAACCCTTCTTACCTAAACTTTCTCTTTTTACTCTTTCCTAATCCTTTTCCTAATTAAACTTTACTAAAATAAAACTTTCCTAAATCAAATCCCAACTAATAAAATAATTTATTAAATAAAACTTTCCTTTTATAAAATATTTCCAAACTTATTTAAAATAAATAATTAAAATGTCATAAATAATTCATTTCAAATTATTTAAATACCCCACAAAATACTTATTTAAAATAAAATACTTATAAAAATACGGGGTATTACATCACCCTATGGCTTAAAATAAAGAATAATTTTTTTTTTTGAAGACAATTCAAGAATAGTTCAATGTTCTTTTACATTAAATAACTCTTCATTTTTCTCATAAAAAAATTTACTATAAAAAAATTTAGACTTTACTTTTAATAAATTGTGCGTTCCATGGGCCAAAAGGCTAGTTGTTATAAAAACGCATGACACAATCACTCGTTGATCATTGAAATGAATGTTTATTTCATTTATTTATTATTTTTATTTTTTATGTAACCCTTATGGCTTTATATATGCTACAGTAGTACATATTTTTTAGTTAAGATCAATGATTGACATATATTGCAAACCTAACCCTCGTATGTCCTCCCACGAATATCCCTTTTCAATAGGGTGTTATACTAATAAGCAATAAAACAGAAATTACTTATCTCTTGATGCGTGAACCAAAAGTGACAGTAGCCGTGTCGTGGCGAACGACTGACTTAAAAGACGATTTCGCGCTACCTCCCGGTGCAGTAGACAAGAAGCGGTCGCCCTCCAAGATAAGCACGGCGCTGAAGTTTATGTGCACTCACAAACCCGACTGGAATTCTGAATACTTGCCCAGATACCCAAGAACAGTGTTTAGTATTTTATAGAGGAGAGAAGATTGTAAATTGTTGTGTGTTTTGGCTGAAGAAGAACCGTGTATTTATAGAGTGAAGGAGAGCAGCGGCTAGCACAGAAGAAGGTAACGGCCAGCATAAATTACGAAAAACGACTATCAAATATCAAGGGAAACGGCTGTAACAGTTAGCCCTTAATCTCCATGATTAATAAACAATCCGAACAGTCAAACGGGATGAATATTGTAACTGATTACAATATTCCAAAACAAGGTGAGCTAAAAAAGGAAATAAAATCTCTCCAAAAAGATAAGAGGGACCCACGCATTCGCATTTCCCAAGACCCCAAGTCCGACTCGACCCGGCCCCCGCGCGCGCGTGTGTGGTACAACACCCACCTCCAAGTCACTCAACTAGGTTGTGCTAAGACACTCCAATATATAAACAAGGCAAAACCTCTCTTCCCAACCAATGTGAGACTTTTTTCTTCCATTTGTTTTTCTCCCAACACTCTTGTTTTATATCAAGAATTTCCAACAATCCCCTAGAGGTTCGAAGATATGAAAAGAAAGGAAGAAAAAATGATTTCTGGGTATAGACACCAAATTGTGTCTCCCCAAAACCAAACCCAATGATGAGTTCTTTTCACTTCATTTGATTATCGAACAAAGTGAATTGTGAAAGAGTCTCGTGATTCCTCTGTTTTTAATAAAAATACTTCTTTATGTTTTCAAAAATCTTTCTTTTCGTACCTTATTTATGGAAAATTTCCAATCCAATTTATTTTGGTCCATGATATGGGTCCAATAATTGTGTAGTTGGATAGGGCTCGAAAAGAGCTTTCCAACGATATATTATAAGCCCAATTCCGATGAATAATGAGGAAGTTATGGCCAAAATACAAAATTGGATCTTAAAAGGGTTTTATGGGCGACCCAATGATCAAGTGGGGGGTCCATTTAATTATTATTCCTAAAGTCATTAGGAATTACTTTAATTTTCTAGAATAATCTAGAAGGTTATTTTAAGTTCTAAAGAGATTAGGATTAATAATTATATTTTATTTGATTTTGAAAAGATAAAGGATTTTATTTGGAATAAAACAAGTGTTTTAAGGATTAAATTTGATTTAATAACAGATAAGTACGGACTCTACTTAGCCAAATTCAATTGGAAGAAGGACTTCGTACGAATTTTATTGTACAACATCCATCGCATCAAGATAAGGTCTATCGAGCCGCGATGGCTTTGTTACGTCGCGATGTAGACTGTCGATGACGCTGTTGCGTCGCAATGTAGTTTGTCGCGTTGCGATGACTCTGTCGCGTCACAATAGAACCAGTTTTACTCCGAGTCGAATTCTGACTCTTTTATATCATTTACGGTAGATTTTTCTCTATAAATAGGGTCATATTTCCCCGTTTTCAATAACCAACAATCACAAAAATAAACAACAATCATCTTTCTCTTCTCTTTCTACAAGTTAGAAGCTTATTCCTTCTCCCTCTTTCTAAGCCTCTCCTTTTCAAAATACAATATTCGTCCATCACGAGACTTAGACACACCTAGCCAAGCTCGAAGTTGCCTTCGCCCTAGACGTGAAAGGTTGATAATTTATGAGGATTTGGTCCCAAATCCCTACTTCAATTATTTAAATTAATTGTTTGATTTAATATTTTTATTGAAATTACTAACGTGTGTATTGTTTTGATAAAAAGAGATACGAGGCAACAAAGTAAGTTTTTTTTTATTGCTATATATCTTTAGAAAGCATGCTTAGATTATTTTATTAATCACTAGTATCATGTTAGGATGTTATTTATTGCTTTATAGTATTATGATTAGGTTGCTTCCTATTCCTTCTATCATGTTAGGATTAAAGCTTTGATCTTTATTATTTAGCGACATGCTAGGATTTGTTATTAATCTTGTTAGTATCATGCTTAAGATCTTGCTAATTATATTATGCTTTGATGAGGTTGAGATTATTATGATGATGATGATTTGTTGTATCAATTTATTATGTTGCTCGATGTATTATTGTTATTTCTTGATCACACCCTCTGTTGCAGGTTTAAAGGGAATTCGTACTTGAAATCACGCTTAATAAGATAATTAATAATTTTATTTAGGCTAATATGATTTTTATTCAAGTGATTGCCAATAATAGATTTGTTTGTGCATTAATATTCAACCAACATAGATTAAACAGGTTTAGGATTAATATATTGATTGTATGTTAGTCAGAAAGCGCACATGAATATGAGAAGAATAAAGTAGAGGTTTATTTAGGGCAAGTTCAATTTCTTTTAGGTTGGATTTATACCTTCATTCCCGAATATCCAGTCATGGTTCCGGACCACTATGGAGTTAGCGATCTCATGGATCGTGAAGGGATGTAACCTTCACCCTGTGAACGGTTTACAAGTTCCTAAAACTTGTTGGCGACTCTTTTGCTCTAACTTCTTTCCCTTTGGATGCCACCATGCTTAAGTGTATGATCATAGTGGGGCTCAAGTGTGGGATGCTTGAAATATTCCCTACACCGGGCAAAACAAAACAATTGCATAAGTGTCAATGTCTCGCGACTTGAATTAACACATAGTGGACATCAAGCTATGATCCCTCACCTATCAAGTGACCTTCGTCTTGAACTCAATAGGGAGTTAGGGACCCGTCACTTTGAGCCACACAATTGAACATGTATAATATTCTAAAATCCCACGAATAAAGGTGACGCATTATACTGGCCATACGTCCAGCCTAGATACTCATAGGTGCTCTAGAGTATAAGCCCACGAAATACTCATAGAAAGAGACCACACTTCCACACCTAAGTAGGTGAATCCCATCAAGTGTGAGCTACAACACACCTCCAAAAATATGGATATGGGTTCATTAAGAGCCATATGCTCAACCTCTTTCCCATTTGTAGCTAAGAACAAAACATCTAGGGATGGACAAATAAAATAAAAACTGTGCTTCCGAATTATTACATAATGTTCCCCTTTGAACTCATGGTGAGTAGGAGTTCACTACTTCACAATTCATACTACGGGCTTTAGCTCCATCTCTTCCGATGTTTCCAAAACTAGTTTTCTACGTAGGCCTTTAGTTAACGAATCTGCAATGTTCTTTTCGGACTTAACATAGTCCAGTGATATCACCCCTTCAGATAACAAATTTCTGACGGCTTTATGCCTCAGATGAATGTGTCTCTTTTTCCCATTATAGGCATGGTTGTGTGCAACAACAATCGCAGCTTCTGAATCATAATAAAGTGTAACTGAAGGAGCTGGCTTCCCCCACAGTGGAATATCTGCAAGCATGTTCTTCAACCATTCTGCCTCATGACCTGCCAATTCAAGAGCAATAAACTCATATTCCATAGTAAACATAGCAGTACAAGATTGCTTACAAGATTTCCAGGATACGGCTCCACCCCCAAGGGTGAAGACATAGCCACTAGTGGAGTTAACTTCATCATTATCGGATACCCAGTCGGCATCACAAAAACCCTCCAAAACTCCAGGAAATTTAGAGTAGTGCAAATCCCAATCCATAGTACCTTTAAGGTACCTAAGCAACCTCCTTAGAGCAATCCAATGATCACTGCTTGGGTTATGAGTGTACCTGCTCAACCTACTCACAGAATAAGCAATGTCAGGTCTAGTGTAGTTCATGAGAAACATAACACTACCAATAATTCTAGCATACTGTAGGGAATATTTCAAGCATCCCACACTTGAGCCCTACTGTGATCATACACTTAAGCATGGTGGTGTCCAAAGGGAAGAAAGCTAGAGCAAAAGAGTCACCAACAAGTTTTAGGAACTTGTAAACCGTTCACAGGGTGAAGGTTACACCCCTTCACGATCCATGAGATCGCTAACTCCATAGGTCTGGAACCATGATTGGATATTCGGGGATGAAGATACAAATCCAACCTAAAAGAGATTGAACCTGCTTTAAAAATAGGCCTCTACTTTATTCTTCTCATATTCATGTGTGCTTTCTGACTAACATACAATCAATATATTAACCTAAACCTGTTTAATCTATGTTGGTTGAATATTAATGCACAAGCAAAACTAATATTGGCGATCACTTGAATTATAACCATATTAGGCTAAACAAGATTATTAATTATCTTATTAAGCGTGATTACAAGTACAAATTCCCTTTAAACATGCATAAAAGGCGTGATCAAGCAATAACAATAATAATAATATATATCAAGCAACATAATAATAACAATCATCAACATCATAATAACCATGTTAACAATAAAGCATAATAACATTAGCAAGATCCTAGGCATGATACTAACAAGATTAATAACAAATCCTAGCATGTCACTAAGCAATAAAAATCAAAACTTTAACCCTAACATGATATTAGAAAAGAAATAGGAATCATCATAAACATACATAATATTAGAAATATTAGTTAACCCTAAACATGATACTAGGAAGCAATAAAACATCCTAACATGATACTAGGAATAAAAAATAATCAAAGCATGATTTCTATATCAAAATAACAACAATTAAATTACTTACTTGGATGCCTCGTATCTCTTTCTAATAAAAAAATACACACGTTAGTAACTTCAAGGATAATATTAAAACAAACAATTAAATTAAATAATTGAAATAAAGATTTGGGACCAAACCCTCAGAAATTATAAACCTTTCACGTCTAGGGCGAAGGTAACTTCAAACTTGGCTAGGTGTGTCTAGAACTAATGAATGTGGAATTTTGTAAGAGGGAAGGTTTAGAAAAAGAATAGAGAGAGAATAAGCTTCTAGCTTTTAGAGAGAGAAAGAATAGAATTAGATGATTGTGAATGAATGAAAATGGGAGATACGACCCCTATTTATAGAAAAAAAAATCCGAAAACAAATTAAGTCCTATTCGGAATAAAATACCTCCTGTCGCCAACGATAGAAGTTAGCGCCAAACGATAGCTGTCAGCGCCAGGCGACAGCCTTGTCGTCTCGCGCTGAGTTAGAATTAAAACGCGTTTTCCACGCGGAATCCTCTTCTTAATACAATTAAGCAGCTAATTCCGCGTTGATCAGATTAAAAATCATGTTTGTGACAAATCACATATTTTATTCAAAATAAAACTCTTTAAAATATAATTATGAATCCTAATCTCATTAGAATTTAAAAGAACCTTCTAGATATTCTAGAAGATTAAAATCAATCATAATAACTTTAGGAATAATAATTAATAGGCCCTCCTCTAGATCATTGGGCCGTATATAAAATTCATTTTGGGCCAAATTTTAATTTAATCCATAACATCCTCATTATTCATCGGAATTGAGCTTATAATACATCGCTGGAAAGCTCTTTTCGAGCCCAATCCAACTAACACTATTATTGGACCCTTATCATGGACCAAACTAAATTGGACTGGCTATTTTCATAAATAGAGTGTAAAAAGAAATATTTTTCAAAAACATAAAGAAGTATTTTTATTAAAACAATCGCATCACTAGACTTTTCACATTTGCACTTTGTTCGATAATCAAATGACGTGAAAGATATTCATCACTGGGTTTGGTTTTGGGGAGACACATTTGGGTGTCTACACATACTCAGACTGATTAACTGGATCACCATTATTTTTCTTTAGGTGGAAACTTGGGTAATATGGAGCCTTAATTGGATCGACATTAAATGAGTCAAACTTTTTAAGAAGTTTTTCAACATAGTGTGACTGATTAAGACAGATGCCTTTTGGAGTCTTTTTGATTTTTACTCCCAAAATCACACATGCCTCACCCATGTCTTTCATTTCAAAATTCGAACTCAAAAACTGTTTTGTCTTATTCCTCGATCCAAGTCAATCCCAAAAATTAACATATAATCCACATGAAGACAAATAATCACACAACCAAGACTATCATGCTTAGAATAAACACAAGAGTCACCTTCATTAACATGAAAACCATTACCAGTCATAGTCTTATCGAATTTGTCATGCCATTGTTTTGGAGCTTGCTTAAGCCCTTACAATGACTTGACCAACTTACAAACCTTGTTCTCTTGGCCCAGAACAATGAACCCTTTAGGTTGGACCATGTAAATATCCTCATCCAAGTCACCATTCAAAAATGCAGTTTTGACATCCATTTGGTGAACAACAAGATAAAAAATGCAAGCAAGAGCAATTAAAGTCCTAATGGTTTCAATTTTAGTTACAAGGGAGTAAGTGTCAAAATAATCAATGCCAAACTTTTGAGTAAAACCCTTTACCACTACCCTTGCCTTATACTTGTCTATGGATCTATCGGCCTTCAATTTTTTCCGAAAGATCCATTTACAAGTAATGGGCTTACAACCTCTAGGAAGTTCAACAAATTCCCAAGTGTTATTATTGAGAGTTGATTACAACTCAATATCAATTGCTTTTTTTCCAAAAAACAGAATCAATTGACCTCATTGCCTCATCATAGGTTCTTGGATCATCTTCCAAAATAAAGATATGCACAAAATCATCATCAATTAAGGAAGATTCAGATAAATAGAAAGTAATAAAATCAAGACCAAAACGGTTATCCTTTCGTGCCCTTTTTCTTCTCCTTAGCTCCAAAACAGAATCATCGTTAGTAATAGGAGCATTAGTAATAGGTAAACTAACAGAACTACTAGCAGCTAATTCAATATCATTAGATGGAGACATTTTCCAAGGAAAAATGTTCTCAAATAATTCAGCATCTCTTGCCTCAATGATATGGCCACCTGCATAAGAGTTGTTAGTACCTTTAACAAAGAAACGATAAGCTGCACTTTGATAAGCATAGCCAATAAAAATAGCATCAACAGTTTTAGCACCAATTTTGTCCCTCTTGAAACTAGGTATGCCTACTTTTGCTACGTACCCCCACACTTTCAAGTATTTCAGTGCGCTCGACCCTTCCATATTTCGTATGGAGTTTTGTCAAGCTTCTTGTGAGGAACCCTGTTCAAAACATGACAAGTAGAAAGAATAGTCTCCCCCCACATGTTATTAGGAAGCCCAGAACTAATAACATAGAATTCATCATATTCTTTAAAGTTTTATTTTTCCTTTCAGCTATACCGTTTTGTTCAGGTGAATAGAGAGCTGTTGTCTCATGTACAATGCCAAGTTGCTCACAAAATGCCTTAAGATTGACAGGGTTGTACTCACCACCTCTGTCACTCCTAACCCTCTTAATCTTTTTGTCCAATTGGTTTTCTACCTCAGCTTTATATTTGAGGAACATTTCCTCAGCTTCGTCCTTAGACTTGAGAAGATAAACCATGCAAAACGTGAACAATCATCAACAAAAGTAATGTAATACTTTTTACCCCCTCTACTTTTGTGATTATTAAAATCACCCAAGTCACTATGAACAAGCTCTAGTACTTTAAATGGCTTCTTTGTAAATTTGGCTTCAACACAAATTTGACATTTTGAAAAATCAGTGTTAGAAAAACTTGGAATCAAATTTAAGTGTTTAAGCATTTTAAACAAATCAAAATTAACGTGACCTAATCTAGCATGCCATAAACCAATAGACTCAACAATATAAGCAGAAGAAGTACTAGCATTCTCATTCATAGTGTCAATTTTAACATCAAGAGTAAAAAGCCCCCCATTACAAAATCCCTTTCCCACAAATTCCCCATTGCGAGTAAGAACTAATCTATCAGAATCAAAGGAGAGATTCAGTCCAGCTTTCATGAGCAAACCACTAGAAATTAAATTCCTACACATTTCTGGAACATGCAAAGCATTAGTAAGAGTAAGCAATTTTCCAGAAGTGAGGGTGAGAACGATCTTCCCTTTGCCTTGGATAGAAGCAGAAGTTGAGTTGCCCATGAATACATTTTCACCTTCAACCTTGTCATAGGTGGTGAACATGTCCTTGTTGGCGCAGATATGCCTGGTAGCTCCTGTGTCAACAATCCACTCAGCAGCATTACCTGTAAAGTTAGCTTCTAAAACAGCAGCAATAATAATCCTCAATAAGATTCGCTTGACTCTGTCCATTTTTCTTCTTGACCCTGCAATCCTTAGCCTTGTGGCTAGTCAGACCACACTCAAAACAAGTACCCTTAAACTTGTACTTCTGAACCTTCCCTTTAGGCTTAAGAGAACTGTTTTTGGCTTTGGACTGATTGTTTGGTTTGGGTTCAACAAGATTGGCTTTGGCAGAAGAAAAGGAAGGAAAAATAGAAGGGCCTGTGTCTTTGATACGGTTTTCCTCCTCAATTTTAAGGTGTCCTACAAGCTCCTCTAAGGTTAGTGTAGACACCTAAAAATGTCTCCCCAAAATCAAACTCGATGATAAACAACCTTTCACCGCCATTATTGGTCGGGTTGAGTATCTAATCTTTGGAGTGCTTAAATCCATATTTAATCCCAATACATTTCGTAAACCAACCCAATTCCTAGCCCATTTCCCCAAACCATAACTTATTTTCTTCTTTTCATGCCTTTAAACCCAAAATAATTCATTTCGTGTCCCTTAAAATCATTCATTTCGTGTCCTTTTATTAAAACGTTTATACCAGTTTAATGTGGTCCATAATCTGGGTCCCATGATTGAATAGTTGGATAAGTCTTGAAAAGAGATTTTTAACGATATATTATAAGCCCAAATCCGAGTTATAACGAAAAAGTTATGGCCAAAATACTAAACTGAGCCTAAACCGAACCTAAGCCCACCTTACCTACGACCCAATGATCATGTGGAGGGTCCAAAGGATTTAATCCCATTCCTAAGACAATTAGGATTAATTGGAATATTCTATAAGTTTCTAAAAGATCTTAATTATCCTTTATGAAAAGATAAGATTAAAGAGTTTGAAATTGAATGAAACTTCTCTTTTTGAAAGTCCTAATTCTATTCGAATTCAAAGACGTTCAAAGATAGTCAGCTATGATTTTCGTGCCTCATAGTTTTTACCTAAATCTTAGATGGTTGGATAGACCTTGAAATTATATTTTTAATGATATATTATAATATTAATTCTGAGCTATAACGCAAAAGATATAAAAGAAATACGAAACTCTATCCAAAACTGACACCGTCCCACTATTTCGGCCATATCTTTTATTATACAAACTATTTTAATCTGATTTTAATTTGGTTAGAAATTATACTTCAAGAGCTTTCCAACGACATATTATTTATCTTATTTTGATTTTTGGATCAAAAGATATGATAAAAACAAAAACCGCAAAAACTACTACTTATCGCAAGAGTTTTATTCCTATTCGAATTCGGATTTTATCTTAATTCTTCAACCCTTCTTTTTTCTTTATAAATAGAAGTCATATCACCCCTTTTTTCAATCATCAACAAGCTTGATTACTAAAAATCATTCCCTCTTCCTCTCTTATACACCAAAAAATCACACACTCTCTCTCTATCTCTCCCTCTCTCTCATATTCTAAGCCTTAAACCTATATTACATCATTCCTTCCTTAAGAACTCCAAGGAGTCCATACAACACCCGAGGTTCCGTCCTTAAACCAAGGCGTGAAAGGTACAATTAACTGAGGGTTTGGACTAAATCAACACTACTTTTAATTTAATTTCAATTTGATTTATATTTTTTATTGAAGTTACTAACGATTTATTCATGATGTAGCAATTTAAAGGAGCGCGCGAAATATGAGTAATTAATTAATTTAATTACTTATTTTATTTTTATATTGCTAGTATCATGATTAGGTTAATTTATATTTGATTTGACTAACAATTTATTGTTAAATTGCTTCCAATATTAATGTTTATTCTATTATATATTTATTGATCAACATATTGCATGCATGTTTCAAGGGAATATGTAATTGAAAATCACGACTAATAAGATAATTTGGACAATCGGTTTAGGTTCCTTTTAAATCTTGTTATTTAACCAAAGTGATCACAATATTTTAGAATTATGTGTTGCATTAATATTCAACCAATTTAGCATAATAATAGTTTAGAGCGAATTAAATCTTTGCTTGCATGCCTTTGAGATCGCAAGAATCACTTTTCACTATAAGAATCGAGTAGAGGCCAATACGAGCGAATGTGACTCCATGACTCACTTCGTACCATCATCCTCGATCCTCCTTTTGTGGTTCTAAACCATATGGAGTTAGTAATCTCATGGATTATGAATGGGGTGTAACCTTCACGGGTCAATTGTTGTTGCCTATTGTTGTCCCTTTATCGTGGTTGCCTTAAATGATCCGTGAACGGTTTACAAGTTCCTTAAAAACTTGTTGGAGGCTCCCTACTTTTCTTGTCCCTAATCGTATATGTCAATCCTCACTTCCTATGAGTTCCAAGCATATTCACACATGCTTAATGTAGGCGCACTTCAAATGACGCCTACAGTTAGGTCTTCTTTTTGTGCATCAATAGGTTATGAAAATCCTTCTAAGAGGGAGGGAGTTTCTCAATCAAAACAATAGCAAGGGTAATATCACAAATGGACAGACCTTCAGCAGCCATATTAATACACACATTCTCATAAGCATGAATCTGATCAATAATAGGCTTATCATCAACAACTTGAAAACTCAACCACTTACTAACACAATAACGTTTAGTACCAGCATCAGATCATCAGTCCCATATTTTTTCTCTAAAGCATCCCAAATATCCTTAGCATGATAAAAACCCATATAAATAACCAACAAATTATTCGACTTATAATGCAACAACATGCCCTTACAAGTTCTATCATTCTTAGCAAACTTAACATCAGTTTCAGACAAATCATCCTTATCAATAGGTTCAACAATATCATCAAGCACATATGCAACATCAATTTGTTCCAAATAAAAACGCATCCTAACAGGCCAACGTTTATAATTCTTTCCATCAAGAGTTCTAAATTAGACATATCAGGAACTAGAAATTTGGAAGCCATAATCGTCTTTTTGATTGTTATACTAATAAGTAATAAAACAGAAATTACTTATCTCTTGATGCGTGAACCAAAAGTGACAGTAGCCGTGTCGTGGCGAACCATTAACCTAAAAGATGATTCCGCGCTACCTCCTGGTGCAGTAGACAAGAAGCGGTCACCCTCCAAGATTAGCACGACGCTAGAGTTTATGTGCACTCACAAACCCGACTGGAATTCAGAATACTTGCCTAGAAACCCAAGAACAGTGTTTAGTATTTTAGAGAGGAGAGAAGACTGTAAATTGTTGTGTGTTTTGGCTGAAGAAGAACCGTGTATTTATAGAGTGAAGGAGAGCAACGACTAGCACAGAAGAAGGTAACGACCAACATAAATTAAGGAAAACGACTAGCAAATATCAAGGAAAACGATTGTAACAGTCAGCCCTTAATCTCCACGATTAATGGAGATATTCCAAAATAAGGTGAGCCAAAAAAGGAAATAAAATTTCTCCAAAAAGATAAGAGGGACCACGCCCGCCCATCGCATTCCCCAAGACCCCAAGTTCGACCCAGCCTGACTCTGCGCGCGCGTGTGTGTGTTGTACAACACCCACCTCCAAGTCACTCAACTAGGTAGTGCAAAGACACTCCAATATATAAACAAGATAAAACCTCTCCTCTCAGCCAATGTGAGAGTTTTTCCTTTCATTTGTTTTTCTCTCTTTCTCTTGTTTTTCTTCCAACACTCCTGTTTTATATCAAGAACTTCTAACATAGGGTACCTAGGAATGATATCATAAGTCCATATCTAAAGCGTCTCTAATCAAATTTGATCCTATAATATCTCAATTATGAGATACAAATTCCTAGTGCTACTTGTAATTATTTTAAAGGAATAATTAAATTAACTTGAAATAGCACAAGGAAACAAACATATTATTATGCTACACCCCATGTTATCAAACCCCCAAATAAAACTGATATTGTATGAATTAAAAATTTCACCATTTCTTCAGAAAAAAAATAATAAAATAAAAAATACGATCTTTAAATTAAACATGTTATGTTAAAGTAAATATATATGAATTATATGGTATATCGTACTATCTCCGTTAACTTTTAGTTGTAACTTTGGAATATTTTATACCTCATAAATAATAGTTCAAAGTTACACCTAAAAGTTAACGGAGGTAGTATTATAAATATAATTGGATGGAGAGAATATGAAAAAAAAAATAAAATATGTGTGCATTAGTGCATGGAAGTCAGTAATCTCCCGATTTATAATTGGATAACTTAAGCGCAAGGTAATAGTTTGCATGTTAGAAAATAGATGGGGGCCGGGAGACAGGCAAGTATGAGCTCCTGTGAATGCTGTGATATTTCATTTAATACGGTTCCAAATAAAAACCTTTTTACAAGAACATAAAAATATTAATTTCTTACTTATTTTGGTTACACACTATAGTACATATTTATGAATTATGATAAATAGGAAAACTGTATAATTGGTTTTGGGAAACATATATATTATGTGTCACCTCATCATAACAGTGGGGTCTAGGAGGTGAGTTTGGTGATGAAATCATAAATAAATAGTTGGGTTCGTTATTAATTAATTAGTATTAAAATTATGATGAGGATTAATTATGATGATAACAATGTATGATGTCTTTATACTGCATCACTGTGTAATATACTCAGATTGATCAGTGTAGGAGTGTGGACAGTTTTTATAGCTCGTTACCAAGGTGGAAACACATAAGCATTTCCTTTTTTTTTTTTATGTTTCTTGCCTCCCCTTGGCCTCTTTCTCTATGGCCTATGGGTCCATTTCATTTGTATTCTTCCATATGCTAATATACCTAGTCCCCATGCGAGAATCATAGAGTAGAGGGACGGTATGTGCCTCCATCTCCTCCAAGAGTGACCTGAGTTCGATCCTCATCCTACCCCTTCCGTGATAGGAGGGGCAACCCCCGCATCTTACCGTGTAAAAAAAAAAAAAAATACCAGTCTCCATACATGTCTATTACTCCATATAGTATTCCAAATAGCATTGTAAATATACTTTTTGCTACCTCCATTTCTTATTAATTGTAATAAAGGAAATTATATGTCTCACACATAATACTCTTTAATTACAATTAATAAAAATAGAGGTAGTCACTCAATGGTGTGTTGTTCCACATTGGTTGAGTTTATAAGTGATGGTTTGTATTGGGATGTGTATCCCACATTGAAGAAATAAGAAAGTTGTGTCTACTTTATAAGGCTAAGAGGCTACTCCACTCATTGCCATATGGTTTTGAGATGAAACCTCCTTGGTCGTATAAAGTGGACAGTTGTGACGGGTGTGGCCCAGGCTCGTTTATCATGGTATCAGAGCAGGTTAAATCTTGGGACCGCTCACAAAATTTTTTTCATTGCCGGTGGGTTAGAAAGTTAAACCCACCGATGAGATTTAAAATTTTGCTTCCGCTATGCAATATTAATACTCTTCGAATTTTTTTTTTAATCTTAACATAAAATAAACCTTAAATATATTATTCTCCTAATAAGATCATTACGGAAAATACATCACACATATTTTTTCGATATTAATGATATCATATCTCTAACAAACTACCTGTTATTGATCTGATTTAGGGTCTGTTCTGATTGACTGAACTCAACTGAACTGAATTGAGCTGAACTGAGCTGAACTGAACTGAACTGAACTTATTAATTAGTGATTTTTAACTACGGGTTAGTGATCTTTGATTATTTATTACTATGCATATGTGTATATACAAATGTACATATTAAAATATTTAAGAAAAATATACTATATAATTATAAAATTTATGGAAAATATATTAAAAACTTGAAACCCCAAAACATTTTAAACACATATACTATTTAATTTTAAAAAAAAATAGTATTATGACAAAAGAACACAAAACACTTACATGTATCTAACCCATTATTTATTGATGATTATTATTATTATTATTATTATTATTATTTATTGATGATTATTATTATTATTATTTATTACTTATTGATTATTATTATTATTATTATTATTATTATTATTATTATTACTATTATTATTATTATTATTGTTGTTGTTGTTGTTGTTGTTGTCGTCGTCGTCGTCGTTGTAATAAGAGCTTAAAAGAATGAAATTTGGCTTTATATCATTAGCAATAGCATTAGACATAAATTAAGAGCTGAACTGAACTGAACTGAACTGAGCTGAACTAAGCTGAACTGAACTGAACTGAATTTCAACGGAAGAGAACAGGCCCTTAATAGCGATTGAACAAATTGGATCTTGGCCTTTTGGAATGGGAAGCTAATTAAACTAACCTGGCCTAACCTGATTATCTTCAATTAAACATTGAATCAAACTAACCCATATAATATTGACCAGTATAATCCTCGTACGTGACATCGACAAACACAAATATAAAATTAATAGGAAAAATTTGATAAACTCTCTTTTATCCATCACTTTTCTCTTCCTCTATTTAATATCGCCAAACACAAAAGTTAATAAGAAAACTTGGCCGTAACAACACTAAGTATACCTAAAAGGTGTACACAATACAAACTATCGCGGGCGCAAAGATAAACTTCGACTAAGGACGCACGTATTGACATAAACTACACTATTAATGGCGAAAAGGGTGACATCATCATTCTTCAACGAGATCAATAAGTAGTTGCTATAAAGATGATTCTCCTTTGATTCATCTTATTATAATTGAAGAATCAACCTCCTTTTCAATATTGCATATATCTTATTTGCCCAACAAACACCTTTTATTATAAATAACAAGATGCATCTCAGTCATCAAACAAAAAAATTTCCTAGTAAGATGCATCTTAGTCATCTTAACATGAGTCTCCCCATACCAAGCTGCAAAATTTCACCTTTGAATGGTTAAAGCTAAAGATTGGTTATTATATACGAAGTATGCGTTATCAATGCCAATTAGTCATCATACACAAAATGGATCAAACATTATTAATCTTATATATAGTAAATTATACTTTCGCTGTTCTTTTTTAATATGTTTTTTTTATCACGCTTGTCAATGCAAAACTTTAACAATCAATAACTTTAATTCCTCATAAGTAAAAGTTATGTATTATGAAAGTGCTTATTATGATGAATTCAAAAATATTCCACATGAATATGTTTTTCCTTACATATTATTCATAAAAGACGGTCAAAAGAAAGGTGATGACTATAAAAGCCCAAGCAGGTCAAGTAAAAAAGAACGGAGAAAGTATAATGTATGCTCAAAGTAACCAATACGTAATGTGACTATTGTCAAACATAGAAGTACAATAACTAATTAAAATAGAGAAATAAATCATAATAATAACAATAACAATACGTTGAATAAATATTACTCATCTTATTTCTTTTGATAGATTGAATTTCAGTTTTTGAAAGAACTTTGTCTTAGCTATGTAGCATATGTTCTTTATACGATTACTAGTTTTGTGATTCGTGGAATACCCGGCTTGTTTATTAATAAGATACGGAATAAACATTTTATCTATATTTCGGATACAATTGATTTTTGTAAGAGCACAATTTATATTATAGAATTATACACTAATATAAGAAAAATACTTCGTAATTATGTTATTCGAATTTGCTACTCATGGATTAATAATCATTTGGTAATCATATTTGTAGAATAAAAAATATACCATCACTCACAAAGTTGTGGGTGGTTTGGGAAAGAGTGTAGTCTATCTAATGTAGTTTTAGAAAGAGACGCAAATAATGGTAAAAGCAATTCGAGTAAATTAATTTGAATTTGCTCATATTTTCTTGTTATTGGATGATATTTGTAGGATGAGTTGCAATATTAATGTCAATGGTACTCAAGTTAATAACAAATTTATAAGATATTTATTGAAAAGTTAGGCCCTGTTCTTTTGAGCTTCTGGGCAGAGCAGAGCAGAGCAGAGCAGATTTCAGCAGAGCAGAGCAAAGTAGAGCAGAGCAGAGCAGATTTCAGCAGAGCAGAGCAGATTGAAGCAGAGCAGAGCAGAGCAAAGTAAAGCCGAGCAGAGCAGAGCAGATTTCATTAATATTAATATTATTATTACTAATATTATTATAATTACTAATATTATTATTACTATTATTATTATTATTACTATTATTATTATTATTATTATTATTATTATTATTTTTACTATTATTATTATTATTACTATTATTATTATTATTATTATTATTATTATTATTATTATTATTATTACTACTACAATTATTATTATTACTACTGCTGCTGCTGCTACTACTACTACTACTACTACTACTACTACTACTACTATTATAATCATTAAATTTTATTATTAAATATTAATTATAATTAATAATATTTATATTATTAAATATTAATTATATTATTATTATTATTATTATCAAATATTAATTATGTTATTATTAATATTATTATTATTAAATATTAATTATATTATATTAATATTATTATTATTAAATATTAATTATTATTATTATTATTAAATATTATATATTATTATTATTAAATATTAATTATATATTATTATTATTAAATATTAATTATATATTATTATTATTAAATATTAATTATATATTATTATTATTATTAAATATTTATTATTATTAAATATTATTTATATATTATTATTATTAAATATTAATTATATATTATTATTAAATATTATTTATATATTATTATTATTAAATATTAATTATATATTATTATTATTAAATATTTATTATTATTATTAAATATTATTTATTTATTATTGTTATTATTAAATATTTATTATTATTATCATTAAGTATTAATTATTTATTATTATTATTATTATTAAATATACATTATTATTATAATAATTCAATATTAAGTATTAATTTTAAGCAGAGCAGAGCAGGGCAGAGCAGAGCAGAGCAGAGCAGATTGAAGCAGAGCAGAGCAGATTTCAGCAGAGCAGAGCAGAGCAGAGCAAAGCAGAGCAGATTTCAGCAGAGCAAAGCAGAGCAGAGCAGCTCTAAAGAACGGGGCCTTAGAGTGTCAAGTATCATCGTACAACTTTATCTAAACAAGAAATTTTAATTTAAAAATTTGTGAAACTGTAAACTAACTATTTATCTTTAAAAAAATCTATCTAAAATATTTCTACCTTTTAATCCTACAAAATCCAACTTATATATCCTAAAAAACCTATTCAAATAAATCGTATGTGTCATAACAATTAATAGTTGCCTACGTGGCACGATACTTAACGAATAATAAAATGTCAAGTGTTGGTGTGTTGTACTCTGACTAATCATATAGTCAATATGTCATTATATTTTTTATGATCACGACTTTAAATAACACAAACTTAATTTTTTATTACACAAAAACGATAATTTTTATCACACCCCACCAAAACTAAAATCATACATTAGTTGTATCATAAAAATAATGAATGAATTAATAAAATATGATAAAAAAAATTAAATTAACTTAAATATGCAAAACGTAACACATAGGGTGTGATTATATAGACTCCTTCGGCTATAGGCCTATAGCTTGTAGGAGTGATTATATAGATTCCTGGAGTCTTAGTTGCAGTTTTTTTTTTTATTTTATTTTTTTATTTTATTTTTTTTATTTACTTATTTATTCACCTACAAATTTTTAATAATCCTAATATATTATGGGCCTGTTCATACTTACTGAAATGAACTAAGCTAAAATGAATATTTTATGAGAGAAAAAAATAGGAACTTAACTGAACTGGATTGGAGCTGAACTGAACTGAAACTGAAGTGAACAGCAGAACATGCCCTATGTTTTGGTTTTTTTTTTCCTAATCCAATTTTTATTTTATTTTATTTTTATCTTACCTAAGGTAAAACTCTAATACTTCGTAACGTCTTTTATCTTAATTTATTATAAATATTAATAAATCTATCTAATTCACTAGTTTATAATCATACATGTCAAAATAACCGTACCCGTAATTACCGTCTACGTGGTGTGTGACACTTGGCGAAAAATTGGAATGTCAAGTGTCGCTGTGTCGTGGCCTGGCTAAAAATTTAGCTTTATATATTAGTTATATGATTTCACGTAAAATAATACGAACTGCAACATACTACATAATTTTATACGGAAAATTTGCTAATTACTACCGCGTATTAATGCCATTTCGAAAATTATTAACGCGAATTGAAAATCTCGTGAATTACTACTGTAAAAAATTTTAAAAATTTGATTTTATTACCAAACTTCACTTAAAACCATTTATGACGTCATCTTTTCACATCCACATTTAACCCTTGATTAGCCATTTAAATGCCCCTTAAAAAAAAGAAAATTAAATCTCTATAACCCATGGTTATCCTAGCTAAACTACCCCCTTTCCTTTATTTCTCTCTCATAACTCCACTTTGACCCTTTCACCTTTGACCTCCATTGAATAGGGTAACCATGGTTTAGGAGGGATTTTATTATTCCTTCTTTTTTGGGTCGTTTAAATGGTTAGCCAAGGGTTAAATATGGGTTAAAAAGAAAAGACGACGTCATAAATGGTGGGAGTCTGGTAGTAAAATAAAAAAATTTAAATTTTTTATGGAAGTAATTCACAAGATTTTTAATTCGTGGTAGTAATTTTCAAAATGACATTAATACGTGGTAGTAATTGTCAAATTTTCCATTTTATATTGCACATATGACTGTATATGATTGTTATTTTTAGTTTTATGTAATCTAATCATTTTACAATATGATTTTCCTTAATACTTTTATAATTATTAGACACTAATCTTGTTATTCATAATATTTGGGAAAAAATAGACGAAAAACTCTGTTGCTACATAGAAGCTTCCCTCCACCTCCTTAGTCGCAATTGTATGAGTAAGTTAAAGGTTTGAGTTTCTTAAAGGTTTGAGTTTCTCTGATTGTCTTGGAGTACATGGCAATTGGGAAATTATTATTTTAAATACAGTATAAATAATTTACAATTTTATTTATTTTTTTTGATGAAAAATAATTTTTGAAAATTGACAACATTAACGTGTTTTGCATTGCCTAGGCAGCTCGTCATTCTATGATGTGTTCAGAGATTATGTTCCAAATGTCGTTCATTATTTCCTGTCACATGCTTTTTTTATATTCCTAATTTTATCCATTATTGTTATTTCCTGCCACATGCTCTATTATTATTTTGTAATTTTATTTTTAATTTTGTTGTTGAATTCAAATAATTAAATTTTATGAAATTTTATTTGCATGAACTGCATAAAAGCCGGGATAATGGAAACTTTCCATTTTAGTGTTCCAAGCTAAGTATAAAAAAATTCAATTCTATTACTCCCGTTTTAGATTAATTTTAATAATTGACGACCTTTGACATTGCATATATATAATTTAAGAAAAATATAAGATATACGGATTTATTGTAGGTACGGAGTAATTGTTTACATTTTTTAACACATTTGAATGTATGCGATGTGTGCTTGACATATAATTTCAAAAATCATGGACGGAGTTAAAAATGGCGCATTTTAAGCTAGAACTAGTGTTATGCTCCTACTAATTGTTTCTTTAAATAAAAAAGCAAGCTTATCAACGTGTGTTAGTCCAAATTTAGTTCTGTTCTGGACCGCCTGCAGGCAGCTCTTCATAACCATCATGGTGCTTAGATGGATACCCAAGGTTGTCGACCGGGATACATTTCAGCAAAACAGCTACCAGCAAGCTTACTGCTCCAATTCCTACACTTAGTAACCACAACTTGCAGTTAAGTGGCACTGTGTCTGCGAATGTGCCTAGAAACTCAACGATTATCACTTGAAATATTACAGTGGTGGATATTAATCCAGTTTCCAAATATTCCCTTTACTACTTGAAATTTCTGTTTTTGGGATATTGAAATTTAAAAAAAAAGGTGACACCAAAATTGATTTTAGAAGGGTCACAAGTCACGTGTACACGTCGCGTCGTTATGTAGATATGTTTAAGGTGTTTCATGCCCATTTATTAAGAATTTGCAGGGGAATGTATTCTATATATGATAGAATCAAGCTTTTTATTACCAGATATATTGCAAAAAGTTATTGAAAACGAACGAATTATGAGAAAGTAAGCCGTGATCATAAGAATTCTTCAATGTCAAACGAACCTGTATAAGCAGAAACGAAATATGTCACTAGAGCTACTATGTACAAACTTCTGTATATTACATAAACAGAATGACTTCAACGGGCAACTACCTTTAGTATGCATGGTTGCGAAATTGTAATCCATTATTGTACAACATCAACATTTTCTTTGGCAACCTGTATGAAAATGGAATTCAAAATTACAGTTTAACTCGAAAGAAAGATAATAATACTCCGTAATATATAGTTTTATTTTGTTACTTAGTAAGATATATTTCCTCTGTTTTCTTAGTTAATACTATTTGACTTTTACAATATTAACAAATCACACATTGACTAACTTTTGTGATTTATATCTAGGATATAACATGGTCAAGTGAGATTTTGTTTGAATCGCCTTAAGGTATATTTTTCACTTTTTATAATTTTACAATGCCGAGAATTAAAGATATTAATCTTTAAAAAAGTGCGTTAAATAGAATGATTTCAATTAAATAAAAACGGAGTAGCTTTTATCCTCGGATAGAAATTCTTGTTATAGTATAAAATTCTTATTGTAGTAAAACTGAATTAAATACTATATCAAAATCAGAAAATAAATAAATTTTTTTAAGTGTATACACACCAAGACATTATGTTCACCGCTTATATGCACGGCCCATTAAAAAAATATAACATGGACATGGGCTACCAAGACACAACTACCATGGGCCAACTGAGCCATAAGTTGGCACATCTACTATTCTACTTCATTCCTTTTTATTTGGATTTGAATAGTTTTGCGACTTTTGTCAAACATAAATCAATTAATTGTATGTTTGAAGATTGTCAACTCAAAACTTTTGAAAATTGTTATATACACCCGGTAGCAAGGTCATATTATATTATATTATTATGCTCATTTAATATACTCTTTGGCAACACTTATATCTATATGTATTCGGGTATATATAAAAGGTTCTCCACAACGTTAAATTTGCTAAAACCCATTTTAGTTTTCACTTCTGAATGTCCTACATTGTAGTAGGAGAAGATATTATTTGACTTTATAAGATAGAAGAGTAACTCCAATCATAACCAGTCGATTTTAGCATGGAACTTCATTGGGCCATGATTGTGGACCAAAATCTCCTCTTTCTTGCTTAGGTTATTCAAACCCTATTATGTTATCTAAAAAATTAACAAGATTAAAGTTGAATATTGTTTGATATTAGCCGCTGCCAGGCCCAAGGGTCAACGACCCCATATTATTATGTTTAGATGTTTGCATCTAATGTGTTGGCTTTCTTTTGTTTGGTACTTTGGTGCAGACTTTTGTTGATAGTTTTAATTAAGTAACTAGTTTTTGGGCCTTGAAACTTAATTAAAAGTATACATTTTAATTTATGATTTAGTTTTCTTTGAATAAATATGTGTTTTTTTTTTCTTAAATAATTAAACCATGTGGTTATATATATATATATATATTTAACATGTTATACATATTTCTTTTTCATATTTTTAACATGTTTGATAATTAGCTTAGATGGCTAAATAGTCAATTTTGCTGTAAGTGGTTTGGGGTTCGAATCCTCTTATCTTTATATTTTTTATATTTAGTGATGATGTGACATGTTGTGATAGATGTTGGGTAGGTGACGTGGCATCATCAAGTGTTTGTGAATTGACGTGGCGTCATGAATTGTTAGTGAAGTGACGTGGCGTACTTTGGAAGAGTCTACATGACGCATGGACGTTTTTATAAACGCCTCTTAATATATTAGTATAGACTAGTGTGTGACCCGACGTTGCTCCGAGTGTTATTACTCTCTCCATCTCTTATTGATAGTTTCTTATGGTCAATTTTAAGTCCCAATATGATAGTCTCATTTGCTTTTTTCAAGTACCATTAATATTGTTATTATTATTATTATTATTATTATTATTATTATTATTTTTTGTTTTTTTTTTTTACCAAAATCCCCTCCTATTTGCAACAATATTTGTGCAAATTTAATTTTTCATGTAAATTTTGCTTTTCCATGTACTCTTTCTACTTTTTTATATACCCAATAAAATTTTATCTTTTCAATGTACTTTTATTATTACTTATTTATATTTATTAATTCCCGTGAAAATTGCCCATAAGGGACTATTAATAAGGGACGGAGGGAATATTATTTTTCCTCTTAAATAACTTGAAAGACTTCGATCTTGACTTTTTATTTGTCAATAAAATATATAATACCATGACAACAATAAATTATTTTGGATTAAGTTCACTTTATGATACATTCTAATATATATATTTATAGTATACATAGAACATGATTTATTTGTGATTAAGATTGTAATAAATATTGTCTTTATTTAAGAAAGTTTAAGGTTCAAATCTCTTTGCATGCATTTTGGTTAATTATGACATAAAACAATGATTGTGAATGTGGTGTGATTTTAGTGCGAGAATGGGTACATGTGATACATTGACATTTTTGGGAAAGCTTTTTAATATATACACTACTAGAAAACTGGTAAATTTCGACAGATTGCTTTCGACAGACACGAAATTTCGTATGAAAAAGAGAAATTTCCGATGGATTTTTGTTCCATCGGAAATTTCCGACAAATTCAACAATTCCATTGGAAACCGTCGGAAATTTCCGACAAATGTTTCCGTCGTAAATTACATTTTCCGACGGAACATAAATCTGTCGAAAATTTCCGACGGAAAAAAAAAATAAAAACCTTTTTTTACCAAACCCTAAACTCCTCCTCCTATTCCCGCCTCTCTTTCTCCTTTTCTTTTTTTTTCTCCTCTTCTCCTTCGTTCTCTGCGCTTTCTCCTTCTTTCTGTCTGCTCTTCTCCTTCTTTTTTTTTCTTCTCTTTCTTCTTCTCCTTCCCTTTCTCTCTTCTCCTTTACTTTTTCTCTTTTCTTTCCTCTTCTCTTTTCCTTTATCTCTTCTCTTTTCTCGTCTATTTTCTTCGTCACTGGCGTGGGGTTGGGGTGTTGATTTGGTCTTCTTTCTCACCGGCATGGAGGTGCGGTATTCTCTAGAAATTAATGGTTATTCAGGTCAAATTCGACCATGAAAACTCTAGATCTATAGTTTTCATGGTCGAATTTGGCCATATTAAACCAAATTCGTGGTGACTTTCAAAGCAAAATTCGATTTTAAAGGTATGTTTTCTTATTTTTAATTATTTTTAATTGTTTTGTTAATTTTTGGATTTTAATTGTGGTTTTGGGTGGTCGTTGTGGTGGTTTTAGGTGGGTAGTTGGTCGGAATAGGTAGGGTTAGGGTGGTAGTGGTAGATCTGGGTTTTGTTTGGGTGGGTTTAGGGTGGTAGGTTTGGGTTAGTTGGGTGGTTTAAGGTGGGTGGGTTCGAATTAGTTGGCTTTAGATGATAGATTTGGGTTAGTTGGGTGGTTTTAGGTGGGTTAGGGTTAGGTTGGTTAAGGTGGTCGGTCTGGTGGGTGGGTTCGTGTTAGGGTGGGTTAAGGTGGTCGGTCTGGTGGGTGGGTTCGGGTTAGGGTGGGTTAAGGTGGTGGGTTTAGGTTAGGTGGGTTAAGGTGGTGGATCTGGTGGGTTAAGGTGGTACTTCTGGTGGGTTAAAGCGTGTTTTTTGGTTAGGCGTGGTGGAGGTGGGGGCTGACAGCAGTGGTGCGGTGTTTTTTTTTCTTCCTTGGAGTTTCCGACGGAATTCCCATTGGTAATTTCCTGTGGATTACAGTCCGTCGGAAATTTCCGACGGACTTTTCAATGCCGTAAAATCTCTTCCAACGAACTGTATTCCGTCAGAAAAGTGTTTCTGATGGAAATTCCTTCGGAAAAAGTCGATTTTCCTACAAAATGTTTTTCGACAACCTATTTCGATGGAAATTTCGCCGGACACGGGTTTTTGACAGAAAACAGGGTGTTTTCGATGGATTTTTTCCGTAGTAGTTTGGCTGTTTTCTAGTAAAAGTATAGATTCACTAATAGATAAAATGCAATTTGTGTCACACTTATTAAAACATTACTGCATTTAGTAAGTGTAACACTTATTAAAACATGAAAGGAGTACTTAATTGTAGAGCTGTCAAAAATTGACCCTACTCGAAAATTTAACCTGAACCTGATCATGACCTGACCTGTTTGAACCCAAGAAATTGGTGACTCGAATCGGATATGATCCGACCTGAAACCAACTCGAGACCTGAGTTAACCTTAGGATTCATGACCTAACCTGAGTTGACCTTAAGATTCATGACCTTACCTCAAACCAACTCGAGACCTGAGTTAACCCGAACATGACCTGACCTAAGATGACTCAATCCAAACATAACCAATTAATTATTGACTTAACTGATCTCGACCCAAACCCGAGATTGGCTCAATTACGGTTTAATATAAGAGTATCATCAAGTTACAATGAGACATCTAAATCTAGCATTTGCTAGGGTTTTTTTTTTTTTTTTTTTTTTTTTTTTTTTTTTTTGGTTAAGAAAACTACATTTTTATATTATCTCTATTCTCTCATGGTTCCCACCCAAACCCACTACTATTTTTTTTATTATTATTTATTTCATATGATATACGTAGTATTGATTACTTTTCAATAAACTATTAAGTATTAACCCCACTATCTTTCTTTTACAATTTTTTAATATTTAAAGTCTCAAATTACCCCACTTACTTCTTATTTTATTTAAATCAATTAAATTGCCTAAAACTATGTGCCAGTCAAAGTGTAACACTTATTAAAACACGGAGGATTAGTAAATGGTTTAGATAGGCAAACTTCAAGTCTTCAGTTTTGTCTAGTGCTTGTTTTGAGCTACCTAGCATCCTAGATATTGAGGATTAAAGTGCTAGTATAGCGTTTTCATTTGTATAATTTTTCTGAATGTTTCAAGCTTTTTTTTTTTTTTTTTTTTTTTTTTTTTTCTTTTTTAATAATCATTTTCTCCCTTAGCTTTAGTTTTCAGCTTTCTAGTGCCTGAATTAGTTTCCAGAGTTCTTTATTACCTATGGCTGCATTGCTGTAGAGTCTTTCATCCACTCTCACGCTTGCAATTCCGCCAACGAAGAGTGGTCTCGATGTAAACATAGACATGGATCACCAAACGAAGAGTTCCTCCGATACACTGCAAATTAAAAAATATCGATCCTCAGCTCAAAGCATTGATGGTTCAATCCAATCTGTCTTTGAACCCTTTTGACTCTTTGAGGATGTTCTTTACTGTGTATCTGAGGAACTCTTCGTTTGGTCATCCTCGACCACTATCAAGTCCCTTAGGGGATCGGCTGAACTTGTACATATCGTTTCCCATCATTAAAGCAGCGCCAACTGCAGCTGCAGCTCTACAATCAAATGACAATCCAGTAGTCAGCACATTAAACCAAATTTACCAATCCAATTCAATCTAACGAAAAGCTGTGCTAATGATAATTAGTACCATTTATAGAAGCAATGTTTTAGGGTTCTTTTGTCATCGCTGTGGTTTTCTATTTTTTGGTTTTTAGTTTTTTAAAATCATATGATATAAAAAAATTAGTCAAACTTATTAAATATTGGAAATTTTGCATAACCATCTTTTAAATCTTTTTTTTTTTTTTTTTTTTTTTTTTTTTTTTTTTTTTTTGCATATAACCACCTTTAAAAAAAATGTTGCAAAAATACCACTAATTTAAAATTTTTTGTTGCAACTTACCACTTTTTTAGCCAACTTCATCGACTGGTCTACATTGAATTGGTGGTAAGTTACAACAAAATTTTTAAAATTGGTCATCTTTTGCAACATTTTTTTAAAAGGCGGTTATATGTAAAAAAACAAAATTTAAAAGGTGGTTTTATGCAAAATTCCCTTAAATACTACCTCCGTTAACGGTTATTTGCAACATTTACCCAAATGGGTGCTAACTATTATTTGCAACAATTTTATTTTTTTTCCTTTTTTGGCTGTCAAAATGACCTTATTAAAAACTGATTAACACCTAACTTACTTTCTTATTCTAATTAATTATCTCTATTATATTCACATCTAAACTAATGACTCCCACCAAAATTAAGGATCTAATAACACCCTATTTTCATCAATTCATCAGATCTACTCATCTCCTCACCTAACCTCATCAATACAGCTTCAACCACTTCCATTAATATGGGTGTTGAAGCCTTTAAATCTGGGAAACGTTCTAGATTTCTACACTCTCTCTCTTCTCTTCTTCTAATCTGGTTTACCTCACTCTCTCTCCTCTTTCTCCAAACCCTAATTTCACTTGTTTCAGCACCTTCTCTGACTTCAGATCTGCTTTACCTTTGAAAATTTATCAAAAATGAGTCCCCCAAACGAGAAGAAACCAAATGAGGATGTTATTGCGACCTACAAATGTCAGCGTCGTACTAGAAAAATGAAGTTGGTTCGAACACAAATCTACATGGAGAGGAAACGAAAGTTCGGTGGTGGTGCAAAGCTTGCTCCTTTAGCTTCAGATGAGGAAGGTGAGGGCTCCAACCTTGCAGATCTGGGAAACAACACTTAGGGTACGACTGAAATTTTTTACTGTTGTTCAAGTTGTCAACAACGATGATGCTGAGTCCCCTTTTGCGGTTGACAAATCTGAGTCCCTTGAAAAGGAGGATGGAGGGAAGAAGTTGGTCCCTGAGAAGGCCAACGGTGCTGTTTTCGGCAAGAAAAGGGGTAGATCTGGCGCGTTTAGGGACGATGATGTTGATTGGGGGGGGGGGGGGGGGAGTACAACCTTTCCAAATATGGGTCGAACTAATGCCGTAGCGTAACACATTTCTGACCCTTTCTTGTTTAAATTTATTGCTTGAGATTATTCTGAGTTCTGGATCTGTTTGTTGACTGTGATACATGGCTTTTTTAGCTTATATTCTTCCTGTTTTTATTGAATGCTCCATGTTTTTGATAATTGGTGGCCTATTGTTGGTAATTTGTGGGATATGTGTGGTAATTCCTGCTAATTATTGATAAATTCAGAATGTGGGAATTTTTGGACTGCTATTGTGAATTACTGGGCTGCTGTTGTGAATTTGTTGGGTATTTATGAAAAGCTATGAATATTGATTCCTCAAATTTATGATTGAATTGGATGTTGTTTCTAATTAATGATAAGCTTTAGTTATTTATGATAAGATTTGGTTGTTGTTGCTAATTATGATAAGGTTTGGCTATTTATCATTAACTCTGTCCCCTGTTGCTAATGTAACATCATCTTTGGTTGCCATCCCAAATTTTTGATAAACTTTGTACCCTATTGGTTATTTATGATTCTCTTTGGCTTTTGGCTATTTTTGATAACCTATGGCTATTTATGATATACTTGGGGCATATGATTTCCTGTTATGTGTGGCTTCTGTTGAAAATATGCAGATAGTGATTGTGTAATTGTGTACTATGGTTGAGGTATTTGAGGTGTTTGATTTTTGATATTCATGGCCTGATATTGTGTATATGTTCTTTTGTGGGATGTTACTCTTCTATGGCCTGTTGTTCTTACTTCTTAGGTTGATTTTGTGCATTATTGGCATACAATGGCTTTGGGAATTGTGATATGATGAATGATGATGATGACATAGTAGCACACTGTGATTGCTGTTACATGTTTATGCAGTTCAGTCCCTGTATGTATGAGTCCCTTAATGTGTGTTCTCAATGACTATAGTAAGAGAGAACACACCAGTGTTGCCTAAATGTATGAGTCCCTTATGTTTTGTTCTCAATGACTATTTTAAGAGAGAACAAACCACTGCTGCCTAAATGTTTGAGTCCCTTCATGAGTCCATTTATGTGTGAGTCCCTTAATGTGTGAGTCTCCTATTCTGTGATAAATCCAAATGATGAAGGGACTCAGTTGACACTTAAAATTGTAAAGTTGGAATTGCTCCAACAACTTCATATGCAAGTTGTTGTTGAGGGAACCACTTATGCAATTATGTCATAAACCAACACCCTCTAATGGATTTAAATGTATGTGTATGTGTCTCACAGACATAATGTAAGCAGTAGTTGCACATAAAACAAACCAACTTCATATCATTAAGTTGTTCAAAAGTTTTTACATATTCAAAAGAAGATTGTTCAAACTGCCTTATAACATATGCCCTGAATTTTAACAAAATACACATAACCAATTACTTTTAAAGTGTGGTAAAACCAAAAACAATAAATACTACCTAGTATTTCACCACTTGCTTCCATAGTCTTCATTGGTTATATGTGGCAGTCTGTTAACTTCACTTTGTGTCTCACATGTGTTCAATCTGCATCAACTTGTATCCCTTCATCTTCTTTATTTCCTTCCCCTGTAATTGGTATGAATAAAGTGTTGAGGTGTTCAACAGCTTGTTGAACCACAACCCTCTCCACATCTAGTTGTTCTGGTAGCAAGCCTAGTCTTTCCAGCCTTTTCTTCCCTTTGTGTGGTGGGGTGAAAATGTTGCCACCTAGATGCTTCAGTATTTCTTCCATGTAGCATTGTAGTGTTATCTAGTTGTACTTGTTTAGTACAGGATTAAAAAAGTCATAAGCCTCTTTGACTTTGTCAATGAGTTCCCCCAAGTTCTTAGGGAATGATTGGTACTGTATGGACTGTATTGCATTGAACAATCCAAGTTCTAGCACATTCAAGTCCGGTGACTGTGCTGGTTGATAAATGAACTGAATGTTGAACCCTTCTGACTGACATGCATGTATGAATTCCTCATCCTTAGGAATTTGATAAGGTCTGGCATTATCCCACTGAATCCAAATGTCCTTGGACAGATGAGGTGACCATTTACTTTTGATTGCTGGAATCACATTCTTGAGAAGCATTTCCTTGATTGCATCCTTGTTTACATTCTGTGTTGACTTAATTTCCACAGCTCCAGCTTCTCTGTTCTTGCTTTTTTTCTTTGCAGTAGTCTCATAAACAAATGGAAAGATTCCATATTTTCCATCATGTAGCACATTTCCTTGTCTGTTAAAAATTGGCTTGCCAATCACAACATAAACATGCCTTTTACCTTGAATCTTCTGGACTGTTGGCACCTATATGGATTAGGTTCATTTGGAAGCAAGTAGAACTTCCTTGTCTCTGGGTTCAGGTAGAACAATTTTTCATCAATGTGTACATAGTGCTGCAAATCATCAAACTTTGGCTTGCTGTTATGTTTAGCAGGCAGCAGATGACTTAACACCCATTTTAGTCTTGCCACCTTGTGGTTGGATGTGAGGGGTCGGGTGATTTGTGCTTGTATGTGTCCTGAGCCTCCCCTTTTTCTATAGCTTGTGAATGGTCACATGTGATATGTTAAGAGCAGCCCCATAGCTTCTCTCTATTGTCCTTTTGTACAAAGGAACTGACTGCAGAAACTCATCTGTATACTCTGTTGGTTTGGGTCCAGTTTTACCAAGCTTCTTGCTTTTGACATCTATCACATTCCGCTCTGCCATTTGCCTCTTGATGTCTTTGAATAATCTCTGTATTGATGACCTGTGAACATTGAATTTCCTTGCTTGTTGTGACTGAAAGCCTCTTGGCAGATCCTGACCATCCATGTTGTGTAGAATAGCATCAACAATCTCTCTTTTTTGCATGACAGTAAGTTGTTTCCTACCTTTGGGTTGTGGCATTGCTTTATCATTACCCATAGTTTGACTTTGGTTGTCAGCTTCTCCCATGGAGCTTGAATCACTTTCCTCCATTGTTGCTTCTTCATTTAGCAACTGATCTATGCTAAAAAATTCATCATTGACATAATTTGACATTTTAATGTGTCAACTTCTCTTGCTTGCAGATTTCAGTAATGGTGATGAAGTTGGGACTACTATGTTTTTTGTTTGAAGTACTTAAACTGAACCAGAGTTAGACTTGAAGAATATTGTTGCTGCTTCTAACCTAGCACTAATTAATAGTAGGAGGGTAATTAGTTCAGTTTGTAATGAAGTTTAGGAAGAAAATTAATGCCGACTTTTGTAAGGAAAACATTCTGTAATTTGGTTAGGGTAGAACTTTTGGTTTGTATGAATATTATGGACTGCAAATTCTGTTTGGCAGGTTTAAATACCCTCCCTTGAATGAAACATTCAGTTGAAGGGAAAAAATTTGGATGCAAAAAGTGTAAAATTTTAAAAGTGGCTGAAATTTAAGGAGGGAAATCAAAATCCCACAAAATTTCTGATTCTCTTTCCTCTTTTTTTAAAAAACGGGTCCCCCCATTCCCTCTATTTTTATGACTTAATCACATGCCCTTCCACCCAATTATTCTCACTTAAACAATCCTTAAAAGTTTTTCCTAGGAGTCCGTGCTACCCCCTTTGTCGCAAATAACTGTTAATGGAGGTAGTATATGATAATTTTGAAAACTGACAATAGAAAAGTGGAAACTCCTTTTTCATGCACGTGTCCTGTTCTTGGTATTTTGTTTTATAAAATACAGAAAACTGAAAACAAAAAATGATGCCAAACAAGCCCTTAGATAGCAAATAAGATTAATCCCTTACTCATCGAATAAGGAATTGAATTTGAGATATGAACTCAGTAATGGCCGTCAAAAGTTTAAATAATTTAGGAAGCTAATAGTGTAAAAATGATAGAGTCCCTCTATTTTTAAAGCGCTATTACTGGCACAAAGTTCTAGGCAAAATAATTGACTTTAAAATATGTTAATCCTTCCATTTTTATTAAATTGCAATATACCATTTTAACACGCACTTTAAGAAAGATATAATTAGACAATCGAACAAATGAAATGAAAAAATTTTACCACCGATAATTGGAGTGTTATCTAACGCCATAGAGACTTCGTTATCTTTTGCCAATCAAACATTATATGTAGTGGTGAGAAAACGGAGTACGCAGTTAAAATTTTAGGAACCGAACAGGGCTTGAAATTCGGAATAGGAAATGCAGTTGGTCTAAACGGTTCGGTCTAAACGGTTCCTAAAATTTTGCAATTAGTATTTAAACCGCCGGGTATCGGTTGGTTCTGGGCCCACTTATATATACCATTGTTAAAAATTTATTATTTTGGTGTGTTTTTATTTATTTTAGCTATTAATTTAATACTTTAAATGTATTAAGCAACGAGTATTTTTTTTTTAATTTTATAAGATTATAATAATAGTTTTTTTTAAATTTTTTTTTTTTTACTAACTACATATTTTCACGACACTTTTATATTTTTAGGAAAAATTAAAAGGAATAATCCCAACTTTGCTCGATTAGCCCAAAATAATCCCAACTTTCGATTATTTTTAAATAATCCGAACTTTAACTCGAATTTGCTTTGATTAGTTCTACTTGACCGGTGACCAGTTATACAGGTTAACTTTGAATTATTGTTATTATTGTTATTTACATAAATAATAATTATTATTAATGTAATTAATTAATTAAATAAACCACCTCTCCCACTAACCACCCTCCAGCCCAGCTACATTACACCCGTCCCCCTACCTCCGCCCAACCCAACCCCTTCCCTCGTCCCCCCTTTCCCTTCCTCCTTGCCGGAGTAGCAGCTGCAGGAACAGCCGGAATACTTAGGCCGAAACCTAGATTTATTGGCCTATGAAGTCGGCGGCATTGGCGACATTAAAATTGGCACAACCACAGGATAAACTTATACTCCGGTAACTGGCGTCGGGCTTCAAAGTGGGAAACAAGGCTATTGGACTTGTATCTCACAAATAACAACTTTTAAACAGGAACCTTTGAGAAAAAGTCATGGTGTGGGAAGATACATCAATGCCAAGCACTTTAGGATTCCGACACTCTTGGATTCCGGCTTCGTAAATTATCTGGGTCTGAATTCACCATTTTTGTATTTTTTCGGGTCAAATTGAAAGCTATGAATCCATTACAAAATACCCAAGTAAAAAAATCAAAAATAAAATCAATATAATGGGTAGATCTGAATTTTCTCTGAGATCCAAGAAATGGAAGAAGAGCAGTAGCAGTAGAAGTGACAAAAAATGGAAAGAGAGAGGGGCGGCGCTGACGCGTAAGGGAGGGGCAGTCTGGGCACCAGCAGGGAGGGTGCGTGGGTTTGGGTTGTAGTTGGGGGAGAGTGGTTGTATTTTTGTTGTTAATTATTTTTGTAAGTGTTTATTATTATTTTAAGTGTTCTTAAAACAAAAGTGTTTTTTTTTAAATGTTCATTATTATTAAGTAGGCTTAATTACTTCCTAATAATCATAATAATATTTTTTTTAAGAAAAATAAATAAATTTAAACCAATTAGAATGCAACACATGGCCTAAGAAAACGGTTAATGTAGGTTGGTGACCTGTTGGGACCATATGAAGCAAATTCGAGTTAAAGTTCGGATTATTAAAAAATAATCGAAAATTGGGATTATTTTTGGCGATTCGAGTAAAGGGATTATTCCCGTCAATATTTCCTATTTTTTAAATTCATGCATGTATTATAATATATGTCGAGTAATTGGTATCCAACTAGTTTTGGTTTCAAAAAATAGGGAATTGGAATTGAAACTGGTTGTAACCGGTTCAATAAGTTATTAACTGCAACAGTTCCAATTTTGGTACCTGGAATTTTCACTCACTCCAAATATTAAGCACTATTTTTAATTAACTTTATTTTTTTTTTTATTTTTTATTTTTTATTTTTTTTGTCCAAAAGCTTTTTCAATGTGAAAAACAAATATGTACTTTACAATTAATATAAATTTTAATGCCTCTTGTTAAATTAAAAATGAAAAATTAAAAAGAATAATCCTACCTTCGCGTGACGTGTTCAAAACGAGTAAACATTTACATAATCTGGGAACGAACAAGCCTTTCACCCTATTTAATTTGTTCAAACCTTCAATATCATAGATGTCACATATCATTCTATTTGCTCTCTTACAAGATCTAGGAAATCCATCCTATAAAACAAAGGCAAATCTAAGAGTAGATATGTATAATACGATTCCACAATTTCAAATCTAATCGAAAGCTAATCAAATTTGATGAAAATTTCCACAGAAAGTAGAAATGCATAGAATATAAGAAAATTTGTCAACGACCACCTTATAAAATACACTTTTTTTAATTTGTTAGAACCACCTTTTTTTTTTTTTTTTTTTTTTTTTTTTTGGGGGGGGGGGGGGGGGGGTTAAAACACACCTGATTTTACTCTTTCTTGTAAAGACCCACCTTAACACAAAATATGGTAGTTGAACCCTACACTGCCACCACCTTTCCACCGCCACCTACATTAGATTGGTCGCCTTACCACCCTCCCAACTCTTGCGACCCCTCTCTCCCCCCCTTAATACCATACCGCTTCTTTCCTTACCTTTGAAACGCCCCTCCCCTTCGATCACCCCAAACCACCCAACAGGCAAACAAAACCTTGAAAAACCTCTCCCTATGCCTTTGAAGCTTTAGAATTGAACACCCCCTCCTCATGTAATGCTCACCTCTCCCACCCCCATCCCTAGCTAAAACCCCCAGTCACCTGCCTCATCCCCATCCCCACCGAAAAAGATGTAAGGAAATGAGGAAAGAGAATGGGAGGAGAGTTTTAAGGGTTGGAGAGGGGAAGAGGTGTTTGTATGGTGGTCTTCATGGGGTGAGAAGGTTGGTTTTTGGGTGGTAATGGTGGGTTTTACGCCAGTGACGGGTGGTTTAGGGTGGGGTAGGTGATTTTTAGGTGGTTAGGGCAGGGTTTTGGGCTAGTGATGAGTAGTTTCGGGTTGGCAAGTTGGCCTAGCTAGGGTGGGGATAGGGCAACAAAGCTGGTCGGGTGGCGGTGGTGGTGTAAGCTAAGGGTCAAGCCAGAATAATGAGCCAACAACCATATTCATGGTAAAGGTGGCTCTTGAAAAATTGGTTTTTGAGATCAAGTGTGTTTTACAATAAGGAATTTGTGTGTGTGTGTGTGTTAGATTGTGACTCGAAATCTAATAGGGCTAAATTTGAATGTAGATATCTTTCAAAGTACAAGTGATTTTGAGGTGATTCAAGTTACATGTGATAGATTGGTTCAAGAGCTTTCCAACGATAGGTCGTATACCCAATTTTGATAAGAAACAAGAAATTAATGACCGTTTTACAAAGACCTGACGTAGCTGGAAAGTTGCGACGAGGTTGCGAGCTATAGCTCTATGCGAGTGAGCTATAGCTTGGACCTATGAGGACTTGCGACAGGCTTGAGCTAGCTGCCGAGCTATAGCTCGATCATTCGGTTCTTCTAAGATAATTTACGGGAGATTTCCTAATATTTTATCTTTCTATGATGGCTATTTGAGTATACTTGGGGAACAATTTAGGGTTTTATTAGGATTTTATTAGGGTTTCCTTGTGTTATAAAAGGACCCTTTAGTTGATCAATTAGACCATACCTTTTTGAGCCATTAGATTTAGGAATCCTTGTATTATTCTCTCATTCTTTCTCCATTATGGTGAAGAAGCTCTCGAATCTCCCACCCATGGATGTAGGCCTAATTTGATCGAACCACGTAAATCCTTGTGTACTTTGTTTATCTTCTTTATTTCTTTTCTCGTTTTTATTTTTCGTTGACTTGTTCCGCATTAATTAAACACAATTAGGGCATGTTCTCTTCAGCTTAATTTCAGTTCACTTTAACTCCAATCTATTCAGTTCAGTTCAGTTTAGTTTAGTTCAGTTCCTAATTTCTTCTCTCATAAACAATCCATTTCAGTTCAGCTCAGTTTTGTAAATCAGAATATGCCACCATTGTTTTCTAACTTCCTTCCTCTATATAGGGGATAGATCTGGTAAGAACTCATCCTTGTATAAGAACCCTTTCTTATGTTAGAACACTTGATGTTATAAACGTTTTCCTATGTTCTAAATTTTTTTCTGCTTATGTTCTAAATTTTTTTCTATATTTTAAATGTTTTCGACTTATGTTCTAAATTATTTCCTATGTTCTAATTTTTTTTAGCTTATATTCTAAATTTGTTCCTATGTTCTTAATTATTTTTTCAACTTATGTTCTTAATTATTTTTTCAACTTATGTTCTAAATTATTTTTTCAGCTTATGTTATAAATTTTTTTTATGTTATAAATTATTTTTTCAACTTATCTTCTAAATTATTTTTCTTATGTTCTAAATTTTTATTTGCTTATGTTCTAAATTTTTGCTATCTTCTAAATTTTTTTTTTCTAATGTTCTAAATTTTTTCTACTTATGTTCTAAATTTTTGTTTGTTTATGTTCTAAATTTTTTTTCTTATGTTCTAAATTTTTTCTACTTATGTTATAAATTTTTTCTGCTTATGTTCTAAAAATTTTCATATGTTCTAAATTTTTTTCTATGTTCTAAATTTGAACTCCTCAAAATTACAGAATTTCTATTACTAAATAATCATTTAGATGGTTAGATCAAAATTAATAAAGGGCTGAGATTGGTTCTTATATAAGATTGAGTTTTTATATAGAGGAGGGTTCTTATATGAGCCTTCCTCTCTCTCTCTCTCTCTCTCTATATATATATATATATATATATATATATGCAAAAAAAAAAAAAAAAATCTTCTCATGCTTCTCATTTTAAGAAACTTCTCGTTTGACTATATATATATATATATATATATATATATATATATATATATATATATATATATATATATATATATATATATATATATATATATATATAACAAAAAATGAATTAATCTAGGAATGGAGTTATGGAAGGAAATATGTTAGCTAAATATATATGTTATAATTTACATGAATGGTTTTAAAAAAAATTCAATAAAAAATAAGTTATGCTCCTTAGTACATTGATTATAGTAGCTATTGTATCACCAAGTCATCATCTCTACAGCTAGGACTTGGCTAATAAACGAAGATTATCATGGTACCATGATAGCACAACATAAATTAACTTGATGATTTATTTTCCATCAGTACAACATTTAGATTCATGTAGTACATTGTCAAATATTATGTTACTGTATCCTATACAAAGAGACCAAACACGGGTATGACTTGAAAGTCCATGTAATTCTAGAAATTAAAGCATATTACATCTTTTTCTCAAAAAAAAAAAAAAAGCATATTATTTCATATATATCTCTCCATTTTCAGACCCAAAAAAAGAAAAAAACCTGACCTTATTACCTTGGTAACAAGAATCTCATTAGTCCACTTATCTTTAACAAGCTTAGCAATTATCAGACTTAATATCTCTTACTCCTTTCATTTCATAATAATCGCACACTTGGATATTTTTGAAGTGTTTTTTTTTTTTTTTTTTCAAGCAAATCAAAGTAAAATGATTTTTGATCTCTTACTTTTTTTTTTCCCAAGCAATTATCAGACTTAATATCTCTTACTCCTTTCGTTTCGTAACTTTGATCTTTTTTGACCTTTTTTTTTCAATCAAATCAAAGTAAAATGAATTTTTTTTAATCTACTGGTACAAATTTTATTTAATTTTTTTTTGAGGGAGTTCTTGACGTTGGTAATAGTGTGGGGTGGTTTTATGTAAGATATATCTTTGGGTTTATGAGAACACGATTAACTACAAATACTTTCTAATCCACCTACAAAAGAAATTAAAAATAACAAGAAATAAAGATTAAAACGAGCTAAAATATTACCTGGACTACGTGAATATTTCACAACGCCCACGTCGAAACAAAGAACTAGATGGTTGCTATTGCTTGGAATGTTGTCTTGCAGGTGTTACCAAACATGAAGGGAGGTACAACAGCTTGGGAGCTCACAAAGGGGGTCTTCTTTTTTGAAGCATATTAACGTGGTAAAGTAAAATATAGTAAGATGGCCCTTTAAAATAAGTTGTGGGGTGGATACATTAATAATGCTATTTGAATTTGCGTTAAATGAGTAATAAGTTTGCGTTCAGTAAAGATATTTAATTGGTATGATGGTGTATGAAAAAAATGTCATTGATGATGTACGTACGCGTCCATAGATTGCATTCCATAATGAAATGTGGTTGTTATATACTCTTTCACACATTCACACCCCTTTATATGAGAGGCCTTTGGACTTACATATTTTTACAATTGTGTTTTCCGCTGAAAGTTATATTCTATGGAGAATTATTTTTCCAAGAAATTATTTTCTATTACAGCAAACGAGCCTAAAGTGAATGGCTAATATCGATTGATAATTTGGACTCTTACCAATTCGTGAAACTCACTTCTTCAATGGTGCCAAACATGATTGATTGATATATTCTTAAATGCTGCCAAATATGATTGGTTGATTGTTATAATTTTAAATGTTTTCATATACTATACTCCCTCTGTCCCTCTTTTTCACTTTTATGAGTGTATGCAAGTGAATTTAGTGATGGGGGACATGTTATAACTCCCTTCATTTTTAAATACTTGCTTCACTTTTCATTTTTGGTTTTTTTAAATACTTGCTCTATTTCCTTATTTGGAATGCTTTTATAATATTTAATTCATTGCTCTTACCTAGTGCAAACATAAATCATATTTTATTAATTTCAAATTCTCTCTCCTTCAATTATCTCAACTATTTTTTATTTTTACAATTTTTTATTCTTCCACTAATCCCAATACCTCTATATTTTATACTCCCTCCGTTTTTTTTATTTGTTTCTCATTATTTTTTTCATATGTATCACTTTTTATTTTAGTCAATAAGGACCTGTTTACATTTACTGAATAGAACTGAATTGATTGGAGCTAAACTGAATTGAAGTTAATAGAGATGAAATGAATATTTTATGAGAGAAGGAATTAGGAGCTGAAATTGAACTGAATTGATTGGAGCTGAACTGAACAAACCCTAAATTGTCTTTTATCTCCCTCTTATCACTTAGGCCTTTTTATTTTTTCTCTCCATCAATGGTATTTTTTTTTTTTAAAATAAATTATTTTTTATTTTTGTAACAACTGTCAGAAAAGGGACTAATTCCCGGAGTTCCTTCAAAAATAACAACAAATATGGAAAGAGAGCTCTGAATCTTTTTAAGATGTTTCGGTGCTCAACTCTTTCAGCCATCTATCCATTGATAACTTGTGTACGCATAAACCTTGGGACTTTTGATTTGAATGCGAAGGAGACTGTTACTATAAAAGTGATGCATCTTTTAAAATAGCGAAAGCAATATATAGTTGTAATTTAAATTTATTAGACCTGAACTTTGAAGTCCGTAATTATAATAAGTTCTCACTATCTCTAATGTAACACTTATTAAAACATGGAGTATTAATACTTATTTCAGTTGCAATTTGAACTTGGTTAACCCTTAGCCGAACGTATTTGGACTTATGAGACCTAAAATAAGTGAAATTTAGGTGAACATAACAGACTCTTTATAAGACGGAGGTAATACTCCGTACTATTTATCAGTTTTCGTTCCTTCTTTTTTTTATTTTATTTTTTTTGTCATTTCTCCGCCCTATTTTTTCAGTTTCCATCTCCAACTTTATCAGTTACCTTTTCATTCCCCTATTTTCACACACAAAAAAAGGCTGATGATAGTTAATGAAGTCATTCCTTCTTATATCTCCCTCAGCAAAACTACAGTAGTTTCCATGGAAACAAATTTTAGTTATGAAATTTAGAACTAAATCTCCATTTTCGTTGAGCTGGGTCTGCGCTGCAAGAGATATAAACGGGTAGAGTTAAAATATTTAATAGATTGATATTATAATTGGTTAAGATGATACGAACAATACGATAAATGATGACTATTCTGACAAGGTACGACAATAATTTGAAAAGATTTGTGTTAAAATGTTTGTCTCACTATACGATTTACTTAATGGGGCTCTATTATTGTTTCCCAAAGAAGTTAGCTCTCCAAAGAGAGTGAAAATGGAGAGCCAATTCTACCCCAACATTATTGTGGCTCTTCAACGGCAGAAGAGCTACATAAACTTGATTTTCAACTAGTTTCTAACGCTGTCTACGCGCAGATATAAATTATATGAATCAAGCGAATGCTTAATATCGATTGTAATTTTCCATACATTAGACTGTTGCTAATTCGTGAAACTCTATATATGATCAATTTCCTACGGTGGTTGTGTACCAAATTATAAATTTGTACCCCTTATTATTTATTCTAATTATCTATGTACGGAAGTATACTATAGAGAGAGAAAGTGTTTTTGTTTGTCAAATTTCACTTGATCAAATCATCCCTTCTTATATATTCCCTCTGTTTCATAATAATCACAATAGCAGAGTGGACACAAAATTTATAAAATCATATAGCAAATTTTATATTGTAAACCTCCCCCTTTGGACTATTAAAAAATTTGCTATATATGTACTGTATACCTTTGGACAAATCACCAAATGTTACCTTAAATCCTCTAAAAAATATTTATTTACATGTTCGCCCTCATTACCGTTAAGTCGTTAATTGTTTTTTTAACGAACTCTTGAAAATAGTGTTTGGATATTTATATAGGAACCACCAAAAACCCTTTTCTTCATCTTCCTCGCTCTAGCCAGCAAAAAAAAAAAAAAAAAAAAAAGCAGCATTATAGCTTCAAGTTTACAACTAGAAACAATGATCCTAATCAACAAAACCATGAGCATAATAAAAAGGAACGTCAAAATTATATGAAAAATTGCATCAACAATAATGTGTTACAGGTTCATTAGATTCTTTTAGAGGTTCATTACTAATGTGATTTATATACATATATGGAAATTAGAAGTTTGGAGCATACAAGCCATATTTAGATTAGATTGTAACACTATAAAATGAATTTGACTGGAAATGGAAGAGTCCGAGTATGAAAGATGTTTCTAATACTTAGTAGTATTAGCTTTACCGCCTGAATAATGTAGGAAAGAAAATTGGGAAGAGGCTGAAATTTTCTCCATGAAGACGGATGTACGATGCTCCGTGCATTCTTTTTTTTTTTTTTTTTAAAAAAAAAAGGCGGAATGAACATTTAGTTGTTCTGTAAAAAACATACAGTTGTTTTGTAAAGAACATATAACTATTTTATAAAGAACATCACATATAATTATTTTGTAATAAACATATACTTGTTTTTGTATAGAACATATAGCTATTTTATAAAGAACATCACATATAGTTGTTTTGTAAAGAACATATAGCTATTTTGTAAAAAATTCATCCAGCTTTATGTTCTTTATATATATATATATATATATATATATATGTCAATTAATTAGGAATGGAGGGAATATTAATAAATAACATGATAATATAATGTAATAAACATTATTTTAATTCAACCACCATAATCTAAAGACAAAATTCAAAAAACATTTCAAAATAAGCAATTAATATAAAAGTACATTATACTGACAATCAAATAACATGAAGATAAAGAACATTATTTAACAACATGTTATGTCCTTTACAATTCTATAACAAGTTCTTTTCACTTTAACTGAATGTTATTTACATTTCTATACAATATTCTTTTCTGTTCTTTACAATATATAACATGTTCTTTTTACTTTAACTAAATCCTTACATTTCTATACAATGTTCTTTTCACTTTTTTTTTTTTGAAAGAAATGCACTATGCGGATCGTGCATCCGCCTGTAGGAACCACACATTAAAGAAAGGCAGTGTACCACAAATATTTTAGGTTAAACATTCACTTATTTACCACCGTGCTATTAATGACACGCGAGTGATATTAGCCACTAGATTAAACCGATTCAACGGTTGATATATCTTCTCACCCTTCTCACATAAGATCCTCTTCTTACATGAGCCTAAACCTATACAATTGATAATTTTCCATTGTTGGACTCCATCTTGACAATTCGTGAAATATAATTCTTTAATGACGCCAAATATGATTGGTTGATTTATTCTTAAATGCTGCCAAATATGAATGGTTGATTTATTCTTAAATGCTGCCAAATATGAATGGTTGATTTATTCTTAAACATACACGTAATATATAACCCCTTGCTAATACATGTATGGTGTACATGCCCTTATTGATGCACCACCAAGTTAAATATGATTTTTTTTTTTGCTAGCTGGTCCTTCCTTTGTGAAACACATGCTGTGAAACAACAAAATCAAAACAATGAAACATCAATTATCAATGCTAGGTTGACTACAACCAATCCATGGAAAAAAAATCATGTAGGGTCCAGCGAATAACTACTGTAAGTTGTATTCATAATTTTATTTACAGTGCTTTTTCTACGTGACTGACCACACGGGATTGTTTATTTAGGGGTTACTCAATCGGTCAAAAATTACTTATTTTGAATTTACTTAGTCAGTTATCACATTTTTTGCTTGAGAGTAATCCCTGTCTGATCGAGTAATTTCTGACCGACCAAGTAACCCCTGATGAACCGAATAATCCTTGAATAAGTGACTTCTGAATAAGCAAGTAAGTAACCCCAGCCACATATAAATATTTGTGTATTAATTTATTATTATTATTATTATTATTATTATTTTGAGGGATTATTATTATTATTATTATTATTATTATTATTATTATTATTATTATAGAAAAATAACTAAAACCTACAAAGTCAATCGATTTACAAGAAATTGGTGGGGAGCCGAGATATAATCTGGCCCCCACTCCTCTAGCTATAGCGAACCCAATCTTGCTGAAAATGTTAGTAGCTGCACGAGTACTTATATCCCGAGTCCTTGCGAACGCTTGAACTCGCTTCAGTAATGCAACAACATCCTTCTCAATGAAGAAAAGGAGAAGGGAAGAAAATTATAACCAATAGCCCTGCAACGAATGCGCCCTAGACTTGTTTATTATTATTATTATTATTATTATTATTATTTGTTTTTTTAATTTTTTATTTTATTTTTTGGGATAAGAGTTACATGTGTAATTTTGTATGAGCTTCTTTATCTATAACTCAATCCATGATAAAATTTTTGTGGTACTCGTATCAAATATTATCACATTGTAGGTCCCTCACATTATCACTTTTGTATCTATTCTTTTTACACTATAAATGTTACATCCCATCTTGTGTGTTGTTGACCACACCGTATGACCCCTTATATATATATAAAATAACAAAGTAACTCTTATAACACTGAACTAGTAACCCCTGTAACACTAACCGAGTAACCCCTATAATACTGATCGAGGAACCTTATAACACTGACAAAGTAACCCCTTTGACACTGACTAAGTAAATCATATTACACTAATGAAGTAATTCCTATAATAGCTAGACATACGGTGTGGCTAACAAGATATAAGACTTTGTGTAAATATTATCACTTTTATTTTCATCTCTTATTCCAAAATACTTTATTAAATTTCCACTATCTGTGTGCACTTCAAATCTAGCAATAAATATCATGAACTAATATAACTACTACAAAAGGTGTAAATAAACCGTGTGGACGATCAATAAAACTACTCAGATTCAACTTCGGTTGAATCTCGTTTATTTAATAAATATTGAGTCAAGATTGAACAATTTTTTATGTTTGTTTATTAAATGAGCTTGAATAAGAAAATACATATGCTCATTCGTATAAATTCATGTACAACTCGTTTATCTACGTTCACGATCTACTCATTTATATGTTCATGAGCTACATACTCATTTATTTATATTCATGAACAAGCTCGATTATTGTTCAATTATATTATTACGAATTTATGATACATAATCTAAGAGGACCATAAGTCAAGGAAGTAGCAAATCATAAGCCAAAAGAAATAAGATGCAATATCACAAATACGCAAAGTGTTTTTCAGTGGAATATAGCTTTTATATAAAAATGTCATTTATAATCTTTTATAAATTTTTGGTTAATTCACAGTTGTTAATTTAATTGTTATTTTTACAATAAAGATTCTTTAATTTAATTATTATGTTAATTTTAAGATTTTCAATGTCAATAGTACAAAGCTCGTTTAATAGTTCATGAATTCTCGTTTAATATCGCTTTTAGTAAACGATCCGTTCACAAACCATTTGCAAACATATAATTTACAAAATAAAGGAGCTGATGAGCTTGAATAGATTTTTTGAGATGAACATGAACAGATTTTTGAAAGTTCGAGATTGTGCTCGGACTCGGTTCAGTTAAATGCACATGAACATGAACAAACTAATACTCGGTTGGCTCGGCTCATTTACATCCATTACTACTTGTGTAAAAGTTGCACATTGCATAGATCGGAGCAGAGATAGTACAATTTTATAATCCCAAGAAAAACACATACCACAAGTTTTGAACACTAAATCTCATGAAAATATTCAAAATAAAATCACTCTTCATTTTAGCAAATAGTAATTTATGATCTATATACACATAAATAAAATATCTTTAGGTAAGTACTAAAAAAAAAGGAAAAATCTCATGAAAATACGATCACAGTTATTACTCAGCCAATAGTGTCTATACACATAAATAAATACTTCTTTCGTTTTAAAATACTTGCATTACAATATTGTGGCACACACTTTGAGGTTGAGATTATATAATTTAAATGACTAAATAAATCAAAATATTTTCCGAAAATATACCTAACTCAATCTTTTAATGACATATCATTCGTTGCCCAATCTTTAGTTATTTTTCTTATGCATGGTTGGTACGAACAGATAGAGGTGTCAATTCAGATCTATTTTAAATACTTATGTATATGGGTGGAAATTAATGTGTTCATAAAAATCAAAATATGAATTTTGTTTTTTTGAATTTGGTCGGTCACGTTAGTTTATGAAACCTCTATGATTAGGTAATTACAAACAAGAAAATACATGCAATAAAGTAATACTGTTATACTGATGATAAGCACTAATAATAAGCATTATATACAGTCATATGATTTCTGTAATCCAATGTATACAGGGAGTGGATGCTTTGAGGATTGAATCTATAAATATTGCGTTTGAAATGCATACTCCAACACCAAAACATCCAACATATACATAAACGAAAATGTCTCCGAAAACCCATGTCCGGCCTAGAAATAAGTGCGCATTTTGTACCGTAAATAGAAGTTATATGAATCATATAAGAGAATGGTTAATTAATATCCGTATCGATTAACAGTTCCATACACTGGCATGGACGGTGGTTGTCAATTCCTGAAATACAATTCTTCAATGGTGCCAAACATGATTTATTAATTGGTTGATATTTTCATAAAATGCTTTAATTCGTGATACACATGCATGCATGCCCTTAATGATGCCAAATTAAATTTGATCTTACTGCATAATTTCAAATCTAGCTTAAGTGGGGGACTACAACGACGATTCAACGAACCTATCCATGAAGCAAGTTAGCAAGGAGTAAATAATGCCTTGACCTTCCAATCTATAAATAGAGTAGCATCAAGTGCATGGTTCAACACCAAAACATCCAACATAAACATAAACATAAGCAAAGTTTTCCAGTAATGAAAATGTCTCCAAAAACAACCACTACCTCCCTCGCTCTCCTCGCAATTACTCTTTCTCTAACACTGTCCTCCGCCCATGCCCACTGCCCTGCTTCAACAATCCCTTCTATCTTGAAGCAATATGGGCTACCGCCCTCGATTTTCCCTGGTAATGTGCAGAGCTTCAGCTGCGATCCTGTCAACAAAAATTCCATCAGGTTAACGATTAACTTGCTTGGTAAATGTACCGTGGTTAACGAACTGGGTGCTATTCAAAATGTACTCAAGTGCTCTGAAAAGATATCGGCGGTCTTATCACATGACAAACTGAGCGAAGTTAAGGGAGTGACTGTCCAACTCTATGTTAAGCTTCTCCCTTGGCTCGATGCAGCACCATTTGGTCCCCTCATGACCATAACCGGTGCCGAAGCCTCTTACGGACCTTTTAGCTTAAAGTTGTTTAAGTTTATTTCTGACCAAGGTGACAGTCCGTCCTTCCCCTACATGTTATTCCCTAATCAAGCCCCCAAATGTGCCAAACTTGCTTTCTATGACACCGTTGTTGCCAACACCAACCCGGAGGATATTCCTTTTAATCCTACTCTTGTTGCTTAATAAGCCAAGTTCATGCTTCCACTCGCACGCAGTCTTGCACTTCACTTGCTGATGCGACATGCGAGCTCATCATCTACGAACGTTAATTATCTATCGTTTTTATTTTATCATGTACGATTGTGTTTGAATAAATCTGCTTACATGTAAGCAGCCAATCAGTGTAACATATCTTGTACTTCTATGATCATCTCGTTATTATTAATCTACTACTTTCTAAAAAAATAAAAAAAAAATAAAAAAAATCTACTACTTCTATCAGTCTTATTTATGTATTCATAGAATTTTTTTTTTTGCTTAGCTTATCAAGATGTCAATTTACAAGAAAATTAATGAACTTCATTCCTTAATACTCCCTCCATCCATCCCATAATACATGAGACGTTGGACTTTTTTTTCACCATTCATACATTGGATTTGACCTTAATTTTTTACTAACGTAATAAAAATATATTTTATAATAAAATATGTTGTTAAATATGTTTTAATATAAAGTTTCATAATATAATTTTTAAAATAATTTTTATTAATATTTAACTATATAAAAATAAAGTCAAATTAATGCATTGGCATGTGTGTAATGTTTGACTGTGTCATGTATTATGGGACAGAGGGAGTAGCTAAACAATAACTAGTACATTGCCCAGGAAACGCACTAGTTAGCTATCACAAATTCATATATCTAATATTAAACTTTCATATTAAGGAGGAAAAATTGTTTACAATAATCCGTACGTTGCCTTATCTACCAATAATAATCCTAAATTTTGTTTTTTCTTTTAATAATCCAAACTACAATGCGAATCTGATCAATGTGATCCCAAATGGTCATCCAACTTGTTATAACAAGATACATGCACGTTTTGGCACCATAATGGGTAAGAAAGTAAAAATAAAATACAAAATTTAAAAAATAAAAAAATAAAAATTTGAAAAAAAAATAAAAAATGGTAAAAATCCACCACCCTTTCCCCCTACCATCACTGTCCCCTCCCCACCCCGCCAAGCTCAACCCACCATGCCAGACCCCCTTACTCTAGCGCCACCTCTCCCCTTACCCCCTTTTCTCGCCCCTTAATGATGCGGGAGCATCCAAGATTTTCTTTCTTGATAGTTTTTAATATTTCTTTAGATAGATTTTTGCTTACAAGTTTTTACCTTTCACTTGAAAGGATTTTTCTTGTTTTAAGCACCTTAGGATTCCTTAATTAGTTTTTTAAGGTAGTTAGTTTAATGTGGGTTACTAGGAATTCAAGTTAGAGTAGAATTAGTTTTCCTAAACCTAATTGGATTAGGACAATACTAAAATCTAAGATGAGAAAACGTTTTGTTCCTAAATCTTACAAGCAAAAGTTATTCTTAAAATTAAATTCTTTACAACAAAATCAATTATCTGTTGATCAATATGTTGCGGAGTTTGAGAAGTTATATCTAGCTTGTGGTTGTAAAGAAGAGGATGAATAAAAGATTGCCAAGTTTTTACTAGGTTTAAACAAATCTATTGCATATGCTGTTGAGGTGCAACAATTCGAGACCTTTGATGATGTATGTATGCTAGCAAGTACCATAGAGAGACAAATGCAAGAACAAAAGGGGAAATTAGTTTTCCATCCATATGTACCTAAATCAGATTTAATTCGAACTCAGGAAAGGTTAGACATATAAAAGAATTCATCCATGTTTCCTTCTTTTCAAAGTGAAAAATTAAAACCCTTGATTCCTAGTCAAGTGGTTATGAAGGATAAGATTTGTTTCAAGTGTAAGGGTGGAGGTCATATTGCTGCACAATGCCCTAGAAAAGTTCTAGTTAGTCTTGAAGCACAACAAGCTCTTTTGTCGGTCATGGTGGAGGAAGAGAGGGAGAAACGTGCCCTTCACACAAGATTGCAAGAGGAAGAAAAAACAAATCAACTTTCTACTCATGAATTTGAGTTTGAGGGTCCATTGTATGAAGCTGCACCTGATGACAATGTATTGGTGATTAGGTCCGTTTTACATGTTGCGCCAACTCAAGAGAAGCATAAAGAACAAAGGGAAAATTTATTCCAATCACGTTGCATGGTGAAAGGAAGGAGTTGTTCTCTTATAATTGATGGAGAATCATGCACTAACATTGCTTCTAAGAAGATGGTTGACACATTAGGGTTGGAACAACAAGATCATCCTAAACCTTATAAGATCAATTGGGTGAACAATGATGGTTGACTATTGGTAAAGAAACGTGTTCTAGTTCAATTTGAGATTGGAGATTTCAAGGATGAGGTTTGGTGTGATGTGTTACCCATGGATGCTTGTTCTTTGTTGTTAGGTAGACCGTGGCAGTGGGATCGAGATGCTACTCATCTATGCAAACAAAATATTTATACCATTGCCGTTGGCAATAGTCGAATAGGGCTTCAACCTTTGCCTCCCAAGTATATGCATGCAAGTAAGGAAAGTGTGACTAACTCGGCTTCTAAAGCTAAAGAACATGCCAAGATAGATTCGGCCACTCCAAGAAACTTGTACATCTCTACTTATAATATGCACAAATTGAACAAGAAGGGAAAGAAAACAATCAAGCGAGATCAAGTCTTAAACCTTAGAGAGAAGCTTGCTTTTGATGTTGGTGACTATGTTTGGTTATCTCTTAGTGCATAAAAGATTTACAACAACATGATAGGGAAAACCGAAGCTGTGGAAGAAGGTCCTTTTGAGGTAGTGCACCATGAGAATTATGACACATATCAAGTGCTTCTCGCAAAAGGAATTTGCGCATCATTTCCAGCTAACGACTTAATTCCTTGTTTTGAGGCAACTTAAAGACAAGTTCTTTTTCAAGAGGGGGAGTATGATGCGGGAGCATCCAAGATTTCCTTTATTGATAGTTTTTAATGTTTCTTTAGATAGATTTTTGCTTACAAGTTTTTACCTTTCACTTGAAAGGGTTTTTCTTGTTTTAAACACCTTAGGATTCCTTAATTAGTTTTTTTAAGGTAGATAGTTTAATGTGGGTTACTAGGAATTCAAGTTAGAGTAGAATTAGTTTTCCTAAACCTAATAGGATTAGGATTCTATCTATTTTATCTTTCCTTGTAAAGCCTATAAATAGGCCACATAATTAGCAATAAAATTCAAAGTTTATTTTGGGAATTAATCCTTTTTGAGCGTTGCTCGTTTGATTGTTAATAAAAAACATCACTTGTTGCGACTTGTGATCATCTTCTAGTTGCGACTTGTGATCATATTCTAGTTGCGACTAGGAAGAGACCCTCTATTCTTGTGAGAATTAGAGTACTATCCATTTACTTTCATCCATAATAACCATATTTTTCATCACTATAATTCACAAAGCCATTAAACCACAATTGTGGTTGCATTCTATACAAAATCGGACTAAAATCCGCATCAATTAAACACCACACCCATCCCAACCTGTAACCCCCTTCCTCCTCCGATATCCCTTAACGGCCCTTCCCCCACCGGTTAAGCCCTCGGCCGCCAGTCCCTCCACCCTCGAAACCCCTAGTCACTAGGGTTTTGAGGGTAGAGGAGGCACGATTAGGGGGTTTTGCAGTAAGGGAGGGTTGTTTTAGGGATTTTGAGGGAGGGAAGGGGTCTTAGGGAGGGGTGTGGTGGTTTAGAGGTGATGACACGGGGTAGGGGTAGGGGAAGGGGCGGCGACCTGCATAAGCGAGGAGCAGGGGTCAAGGCGTGATGGGGGTGGCGGTGGAGGCCTGGACTGGATCGATAGTGGGGAAGGGAGGTGGCTAGGGCTGGTGGTGGTTGTTTTTATTGTTAATTATTTTAAAAATAATTATTTTTTTAATTATAAATAAAATATTTCCTCAAATTTTTTATTAGATACATCATTTTTAAAATTGCGGATTTCTAGGAAATTTTTGAGAAAAAATAATGAAGACCGCATGTTATATGAGAGATAGAGAGAATTTATGACTAAAAGGAAAAACGATGCATATAAATTGAAACGTATATATATATATATATATATATATATATATATATATATATAGAGAGAGAGAGAGAGAGAAACAGATACATCAAATAATAGACAGAGGAAGTAGTAATTAGTTTTAAAATAGTTAATTATGGTAAATAGCAATAATCATTTCTTATAAAAATTAAAATGAAAACACATATGTTTTTTACCAATCACGGCGTGCTGACACGTGTAAATTAAAATAATTTAAAAAAATTGAGTTATGGTAACAATTATAGACTAAACTTGTTTACTTTTCACTTTTTGCAGGGATCTAAACTTTTTTCCTTTTTTTTTTTGGGAACTGTGGTTAATTATCAAATAATTTAACCCGTCTAAAAAAGCTTACTAACTAACCTAAGCATTAATTAGTGTTAAAAAAAAGTTTAATAATTCCAAACCAAAATAAGATCGTTCACATCAAACTTTGAAAAAAAACATAAACATTAGCCTTTTATATTCCAATTTTTTGCCTAAAACTAAATAGCAAACCACCATCCAAAAATCCAAAACAAATAATTTCTATCAAATTGAAGGAAGCTGACCCTATGAAAATTGTTGAAAGATTCAAAATAAAAATACGTGGGAAAAAATTTCGCAATTTATCTCAATTCAACTATAATCCTTATGTTTATATACTTAGGAAAAAAATTCTCAATTTACCCCAATTCAACACAAAAAAAAAAAATTCAAAATTTGAAAAAACAAGAACAAACAAATTACTTAAACACAATAACAACACTAAATATGTAATAGTATCATAATTCATAATTAGCCATAATATTTTATTTTTAAAAATAATCCCTAAACCCTATCAAAAAATATGAAAATTGAAGTAAAAAATTTGAACTAGATTCATAGATAACATACTTATGCTAATATGTTTGAAAAGACGCTAATAATCTGCGTGCACCAAAAAATTGAAAAATTTAAAGTGGAGAAGGATGTACCAAGAAGCTTGGTACATCCAACTAACCTTTTATTCTTTTTTTATAAAAAAAAAAAGAAGAAGAAGAAGAAGAGAGTGGAAAGAACATACTACTATTTTCTGAAGAGCATTTAGTTTTTGAGTCATTTAAATGAATATTTGCTCCATAATCGAAGGAGTTTGGTAATTAGTTTCCATAATAATAAGATCTCAATTTAGAAATTTGTATATTTCTCCACATTTTCAGTTTTTGAATTTTTAAGAGAGAGAAATAGAAAACTTAAGAGAAAATAGAAAATTTCAAGAGAGAGAAATTCCAAAGATCAAAGAAGACATATGTGCATTCAGAATTTGTCATGGTGATTTGTATCGGTGTTTTGTTAATGGCGTGATTGATGAATCTCTATGTTGAATTTGAGATCAATGTGACAAAGGTTGAAGATAATGTTCTTTATAAAATATTGTTATGTTCATTGTTATAATAACTCTTAAATCAATGTTGAATTTTTATTTAATTCACATGTTTTGTTTAAATATTACTAATATTCTTTTTTGTATATCTTTTATGTTCTTTTGTTATCTTCATCTGTTATTTCGTTTTATCCTTATGTAGTTTTTCTAAGTTTGTGTTCTTTAAGGGCTTGTTCCGATTTACTGAAAACCAACTGAACTGATTGGGGCTAAACTTAACTGAACTGATTTGGACATAACTGAATTGAACTGAATAGAGCTGATATGAATTTTTTATGAGAGAAGGAAATTAGGAACTGAACTGAACTAAACTGAATTGATTGGAACGGAACTGAACTGATCTGAAATGAATTGAAGTGAACTAAACTGAAATTAAGCTGAACATAACAAGCCCTAAGTTAATCTTGTATATGTTTTAGAGCCAATGTTCTTTGAATTTAACCCTTATGTTCTTTAAATTTAGTCCAAATGTTATTTTTAATTTAACTACTATATTCTATAAGGAATTGAGCAATACATAATTGTTTTTTAACATATGTTATTCTTAAATTAGTTTTTAACGCCATGTTTAATTATTATGATATTAATTTTAAATATTATTTATTAATTCTATATTTTTTAAATACTAATTATCATTTAATAAATATGTTATTCCATATTTTTTTTTATTTTGAAATGAGAATCATGAAGGTTGATGATGATATTCTTTTGGGACCTGGTCTCATCTATTGATGATTGATTTCCAAACGTAAATAACATCCTTAATATTAATAAAGAACATGATAACACTGTATTATGAACATTATATATTTATATTTATCCATCATGATCTAAAGACAAAAACAAAGAACATTTTACATAATTTCATCTCTAAATTTTATATGCAGTGTCCAAGAAGCTAAGTAATACACACTATGAGGAATAAACAAAGTGGGAAAGGACTCATGACTATAAAAATTGACTTTTAAAAGGCGTACGCCCGATTGAAATGGGACTTTATTCGTGATACTATCTATGAAATTCGGTTCCCCCCTCTTCTTACTGAATTAATCATGGAATGTATTACAACATCCTCAATGCAAGTTCTCTGGAACGGTGAACCCACTCAATCATTTAAACCCGGCTGTGGAATTCGACAAGGGGACCCCTTATCTCCGTATATTTTTGTTCTATGCATGGAAAGGCTTAATCAATTAATTGAAGAATCGATAATTGACAATCTCTAGAAGCCAATTTATGCGAGCAAGAATGGACCTAAACTCTCAAATCTTTGTTTCGCTGATGATATTATTCTCTTTGCGGAAGCCACAGTTGAACAGGCTATTGTTATTCAAGATTGCTTGTCTCGTTTTTGTACGAACTCAGGGTAAAAAGTTAGCTACCCGAAGTCTCGGGTGTATTTTTCAAGCAATATGTGCACTGATGAAATAGCTGGAATTTGTCATGCACTAGGTATTGACGAGATTGGGGATTTGGGAACGTATCTTGGCATGCCAACTTTCACAAGCAGGGTCACTCGAGATACATTTGCTCATCTATGTGAAAAGATTGATCGACGACTTGCAGGCTGGAAGTCGAAGTATATTTCGTTGGCAGGGAGGATTACTTTAGCAAAAACAACTCTTACAACCATGAGTTCCTATGCAATGCAAACAGCTAAGATCCCCCATAAAATATGTGATGACATTGATAAGAGGACTAGACGCTTTATTTGGGGTGGTGATGAAGAAAACAAAAGGATTCATCTCCTTGATTGGGATTGTCTTCAACAACCAAAAGAACAAGGCGGTTCGGGCATACGATCAGCAAGGCAATTAAATGCTGCCTTTTTAACAAAATTGGGGTGGCCCGTTCTTACTAAACCAAATGCCCTCTGGTCACGTGTACTAAGAGCCAAATATTGTAAAGGCCGATGTGACGTTGACATGTTTGAATCTAAGGCGAACATGTCTAATGTATGGAGGGGTATTTCGGAAAATGCTAAACTCATAAGCCAAGGTTCAAGAGTAGCTGTGGGCAATGGTGCAACAACCTTATTCTGGGATCATAATTGGGCTATGAATAAGCCTTTGCGTGAAGCTGCTATTAGAGAAATTCCTGACAACATTGATGGAGCAACTGTCGAGGAATTATGGGATGAAGAAACGGGTTGGAAATGGGATGAATTTGCTGAATTTGCTGAATTCCTTCTTGCAAATATCCTTCGCCTTATTGAAGCTCATGCCTTGAGAAAAGATCCCACTACAAATGACTTACTGTATTGGGGAGGCTCTTCGAATGGTAAATTTTCCATAAAATCAGCCATGAAGATAATCCGAAAAGAGGAGGATTTAGGGAATGATAGTAATTGGTCTTTGATTTGGAAAATTAAAGTCTAGCAAAGAGCTAAGGTATTCATGTGGCTTGCAATGCATGACAGGATTATGACTAATGCGAACAGAGTTAAGAGGAGTATATCAAATAGCCCCTGGTGTGTAGATTGCAGAAACCATGAAGAGACCACACTTCACGCACTCCGTGATTGCAAAGCTGCTCGTGAGGTCTGGAGACAGGTAGGGGGTCAAGCCATAGCATCTCAGTTCTACTCTGGTACTCTACAACAATGGATAGCTAAGAACATCAAAGTCCAAACTCGAAATGATCTTTCACCAGAGATTTAGCCAATATATTTCACTATAACCGTTTGGTGGATATGGCGTTGGAGGAATAATGTGGTATTTAACAAAGCCCATGAGAACCCAGTTGACATTAATCAATTCCTCTTAGCACATTTTGAAGAGGTTTGAAGAGTATTAGGGGGTGATAGCAGCTACTTACAGCAGGGAACAAGAGTACGTCAGGAGACATATATTAGATGGATAGCTCCCACAATTGGCTGGCTTGCACTGAACACAGATGGGGTAGCAAGAGGAACTCCTGGCCCAGCAGGAGGTGGAGAGTTAATTAGGGACTACACAGGGAGAGTGTTGCATGCCTTCTCAATAAAAATTAGGGTGTGTAGTGCGTTTATAGCTGAATTGAAGGCTGTAGAGTATGGACTAGAATTGGCTAGAAGAATGAGGGCGGCCAAATTACAGATTCAGATAGACAGCCAAAGTGTGATAGCAGCTCTAAATAACCAAGTCATCCATCGAGGCCAAGGATATCATATTATTCAGAGGTGTAAGCAACTGATTGAGGATGAGACTTGGCAAGTGCAGATTCAACATGTGTACCGTGAAGCAAACCGGGCAACGGATTGGCTAGCAAATTAAGGGATCGTCCAGAACAACAACATTCAGTTGATTCAATTCCCTCCTATCGAATTAGGACGTATCTTGCATGATGATATTGTAGGACTGGCTTTGCCACGACTTAGTTTTTGTTTATTTTCCGGGGCCTAGCCCTTCATGAGCACCAAAAAAAAGAAAAAGAGTTTACATTGCAGCGAATGTCGTTATTCTTTTTATTCAAATTCATGAAATAAAAAATAAATACGCAAGATTTGCTAGATTTCTTAGAAGATAATATCAACAGTTAAGTATTCAAATTTTAGTTTCAATTATAATTAACACAAGAAACTAGGTGAAACTAATTAATTAATATATATTTAAAGTGATCAAACAACACAAATTAATTAAATTTGATTTGAAGAAGAAACTTTTGTTTGTCGTCAAGAAATGGGGACATTTGTCAGATTATGAGGAGAGATTGGGAGTTTTTGAATTAAAGGGAATGGGGAAAATTTGGGAAGGATAATGAAGTTGAGCTTTAGTAGAGTGTAAATGTTAACATTTTCGAGCCTGGTGCAAGGTTAAGGAGTAGCGAATGAGAACGGGGGTAGGCCACTAGTAGGGGAGAGAAAGAAAGGGAATTGGGGTGGGGGTGGTCTGTACATTAGCCAGCAGAAGGTAGGCTGTGGGGGGCTAGTTAGTAATGTTTTTTTTTTTTTTTTTTTTTTTTTTTTTTTTTTTTTTTTTTAATTAACTAAAATAAATAATATTTAATATTCTCTCCATTTTTAAATACTTGCTCCATTACCTTGGGGTTGTTGGCAATCGGCGGTTCGCTGTTGGCTGTTGGCTTGTTTGACTAGCTGGAAGTATTAGTTGTATGGGTTGGCTTTTTAAGTTATTGTTTAAGCTGGTTGTTTACAAAAGTGTTTGGTAAAATTATTAATGGTTGTTAGCTGTTTATTAGTGATAAAGTGGGCCAACAAACCAAAACCCAATAGAAAAAGCTACTCTTCTTAGCTTTTGGTTTTGGCGAAAAAGCTAGCTTAAAAGCCAACTACCAAACATATTTTTTAGCTGTTTGACCAAACTAAAAAGCCAAAAGCTAGGCAAAAAGCCAATTGCCAAACGCCCCCTTATTTGGAAAGATTTACAATATTTAATTAATTTCTCTTACCTAGGAGACCCACCATAAATCATATTTTATTAATTTCATATTCTCTCTCCTCCAATTCTCTCCACTACTTTTGCTTTTTACAGTTTTTTATTCTTTTACTAACCCCACTATCTCCATTCTTTATTATTTTCTCCAATTTCTCCTAAAACTCAACGCATGGAGAAAGTATTTAAAAACGGAGGGAGTAAAAAAGAAATAAAAAAAAAATTATCTATTTGGTAGGTCGTAGGTTATGTTACTTGCTTAAAGAAAATATCCTTCAAATGACAACTTGTTACTTGCTTACAGAAAATGTCCTTCAAATGACAACTTATTCTTAGTTTATTAAAAAAATTGACTTATTTTGAGCTAATCATGTAAAAATGTAAAACCCATGTCCTCAAATAGTGAAATTAAATATAGCCAAACTTGATTTTTGACTAGTTTCTAAAGCTGGTACGGTTATCCATAGATATTATATAAGTTATAGTATGAATTATGCCTATGGTTAATATCGGTTGTAATTTTCCATATGCTAGATTTCAGGGTGTGGTTCCTGCAGGCGTGGGTACCTTGCACCGTATCACAATTTCGCAAAAAGAACATATTATACAATTGTAAAGAACATACAACTATAAGGAAAAGAACATACTATTACAATGTAAAGAACATATACCTAAAGTAAAAAGAACATATTTACACCAAAAAAGAGTGAAAAGAATATATGTCCATGTTCTTTGATTGTCAGTGTAATGAACTTTTATTCGTGATATAATGTTCATTGCTTATTGTGAGATTTTCATTGAATTTTGTCTTAAAATTATGGTTGATTTATATAAATAATGTTCATTACATAATATTTTCATGTTCTTTATTAATATTACAGATGTTCTTTAGATATACAAAAAAACATAAAATTAGATGTTCTTTACAAACTGCTACATGTTCTTTAAAAAACAGTTGTAGGTTCTTTACAAAATAATTACATGTTCTTTTCGCGTTTTTTTGTCTGTACCAAGCAAGGTATAGACTGCTATACCTTAAAACTTTCAACTGGATTTTTGCCATTTCGTGAAACACACTTGTTAATTAATGGCGCCAAACCTGATTTTTTTTAACACATTATTGATTGATTGATATATTCTTAAATGCTGCCAAACATGATTTGGTTGATATATTCTTAAATGATGCCAAACAATTTAACCCCTTGCTAATTCACGAGTCACATCCATTGTTATTTATTTATTTATTTTTATTTATTTTTTATTTTTTGAGAACATGCATTGTTAATTGATGACCACCAAATATGATTTTTTTAAAACTGGTCCTCCCTTAGTGAAACACTTGCCGTGAAAAGGAAAAAAAAATTTCTAAGATTTGACCGTAATTGTTGAGTTTCTAAAGTGTACCCATGATTTTTTAAAGTTACAAGATGTGCCCTTCAACTCAAGGTGTTTATTTAAACGTACGCTTTGACATTAACCCAATATTAGTAATCGTGTTAATTGTTAATTACCCCGCTTTGAAAAAAAATTCCATACCCAAATTGGGTTTAAGTTATATAAAGGGATTAACATTAAGCATTTTTTTCATATTTTCCCATCTACTTTTTCTTCATTGTTCTAAAAGCAACCATTGATATGCAAACTCTTGGTGCATTTCTTCTTCTTTTTTTTCTCATCCGTTTCTTAGCTCATTACTCCCAATTTTTGTACAATTACTAACGTCGAGTTAATGTCACACGGTGCAATTGATTAAACACATTATGTTGGAGGACACAACTTATAATTTTGAAAAATTATAAGCACATCTTGAAAACTCACAACCTCATGGACATAGCTTCGGAAATAATAATAATAATAATTATTATTATTATTGGATCAATTATTCAATGCAATTATGGTGGGGGACTACTTGGTCAAAATTTTAATTAAAAAAAAAAGAAAAAAAAGTGGGGGACTATACAACTAAAAAAATCCAAAAAAAAAATAAATATATGGCTAGCTACAATATGTATATTTTCATATGAGCTTCTTTATTAAAAACTCAATCCATAAAATTTCTACGGTGGTTGTGTAGCAAATTTAACCCCTTGCTAATTCCGAGTTTTTAGAGAGCCACGTAGGATTTAATTTTCTTAGCGCACCATGTAGGATTATAAATTTTAGTTATAACCAATTAAATAAGAGATTATTATTTTCTTTTAGAATTAAATAATTCAAATGCCACGTAAGCAAAATTGGCGAATGAGATTTTTAAGTTTAAACTAATTAAATATAAAATATTATCTTTTGATATTAGGAATTTTATCTAAATATATAACAAATTTTAGCACATAAATAAATAAAAAATATTTTAAAAAATTCAAACAAGTCGTGCATCGCACGGGCTTCATCTAGTTATCTATGTACGGGAGTACTAGAGACAGAGAAAAGTGTTTTTGGATGTCAAATTTCACCTGATCAAATTACCCCTTCTTACATTATCAATTTTGTAACTACTCTTTTTATTGTATCAAATATTATCACTCTTAATTTATTTTTCCATTTTGATTTTGAAATTAAATTAACGGTTATTCACCAAATACCTCTGAGTAATTTGCTTATTCACGATATATCCATGAAACTTTTGAAATATACCGTATACCCCCGAGTTTATTAAAAATGTCATCAAATGCTCAAAAGACTACCGAACGTCAACTCCATTACTCATTAAGGCTTAATTGTGCCAAGTGGCATCATGTGGTTGGTTTCTTTTTAAATTTACTTAATTAATTATTAAAAATAATTTAAAAATATTTCAGAAAAAAAACCGGCTAGCCACTGCCCCCACAAACCACCGCCGCCCAGCTTCCAGCCCGCCGGCGCTAAGACTCCTCTCCCGCAAGCCGGTGTTCCCGTCGCCCCTCCCCCTTCCCCTAAACCACCAAACAACAACTTATTAAAACCCCCTGAAAGACCTGAAATTAACGGCAAACGCCAACAACAATAGTGCAGCAATAATAGCCTACAACAATCGACAGCAGTCCAGCCATTGAAACCGGCCACGATTAATTGTGACATTGAGGGACGACGACGACCTTGCTATTGAGGTTTTTCGAGGGTGGTGGATGGGTGATTAGGAATTTTTACGGGTGGGGGAAGGTTTTTTTGGAGATTTTGAGTTTAGAGCAGGGAGGGGAGTCTCGGCGCTGACTGGGTGGGCGCCAATAGCTCCTGGGCGGGTGGTGAGCTGTTTTTTTTTTTTTTTTTTGTTTTTTTATAAAGTTTTATTGAAATTTTTTTCAATTTTTTAAGTTTTTTATTTTTAATAATTAATTAAATTATTTAAAAAAAGAACCAATTGTATGCTTCCACGTGGCACAGTTAAGCCTTAATGACTAACGGAGTTGACGTCAGTTAGTCATTTCCGTTAGTCATTTGGGAATTTGATGACATTTTTAATAAACTCGGGGGTATATGGTGTATTTCAAAAATTTTGTGGGTATATCTTGAATAAGCAAATTACTAAGGGGTGTTTAGCGAAATAACCGTTAAATTAAATTTGGGTATGGTGCACTTCAAATCTACTAGTAGAAATATACAAGTATTCTACAATGTTAAATTTCCCTAGAGAACATCTATAATTTTTTTTAAATAAACCTGGTCCACAATAACATTATTGTGGACCAAAATATCACGTGCCAATTTACTCATCCAAGCTTCTTATAAACTAATTGCTCCTGATTACAACCACCTATTTCTTTCCTTTATTTCGCAAGAAGCTGACACTTTCTCTCTCTTCGAACTTTCTCTTCTTGCATTTTCTCTCTCTTCAGCTTGAATTCTACAATGGCGAGAACCCGTGGAGGTGGTACATTTCAACAAAAACGTGGCCTTCGTTCTTCGGCTACAAAGGTCGACGAACCACCACCTTCTGGTAATTTTTGAATGAATTTTTGTTTTGCGATGTTCGATTGTTATTTCGTTCAATTTTGATTGTTTTTTGTTTTCTCATTCAATTTTATTGATAATGTGTTGTTCTCGATGATGATTTGTGCAATTTTGAGCTGATTTGTATGAATTTTTGTTTTAATCTTTTTTCGTATTGAAGAATATTTGAAGATCTTGGGTTTTTTCGATGTTCGATTGTTTTTTATGTTTATTGTTCGATTGAACACATAAAACCTAATAAATGTTTGATTAAATTTTGTTTTTATAGTTCAAATGATTGTTTAGCTGTTTGTTTTCTCGTTGAATTTTGATTGAAAATTAAATTTATGATGATTTATGCTCGATGATGTTACTGGCCTTTAATATGTAATATGTAATTGTTCTGTTTTTTGTTTTGTGTGTTGATTCCTATGATTCCGTGGAATTGTTAGTATACTGTAATCCGTTGAACTATATATGAGGATGAAATTGTACTGATTAGGTTGATTTTTGGTATTGATTTTTAGAGAGTTGGAGTTTTGGGGATTTTAGCAGAATGTGCTTGTTTTAAGGGATGAAATGATGTGAACTTGATTAATATGCATTTTAAGATTCTTCTATGCTAATTGCATATTTTCAATCATGCTCCTTAATTACATCTACTATTATATTACTCTCTGTCTTTGTTGCGCTTTATGAATTGAGTTTTTGTTGGCTGGCTTTGGGAGCTATTATTAAGTGATGAATTGTCACTTGCCTCCTCACCAAATTGTGTCTTGAGTACCATCACTTCAACTAGATTAACTAGAGAAAAATCAATAGCAGGGCACTAACCAAAATCTGCTAATACTTGCATGTTTTATAGAGTACGAGGCAATAATCAACCCCCATGAAAGCGCGTAGAAGCTTCACTAAAATACAAAAGTTTCATGTATACTAAAAGTAGAGCAAAATTATTATCATTTATCTAAAACTAATATGCCTTAAAGTCTTTACTCCCAAGATACACATGCTTGATACTACAATCTTTATAATGCATGTTAATTGTTAAGTTTTTTTTAAAGTAGCATTGCTGATTATTTTTGGTTCTGTTTATCATATATGCTGCACTAACCAATGACATGTCACGGTCTTAAATTTTATGGTCACTATTGTTCCAGTAAGGTCACTATAATTTACATTTTGATTTCTTTTCTATATAAATGGTGCCAAAGGCTTGAAGAAGAATACTAGAGCTAAAAAGAAAAAGAGTGTTGCTGAAGATGTTTCTAGAGAGGTTCATGAGCATCCAGTTCCTGCAACTGGTTCACCTTCATCTCGGCAAAAGAGAACTCGTGAAGATGAACCCGAACCTAGCATTGAAGCTACTGCTCTTGTTCGTGTTAAGAAGCCAAGGATAAGAACGAAAAAATCAATAGTTGAAGCTGGTGAAGCTGGTGGTGATGTACCTACGTAAGTAACTTTATGTACTTTGGAGTGCTCTCAAAAAGTTAGATTCAACATGCATGTTGGTGTGACTATACATTATTATTTTTATTGTACAGATTGCGGCCATTTAAAACTAAATGTAGGCCTTTGCATTTGGTTGACATGATGTCTAAGTTTACTTATGATCAAAAAATTTCAGCAAATGAAATCGGTTTTGGAGGGTTGTTATCATTGAAGTTGAAAAGGAATCCTACTAGTATGTACAGGTGGCTAATCGATTCTTTTGACTGTGGTAGCTGCATGTTTTCAATTATTAATAGTAAGGAGTTTGTGGTGACTGAGTATGATGTGTATGATGTGTTTTGCCTTCCTTTGAACCCCAAAAATGTTGAGGAGATACCTCGATCTGCTAATAAAAATAATCCTGACTTTGTTTTCAAACATAATTGGAGGTTGAATTTTGGGTTGACAGATGAAAATGACCAAATTCCATTTAATTTGTTAGAGGATAGGATACCTACTTTAGGTCAAGGTGGAGATGAGTTTAAGCAATTCTTTGTTATGCATGCAGTATCCACATTTTTAGCTCCTACTTCTAACAGAACAGCTGATCTTAGGATTGCAAAGGCATTTGATGATGTTGGACAAATTAAGAATTTTAATTGGTGTAAATATGTTCTTCAAAAACAGTGTGAAGGTGTTAATGTAATACCCCGTATTTTTATACGTATTTTTCTAATTAATTAATTAATCATTATCTTCTAAAAAGGGTATTTTAGTAATTCAACTTACTATTTAAATCTTGGAGCCAAAATGATATTTGAATTTTGGCACCAAAAGTATTTTAAAAACAAATTATTATTTTGGATAAAATTTATTATCCATTTATCCTATTTTAAAAATCGGATTATTTACATATTTCGGATATTTTATTTAAAGCAAAATAATTTTTTTTAATTAATTATTATGGCCGAAATTACCTAATAACTAGCTAGGATTTTCGGATTTTCCATGTATGGAAAATCTGATTTTTCTTGGTTATTTATTGGTAAATAATTGGTATTTAATTAATTAATTATTTAATTATTATTCTATATTATTTATACAATTATTTTATTCCTTAAAAACCGAGAAAAATATTCCTAAATATAGCTAGAGGAATCCGAAAATTAGAGCTATGGTAAGCTCCATATTTTCGGCCCTCATGAAATATTTTGGGGGAATTTAATTGGTAAAATTATATTTTTAATTATCTCCCAAAATCTTCTATTTTCCTTAATTCTAATTCTCCATCTTTTTAATATCCAATCATCATATTTTCTTTCCATTCATTCTTCTTAATTATTCCCCAAGTAATTCCAATTTCCTTAATACTTTTCATGACATACATACCTTCCATATTCAATTATACACAATCTCTTTAATATCAAAACTTTCCTTAAATCTTTACTCACTTCTCCAAGTAATCCCTTAAACCCTACTTGCCATAATTCTTCCCACATTCTCTTGCTATAATTCTTGCATGAGCTAGCCTATAAATACCCCTCCATACCTCTCACATTCTTCACACCAATTCTCTTCTTTTCTTCTCTTCTTTTTACACAAATCATCCCGTTTATCTTTGAATCCAATTTTCAGGCACTTCTGGTCCGCTTTTGGGGTATTGTTGTTTCACAAAAGATTGTTCCTCTCAAAACATCCTTGAAGTTAGGCTCAAGAATCACCCAATTCGGAGTTATATCAAAGGAGTTATAGCCTCTGCAAGTTCTGCCTATTCTTTCCAACGAAAATCCAATTCTTCTCTTTTCCTTGGTTTCTTATCTTTTCTTCTTCTCTTCTCTTATTCAATTATTATTATTATTATTATTATTATTATTATGGGGGATTTATAAAAATTATTATGATTAGTTTTAATTATATAAAATTAGATTTTTAATGATGTTTATGAAAATTAATTTAAAAGGTTCATGTACATATAGTTGGGGTGTTTTTAATTTCATTGTTGTGACTATTTGTTAACCTTATATTAATTAAGGTTATATTTATTTGTAGGGTGTTTTTGATCAAGCTACTTGAGAGTTCTTTTGAAGTGTTTTTTTTTGGCTAAGCGAGGATCAAGGTACGTTAGGTGGTTAGATACCTTGAAAAAAAAATAGATTGATTTGAATGAGCATGTTTGAATGATTTTATGGTGGTTGAATTAAATTGACTTGAATTATGGTTAATGAAATAAAAGTATGTTTTTAATAATTAAATCGGAGTATTGATTTTTATAACATGTTTGGATTAATTAATTTATTATTCATGTTTAAAAAGGATTGGTTTTGAAAGCATGTTGGATTTATAAAAAAAAGGGAGTTTGAATTATTATTATTAAAAGTTGGAATTTTGGATTTAAAGAGGATTTATTTAATCATTGAATTAAATTTATTGTTTATGCTTTATAAGCATGTTAGTAATCCCACTATGCGGATTTGGTATTTTGATAAGGCCTTGGACTTTGTATGACCTGGTCTTTCCTCAAGAATAGCCTTGTAACATAAGGAGACTAGCTTGGGGGGTGTGCACACTTGGGAGAGGAATTGGTTAAATTGGTTTAATTGGTTTTAAAATAATTGGAATTGGTTTTATTGATTATTGGGATTTGAATATTGAGAATTGGTTTTGAATCATGAGTTTGGAATTATTGGATTAATTATTGGAATTGATTTCAAAAGCATGTTTTCAAATAAATTGAATTTAATTATCTTGCACTTACCGTACTTAGCATATTTTGCTAACCCGTATTTCCTATTTGTTTTGGTTCGCCCTGTTTACCGTAATGGTAAGCAGTGTTATTTCAGGTGGAGTGAATAAATTGATGCATTGGAGTCCCGGGATTTGGTTTCATCTAAATTAGGAGTTTTAGTCTTGTATTTAAATTGAGTACTCATGACATTGGTTTCTATCTATAGTTATTATTAATAAAGGAGAGTTTTGAAGTTTCCGCTGCAAAGTGTTGTTTTGTTAGTAAGTTGAGTAGCCTTGCGTAATCACGCGCCGGTAATACGCCTAAGTCTATCTCTACGGTATTATTATACATATTATACTAGTATTTCCGTAGAGGGAGATTTGGGGGTGTTACAAAGTGGTATCAATTTTCAAGGTCCTAAAAAGATTAAAATTGGAATAGTAATTAAAATTGTGGGTAGACTTAAGAGGGCATATAGGATAGATAGAGTTTTGCATTTGTGTGTGAGTCAAAAGCCTTATTTTACTTAAAAACTTTTTTCCTATTTGTGGAAAGATGAATGAGAAAAGGATGCTCGAGTTCTCTACGGAGGCCTATAATGGGTACGACTCTCTGTCTAGGAAAGGCTCTCCTCAACGGCTTAGGTAACTTTCCTGGGAGACGCGGGCTCGACCGTCCTATAATCATGATTCAAGTACATATTTATTATTTTCGAAAATAAAAAGAATTGAAATTATTTGAAACTTGAGTATGTGATTATGTGTGCATTATAGTTGGTGTGAAAACACCTTGAAGTGTGTATAGGGGGTCCGAAATTTTGGAGTATTACCCATGGTTGGGTGATTTTGAGTTATACTTGGTTTATTGAGTTATGAATTGCTTATTGCAAATGGATTTTGAATTGGATTGTTTGTATGATTTGGCATTTAATTAATTGTTTTGCATGTGTGTGTGTGTGAAACAGATGGAAAAGATTGATCAAATGAGACATCAATATTTTGACATTCATTATTTGAAAGATAGTGGAGTCTCAGTTAGTGAATTCATGACTGGAATTTGTACTTTGGCCTTAACCCTTTGTGAGAAGTATGGTGAGGAAGCCTTGACCCAACAACCTTGGATGGTCCTTTTGGCTTTAGCCCATTTACCTAGGATTAAGAAATACCAACCTCTCTTTGACAAATATGGGGATGTGATCAAGGAAGATGGAACAATGTGGAATGAGAAGCATCATCATGAAGGGAAATGGTTAGCAACCATGTCTAGCCTTAAGAGGGACTTGCAGTATGCGAAGCGCAAGTATGAACCTAGGAGGAAATTTGTGAAAATTCCCACGATCCCAAAAGATCGAACCTTTGGACCTAATGACCAAATGTACTTCTTAAATGCCCAAGTACCTTTTTCATACCCAAAGAAGCGACATGAGTATGTGGAATCTAGTGATGAGTCCATACCACCTCTTGGTAGGAGCAAGCATTACCGTTCTCTTAGCCAAACTCCAAGCTATGAATCTTCAGAACAACCTAGCCCAAAAGTCCATTTCCATGTTGCAAAAAGGCCCAGAACTCGTTCTCAAACTGCAAAAGAAAGAGCCTAAAACCCCAAAGCTTCTTCAAGCCAACCTCATGGAAATGTAAGCCTAACAAAAAGCCCAAGTTACACTCCTGGCCCAGACAGAAATATAAGTAAATCTGGGTCAAGCTCATCAGGCCTTATTCCAAACTATAGTGGTTAAACCCAACTCTCATGGCCGAACCAAGTAATAGAAGTGAGGATCCAGATTATGATCCTATTGAAGATGGTTATGCTCATAGTGTTATTTGATTGATTAATTTTGAACTATGGTTTTGTTTGATGTTTCAATAATTGTCCTAAATGACAAAGTTGTATTTTCATTAATTATTAATGAAATAAAATGAATTATTTGAAATTTCTCTATGTTGTTAAGTGAATTAAATGCTTATATGATAAAACTTGTTTTAATTTTCAAAGTGTGATAAATAAACCCAGGAAATATGTCTGCCAGAATGAGAGACCAAGTGAAAAGTAAGCGCACTGGTTCCAAAGTTGGGAAGGTCCTTAAGCAGTTAGCCCATATTACTGAGAACATCACGAAAGTGGTGAAAAGGGAACACCAAAATCCCGAGCTTGATTCCTATAGTGAAGTCTTTAAGAGGGTAGCTGCAACTAAGCCACCTGTTTACTTGGGAAAGGAGGACCCAGCCAGCCTTGAAAACTGGATTAGGGAGTTTGAGAAGTTGTTTGATGCTATCAATTGCCCAAGTGAGCTGAGGGTGAACAATGGGGTTTACTACTTGAGGGAGGAAGCTGATTTATGGTGGGCCCAAAGAAAAGATGAGCTGTTGAAGAAACCAAAATTTGGGTGGGATGAGTTTAAGGAAGCCTTGAGAGAAAAGTTTTACCCTTCCTACCTGAGAAAGCAGAAGTGCATGGAGTTTACCAACCTGAGAATGGGGAACATGTCAATCAGTGAGTACTACAACAAGTTCATTGAGCTAATGAGGTTTGCCCCAGAAGTAGTCCCTACTGAAACCATCAAAGCTTAGAGATTTGAGCAAGGCTTAACCTTGACCCTCCAAGGGAAGCTAGGGGGAGTGACCTTTGAGACCCTGGATGAAGTTTATGGCCGTGCAGCCCATCTGTACGGAATTAAGGGGAGAGAGATGGAGCAAGTTGGAGAGAAAAGGAAGAACCCGGACTCTTTTCACGGGGGTGAAAAGAGGCACAAGCCCAATGGGAATTACCAAGGGAATTCTGGTGATAGGAGGGACAAAAAGGGAAACTTTGGGAAGGGGAATGGAAGCCAGTCGTCCAACCATAAGGGGAATGGGAACCAAAGGGGTGAGAAACCCAAGAGGAGGTATTTCTGTAAGCGGTGTGAGAAAGACCACCCAGGGAAGGACTATGAGGGAAACCCGGTAACTTGTCGTTGCTGTCAGAAGTTGGGACACCGTGAGTACGAGTGTTTCAAGAAGGAAGCTGATGTTAAGTCTGGGAAGGTGAAAGAGTCTAGTGCACCTAGCAAACCACCTCAGTCTAGTGGACCTACAACCAAGGCTGGAACCAGTAGCGGTGCGGGAAGTGCCCCAAAAGGTCGTGTGTTCGTGATGAATAGCCGTCAGGCTGAGTCTGCTAATGATGTGGTAATTGGTGTTTTCTTTATAAGTTCTTCTCCTGTGAGAGTTTTGTTTGATTCTGGGGCGTCGCATTCTTTTATTTCTAAGAAAGTAATTGGGAGTCTTGGTTTAGAGAGTCCTGAGTTAGTTTTTCTAGATGTGTCTATCCCGTCTGGGGAAGTGAGGATTTGTTCAAGATTGTTTTTTAGAGTGCCTATTTCCATCTCTGGGGTAGAATTTCTGGCTGATTTGATCGAGTTTGATTTGAATGATTTCGATGTGATTCTGGGTATGGATTGGTTGAGAAAGTATGAAGCAAAGATTGATTGTGCGGCTGAGAAGGTCACCTTGACTAGCCCAAGTAAGACCAAAGTGGTGTATAAAAAGGAGGGGAAAAGCTCAGGGTTAAGAATTGTGTCTGCAATGCAACTAAAGAAGTTGGTTAAGAAGGGTTGTCCTTTGTTCTTGTGTAGTGTTCAAGAGGTTAGAAGTGAGGAAAATAAAGGTGAGAGGAGTATTCCTGTGGTAGAAGAGTTTCCAGATGTATTTCCAGACGAGATTCCAGGTATACCGCCAGTAAGGGATGTTGAGTTCACTATTGACCTAGTGCTTGGAACTGGACCTATCTCTAAGGCTCCATATAGGATAGCTCCAGCCGAGTTGAGGGAGTTAAAGACCCAGTTGGATGATTTGTTGGAGAAAGGTTATATTAGGCCTAGTTCATCACCCTGGGGAGCCCTAGTATTGTTTGTGAAGAAGAAGGATGGAAGTATGAGGTTGTGTATTGATTATCGGGAGTTGAATAAGGTAACAGTGAAGAATAAGTATCCATTTCCAAGGATCGATGATTTGTTTGACCAGTTGAAAGGAGCAGGAGTATTTTCAAAGATAGATTTGAGATCGGGTTATCACCAGTTGAGAATTGCGGAGCAAGATATTGCAAAGAGTGCTTTCAAGACCCGTTATGGTCACTATGAGTTCACAGTTATGCCATTTGATTTGACCAATGCACCTACAGTGTTCATGGATTTGATGCATAGGATTTTCAGGCCATACTTGGACAAGTTTGTGGTAGTGTTTATTGATGATATTTTGGTCTATTCAAAGGATGAAGAAGAACATAAGGAGTATTTGAGACAAGTGTTATTATGTTTAAGGGAGCATCAGTTGTATGCCAAGTTGTCTAAGTGTGAGTTTTGGTTGGAGGAGGTAGCATTTTTGGGCCATGTGATTTCCAAGGACGAAGTTTCAGTGGACCCAAGCAAGATTGAAGTTGTGAGTGATTGGCCAACCCCAAAGAATGTGTCGGATGTAAGGAGTTTTCTGGGTTTAGCAGGCTATTACAGAAGGTTTGTGAAGGATTTTTCAAGGATTTCTAAACCCATGACAAGTTTGATGAAAAAGGAGCATAAGTTTTTATGGACTCCAGAGTGTGAGGAGGCATTTAAGATCTTGAAAGAAAGGTTAACCACAGCACCTGTGCTGGCTTTGCCGGATGGAAGTGATCTGTATGACGTGTATAGTGATGCGTTGAAGTTGGGATTGGGATGCATGTTGATGCAAAATCGAAGAGTGATTGCGTATGCCTCGAGGCAGTTGAAGGTTCACGAAGGGAATTACCCAACCCACGATTTGGAGTTAGCTGCAATAGTGTTTGCCTTGAAAATCTGGAGACATTACTTGTATGGGGTGACTTGTAGGATTTTCACGAATCATAAGAGTTTGAAGTACATTTTCACCCAGACGCACTTGAATAGGAGGCAGAGACGATGGTTGGAGTATATGAGTGATTATACATTGGATATTCAGTATCATGAGGGAAAGGCAAATGTGGTGGCAGATGCTTTGAGCAGGAAGTCAGAACATACGGTGAATGTGATGGTAGTACCAGATCAGATGTGTGTGGAATTTCAAAAGTTGAACTTGGAAGTGATGGAGAATGGTAAAGTGACTAGGATGTTGAATGCCTTGGTGGTTCAACCATCCATTTATGATGAGATAAGGGAAAGTCAATCGGAAGATGAGAAGTTAAAAGCAATCAAGAAGAAGATTGATGAAGGAGAAGTGTTGGATTTCACCATTGGTGATGAGGGGAGTATTCGATTTAAGGGGAGATGGTGTGTACCGCAGAATCGTGGTGATCTGAAGCAAAGATTGATGGAGGAGGCCCATAATTCTCCTTATTCAATGCATCCTGGAGGGGATAGGTTGTATAAGGACATGAAGAAAACTTTTTGGTGGCCTAATATGAAGAGAGAAGTGGCTGAATTTGTGGCTAAGTGTTTGACATGTCAGAAGGTGAAAATTGAGCATCGCAGGCCTCAAGGAAAGGTCCAATCCTTGGAGGTGCCCAAGTGGAAATGGGATTCGATTTCTATGGATTTTGCGGGAGTTTTGCCAAAGACCAAGGCAGGGGATGACACTATTTGGGTAATAGTGGATAGTTTGACGAAGTCAGCAGCGTTCATACCCATGAGAAGTACTTGGACCATGGATCAGTTGGGAAGAGCATATGTGAATTTTGTGGTGAAGTACCATGGGGTACCCACGGATATCATTTCGGATAGAGATTCAAGATTTTTGTCTAACTTTTGGAAAAGTTTGCAAAAGGCAATGGGAACTAAGTTGCTTATGAGTACAACATTTCACCCAGCGACAGATGCTCAAACAGAAAGAACGATTCAGACATTGGAGGACATGTTGAGAGCTTGTGTGATGGAGTATCAAGGGTCTTGGGAAGACCACCTGGATTTGATAGATTTCTCTTACAACAACAGTTACCGTGCAAGCATTGGAATGGCACCGTTTGAAGCATTGTATGGTCGAAAGTGTAGAAGCCCAGTGTGTTGGAATGATATAAGTGAGACTATGGTTCTTGGACCAGAAATGATTAAAGATATGGTGAAGCAGGTCAAGTTGATCCAGGAAAAGATTAAAGCAGCCCAAGATCGACAGAAAAGCTATGCTGATTTGAAAAGGAGGGAGGAAGAATATGAAGTTGGAGAGAAGGTTTTGTTGAAAATTTCACCCATGAAAGGGGTGATGAGGTTTGGAAAGAAGGGAAAGCTAATCCCAAAGTACATAGGGCCATATGATATCATCCAGAAAATGGGAATAGTGGCTTATAAGTTGGATTTGCCTAATGAGCTAGAAAGGGTTCACAATGTGTTCCATGTGAGCCAAATTTGAAAGTACATTCCGGACGTGACAAATGTGTTACAACCAGAAACTATCGAGATGGATGAGAATTTGACTTATGAGGAAAGACCAGTAAAGATTCTTGACTCTATGGTAAGGAGCACAAGGAACAAGGATGTGAGCATTGTGAAAGTGTTGTGGTCAAATCAGAAAACTAAAGAGGCTACATGGGAAGCTGAGGCTGATATGAGGAAACGATACCCAGAGCTGTTTGCCTAAGGTTAGTGGTCGAGTTACGGGGGCGTAACTCCTTTTAAGGGGGGGTAGAGGCGATAGAGTTTCGCGCGTCTATTTTTCGAGTCATTTTTGAGTGATTTCGAGTCTTATTTGAGTTTAGTTGGAGTCTTGAGTCAAGTTAGGACGTGCATGAACCAATAATTTCAAAATGATTTTCGTTTCTTTTGACTAAGATTCGGGTCGAAACTTATTTTAAGGGGGGTAGACTGTAATACCTCGTATTTTTATACGTATTTTTCTAATTAATTAATTAATCATTATCTTCTAAAAAGGGTATTTTAGTAATTCAACTTACTATTTAAATCTTGGAGCCAAAATGATATTTGAATTTTGGTGCCAAAAGTATTTTAAAAACAAATTATTATTTTAGATAAGATTTATTATCCATTTATCCTATTTTAAAAATCGGATTATTTACATATTTCGGATATTTTAATTAAAGCAAAATAATTTTTTTTAATTAATTATTATGGCCGAAATTACCTAATAACTAGCTAGGATTTTCGTATTTTCCATGTATGGAAAATATGATTTTTCTTGGTTATTTATTGGTAAATAATTGGTATTTAATTAATTAATTATTTAATTATTATTCTATATTATTTATACAATTATTTTATTCCTTAAAAACCGAGAAAAATATTCCTAAATATAGCTAGAGGAATCCGAAAATTAGAGCTATGGTAAGCTCCATATTTTCGGCCCTCATGAAATATTTTGGGGGAATTTCATTGGTAAAATTATATTTTTAATTATCTCCCAAAATCTTCTATTTTCCTTAATTCTAATTCTCCATCTTTTTAATATCCAATCATCATATTTTATTGCCATTCATTCTTCTTAATTATTCCCCAAGTGGAATCCTTTTATTTGATTGGCCTCCTTTAGTTTTTGCACGAGCTGGGTCCAGTACTTGAACCACACTAGATGAAGTTGCTTCTGAATTCTCTTCTACACCAGTAGTGTTCTCCGAATGTTTGTTAGTTGACTTCATAGCAGAAATAATCTCATCTATTGCACTTGAGTCTTTTACAAAGCTTTCTTCTAAGACTTTCCTTGCTTGTTCAAACTTGTGGCTCTTAAGGATTAGACTATAATACTTTCTCACCATGTGTAGCCGCCAGGGTGTGAAGTTGTTTAATGTCCCCTTCATCCTTTGCTCTGCCTCCATACTTTTCCAAACTTCAACCTTAGCCATTTTAGTTCACCTGGAAGATATGTATTGCTCTGGAATTTTTTCAACAGAATGCATGTGCAAGATTCTAAGGCTATGGAAGCATAACCAACCCGACTCTTCAAAATTCTTGCATGGACATTGAATTGTTTGGTTTACTGGATCATAAGTTACTGCTTAAGTTGCCATCTCTGCCTTCAAGGTACACTTGGTAAACCATTTTGCCTCCATTAATCAATAGCAGTTTAGTTTGAGATCCAATGGCTAGGTTGAATTCTTCTTCAAAGTCCCTGAATAATGTATGTGTATAAACCTCAGTAGCATGTTTAAGTAAGGCAAACATTGGATAACTGGAAGTAGGAATTGATTTTATGCTATTGAACTCATAAAAATCCTCATTCCTTCTCCAAGTCTTCACTGTCTTCTGAAATATGTTGTAGAATTCTGTCAAACTTGTCTTCTTGTTTCCTTTGAATCCTACTGCGTGATTTATGCTCTCACTTCTCTGAGACGACAAGATTCCCGTTGAGAAAAAGTCCTTACTTAGAGCTGTTTACCACTTGTGCTTTAGTGAGTATAACCTTTTGAACCAACTATTGTTTTTCAATTTGTACTTTGTCATCATTGAATCCCAACATACTTCAAACTGAGCTTCGGTAATACAACCACTCAAGCATTTCATGAAAGCAGCTTTGAATGTGTCATCACTCTTCAAAACTCCAAATCTTGTTACAGCATTTTGAATCACGTGCCATAGACATAATCTATGTTTAGTATTTGGAAATACCTGCACATTTATATACAGTTACTATAGTTTCAAAAATGGTTACTGCATTTAAAGTAGAGGTAACTAAATATAATTTCAGTACAAACATATTTAGATGTAGTGGTATTCAAAAAGTTCCTTCAAAATTAGAAATTACCTTTGGTATTGCTGCTGCCATGGCTGCATCTTGGTTTGTAAACAGTGAGACAGGACATTTACCACCCATTGCCTTTTTGAAGGTCTCAAATAGCCACACAAATGAATCTGTGGTCTCATCACCAATAAAAGAACAAGCAAACATAGTGTTCTTCCAGTGGTTGCTTATTCCTACAAAGGGTGCACAGATGAGGTTGTAACGATTCGTCCTATATGTCGTGTCAAATACAGTGACATCCCCATATGTTTTGTAATCTTCAAGCATCATGGAATCCCTCCAAAACAAGTTACAAACCCTTCCATCTGCATCCAACCTTACTCTGAAAAAAAAGTTAGGGTCCTCAGAATAAGCTTCCTGTAATTTGTCACAAACTACTTGAGAATCTCCTCCTTCAATGGCCTTTATTTTCAGTTTATAACAATAATTCATGTGGTCTTTCACTGTATGACCAATAGCATCTTCTCCTCCAGCTTCATTTGACATGTAATTAAAGGATTCCATAGGTCTTAGTCCAGATTCTTGCATGGCCTCAATCGCTTGCCCTTTAACTCCAGTCATTGCACGCTTTGAACGGTGGAAATGGTTCCATTGTGGTCTAGTGAATGGATGATTGTGCACCAACACATGCTGAACTATCTCAAATTGCCCCTCCTCATTCAATTTTTCTATTATCAAAGCATTACAGTTTGTCCTTGTTATTGGAACTCTCCTATTTTGTCTTGTTTTTTTTTAACTGAAGAACTTTCCTCTGTCAAGAGTTCTTCTAGAATTTTTTCCTTCCTTTTACCAGAATTTCTTAGTCCAGCTGCAGAACATACAAAGAAATTTTTGGTGATGATATCTTTAGTTCCAATTTTGCTTGTTTGTTTTGCTTTTCTAACACTAAAACCAACTGCAGCAGCATGTTGACAATACAATTCATGTATTTCCGCAAGTGTTGCTCGAGTTTCTCCTACTAACCAACCACTAATCTCATCGTTATTACTTGCACCTGTTATTTTAAAAAATAGATCACTGTACTATCACTAAAGGCAACTATGTTACTTAAAAGTGGCTTTGTATGTCAGAAAAGCTTTAACAAGCATCATATAAGTACCATGTATTTATTTTAAAAAATAGATCACTATACTATCACTAAAGGCAACTATGTTACTTAAAAGTGGCTTTGCATGTCTATAACTACTGTAAACCTATTTAATTTTCAATCAACATAAATTACGCATAATCGCTTAATTCACAATTGCATAATCGCTTAATTCACATTATCAAATTAATACCTAAATGCCTAGTGTAATTTTCCAAACAAACAATTGCATAATCGCTTAATTCACATTATCAAATTCTAAAATCAATTGCATATAAATATATTGTATAATACCTTGAGCTTGCATTAGAGGTTGATTTTCCTCCTGAACTTCATTCTCATCCTCAACTTCAATAATAGTCTATTCTACATCTTCAACAGCTTCGTTCAGATCGAAATTGATGACATTAATATCGAAGTTTTATATAGTGTCCTGTATACTTTGATTTAGATCCATTTCAATTGATTGTATAGAAGAATTCTCCATGAATTTTGAAGAAATTGATTGATTAGGGAGAAAATAAATCCTAGAATTGATTAGAATTAGAAGGAGAGAGGTGAAAATTCGAGCTCTAGGAAGGTTGTTAATGACGTCGAAAATAAGGCTTGGGAAAGAAGTTAGTAGGCTGTGGCAGAAGAGATATTAGTAAGCTTGGGAAACAAGTTAGTGGGCTGGGCTGTGTTTTGCGGCAATTGTCACGTGAGACCATAAGGTCCACCCAAGAATTTTTGGAACATCTAACTAGTGCATATAGTCTTAAATATAATAATGTTTTATGTATAAAATATTAGTGTTACTATAACAAATATGTTGCGAGTAAAAACATAAACAAACTTGTCAAAAAAAAAAAAAAAAAACCAAACCGCTACATGCCCTCCTCTCCTTTAAACATTGTTTACAATCCTTTTCATTTCTTGGCACAATATTATGTTTTTTATTTTCATTTTGTTTTTGTAGAACTTCTTCAACTCCCCTTCCTCATCTTCAATAACTCATCTTTTAAGAAAACTTGATTTCTGGTGAAAATTATATGGTAATTATCCTTAATATATGACTACTATTATATTTAATTTTAATTGGGTGAAAATTCTATGATAATCATTTTTAATATAATAATTATTATTATTTTTTTTTATTTTTTATTTTTTTATTTTTTTTAAGAATCATTCTTAATATAATTACCATTATACTTAATGAAAAATTAACCAATTAAAATTGAATATAGTGGTAGTGAGAATGAATATTATAGAAACATCGGATTCAAAGTCATTGTACATATACGTGACTTTCCTAGTAAAATAATGACTAAAAATCAGAAATTATCCTAGACATGACTAGAAAAGAAGTAATTCATGCATTATTTGGGCTTCCAAGGACAATATGTCATTATAGAGTACTTCCTAGAACACGAGGAAATTATTAGCTAGACAACAGCACACCACGTTCACATGTTTTTTCTGTCCTTTTTGTTATCAAAGTGTCGTTTATTTGTAGATTATTTTGAATAACCATGCAACTTTCTCCTTCTCTCATAATAAACCTATTTGACTATCTGTTACTTAAGTGAAAAAACTAAGATGGTTTTGAAATAGACATACCAACTACTACTACGTACCTAACATAAATCAAGAGTCCCATGTTTAAAAGGTGTTTTTGTAATCATATTCAAATAGTGATGAGAAATGAATTCAACTTAAGAGAATCATTTATTTATTTATTTATTTTTTTTTTATAACTGAATAAACCATCTTTATTTTTGTAATTTGTGACTATCATATGGAGCTGGTGCATTGGTGCATAATGAATATTGAAATTACGTTTTACATATCTATAAACCATCTTTATAATTATTACTCCTGCATGAATGTATTTTTTAGATATATAATTTTCTTACCATAATATATAGTCAAATAATATGTAGATAAATTATTACTTCCTCCGTTTTTTAATAGATGCAACTCACACTTTTTCACGGTATTTAAAAAATGCGGGGTTCACATGATATAATATACTTTAAAATGGGATGAGTGGTTGTTAGGAGTGTAATTTAGTGGGTCATGTGCTTTAAATAAGGGAAATATTATAGTTTTTCCCTAAAATAACTTTCCATTCATAGTGTGTTGCAAGTATTGTGACATTTCCATTTTAGGGAATTGTTACAAGTATTAAAAAATAGAGGAAGTATAATATTGTACTGGAGTATATTAATTTGTCTCTATATTCCAAAGATAGACAATATTCTGTGATTATTTTTCATAATCTATCAGATATTAAGATATCTTAAAAATTGTAATGTTGGTGCCAAACAACAATTAATATTGAGATTCATCCTATATCTACTCGCAATGTTGCTTCTAAACGTGGATTTACATTGAGATATGTCCTATGTATATGAAATGCATCGTTTGAGAATTAAAAAATATGAGCATCATAGGTCAAGGAATGAAGTTAATGACCTGATGACAAGGGAGCCGGTGACAGAATCCCCGGTGGATGGCCACCCTAACTATAATGGTCTTAAGTTCTTGTTGAGTAAGTTCTGACCTGCACGAAAGGCGTAATGATTTGGGCAATATCTTGGAGAGAGTCTAGGTGAAATAGACATGTTTGTGAAGATGTGTGCCACCTGCACCTGGACAAAAACACCCTATGACCAAGTTTTATTGTTCCCTGAGATTGGCTTTGGGCCTTTCCCACGCAACTTAGGTGGAAGGTGAAGAATGCCCCCTTCTCGGGGGGATGCTCAAGCCATAACTAAGATATCACTTTAGAAGAGCTAGAATTCTAACCATGTGTCAAGACCTACTGGCCAAGGGTCAGTCTCTAGTAGACAATTATATTGGGCGTATAGTGTATCCATTAATAATTGACATTGCTACCATAATTAGACAAAAAACTTAAGATAAATCAATTTAATAAGTGTATTATATAAGAATGATATAAATATTGTTTTACGCTACAGTATCCTATAAGTTTATTTATTTATTTTTTTTTTTTTTTTTGATATGTAATCTATTATCATAATATTTCTTTTATTATAATTTTGATAAACCAAGTTCAGCCAAAAAAAAATCTGACCCTTCAATCTTATTTTTCTACAGCGTTGCATTTAGGTTTCAATAAATCTACACGAGTAATGTAGATATTCATCGTCTTCCTATTGTGGAGTCGTTAATTGTTGTTGGTTTAGTTGTTTGTCTTTTGTTAGGGTTTAGTTGCGTGTTAGAGCTTATAAAAAAAGTAATTATCTTTTGCCTTATTATCAGTCCGTTGGTAAACATTTTTTCGGGATCGCAACAGTTGTCGAATTGTCAAATGCGTTCAAGTAAATCATATAATAATCATCTTTATGGTTACAACAAATCGTTAGACTGCCTCTCCGAAAAGAAGGGGCGGATCTTTTGTGAGGCTCATAGGGCCTTGGCCCAAAAACATCTGCGAAAATATTAGTTGAACTATATTGTAAAATGCTTGTTAAACTTTAACTAAGCCCACTAGAGGATATATGTGATATGGATCTCTCAAGACTCTCACAAGGCTCGCAAGCTATAATAACATTGGATATTCGGATTTTAATAAAAATTAAAGAAATTACAAGAAAATTAAAAGGATAGTACTCTAATTCTCGCAGAAATAGAGGGTCTCTTCTTACTCGCAACTAGAAGATGATCACAAGTCGCAACAAGTGATGTTTTTGATTAACAATCAAACGAGCGACGCTCAAAGGATTAATTCCCAAAATAATACTCTCTCATTCTTAAACTGTTATTGATATACACCCATATTATAGGGTGACAAATCGTACAAAGATAAGATAGGAAACTAATAATTATATCCTAAAATAAGATAAAATATTATAAATTCTAATCCTAATATATCTACTAATCATATTTTAACCAACTACTAAATCTATCATAACATAAATAAATTAAATAAATAATTATCCTAATGGCTAAAACTCTTAAAGCCTAAAAATAGGAAAAATCCTTTCAAGTGAAAGGTAAAAACCCATAGGCAAAAATCCTAATAATTAATAATAACTAAGATAGTGTAGGCTTTTTTAAATTTCCATAAATTTTCAAGAATACCCATATTGGTCTATTGCTCCCGCATCGATATGACTCCACATGAAAGCTCTAAAAAGGAAATAATATATATAATATATATATATATATATATATATATATATATATATATATATATATATATCAGTTTGAATATGTATAGTTAAAATAAAATTTTTCTAAGAGTTTAATTGATGATTTTAAATTATTAAAATTAAAATTCTACAAGCCTTACTTTAATTTTTAGCTACATAATGAAATTGTGACATTGTGTTTTTCATTTTTGATATGACATTTGTTAATAACACTAGCACTATTGCAACAATGTTGTGTCCATAGTTTAAGTTGAGTCATGTTTTGTGTCAATTAGTGTAATTTTGTCATTTGTTTAACTATTGTTATGGATTTACATAGTTACATTTATATTACAAAAATTTGGCCCCGACAAAAAAAGTTTTAAGATTCGTCACTGCCAAAAAAGCTACATTTTTCAGCAATGTGTGCAAGGGAATGAACGTAATAAAATATAGGAAAATTTGTTAACTACTTCCTCAAAAAAGGGGCATTTGTGAATTACTACCCCTAAAAAAAAAGTTGTTAATTACTACCCCTAAAACTAATTAATTCTAGTGATTGCTACCCTTTTCCTTAATCAGCCCCTAATTAAGTGATTTAATCTATTAATGATATTATTATCTGGCTAATTTATGATTAGTTTCTTTTAAACCTTAAATAATTAATTAAACTCTAGAACCACCTCCACACCACCATTGCACCACCTCCGGCCACCCTCCACCCACTACCGAACCTACCTCCTCCAACTCACCACCATGACAACACCCCTTTCTCGGTCCCCACCCTAAAACCACCTCCCTCTCACGATACCCCCTTCCCCACCTGCGGCGGCCCTGACCCCCACCCCTTGCTGGAAAACCTTGCTCGGCCATTCCCAATCTGCCTTTATCCCCTTTCCCCCTAATCACCACCATAGGGTATCAATTTTAGAGCTTTAGGGTTTTAATTTTGGAATTTTAGAGAGGTGATTAGGGGGGGAAGGGGTGGAGGAGGCTTAGGGAGGGCCTAATAGGGTTCTTTGGCAAGGGGGAGGGGGTTAGGATCACCGGCGGGTGGGGAGGAGCGATTTTTCGAGGGTGGTGCAGTGGTGGTTTAGAGGTGGTGTTAGGGCTTATTTAATTAATCATGGCTTAAAAGAAACTAATTAAAAATTAGTCGGATAATGATATCATTAAGAGATTAAATCACCTAATTAGGGGTTGATTAGGGAAAAGGGTAGCAATCACTAGAATTAATTAGTTTTAGGGGTAGTAATTAGCAACTTTTTTTTTAGGGGTAGTAATTTACAAAGACCCCCTTTTTGAGATAGTAATTAACAAATTTTCCTAAAATATATAAATCAATCATAAGCCTCAACCCGCAACATGTTAAAGGGTGAAATCAACAAAAAAATCTTGAACTTATGATTGAGGCAAACCTTCCAATCTATAAATAGAGTAACATGAAGTGCATGCTCCAACACCAATCTAACAAATACACATTTATCCAAGTCTCAACAAATAACGAAAATGTCGCCAAAAACCGTCACTATCTCCCTCGCTCTCCTCGCACTTACTCTTACTCTAACACTGTCCTCCGCCGAAGCCAAATGCCCTGCTTCTTCAATCACCGAAATCTTGAATCTTTATGATTTACCACCATCGATTTTCCCTAGTAATGTGCAGAGCTTCAGCTGCGATCTTATCACCAAAAACTCCATCAAGTTATCAATTAACTTGACGGGTGATTGTGTGGTGACTAGGGAGCTTTGGGGAGTCAAAAATGTTCTCAAGTGCAAACAACAGATTTCAGCGACCTTATCTTATAGGAAACTCGCCAACGTTAAGGGAGTCACTGTCAATCTCTCGGGCAATATCCCTCCCCCGATCCCTAAAGGGCTCATGATCATAACCGGTGGCAATGTTTACAATGTCTTGGGCTTTAAACTTTTTCAGTTTACTTCTGACAGAGTATTGGAATATTTGCTTCAAATTGTTGGTGGTTAGTTAACTGCTAATGTTAGTGGAATCATAATAGTAGTGGGTTAGTTTAGTGGGGGTTAATGTTAGCATGATCAATGTTCATGGGATATGTTCCTTATTTTTAGTTATATTTTGCACTATATATATGTTGTAATGTAGTACAATTTTAAATGGATTGAGTACAACTTTTATTATTCTTTCCCTTCTCTCATCTCTATTTTATTATTTCAACATGGTATCAAGAGCTTCAGGTTAGATCCGGGATAAGAGAAAAAAAAAAAAAAAGGAAGGAAAAGAAGAAAAGAAAAAAGAAAAAAAAAGAGAGAGAGAGAGAGAGAGAGAGAGATAGAGAGTATTAAAAAAAAATATCGAGTAAGGAGACAAGCAACGCAGCTTGATCTCATTGTTTGAGAGCAATATTTTTCGAGTGAAATATTTTTGTGAGTATTTTTTTGTGTGTTTAACTATGGAAGTAATGGTTAGTGTGGTGTGTTGATGGGTTCCCTTTTAGCCCATGAAGGTGTGGAAGTCGTAATCAATGCATAGATGGTTTCCAAGATAATACCAAAGATGTTTGGTATGATGCAAGGTGACATGGTCAATTGGAGGACAATGTCAAAGAGAGTTAATGGAGAAATGTGCTCCATTGAATGTGAGTTGATGATAATGTGCATCAACAAGATCAAGTAATTGATGAGAAGTGCATCAATAAAAAAATGTCGAGGATTAGTTGTGCGGAGAGAAGTGCTCCGAGAACATCATGTTGGTGATAATGTGCACCATCAAAATTGTGTGGGTGATGAGATGTGCATCACAAAATGCTGTAAAAGCAAAAGAAAATTTCGTCGAGATCAAGCATGAAAATCGAATAGTCATTGTAATCCAATTTGAAGCAAGGGGGTGTATTGGAATATTTGCTTCAAATTGTTAGTGGTTAGTTAACTCTTAATGTTAGTGGAATCATAATAGTAGTGGGTTAGTTTAGTGGGGGTTAATGTTAGCATGATCAATGATCATGGGATATGTTCCTTATTTTTAGTTATATTTTGCACTATATATATGTTGTAATGTAGTACAATTTTAAATGGATTGAGTACAACTTTTATTATTCTTTCCCTTCTCTCATCTCTATTTTATTATTTCAACACAGAGGTGACAGTCCACCCTTCCCCTTCATTGCATTCCCTAATGAAGCCCCCAATTGTGATACCAAACCTGCTTTTGTTCTCTCTGCCCGCCTACTACCTTTTAATCCTCTTCTTGTTGCTTAATAACCCATGTTAATTAAGTTCATGCTTCCACTCGCTCGCAGTCTTGCACTTCACTTAGCTTGCTGAATTGCTGATGCCATATATATGCGATTGGGAGCTCATCAAAGAACGTTATTTATCTATCTATCGTTTCTATTTTATCATGTACGTTTGTGTTATATCCTTTATTTATGCTTCTACTTTCGTTTTTTTGAATTGAATAAATTATATCTGCTTATATGTAAGCAGCCGATCCCTGTAACATACGTTGTACGTGTATCATCATGTCATTATTAATCAACTACTTTTATCAGTGTCTTTTCTATGTTTGTTTTCTCTTTATTTTTGTCGGATCAGAATGTCTATTGCCAAATAAACTAACTTCACATGTTAATTACTCATTCCGTTTGCATTAGTTGCAACAGTAGGTTTGGCTCATTGTTTAAGAAAATTATAGACTAACCTTATAGGCTTATAATATAAATTATTGTTAGTAACATATAGAAATAATAAAAATAAATAAATAAAAAAAAAAAGTATTGTGGGTGGAATTGGTAGGAAAGAGAAAAAAAATATTTATAAAAGTGGGTTAGTGGGAGAGAGAAATTATAAAATAATGGTGGATCCTTTTCAAATATAGCAATATTGCAATTAATATGAAACGTCTGAAAATAAAAAGTGTTGCAACTAATGCAAAATGAAGGGAGTAGTAGTATTTCTAATCCATGTATGGTAATAAGTCACCAGACCAGCTTCTTGCTCATGCCATTAACCACTAACAATTTTATATATTACACCCGTTACATACTATTCGCAATTTTGGAGGCCGCATGGACTTCTAGGTAAAATTTGTTTGTGAAAGAAAAAAATATGAATGCATGTGTTGAGGAGAGAAACAGAGATAAATGACAACCTAAAATGGAAGAAAACATCAGTTATAAATACTGTGTAGCATAGTAAAAGTTACAAATAATATGAAACAGAGATAATTTGTTCATTTGTTATGCTCCCTCCGTTTTTAAATACTTGCTAAATTTCTTTATGCATGGAGTTTTAGGAGATATTTGAGAAAGTAATAAAATATGGAGGTAGTGAGGTATGTGGAAGAATAAAAAAGTGTAAAGAACAAAAGTAATAGAGAGAATTGGAGGAGAGAGAATATGAAATTAATAAAATATGATTCATGGTGGGTCCACTAGGTAAGAGAAATAAATTAAATATTATAAAAGTTTTCCACATAAAGAAATGAAGCAAGTATTTAAAAACGGCAAAAAATAGAAAGTGAAGCAAGTATTTAAAAACAGGGAGAGTAATAGATAGATGTTGTACCAATCGTACTTCCTAATGCTCAGGTAAAACTAATGTTTTTTTAAAACTATTGCTAGATAAAAATGAGTTATTAGATTACTCTAACCGGGGACGACATTGTCTGGGGAACACACCAATTAACTTTCAAAATTTCATACTATCTAACATTAAAGGAAAATTTGCCAATTGTAGTCATTTAAAGTTTGTATTTTGTAAATTGCAGCCATTTAAAAAAAATTGCAAATTCCTGTCCAAAAGTTCTTTAAGTTGTAAATTGCAGCCCGATTCAACCTTTTCATCGGTTTATGTGTCGAAAAATATTCGATTAAGGTTTTAGGGGTCATTTTAGGCCTTAAGAAACCGAATTGAGCTCGGAATTAGCAAAAAAAAAAACGTAAGTGCTCGTTTTGCGTAACAAAAATGTATCGATTTTTTGGCAACTATTTTTTGCTGTAAAAATGAGACTGTTATGTTATTTCTTTTGCTAATTCTGAGCTCAATTCAGACCCTTAAGACCTAAAATGGCCCCTAAAACCTTAACCGGATATTTTTCGATATGTAATACGTTGGAAAAGTTGAATCAGGCTGCAATTTATAAGAACTTTTGGGCTGTAATTTGTAATTTTTTATACGACTGCAATTTACAAAATACTAAATTTAAATGACTGTAATTTGCAAATTTTCCAATATTAAACTTCAATATTGAATCTAATCTTACTTACTTGCTCACTACTACAAAAAAGGCCTTAGAGAACTATTAGAATAGGCTTTGTAGATCGCCTTAGGGGCGTTCTTCTGCTAAGCGATGTATAAAGTATAGAGAACGAGTCGTTTAGGCGTTTTATATAATAACAACGGTTGTTAGTCACAACCGTTCTCTTTTCCTTTCTTAAATTCGAACACTAAGGAAGGAATAAATAATGGTTTAGGCCACTTAACCGTTCTATATTGCATTACAATAGAGAACGGTTAAGTCAGATAACAGTTCTTAATGTTTTTTTTTTTTTTTTTTGTTTTATAAATCCGGCCATAATTATTCGAATTACCCTTGTACGTATTTTATATTGTATTATTCCTGTATTTTAATAATCTGTATTATTTTTGTATTTCTTTTTGACCTGTACTTGTTGTATTCCTGTTTTTTATCTTGTACATTTATCTTGTAAGAAAAATTCCACATTTCCTATGTAAAATAAATCCATGATCCTATATATGTGCAAAATAAATTTTTATATAATAAAATCAACAAAAATATTTCCAGATATGATGAAAGCCATCAAAATATACTTCATGTATATAATTTAAAACATCCAACCACAATAAAATTGAATCATTCATACAAAATTTGTACTATACAAACAAATACGTGAGTCAAATATCAAAACACCTTTCTAGTTAATGTTGATTTAAAAAAAAATTATGCTTAGATATACCAATACCGTACCATATTGATCTACAATTCACATAAATCATCGTCGTCGTCATTTGGTTGATGGTATCCGGTAACATATGAAATCCACCTTTCCCTAAGCTTGTCTATCATTTGTTGAGAATATGTAGGAGGAACTTGCTTAAAATACTACAAAACAATGTAAAATATATACATATTAGTTAATAATATACAATAAATTCATCTAATTAAATATAAATAAGTATATCTTTTTTTTATCTAAGTTCATAAGAACAGATACTATCCAAAAAGGCTGCTCATAACACACATAACAGCCATGTGCATAATAGTTTCTGTCATTGCATAAAAATTTGAACTTTATGCATAACACTCAAATCTCCTCCCTGATACAATTATCAGATAAGATCACTGAAATCAATCAAGTATAAAATTGGAACAAAAAGGAAGATAAAAAGAAATACTGTCAGCTAACCATAAAATGTTAAAATGAACAAAGTCAATAAGAAAGGGTAGCAGGAAAATAAGGTAATAGGTTACAGAGCATAGAGGGTAACAGGAAGATAACTGTGGCAAAGATGGCTACATTGAATAACGAAGAGGGGTTTCAGAGAGCACAATGACAGGAAAAATAATTTTCCAAAATTGAACCCCAACTGATAGACACAAAGCTCGATAAAGGTAAGTTTAAGCTTGATACACACAAGGCTGAATTCATCAGCACCCCAGCTGAAAACCTGGCAGTGTACAAGTTCATACCCCTGCTCACTAGGTTGGTTTGCATGCAACATATAAAATTTGCAAGATCATTTTCCTAGATAAAATTTGCATCAGCTACAACTCAAAATACATTAAAACTAAATGTCGTACCTTATCGGGGATGATCATTTGCCAAGATTCAATTGTCTCAATCATGTAGCGACAAAGGTAATATCCACTATCACTAGAGCCATTAGCTTGACGAGGACACTAATACAAACCAAAAAAAAAGGGGAGGGTTAAATCAAACACCTAGTTATATAATGTATTAACATATAGTATGTACTAAGCATTGCAAAATTAAATTAAAGATACAAATACCTCTATGCTTATCCATTTAATGTAAGGTTTCTTCTTTATTTTTGTGATATCCTTTCGATGTTCCGCGCTAAAATTGATCATTGCCCTAAGTAATTATCAAAATATTAGAGTAATAGTATTGAGATACTTTCATAAAAAGAAGTTAACATGTAACAAAATAAGTAATCTAGCACATACTTGTTGATTATTGTTTGAGCAAATTTGGGAGGTTCATCTTTTACTCTCGCGGGATCTAGCCAATGCACTAAACCAACCCATGGACAAATTACAGCCAACACCCAATGTCCACTATATTGATTAAAACAATAGAATTCAAATCAATAATGAATGTATAAAAGGAATTAGAAATAAAACTAATAAAAAATAAAAATATGTGATTGACTCATGCACTTACTCCTCATAATACGGGGCAAAGAAGAGCTGATTTTTGTTTTTGGCATCATTACATGAAAAGAGCCTAGCTAGATAGTCACATCGATCATCGTCTTTTTCCACAGTTGGAGTATAAGGGGATAGATAGTTGCAATCACAAAATCCATACAACCCTGAGATACCTTATGTATGAACAATCTCACTCATATGACTTGCATATCAAATATTTATTAAAGTTTATTAGCTCATTAATCAAAAAGCGTTATAAATTGTTACTAAAAATGGCAAAGGATATAACACTTACATCATTAAAATTGACATGTGTGACGATTTTATCTCTCTTTGGAAGCACCAGTCAAGCATGTCTTCATAATCAAGGGTAACACATTGCTCATTTTGAAACACTCTAGCCAAAACTGTAAAAGATTTGGTTTTACTGCTCGTTTTCATTGCAATAGCCACATCCTTAAATACTCGAACCAAATTAGAGGTCAACTTCAACTTATCAGCATGAGTTATTATGTACTTTCGAGTGCATGATGATTGTGATGACGGCGAGTGTGGAGATGGTGCAGCGATTTCTTTAGGGACTTGCTTATCAGCCTTGTCATATAATCACAGGAAAAAAAATCAGAAAAAAAAAATAAAACAGGATGATCGTATTATATATTGTGACAGATAATTATAAATTAAAACTGAATTTTACCTTATTTATAGGAAAAACTAAGTGAGAAGGCCATATTAAATAATAATCCTTTGTTTGACAAATGAATCTTATCTCCCCTTCAGGACATGGCAGAGGTGCATTTGGGTTGATTTCTTCTTTAACACAAACTCGATAATGACCACTTGGGACGGGCTTGAAATGATGCTTGACAACTTCTCCTTCCATCCCAACATACACTTCTCCAATAGCAACTATATCGACCCCTTTGTCACTCTTAATTGCCAAGGAACAAAGACTATCAACTCCCTAAATATGGATTATGGTATTAATAAACCATTTGTGGATTGATAAGATGTAGTAGTCTATAATTTAACACCATCAGAAGAATCTAGGATATATGTACTTACATCAAACATATAAGTATTATGAAATAATGTTACCTTTGGAAATGGTTGGCCAGTAATGTCTTGTTCATTATTGAGTACATGCGTTTCCAAATTCTCATTTCTGGCACATATTCCTCCTCATGCCACGCAACATGGTATGGCTCGGGTTGAACCTCAAACGCTTGAAAATTCTGCTGTTGGAAGTTGAAACCTTGAACCCCTTGGTCACCTTCGGAGCCAAAGACATCTAAATGATCATCTAACTCTTCACCACCAGAACCACCCTTTTGGACACTTGCTAACTGATGGGTAACTTTGTTTTGCTCTGAGGCAAGTTGGAAGCAAAGACCTTGAAGCCAACTGTCACGACCCAAGACAAGGCCATCTAAACCTTGGCCACCAGATCCACCAGCTTGGATACCCGCTAACTGGTGGCCAAATTGGTTGCCATTTGAATCACCAAGTTCTTTCAATTGCTCCGCGTTAACCTGACCACTTGACATTAAGTAAGACAACAACAAATTTTGTGTGTTAACCACATTTTCTAATTTTGATTTGAGACACTTAAGATCTGATTGCAATTGACTTTGTGGTAATGGTTTGTCGTAACCAAAGTACAACTTATTTGTAACACCCGACCCAACGCCCCTAACACAACCACCATGTTCAGGATTCTTTAATGCTCTCGCTAGGATATCATTCCGACCAGTGGCCTCAATTTCTCCTTGGATTTGTTGAGCCTCTAATGCTTTCTAACATCAATAATAAGCAACCTAATTAAGGAAGTGTAATCTATTATAGCCAAATAATTTATTTGATTCAAAAGTAGAAATAAACTCACAATTGTTTGAGCTATTTCAAAATCAGCAGGATTGTCAAAGGTCATTGCACCATCTTTTTGTCTGGAATGAGCTCTTATCCAAACCAAATGTCGAGGCACAGCTCTAACTTGCACTCCTTGTTTCTGAAGTTCAGCAGCCTGACAATACATATAACACAATGCCATTTAACAACTAAAAGTCATCCCTTAATTGATTATTTACTGTTATTCCTTAAAAAAAATTAACAAAAAATCTGACATAATCATTTCTAAACTTACAATTTCTTGTTCATAATACAAGTACCCTTTTCGACCTCCTCGATATCTTGAAGTATTCATTTTCGCCCTCTCTTGATTCTTGTCATTTAGTTCCTTTCAATATAATAATGTATAAACAATTAATTCCCAGTTTTCAAAGGTTTTTTCATAACTATGATTAGTTATGGGCTATAATTCAAAGATTACCTTAAACGCATCATCAATATATGTTTCAATGAACTTGGTCCAATCAGCTTGTGGTATAAATGGATATGTCGAAGGTAGCTTCTTTATAATCACATTTGGATTTACTCCCTTGGTGTCGTACATCCAATCCTTTCTTAATCTGGCCTTGAAAGCTCTCCACCGGATTGAGGCTCTCCCTAATACATAATTTCTACGTTCTTCTAGCACTATAAATCCTCTCTGCACATTTCAAATAAAAGATATCAGATATAACAATACCTAAATTCATTTATCAAAACAATACCTGAATTCGAATAAACAAGCTTTTATGAGGCTTGATCATTCTTTGGAAGCCACACTACAGTTTGGGGGGAGCTTCTTCTTTGCTTTTCAGTTTACTGTACATAACATGAATGTTTGTATCTTTTCTTGTTATAAAAATAAGTTTGTCCAAGTCACCAATATGAATCATGGGAGAAACATGATTAATGTCAGGGAAAATATAGCTAGTTGATTGATATTGGGCTGATCTAATTTGGATATGTATGTAATCATAGGAACATGGTTCCAGTTCCTTTCATTATTCTCTATCTAAAGAAGTTGGCCACTTTTGTTGCCGGGAAGATCCATATAGCATTGAGATTTCTGGACATGCTATTTGAGAGGGCCAAAGAGAAGGTTGGACCGATGGAAGAGTTCCAATGGCTCAGTTTGATGTTGTTTATAGCAGTGCCTTTTCCTGGTACTGGAGCATGGGCTGGTGCTATCATTGCTTCCGTGTTGGATATGCCCTTCTGGCCTGTTGTAACAGCAAATTTCTTTGGTGTGGTGGGTGCTGGACTTCTTGTCATTCTGCTAGTGAATATTGGCCTCAAGTATGCAATTATAACAGGCTTACTAAATGTAATAGCACATGCTTAAGAATCAAACACCAGGTTGTCTTATTAATATTTCAGTTAAAATCAAAGATGTTTCAATAAACAGAGGTTTAAAACCATGTAACTCATAAGACAAGAACAATAACAAATGAGTAGCACAGATCATACGTACTACACCAGCAAAAGTTGTACAAAGATACAAGTCATGATCACCTCCATTGGGTGTCAAGATATAGAAATGATAGGGAGCAATGATGGAAAAAATACATCAACTATACTACGGAGTAAATTCCATTACAGAAAATCCAATTCAAACCTAGACATTTTAAGCTTCATGATCTTTTTGGTGTAACTATTAAAAACCTACAAAAACCACGGAGAGTCAACGTGCAAGATGAAGCAGAAAGATAGCCCTATGGCATAAGCTAAAGCAAGAACGGCTAAGCATAATTAATTTAGAAAAAACAGCATTCCCTTAAAAAAAACAAAAAAAAACCCCTTGACAGTAAATCCAATTTATATATGTGCTCAAAACTACCTGTAATACAGATCACAACAAAAAGGAAAAACCACACTGCCACAAGTGTCATGCATACTGCTGAAACATCACATTGTATCCAAAGCACTCAAAAACGTATTTACTTTAAGTGATTTATCCAAAGCATTGTGATAATGATAAGTGATTTATTTTTTTATTGGACTAAATGCAAATAATTGTAGCCTGATCTCAATCCAAAAGTCTAATTTCAATTCATCATCTCATTCAATCTTACAAATTCCAGCTTCCAAACTCATGAAGTTATTACTAAAATTGGCAAATCAAAATAACTAAATCAATTAGAGGTGTGCAAACAAAAACAATCCAAAGCAAAACCTGTGTGCAAATAATAAGCAACATTGGGTAAAGAGCTCAACGAAACTCAACCACAAATAAGCAACTGTATGACCATAAAAAAAAAAAACAAAGACATCCTCCAGCAAAAAAAATGACCAAACCAACATTGAGATTTCAAACCAAAAAATTAAATAGCTTACCGTAATGAATTTAAAGAGGTCATCAATAACTTCTTTCGGAACTTCCTCCCAGTCGCGATAATTGATATTCACTGTTTCACGAACAACTACACCAATGTATGATGAAAAGATATATCTATTTTCCCCAATTGGCACTTTATTGTGATTCCATTCCAAGCGGATTTTGACGCCACTCAGAATTGCTTTTCCAACTACTGCAACTACTGTACGACCCCTTCGATTCTCACACTCAGCAGATTCTTCAGCCTCGCCAGTTTTAGAGGCCTCATTAGCACTTGCTTGCTTTCTCTTTTTCGACATCAATCTGCAAACATAAAAATATATTAGAAATCATCTCTAAGAAGTGTCATTAAAATCAAATAAAATAAAGCATTTGTCTAAAAACTCTATATCAAGAACAAATTATAAATTTCAATACAAGAACCACAAGAATCAGATTTTTTAGTAGCATAATAACCTGTACGACGCCGCTTTTTAGGTCGATTATTAGCATTACTATTTTCTTTTTCATGCCAAATCCCTTCTTCATGATCACTACGTATATATGTTGTTGTATCATCAAGACTATCATCCACATTTTGTACCTCACTAGGGGTAGACCTCTCCTCATAAGAAATATTGTCATCATTGTCATTAATGACATATCGAGGTTTCGATGTGACAACAACTGATTTTCTTTTATCACACGAGTCAGTAACATAAAACACTTGTTTAGCTTGACTAGCCAAAATGTATGGATCTTCTGTATGACCTATCTTGTTGAGATTCATAGTAGTATGCCCTAAACCATCGCATACAACATTGTTATTATTGTCAGCCAATTTGCAACCAAAAATAGGTATCGAAAAACCCATATAATGCAACTCACATATCTCTTCAATTACCCCATAGTATTGCATTTTGCTATAAACAGGTCGATTATCTTTAGACCTAGACAAATGCATCGCTTTCGCTTCAACACATACCCCGCTGTTTTGCATAGTGCTTTTATCATCTTGGTCCCTAGCATAAAAAGTGTAGCCATTAATGGCATAACCAGAGAAAAATGAGGCAGAGAAATCAGGACCGTTAGCTAAACTCTTAAGTCGGTCAGAAACAATTTGTGGGGAATTTTTGATCTATTTCATTACTTGATCCATGAGCCAAAGATGAAATGTTTTACTTTGTTCAGTAGCCAAAGCTTTGGAGCTAGCCTTTCCATTATGCATCTTCAAAAAAGTCATATGTCTATTAATATACGGTGCAATTTCATCTTCATTGAAAAGAATATATGTGTGGGCCATGTGCCACTTTTCAGGAGACAAGTCAAGTTCTCTACGACCAATGGTTCCCTTACCCTCAAGTGTGTCACTGTGTCGAGAAGTAGAAATCCCTACTATCCTCATATCTCCTAAACTTTCAAGGCAATATTCCATAGCTAACTCATAAAGCATTCTCTCAGCGATACAAGCCTCAGGTCGATAAGCATTCTTAACATACCCCTTATAAGTTTTCATTTGTCTTTCAAAGGCCCATTGAGCTCTATTGTGCACGGGACCACAAAATCTAATCTCCCTTACCAAATGAACTGGAAAATGTATCATAACATCAAAAAAAGCCGGGGGAAAGTACATCTCCAATTGACACAAAATAACAGCAATTTCAGTTTCTAAGGAATCCAAATCTTTTGGATTGATGAATTTACTGTAGATTGCCTTAAAGAAAAGACATAACCTGATAATGGAATATCGTACATTTTTTGGCAAAATTGAACGAATAGCAATAGGTAAGAGATCTTGCATAAGAACATGTCAGTCATGAGACTTCAAGCCCACGAGTTTCAAATTCTCCATTGAAACAAGAGAAGAAATGTTTGAAGAATAACCCTCAACTCCGGCTAAGGATGCACAAAGCTCAACGTTCTCCTTCTTAGACAGTGTATAAGCAGCAGGTGGCAAATAGTCCCATTTTCCAGTCTCAACGGCATGGAGCTCATTTCTGATATTCATTTCCTTCAAGTCAAGTCGAGCATTAAAATTGTCTTTTGTCTTCCCCGAGATATTCAATAGTGTGCTAATCAAACTATCAAACACATTCTTTTCGATATGCATAATATCTAGAGAATGTCGGACAAAGAGAAATCTCCAATAAGGAAGACGCCAAAAATCACAACACTTCTTGTACCCTTTCTTAGGAATGACATCTTTATTTTTCTTTAATTTACCAAAAGTAAGTTGAATGTCTTTTCACCTTTTCAAATACTTCTTGGCTAGTAAAGACTTTTGGGCGACTTTCAAAATTTTTTTCCCCATTAAAAGCTTTCTTCATTTGACGATACTTATGATCCAAAGGAAGAAATGGACGATGATCATAGTAGACCGTCTTTCTAGATGCCGATAACCATTTACCTTTCCAACCATCTTCACATATAGGACAACCACCTTCCCCTTTTACAGAATAGCCAGAAAGATTACCATATGCTAGATAATCTTGTATGGTGCAAAATAACATTGCTCTTAAATTGAACATTTCATTCCGATTAGCATCAAACACTTCTACACCTTCTTCCCACAACAACTTTAAGTCGTCAGTGAGAGGTGCCAAATACACATCGATGTCATTTCCTGGTTGTTTAGGTCCAGAAATAAGCATTGACAACATAATGTACTTTCTTTTCATGCATAACGAAGGAGGTAAGTTATAAGCCACTAGCATGACTGGCCATGTACTATGGATGCTACTAAGGGAACTATATGGATTCATACCATCAGTAGACAACCCAAAGCGTAGGTTTCGTTCTTCACTACCAAAATCAGGGAATTGTCCATCAATAAATCTCCATTGCGGTGAGTCAGCCGGGTGTCTAAGTAACCCATCCTTTTTCCGACCAAATTTATGCCATGTCAACTTCTCTGCATTTACCGGGTCTGAATACATCCGTTTAAACCTAGGAATAATTGGAAAATACCACAAAACCTTAGCTGGCACTCCTTCCTTTTTCTTGTACCTTGAGAGATTACACTTTGGGCAACTCTTTGCTGATTCATTTTCATTTCGATAAAGTAAGCAATCGTTAGGTGTAGGGAATATTTCAAGCCATAACCCCCAAGATTGAACCCCACTGTGATCATACACTTAAGCATGGTGGTGTCCAAAGGGAAGGAAGCTAGAGCAAAAGAGTCGCCAACAAGTCTTAGGAACTTGTAAACCGTTCACAAGGTGAAGATTACACCCCTTAACGATCCATGAGATCGTCAACTCCAAAAGGTCTTGAACCAAATAGGGTTCGGGGATGAAGGTACAAATCCAACCTCAAAGAGATTGAACCTGCCCTAAATAGGCCTCTACTTCATTCTTCTCGTATTCATGTGCGCTTTCTGACTAGCATTCAAACAATAGGTTAACCCTAAACCTGTTTATCTATGTTGGTTGAATTTAATGCACAAATAAACTATTATTGGCGATCACTTGAATTATAATCACATTAACCCTAAACAAGATTATTAATTATCTTATTAAGCGTGATTACAAGTACAAATTCCCTTTAAACCTGCAAGAGAGGGCGTGATCAAGCAATAACAATAATAATCATCAAGCAACATAATAACCACAATAATCATAATTATCATAATCATAATAACAATCATGTTAAAGCTAAAGCATAATAATAGCAAGATCCTAGGCATGATACTAACAAGATTAATAACAAACCCTAGCATGTCACTAAGCAATAAAGATCAAAGCTTTATCCCTAACATGATACTAACATGATATTGATATGATATTAGAAAGCATAGGAAGCACCCTAAACATGATACTAGAAAGCAATAAAGACATCCTAACATGATACTAGGAATTAAACAAATTTAAACATGCTTTCCACAAGAATAGAGCAATAAGATTACATACTTTGATGTCTCGTATCTCTTTCTAATAACAAAATACACGCGTTAGTAACTTCAAGGAAAATATAAAATCTAACAATTAAATTAAATAATTGAAAGAGAGATTTGGGATCAAACCCTCAGAAATTATAACCTTTCACGTCTAGGGCGAAGGCAACTTTGAACTCGGCTAGGTGTGTCTAGATCTTGTGAATGTGAAATTTTGTAAGAGGGATGGCTTAGAAAAAGAATAGAGAAAGCTTCTAGCTTTAGAGAGAGAAAGATGATTGATTGTAGATTATTGATGAATAAAAACGGAGGTTTAGGACCCTATTTATAAGAAAACAGTCCGGAAATAAGTAGAATTTGATAAGGAATAAAACTCCACGCTGTCGCTGCAAAACCGACCTTGTCGCATGGCGACAGGCCTGTCGTCTGGCGACAGCCTGGACTTCTACGTGCTTTCAACACGGAGTCCACATATGAATCAAAATTGATTTGTAAAGTCCGTATGAAACTGAAATCGTATCTTTCATAAAATAATATTTTATTCCAAATAAAACTTTATCAAAATATATAATTATTAATTCTAATTCTATTAGGATTAAAGAGAACCTTCTAGAGAATTCTAGAAGACTATAATCAATTATAATAACTTTAGGAATAATAATTAACATTGGGCCCTCCCCTAGATCATTGGGCCGCAAGTAAAGATCAAACCGAGCCCAGTTTAGTATTTTGGCCATAACTTCCTCATTATTCATCGGAACTGGGCTTATAATATATCGTTGGAAAGATCTTTGCAAGCCCCATCCAACTACACTATTATTGGACCCTTGTCGTGGACCAAACTAAACTGGATTGACTGTTTTCATAAAATAGAGTTGTTTTCGAAAACAGAAAGAAAGAATTTAATAAAAACCAACCGCAACACTTGACCTTTCACACTTTCACCTCATTCGATAATCATTCGACGCAAAAGGTATTCATCACTGGGTTTGGTTTTGGGGAGACACATTTGGGTGTCTACATTAGGACACGCATGAACTTTTTCATAACGCAAACCCATTGTGCATAATATTTTTTTTGCCCTGTATGTATTCTTTGGCAAAACATTATCAGATGGAAGGACATCTATCAAGAACTCAAGTAATGCTGGAAACTCTTATCTGTCCAACTATGACCCACCTTCAAATTGTATATCTTAAGTGAAGCTGATAGCTTTGTGTACTTACACCCTTCATATAAAGGCTTCTCAGAATCACTCAACAATTCTTCCATCGCATTGGGATCATCATTTACTCTGTGTACGAATTGACTCGTCATGTCCTCTAATTCGTTACCCTCATCGGTATTATGGCCTTGAGCATCCTTACTTGCCATTTATTCCCTTTTTTCACCATGACGATGCCAGCAAGTATATGTTCTATCAAATTGCCTTTCACTCAAATGATTAAGTATCACATCAGCTTTGTGATACATAAGATTATGGCAGATGTAACAAGGACATGGCAATTTATCACGCCCTTCACTATTATTTTCCAAAGCGAATTTAATAAATTCCATAACTCCAGCTTCATATTCTGGATCCCCTAATTTTTTTGTGGTTATCCATAACTACAAACTAGGAAGTTAAAAATAAAAATAAACACACACAAATCACAAACATAACTGCACTTGCTATATACTTATGGATATAATTTTAACATACACTACCATAGTTAATGCCTACAACAATGTAAATAAAAACAAGCTAATAAACTTACTTTTACATGTAAATAACAATTTATTTAAGCTCTTTAATTACTAAAGTATAAGAATCTCTTTTATTGGTGCGGATGAATGATACAATATTATAATGTGTTTTCATATAATGTAATTATTGGACCACCTCATAACCTGTTTGTTCATTTGTTTTCTTTAATCAGAAATAAGCTTTGTTATGCGAACTTATCAAGTCAATTATACCCAACATTGTTCAATAGTGAAAGAAGGCCCCACCTTTACCATTATTTAATATAAATGCAACATCCCCATAAAAAGCCACAAATTTGAGATATTATTATTATTATTACTAGTATTATAAATAATTCAGTTCCACAATTATGATTCCCTTCTCTTCTCTCTTCACAATCAGAGACACAATTTCACAAAAACACTGCACACCCCTTACTATTTTCTTTCAAGTAGAATATTTAGCCCCCCTTCTTTGTTTTGCTTTCTACTTACCATTTTCTGTTCCATTGGGCATCAAACTCTATATCTAATTTTGTCTGACCTTAAAAAACAAAATACTTTGTTTTTAAACGAACCTCATTCACAAAATGGGCTCAGCCATATCCTCATCAATTCTACCAACAACATATATTACCTCACTAAACCAAAACCAAAAATTGTATGTTTATCTCACTGTTTTAAGTCCTATCTTTTTGTTCCTTTTTAAAAAAAAAAAAAAAAAAAAAAAATCTGATTAGGGTTCTAAATTAAACTTAGGTAAGATTAATTTGGCTACAATAATTTTGATTACAATTGAAATAAAAGTAAATTCGACAAAATTAAGGGTAATTTGATTGAACTTACTGCAATAATTTGGCTTAAATATTTACATACAAACAATCGATGAATTTATCCCAAAAACAAGAACTTTGAAGTTTTTTCAATCACCTAAAATTTGAATTCTACGAATTTACTTCTGTTTCCTTCATAATTCAAATGATTCATGTAATTAGATTGACAATTATCAGAATCCAATTACTCTACCACAGGAAAAATTCGAACCCAAAAAAAAGAAAAAAAAAAAAAAAAATCGGGCCTACCTCAATTTACTGGTGGCTCAGCAGACAGGAGCGGTACTGCAGACGTGGAGCGGCGGTGGAGTAAGCGGCTGATGAAGGTTTTGCTTTGGAGGTTTGATGGAGGTTTCACTTTTTTTTTTTTACTGATGAATGAGAAAGAGGTTTCAATTTTTGGTGAAAGTGAAAGTGATGTGCGCGCTCTAATTTTCCCTTTTAGCCACCTTCGATAATTTGGGTAAATTATTACTCCGTATGTATATATAATTTCCTCCTAATTAAAAAGAAAATTAATTAATATAATACAAAACGGTTGTCAAGATGACCGTTCTACATCATCTATAATAAATAATTATTTTTTTTAATTATTTGAGTAAATTGAAATACAGAACAGTTAACTATGCTAACCGTTCTATATGTATTAACATACAGAACGCCTCTTATATTAAAACGATCTATATTCTTCTGGAGAACGCCTACCTTTGATAACCGTTCTATATTTTGCGATCTCTAATCTAGTTTTTGGTGTAGTGTTGACATTTGTAAGAGTCTTGGGGGGTTTTTAATGATCTACAAGAAAAATAATTTCATGATTGAATTTATTTGTAGAATGAATCACGCTAGTGTGTTTTTTTCTATAATTATTATATGTATGTACTCAACTTTTGCTTGATTCATACTTTGTTTTCTTGTTTGCCTTATCCATGTCTTGGCTCTGCGACCACCCATTTATGACGAGCAATTGCAAAGAACAAAGAAATCATGTAGACGAGTGTTGGTTCCTTGAGTTTTGAAATGATATATAACAAACAGCTTAGCACGTGTTGAAACAAGCTATGTAAGAGAGCTCTTTCATGTACAATATAAGTTTAGGAAAAATGAAAGCTAAGCATCGTTGTTAATTTAAAATAGACGTACAAGACATTCCATATAGGGCATGTTTGGCCAAGCTTTTGGAAAACAACTTTTGTTTACTAGAAGAAGTTTTCTAGAACCAATTTCTAGAGAAACACTTGCAAGAAAAAGAAGTGTTTGGCATAATAAAATTAGAAGCGTTTCTTAGAAATAGAAATTGTTTTAACCTATTTGGCCTATTAAATTAGTACCTTTTTTATGGAGGAAATAAATTAGTATTAGTTTCTTATACATTATTATTGTTTATAATACTTCACTTTAAAATTTTGAACATTTCATAGGTTGAAATACTTATATTATTTTGTCAAAATATAGAATATTCATATTTTATTTTTTGAAACAATCTAATATATATATATATATATATATATATATATATATATATATATATATATATATATATATATATATATATATATATAAATGAGAGTTTTTTCCCGAGTTTTTAAAGAGCCACGTAGGATTTAATTTTCTTAGCGCGCCATGTAGGATTATAAATTTTTGTTGTGGCCAATTAAATAAGAGATTATTAATTTCTTTTAGAATTAAATAATTCAAATGCCACGTAGGCAAAATTGGCGAATGAAATTTTTAAGTTTAAATTAATTAAGTATTATATATTATCTTTTAATATTAGGAATTTTATCTAAATATATAACAAATTTTAGCACATTAAAAAAAATAAATTATTTAAAAAAAATAAAACAAACCGTGCATCGCACGGGCTTCACCTAGTATAAAATATTCATATTCAAAAGTTTTATATGTACTGTTCATATATTATTTCACGTTTATTGAATCAATATGTTAGATATTATAATTATCCCTTAAAAAGATCTAATAATGTTACAATCCACTACTCATTAGGGAAGTTGCATTATTGTAGCGAATAGACTCCACATTAAAGTCATTCATCGATCCCTAGAGTAGTTATTAGTTGCCTCCAATTTCCCCATCCCCTACAACTTTACTAATATAATACGGATCTGCATCACATTTATTAGATTTAATTTCAAATCTTCAAGCACGTACGTGTCTTCTAATATAGTTATGCATAGCCACAGTAGCTGCAACAAGTTCTTTTATGCATGTTTCCAACGGGAAATTGGGCATAATGGATAATATCCCTCATCTTTTTTTCCATACACCAAATATCTCTTTATAACGTTTCTCAATGACGAATGAGAATTGCTTGGTTGTGTCCTCTTGGGTGGACAGAAAGGTGGCACAGGTGGTCTTGGAGGACCGAATTGCATTTTGCCAGCGACATTTGACCTTGGAGAAATAGAAGATGGAGTTGGGTTTCTTTTTATGAGAGAGTAAAGTATCAGAAATGTTTGTGAGAAAGAAGAGGTTTTTTTTTTTTAGATGGATATTAAAAGTCATTTTGCAAAATATTGGGGTTGTTTTTGTCCAAAAAGAAATCATTAAAAGGAAGAAAGAATTCCATGAGAAACAATAACCAAGAGACGCTACAAGCCATTTTGGGCTTTTAAAAGAGTGTTTTTGCTTCTTAAAATTCCCTTATTTGGCCCACTTTGTATTTCTTAGATTGAGAAATAGTTTCAGAAACTAGGTTGAACAGCTCCTAAACTAAGTACGGATTATATGTTTAGGAAAACTATATGATGGAGATAATTCTTGAAAAAAAAAGTTTACTTCAATTAAGTACTAAGTCCAATTAAGGAGAACAAAAGCCTGCTGAAGTTTGATGATTCATAGGGCTGTGGGCTGTCAAACGGATCGTGTTATGTCGGGTTCATGTTCATTTCGATGTTAAACGGGTTGAAAAACCCTTGGCCCGAACCTAACCCGTTTATTAAACGGGTTGAAAACCCTTGACCCAAACCTAACCCGTTTATTAAACAGGTTACTCGGGTAACCTTTTACCCACATAATATGTAATAAACTAATTAATATTAAATTCAAAAAAAAAAAAAAAAAAAAAAAAAAAAAAGACATACATCATTAATTCATTAAAGATACTACTACAATTTAAAGTTAGTGCTTTTAGCAAAAGATACTACAAGGGTTTAAAGCTATTAGTTTTAGCAAAACAACTATACATAAGAATTGTCTCAAATTAATTGCCAAATTAAATTTTAATTTACAAAAGATGAATATTATAATATATTTTTTTCCTAATTAAGGATCAAAAATTTACCAAAATGTATAAATGGTTTCAAGGCAATTTACATTACAAAATTACAAGTTTTGAATAAAAAAAATCAGGTTTTTTACTACTTAATTAATAGATTAAGCGTGTTAGGTTCGGGTAAATGTTGTTGTTGTTAACCCATTTATATAATTAGGTTATGCGTGTCGGTTTTGGGTTGAAAATTTCAACCCAAACCTATCCCGTTTAATTTCATGTCGTGTTCGGGTCAACCCAATTATGTAAACGGGTCGAGAATTCTTGACCCAAACCCGCTTATTTCATGTCAGGTTTGTGTCGGGTTATCGTATCGTGAAGCCCTAATGTTCATTAATTTTTTTTAAAAAAAAAATACAAACAAGTTCAAATTAATTTAAATTCATACTCCATATATTTTTATTTTGGTGACCTACGGTTTTACAGTATATTACACCTAAAGAGTTTTATAAGTAATATAGCAAATAAATAAAATTATAAACTTTTAAATAAGATAAACTACATATGTTAATAAAAACGTTTTAATGCTATGTTTGAATAGAGAGAAATGGAGGGAAAGGAAGAGAAGAGAAATGGAGAGATGCATCCTCCCTTGTTTGAATATATAATGTAAGGAGGGAAGGGGAGGGAATTGGAAGGATCCATTTACTTTCCACTTTTAACAAACCAAATCCCTCAATTGTTGGAGAGATTTGAACGGAAAATGAAAGGTTTCCTTCTCCCTCCCCTCAACTCCCTTTCCGTTCCCTCTTTTTCCTTCCCCTCCCTTTTCCTTCACTATTGTTATCCAAACATAGTGTAAATAAAAAAATAAAAAAAAAAGTTAGAAATAATAAACAACGTAAGGATGGAATTCTTAAACTACCTGTTACATCAGTCATCACTCATCAGGATATCCTAGGGAGAAAAAACTGATGTTTTCAATTACAGTAAAAAACAGAGAAAAAACAATAATGGCGCAATTTAAGAACTAGTGTTATGCTACTATAAATTGTTTCTTCAAATAAAAAAGCAAGCTTAACTTCTTGTGTTAGTCCAAGTTTAGGCTTTTTCTGGACCCCTAGGCAGTGCTTCATAACCATCATGGTGCTTAGATGGATACCCAAGGTTGTCGACCGGGATACATTTCAGCAAAACAGCTACCAGCAAGCTTACTGCTCCAATTCCTACACTTAGTAGCCACAACTTGCAGTTAAGTGGCACTGTGTCTGCGAATGTGCCTAGAAACTCGACGATTATCACTTGAAACATGACTGTGGTGGATATGATAGCCAAGAAAACCCAGTTTCTAAATATTCCCTTCAATATATTTTCTTCTCCATGTACCAGCTATTGATTTCATTGAATACCTGAAAACAACAATGTGTCATTCAAAATGAATTATAAAGGATCACAAGTCATACTAACACGTTGTTATGTTCGTGCAATGGAGGCAAAAATGCAAGTTAGACTAGAAAAATGACCTTACCCAAACCCGACCTATGATCACAAGGATCACAAGTCATACTAACATGTTACGTTTGTGCAGTAGAGGCACAAATGCAAGTTAGACTAGAAAAATGACCTTACCCAAACCCGACCTAGGATAACTAGAACGACCGTTATAAGTAAAACAATGCATCATAAGCATGAAAATTGAGATTGACTAACCCACCAATGAAAAATTACATGAATTGTACATAACCCGAAATTGAACATAACTCTGGAACCCGGGCTGGCAGGATTTAAAAGAACAACCTAAAATAAACATAAATCTCGATGACCTACCAAAACTTGGTACAAAAAAAATGCTTAAAATTAAACCCGAATTATTAACTTGACTGACTCGAACTTGGCACATTGGCAGATCTATACGACTACACCTAGACATGTTTAAGGTGCTTCATGCCATTATATGGAAATTGCAGGGTAATGTAATATATATCTGATAGGATATCAAGCAATAATCTTATTACCTGACAGAAAACAAAGGTTTAAATATGAAGGTGTTAAGAGTTTTAGTGGCATTAGGTCCAGTGAGACCTAGGAGATATTCACCGCCAAACTGGAGAACTCCAAGTGCAACCAACTGGTAGATGCTGTGACCAATTATGTTCCTCCACATAATGTTGGTTATAAAATGTGCATCCCTCCCAACAGGCAGCCGCTTCATTAGTTCATCATTAGGTGCCTCGGTTGCTAGTGCTAACGCTCCAAGAGTGTCCATAATCATGTTCACCCAAAGCAATTGAACTGCTGTAAGAGGAGCAGAACCTGCAGCATTTGCAACATTTATACTAAAGTATACAAAAAAAAAAACATTTCTGATGATTTCGTGAAATTGAAATTGGTTATTTTAACTAGATATAAATATAAATGGGTAGCCTAACTGAGCTTTATTAGTTTCTGAAAAAAAAAAAGATGTTCGAACCTGTAATGCAAGCAGAAGCAAAGTTTGTGACTAGAGCAACTATGTTAACTGTTAATTGGAACTGTATAAACTTCTGAATAATTACATAAACAGAACGACCCCAGCGAGCAACCTTTAGTATGGTTGCAAGATTGTCATCCATTTTTACAACATCAGCATTTTCTTTGGCAACCTGTATGAAAATGGAATAAGAAAAGATACAGTATAACTCAAAAAGAATATAATAAATCAAAGTTTTAACATTTAAATGTTCTGTTTAAAGATATGGAGGAAAATTTGTGAAACAACCTCAGTTCCTGCAATTCCCATGGCAAGTCCAATATCTGCTTCATGCAAAGCTGGGGCATCATTAGTCCCATCCCCGGTTACTGCCACAATTTCTCTATTCTGCCTCAATTGGCTGACTAGTGTGTGTTTGTCCAGTGGCATTGAACGAGCCATAACCTGAAAAGTAACATAATGTAAATTCTGTTTTTGTAAATTTGAACTTTTCTGTATTTTATAAGGTAACGAGAACAAGGCCTTAAAGTACGTGTGTAGCAAGACCACCCTGAGTTTATAAGTGATAGGATAACAAATGTTAGATTGATCATTGATTTGCTATATATATATATATATATATACTCGTACCTGTAACTTTGGAATAGTATCTTGCATCTCCTTGGGGGTCATATTGCGAAATTCTGGCCCTTCAATAGCTAAACCATCCCACATTCTCTTGTTATGGCTTAAGCAGTGTTAATGTTATCCCCTGTAACCATCCTTACAGTAATCCCAGCATCTAAACAAGTTTGAACGGCTTACTTAACACCTGGATGTACTGGATCCTTTATCCCAACGACTGAGATCAATGTAAAGTTTTCTTCAGGTATGTTGCTATCCTCACTTGAATTGTCCTCCATATCTTTGTAAGCAATGCATATAGTTCTTAATGCACGCGAAGCAAATTTGTTTATAACATCAGTAATATTCTGTCTCATAACTTTAGACAGTGGTACTGGTTTCCCATTAGGATCTAGAAGCTTGTCACACATTTCAAGTATGATTTCTGATGCGCCTTTGGGTAAAGCCTCGAACACCACCTGAAGGTAGAGCTGCAAGAATCGACATCTTTTTCTTAAAAGAATTAAATGGCTCCATCTTATCTTGTATTCCTCAAGGAAGGTAGCAAAATCGTATCTAAGTATCAAGCCAAACTCTAAGATTGCTCTTTCGGTTGGAGTTCCTAATACCTTCGGCATTGTCCCTGTCACCCCTTTAACAATTTCAGAGCTTGTATTAAGAAATACAGCTTGTAGAAGTATATCAAATGCCCTACTACCTACCAAGGATTGCACAGCATTGCCACATGTGTAGAAGATGTCCATAACTTGTCCTTGTACCCATAGCTTAGTAACCTCCATATGATTAGTAGTTAAAGTTCCTGTTTTGTCAGTACAAATGCAGCTTGCAGAACCCATTGTTTCACAGGCTGAGAGATGTCTGACAAGCACCCTGTCATTCATCAGTTTCTTCATAGCAAAATGCAAGACTCAGAGTCACAGCTTGTGGTAGTCCCTCAGGAACTGCAACAACAACTATGGTAACAGAAGTTACAAAGTATTTCAGTAGTTTCAAACCATCCTTTGTAGGCCAATTACTTGTCTTGTGTTGCAAATCTTCCCTCTGTAAATCAGCCTCTATTAAATCCAAAGATGTCACTATTGCAAATCCTAAACCGATTATCCCATTAATAGTCGCTACCCCGTTTAGCTGAAACTGTAGATGTCTTTTTTCTTCGTCTCCATCATTGAGTGTGGTCATCAAGGACCCCTACTCTGTCCTCATACCTGTTATGGGTAATTTTCTATAAGTCAAAGTCAACGAAAGTCAGCTAAAGTCAGCGACGAAGACCAAATTTCGACGAAGAGCAAGCCTCTATGAAGAGCCGGCTTCGACGGACAAAAGACATAAGAACTACTTCCCTATTCCCTAGGACGTGATAGGAATGGAAGACTAAGTCTTTCCTCAACTAGATACAGCCGTTAGTGGGCTGAGTTGAGGGAGAGTATTCGAAATATGGTTCCGAGAATCATGGGGAGCATCTTATCACTTCACAACGGCTAAGTTTTTCCATAATTACTATCTATAAAAGGATCAAGCTCCATCGACAAGAGACACACTGAAACCTAGCTACTAAATACATCTTGAGCATACATTGTAACCCTCTGAATTCATATTCTTCATAGTGAAAGTTTGGTAGATCCTCATTTTACCCGCGGTTTTACCTTCTTTGGGTCTTTCGCGTCACCAATTCCTTGTGTCATTCTTTTATTTTCGTATTATTTCGTCCTTAGATTTTCTTTAGTTGATTCGTAACCAAGATTTTGTTATTCAATCCCACTTGAGGAAATTTAGCATAAACAATTTGACGCCGTCTGTAGGGATACAACTAGATTAAATCCCAAAAATCGTAACCCAAAATTCAACATGACTTCTGATGATATGACCCCCGAGCAGATGAGAGAGGCCTATGAAAAAGCTAAGGTCGATCTCCTAGCAGCCTAGAATTTCAACGAGCATCTCAATAAGGAAAAGGAAGCGTCGGAATCTCCAACCGTCGGCGGCGCCCAAGGCAGTTGGGGATTGTTCCTCGTATGTAACCATTGGAAGTGTTGGACTCCCCACATGATACCGAGACCGAGACCAGTGGGGACGAAATGGATGCAGATAATGAGATCCCGCTCGGTGCGCAACAAGGAAGCTTTCAGACTCCTCCGGGGGAGAGCAGTAGACCAATGATCGGGAGCGAAATCAGACGGAACTCTTGCTCTAAAGGTTGGTTGCTCTTGAAAGGCAAAATTCAAAGGTGCTGACTATGATGAAGAAGATGACAGGCGTTCCAATCCCTATCTAGAGAGAAGCTCTCGACGGATTCGCAACAACCCCGTTCAGCAATGAGTTGTCCATAGCCCGCATCCCTAGGAGATTGTCGCTGTCAACGTTCACCTCGCTCTATGATGGCACGTCCTGTCCAAAGCAACATGTCGAGTACTACAAGCAGCTGTTGTGGCGGGCTTCAATCCCGTTCGAGTGCTGGGAAGTATGCATGTGCAAGTCTTTTGGTGCAACGCTGACTGGTCCCGCCCTCAAATGGCTCGGCAAGCTCGAACCAGGTAGTATCACTAGCTTTGCTATGTTAATTAACAAGTTTTATTCCCATTTTGGAAGCAGCAGGCAGTTCGATAAGCAAACAAGCGATTTGTACCGGATCGTCCAAGGGCCAAAGGAAAGTGTCAGGATTTATTGGACCAGATTCAACAAAGAGAAAGTATCAATCGAGAATGTCGACAATCGGACTGCCAACAAAGCCTTCCTCCGAGGATTGCATACTAATTCAAATCTCTACAAGGACATGGTTAAATATCCCTGCTCAACATTTGAAGAGGTTCGGACGAGAGCCGTGGCTCAGATGCGTTTCGACAAAGATATCGTCAACCGCAGCTCCAACCATAGCGCCAGAAGCTTAGCTGATCAACGAGGTCCAAGCAATCAGCGTGGATCGTGGCAACATCAGCCATAAGAAACGTCGGGTAGATCACGATTTGTTAATAGTGTGCAGGAAGAACAGGTCGTTGAAGCACCCCAATACCCGGGAATATCGGAGTACGGGTTTGACGTCAACATCGTAGCAGTGGTAAATGCGTTAGAGCCCCCAGGCAACAAAGTCCGCTGGCCGATGAAGAGCAACAAGCCAAAATCCGAGAAAGACATGAGCAAATGGTGCGAATTCCATAGCGACCATGGGCACAAGACGGAGGACAGCTATGCCCTGCGGAAAGAAGTAGCCTTCCAGTTGAAGAGGGGCAACCTCAAGCATTTGTTGGGAAAGAAGAAAGGTAATGCGACCAACGATGCCAAAGCTGAATCGATAAGCATGCCTCCCAAGACACCTGTACCTACGGTAGTAATTAATGTTATTTCTAGTGGTTCAGATATTTGTGGACTAACCTATTCTGCAGCTAAAAGAATTGAGAAGTCGTCGACAAGTGATCCCGCCGTTCCAGAAGAAGCAAGAGATCCCTTGGAAAAGAAGCTAGAAGCTATGGCTATAACTTTCGACAATGATGACATCAACAACATTAATAAAGAACATGAAGATTCTTTGCTAGTGATTTCTCTGATGGTTGAGAATTGTCTGCTTCGAAGGGTAGTGGTCAATGGAGGAAGCTCCTTAAATGTCTTGTTTCGGAAGACCATGGAAGAATGAGGCTAAAAGATAGCGACGTCGTCAGAAGATTAACGACTTTGGTCGGTTTCAATGGTGAGACTATGTCAACTCTCGGAGATATAACCTTTCCTACCTTTGCTAGCGGCCTAAACCTTCAAACCAAATTCAACATCGTAGATTGCCCTACAGCATACAATGCCATCATGGGCTAACCATGGATCCACAAATTAAAAGTCATCCCCTCCACCTACCATCAATCCCTCAAATTTCCAACGCTATGGGGAATCCAAGAGATCAAAGGAGAACCCTGTGAAGCCAAACATTGCTACAAAACAACCTTAAATCCATCCACAGGGTCCACATAGCAATTACAGCAAGGCCTGACACCAGACAATCCCAACGACCTAGAAATCAACGAAATACCTCTGGACCTTGAAAAGTCAGATCAAACCGTCCGTGTCAGAGCCAACCTAGCACCTGAATTAAAAAATACAATCCTAGCCTTTCTCTGAGAGAATAAAGACTGTTTCTCCTGGTCGCATGAAGATATGACAGGTATAGATCCAAGCATAATATCGCACAAGTTAAATGTCGACCTAAATCATAAGCCCTTAAAGCGGAAGCGTTGAAAATTGGCCCAAAACGGAATAAAATCATTAATGACGAAGTGCAGCAGCTGATCAATACAGGGAAAATTAGAGAAGTCAAATATCCAGATTGGCTCGCAAATGTCGTCGTCGTCAGCAAAAAGAATGGCAAGTGGAGAATGTGCATCGACTTTACCAATCTGAACAAAGCATGCCCCAAAGATCCGTTACCGTTGCCACATATCAACGCCATAGTAGATGCAACAGCAGGTCATGAGCTCTTCACGTTTATGGATGCCTATTCCGGAGTACCAAATCTCATGCATCCCGACAACCAAGAAAAAACAGCCTTCATGAGCGACAAAGATATATATTGTTATAAAGTTATGTCATTTGGACTAAAAAATGCAGGTTTGACATATCAAAGATTCATCACCAAAATGTTCAAAGACCAATTAGGCGACACGATGGAGGTGTACATCGACAACATGCTAGTGAAATCCAAGAAATCAGAAGACCACGTCGAGCACCTTTGCCAAACATTTGAGGTTTTGCGAAAATACAGTATGAAACTTAACCCTACTAAATGTTCTATCTTTTGGAGTATCTGCTGGTAAATTTCTTGGCTATGTCGTAACGCAAAGGGGAATTGAAGCCAGCCCTGACCAAGTTAGGGCCTTAATAAATATTCAATTCCCCCGAAACGTAAAAGAAAACCAGAAATTGACAGGAAGTGTGGCAGCGTTAAATCGCTTTATTTCTCTATCGTCGGACAAAAGTCATCTTTTTTATAATTTGAAAAAATAAAGGCTTTGAATGGACCAACGATCATGAAAAAGCATTGCAAGATTTAAAGAAATATTTAATGACATCACCCCTCCTGTCGAAGCCAAAAGCTAACGAACCTTTGCAACTATACATTGTCGTCAGTGCCGTCGCTGCTAGCGCTTTTCTGACTAGGGAAGAAGACGATGCTGCAGTTACTAGTTTATCATGTAAGTAAAACTTTACTCCCAGCCGAGGTAAGGTATTCGAGGTATTCATCTATTGAGAAACTTGTCCTTGCTTTAATTACTGCCGTAAAAAAAGCTTAGCATTATTTTGAAACCCACCACGTAGTGGTGATGACTAATTATCATATCAAGTCTATTTTTAGAAAGCCATAACTAACAGGATGATTAGGCAAATGGAGCCTCTCACTGAGTACACTGGACATCGAATATCAGGAAAGCAATCAAGTCACAAGCTTTAGCTGATTTTGTGGCTGACTTCTGCCCCGATCTACAGGCCATAGCTGACAAAGAAGTAGAGGAAATCAACAGCGTCGATAAAGAAAGAAAATGGATCCTCTTCGTCGATGGTTCATTTAATCAGCAAGGAGCTGGCTGGGAATGGTGCTAACGTCGCCACAAAGGGACATGATAGTACAGTCTATATCTTGCAATTTCAAAGCAACAAATAACGAAGCTGAATATGAAGCCTTAATTGCAAGAATGATCGTCGCCAAAGACTTGAGGGCAACAGCCCTAGATGTATAGGGTGACTCCCTCCTCATTGTCAGCCAAATGAAAATAGCCAAAGAAAAAGCCAAACACTTTAACCCGTTTATGATCCAACAAATCCCACGAGACCAAAATGCCCAAGCCGTCGCACTTGCAAATTTAGCCTCCGCCCTTAAAAAGACCACCTTTATAACGATCCCCCTAGTCCACTTACAAAAACCATCTGTATCCACAAAAGCTATCCTTCCCGTCGACGACGCCAATACTGACAGAAACTGGACCCAACCTTTCATAAATTACCTCACCAAGGATACCCTTCCCAACGACAAAATGGAAGCCCGAAAATCAAGTACAAAGCCTCCGGATATCACCTCGTCGACGGAGTACTGTTCCACAAATCAACGTCAGGGTTGTCTCAAAGATGCATCCAAAGTCATGAACAACAGTCCGTCCTTAGTCACTTAAATGACGGTATATGTAGCAGTCACATCGGGGGAAGAGGACTAGCAAGGCTCGCTAAAAGACAAGGATACTTCTGGCCGACACTTCATGAGGACGCCATCCAGTATGCTGCCAAGTGTGATAGTTGTCAACGATTCGCCAACACAATTCACAAGCCTTCCGAATCCCTGCATCAGACCTTAACTCCATGGCCTTTCATAAGATGGGGAATGAACATCGTCGGAAAGTTACCTGTCGCTCCAAGACAAATAGTCTACATGCTAGCATTGACTGATTACTTTTCCAAATGGATCGAGGTAATTGCCTTGAACAGGTGACGGATAAAGCAGTAATTTCATTCTTATGGACTAACATTATTTGAAGGTTTGGCATTCTGTCTTTATAGTCTGTGACAACGAGTTACAGTTTATTAGCGACAAAACTCGTGATTTGCAGGAAATTCCGAATAGAACTGAGAACGTCGACACCAAGGTATCCCCAAGCTAATGGACAAGCAGAATCCAACAACAAAGTTGTCATGAGCGCCACTAAGAAGAGACTGAAACCAGCGAAAGGCGGATGGGCAGATGAGCTCCCAGCTGTCCTATGGGCTAATCGAACGATGCCGAGATCTGTCACGGGACAAACACCCTTCTCCCTCGTCTATGGTTGCAAAGCAATCCTCTCAGTGGAAGTTGATTTTTCGACGTCCCGGTTTGGACGGATGACGGAGGATAGGAACTAGGAAGAAATAAAGGATAACTTGGTTGTAGTCGAGGAATTGCGAGAAACATCCCTAATCAGAATGGCAGCACAACAACAAATAGTCGCAAGAAGCTTCAACCAAAAGGTGACTGGGTGCTAAGGAAAGCGTTCCAAAACACAAATAACCCTGCCGACAGTAAGCTAGCTCCCTTATGGGAAGGCCCGTACGAGATCACCCAAGTCGTCGGCAACGGCGCCTATCGATTGTGTGACCACGTAATAGACTAATCTTAGGAGGGTAATTTGGGGATTTTTGTATTATTAGGTTTTATAGTCCTTAGCTTTAGTATAAATAGAGGGAGGGTAGAAAGTGGAAGGTAGACAGAAATTTGGTGTAAACCTTTTGGAGAGTTATGACCTAAAGCCATTATTAGAGAGTTGTGAGCTAAACTCACTATCGAAGACTTATAGGCTATAGCTATTACATTATCCCGTGTAACCCTTTTTCCATCATCAATCAAACTTAAAGCTTCCATCTTTATTAATTCTTGCAACTTACAAAAATCAGATGATCTACATTATTCAAAAATCAATCTAGTAAACTATTTTTGGGAAAATGATATCTTTGTGTAGATACCTAATTGTGTCTCCCCAAAAACTAAACCCAGTGATGAGTACCTTTCATATCATTTGATTATCGAACGAGGTGAAAGTGTGAAAAGTCTTGTGATGCGGTTATTTTAATAAAATAACTCTTCTTTTTATTTTTAAAAATCAACTCTAATTATTGAAAATGTCCAGTCCAATTTAGTTTGGTCCATGATAAGGGTCTACTAATAGTGTAGTTGGATGGGGATCGAAAAGATCTTTCCAACGATATATTATAAGTCCAATTCCGATGAATAATGAGGAACTTATGGCCAAAATACTAAATTGGGCCTAAAATGGTTTTATGACCCAATGATCTAGTGGAGGGCCCATTAATTAATATTCCTAAATTTATTAGGATTGATTTTAATCCTCTAGAATAATCTAGAAGGTTGTTTTGAGTTCTAATGAAATTAGGAATAATAATTATATCTTTTATGAAAATAAGAATTCTGTTTGGAATAAAACAAGTGTTTTAAAGGGATTAAATCTGGTTTTTAAAAGATAAGTACGGACGTTATTAATCGAATTTAATTAGGTTAAGGAATCCGTACAAGTTTTTAGAAAACGCGTGAATCAGCGCAGAACGACAAAACCGGCGCTGAACGACAAGCCTGTCGCATCGCGCTGGACTCTGTCGTTTTGCGACAGAGGCAGTTTTACTCCTAATAGCATTCGGTCTTTTACTGATTGTTTTCAGACTATTTTTCTTATAAATAGGGTCGTATTTCCCCGTTTTTATTCATCAACGAATCATCAACAATTATCATCAATATTCTATTCTCTTCTCTCTCAAGCTAATAACATTTCTTTCCCCCTTTTCTAAGCCTAGCTTTTTTACGAAATACAATATTCCGCATTCACGAGCTAGACACACCTAGCCAAGCTCGAAGTTGCCTTCACCCTAGACGTGAAAGGTTGATAATTTCTGAGGGTTTGGTCACAAATCCCTATTTTAATTATTTAAATTAATTGCCTATTTTAATATTTTCCTTGAACTTACTAATCTGTGTATTGTTTTGATAGAAAGAGATACGAGGCATCGAAGTAATTAATTTAATTGCTTAATTATTCTTTTGATATAGAAATCATGTTCTTTATATTATATTAATTTCTAGTATCATGTTAGGATGCTTTTATTGATTTCTATTATCATGTTTAGGTTGCTTCCTATTTCTTCTATCATGTTAGTATCATGTTAGGGATAAATCTTTGATCTTTATTGTTTAGTGACATGCTAGGATTTGTTATTAATCTTGTTAGTATCATGCCTAGGATCTTGCTAATATATTATTATGCTTTCATGAGAATATTATGACGATGATGATGATTGTTATTATTATGTTGCTTGATATATTATTGGTATAGCTTGATCACGCCCTCTCTTACAGGTTTAAAGGGAATTTGTACTTGTAATCACGCTTAATAAGATAATTAATAATCTTGTTTAGGCTAATATGATTATAATTCAATTGATCGCCAATAATAGTTTTGTTTGTACATTAATATTCAACCAACATAGATTAAACAGGTTTAGGATTATATTGATTGTATGTTAGTCAGAAAGCTCACAATAAATATGAGAAGAATAAAGTAGAGGTCTATTTTTAGGGCAGGTTCAATCTCTTTTAGGTTGGATTTGTACGTTCATCCCCGAATATCCAGTCATGGTTCAGGACCACTATGTAATTAGTGATCTCATGGATCGTGAAGGGATGTAACCTTCACCCTGTGAACGGTTTACAAGTTTCTAAAACTTGTTGGCGACTCTTTTTCTCTAGCTTCCTTCCCTTTGGACGCCACCATACTTAAGTGTATGATCACAGTGGGCTCAAGTATGAGATGTTTTGAAATATTCCCTACACTTTGGTAAAGATTTTTTTTCCGTTAATGTGAATTTTTCAGGGAATTTTATTAAATTTTTATCATGTTCTTTTCGTAATGTCTCTATGTTCTTTGGTGATGCATGTTATTTGTTAAACACATGTATGTTCTTTATCAAACATATTTATGTGTTCTTTGTCAAACTAGATATGTTCTTTCCACCTTTTTTTTTGTATAATCAGGTGCATAGATTATTTTTGGAATACTTGTATAATATAACTATAATAATATTATTCCAAATCTTATATATTATCTCTATATAAAATGTATTCCTTTTCATTTCGTATTTAAATGTTTCCATACACATTTACCTAAAATATAGTTCCAACTAGCCTCTTTTTTTAATTATCTTTTAGACGGAGAATTATTGAATACTACCGAAAAGTAATAATAAAATTGATTCATATAATTGATATTACATAAATTACTTAAACATCACTTTTTTTTTCAAATACCTCTAATATTTTTTTTTAGACTAATGGACTATTAGATATGACTATAAAATAAATGTTGTGTTCAACAACTATATCATATGTCTATTTCAAAAATGTAACTAATTTATCAATCATTTTTTTTTTATTATTATGTAATCAAAAAAACATTAATATCTTAGTAAATACAAAAAATTATTATCTTTCGCTGAACACTTGATTGAGATTATAAACTTATCACATTCGACATTCATAAATAAGTTGCATATACTAAAAGAATTGTTGGACGAAGTGATAAGTGACATCTTCTTGTGTATTTTTTTTTTTTTTTTGGATAAATAGTTATTATCTACAATAAACTTTTAAGGCAATATTATATCAACACAACTACTTTTAATGTTAATTTCTAAACATAATAAAAAAAATAATTTTAAATAATAAACAATTGCATATACTACTTTTAAATATTTTCAACACAACTAATTAACAATATTTTTTTTTCCCTCAATTGTAGTTTTTTTTTTTTGCCTTATTATTTTTTTATATGCATTGCATTTGTTTATTTCACATAAATTGCCTAATTTGTTTATTACAAAGTATATCATAATCAATTATTATTACCGTGCATCGCATGGGCACTAATCTAGTTGGTTTAATAAAATATTGTCAGCTATACTATTAAAAATCGCTTCGGAATGGGTCTCACCCCTTAAATTTTGAAGAATGTCATTTTTTATTGATTAATAACTTAATTCTTGAACATTTTTTTTTTTTATTAATTTTACCTCAAGTACCCATATCAAACCCTTAAATTCTGGCATGAGTGTATATGGACACTTTTACATTTGAGTTTGGACTAAAATCATGAAAATTGTCTAGTCAGATCGGGCACTTGAATCGCATACGCATGTCAGAGAAATGAGAAATAATGCTCTAGTCCCTGTAACATAGATCTCAAACATAGATAAGACTGATAACAGTAGAGGATTAATACGTACAAGTACAATGTAACAATCATCTAACCTTAAGCCAGCAAGAAGAAGATTTACTCAAAGAAACAAGAGTAGAACTTATTAACATGCATGGGGCTTAACTCTTAAACAAGAAAAAGAGGACTAAAAGGGTTGTTAGACGGGCTAAGAAATCGAATCACATTTCGGTGCTTCCGAAGGTAAAATAATTGAAGGTGAAGGGTAAACCGTACTCATCTTTGTTTTAAAAAAACTTAATATGATTTTTTTTTTTTTTTTTTTTTTTTTTTTTTTTTTGCCCAAAATAGGATCCTCGTCGAAAATTTCAGCACGGCTAAGGTTACAACCCAATGAACTTATTATAGATATATCCTCATTGTCATATAATTTTAAAATGGAATCTCGTTGGATTAATAATAGACACTTATGACAAGTGTGGCCTAAGGTCGTCTATCATTACACTGAATAAATGTGCATTCTATACTGATCAAAATGTAAGAAGTTGTATTCATTTTATAATGTTATTTTTAGATTGTGAAATGAAACCTCTGGACTTATAAAATAGACACTTATCACTAGAGGTGTCAATTCGGATAACCGGATGGAGTTTGGGTCGGGTCTGTTCGGGTCGGGTCTACTCGGGTCGGATATGTTCGGATCAAAATTATCCTTTTAACTCGGGTCGGGTCGGATCGGGTCAAATTCGGGTCGGGTCAAATTCGGGTCATGGTCTATCGAGTCCGGGTCGGATATGGGTCGGGTCAACTCCAGATCGGTTCACTTTCGGTTCGGATAAATTTAGATCGGGTTTAAAACGGGTTTAACCGGATAACTTCGGGTCGGATGAATTTGGGTCGGGTTGATTTCGGTTCGGATGATTTCGGTTCGGTCAAGTTCGGTTTGATTAAGATAAGGTTGATCCGTTGATTCATTAAATGGTCAGTTTCGATTTAATTCCTTTTTGTGTTTGGCTGTATTTTGGTCGAGCTGACCAAATTCATATCCAAATAAGGTTATTTTTAATCTAGAGATATTATTGAGTTTTTACCTTATTATTGGTTCAATATGATTATTAATTATGAAGCACGAAGTTTTAGTTTTCTCATTTGATCAAGTTATGTATAATTTTTATCTTAAAGGAAAATTGAGATTGAATAATTATCGATAACTTATCATACCTATATAAGTGAGACCGAGCTAGTGGTATATTGATGAGTAATAATAGTTACATATGGTGATATATACAAAATAGAATATCAATTTTTTAAGGTTATTACAAGGTTACAACTCTTCATCAATTGTACAATCTTGCGAGGTTATGAGTTCTGTACTATTAATTTAGTTTATTACTAATTCAATTTGTATAAGATATTTGTTAGAGTTGTTAGAATTACTTTATTACTAATTCAATTTTTATATTAAAAACTTGACATTATACATAGTGATAGTTAATTGTTACTATGTACATTCTTTTTATTTGAGCATAAATTATTGCATATGTACGTAGTGTGTGTATAACCGTACGATGTATAATGCCTATAATTCTAGGATAATGCACAGTTGTAGAGGAAGTAGTAATGAAGGAATGTTATGTATTTGTAAATACATAACAACGATTAAAATATTCTAAAAACACATGGTAGAGAGAGAAAAAAGGAGAGAGATAGGAAGAGAGAGCTCTTTATATGAACCCCATCTACTTTTTAGTCAGATTGTCTCACGTGATGGGTTTGTAGTAAACTTAAGACTCTAGACTATTTCTTTGTAGTAAAAAAGTTAACTTATTAATAATTAGTAAATATATAGTATAAGAACTTGAATAAAAAGGTCAATAATCAATTATGGTCGGGTTAAATTCGGATCGGGTAAAAATCAAATCGAGTTTAAATCGGGTCGGGTTAATATCAGTTCGGGTCAAAACAGATCGGATCTGATCGGTTATTTGTCGGGTCAATTTCGGATCGGGTTGAGCTCGAGTCGGGTCAAATCGGTTAGGTTTGAGTTCAGGTCGGGTCAAATCGGATTCGGGTTGAGTTTAGGTCGGATCAAATCGGTGCCGGATTAAGTTCAGATCGGGTCAAGTTCGGATTCGGGTTGAGTTCGGTTCGGTTACAGATCGGGTTTGGGTCTTGAATTTCTCGGATCAAATCGGATCGTTTACAGTTCGAAACGGATAATTTTTTTCGGGTCGGTTCGGGTTTGACACCTCTACTTATCACAAGGTGTGAGTGTGTGACCCAAGCTCATCTATCGTAACGTATTGTAAAACTAAAAGTCAAATACTACCTAAATTCCTTTTATTTGTAATAAATAAATTACCACTTGTAAAATACACCTTTATGAAATAACCACCCATTAAATTTATTTTATTTTACCATCCTTTAAATTAAAAAAAAAATATTTAAATCACCACCTTTTCTTTCTTTTCGGTCACTTTTCCGGCCATGGGGCCCACAAAATGGCTATTAACGGCTAATTTGACCCATATTTTCATTATTTTCCTCGATTTTGTTGTATAAAACAACTTCTTACACTCTCCACAATATTGAAATCATTTATCTCAAATTCTCCCAATTTTTGCAAGCTTTATTTTGAAGAATTTGACTCAACCAAGTGCAGTCACTTAAGTCCCATTTAGGTAAGCTCAATTTTTTTTTGTATCTTGGCAAATAATTTTGGGGGTTTTTTGAAATTAGGGTTCCTCACACAAATTAATTGGGGTTTTTCTAAATATAGGGTTCCTAACACAAATTAATTGGGGGGGTTTTTTTTTTTAAAGTAGGGTTCTTGACATAATTTAATTGGAGGTTTTCTGAAATTAGGATTCTTGACACAATTTAATTGGGGGTTTCTGAAATTACCCGTCAACTTCAAGAAGAACAACAATTCGATGAGATGAGGCGTCATCAGCAGAGTTCTAAAGGGAATTGTAAGAGACAAATCTTTGGGATAATCGACCTTTGAGATGTAAATTGAAGCTACTGAGATGAACAGATGAAAATTGACGGCCATGAATGACGATTTTTTGTGGAATTGGGGGTTATTGCAGAGAGAGAGTGAAGTGAGATAAATGAACAAAAATAAGGTCTATAAGGAGGGAAATAAGGTCGGTGGGGCCCACAGAAGCGAAATCCACCGAAATTTTGAAAAGGGCGAAAATCTGAGTAATTTTTTAATTTAAGAGGTGGTAAAATTAAAAAATAAAAATTTAATAAGGTGACTATTTTGAAAATGGTGTCATTTTTAGGTGGTAATATAAAATTTTTCCTTTTTTATATATCATATAAAATACTTACTTTAGCTACCCTAGCAGCCTAGCCCCAAAAATTTTATTAATATGTCAGGCCTTCCAAAGGGAGGTTTGTGATGTATAAGTAAGGGCCTGTTCACATTTACTTAATTTCAGTTCAGTTCAGTTCAGTTCAGCTCCAATCAGTTCAGTTCAGTTTAGTTCCAATCAGTTCAGTTCAGTTCAGTTCAACTCTTAATTTCCCTCTCACATAAAATATTCATTTCAGCTCAATTCAGTTCAGTTCAGTTCCAATCAGTTCAGTTCAGTTCAGCTCCAATCAGTTCAGTTCAGCTCAATTCAGTAAATATGAACAGGCCCTAAATGCATAACGATGGGTATTGGGGTCATTTAACGTAAATGAATTTCTGAATTTAGAATAGTATCATTAGGTTATCAATTGTATCACTGGATTATCAAATAGTATCATTGAACATTCAGTGGTACTACGTATGTATGTAATGTTACTATATATTCATTCAGCGGTACTCACTACGTGTAGAAATAATATCACTACATAGTCAATGATATTATCTAAGCTTTCAATGGTACATTTAAAAGTGGTTTTACTTACCCATCTCTCTCCTCCTTTCTCTCACCCCCATGTGCTGGATTTAGAGTGTACCATTGGGTGATTAATAGTATCACTAGATGATCAAATAATATCATTGAACATTCAGTGGTATTATATATTTATTCAATGGTACTGTATATTCATTCACTGCTACTAATTACGTGTAGAAATAATATCATTACATAGTCAATGATATTATATAAGCTTTCAGTGGTACATTTAAAATTGGTCCCACTTGCCCATCTCTTTTCTCCTTTCTCTCACCCCCATACGCTTTACAATATTTTTCAATATTTTAAGGTTTGATATGTATTTGCAAATACATATCAAACCTACATTAGTACTTCCTCGGGTAAGGTGCACCATGGTTAAGCATGCTTGGATACCAGCCACACCTTTCTACTGTAAGTTGAATAATTGAGGTTTATATATATATATATATATATATATATATATATATATATATATATATATATAGGAGTTGCATTTAGCACAATTTGTTCTTGACATAACTTACAAGTAGAGGATTTCCCCGTCTCTAGTAACGAGAGTCTTCTAGGACTCTAGTAACCGAAACTTCTTGTCACTCTAGATTGGTATTGTTTTCGATGTTGTTGGTAACACATTTTTTAATGGTATTCTTTTTTTATACCAATTAACACTTTAGTCTGCTTTAGTATAGAGTAATACCTATAAAATAAGATTTATTATGAGTTGATTAAAGTATAATACCTAAAAAAACATGAAGGAAATAATAGTTGAGTTTAAATCAAATCAAATGGAGCCAAACCTAAATTTAGATAGTTTCTAGCACAGTCTATAAGTACGTGTCTTATAGACTCATATCATACATAGAAATTATAAAAATCATTTAAAAGAATGGTTAATATGGACTGATAATTTTCCATACGATGGACTTTTGCTGATTCGTGAAATTCTCAAATGCTGCCAAAATATGATTGGTTGATTAATTAAAAAAAAAAGAAACTATTTTCATATACTGTACAATTTAACCCCTCGCTAACTATACACAGTCATTAATGGACCCCCAAATGTGATTTTCTATTTATTTATTTATGTTTTTTAATAATTGATCCTCGCCCTCTTTTTTGAACGGAAATAATGAAATTTGCATAGTACACCAGGGTGTACCATGCTCACGGTACACCCTGTAAAAAATAAAGACATTTTTCAATTCAGCTTTTTTTTTTCTTTAAAATGATTCATCCTTAATTTAAGGGATTGGTTAGTTATTCCCTATATTAATAGTTTTCAAAAATAGATTTGATATTTTTGGAGATATATAAGTACAATTTCGAAATACAGAGAAAATTTTTAGCATAGAAAATTAATGGCGGGGTGTAAGAAATTCGACATGATTACATTACAGATTTGTTGATAATACGTATGTGAATGAAGATTCAGTTAATAATGAAGATGAATTTGAGGATTTCATAATCGAATGTGAAGGTAATTTATTAATTTTTAGGTTTTTTCGTATTAAAATTTATAATTATAATTACGATGTTGATGCTAATATAATGTTCTTTTAAATTATTAAATTTCATAATTTGTAGATTTCATAATCAAAGGAAATTGTTTTTTTTTTTTTAATTTTTTTTTTACTGTTTTTGTATTATTTTCAAAGGTTGAAGATGATGTTCTTCTGATTATGATGAATGTTCCTTTATCATGCATTCAATTTGTTAATTGTAATGGAATATGTTCTTTAAGTTCGATTAATATGTTCTTTGAGTCTAAAGTATATGTTCTTTACATTACAAATTATGTTCTTTAAGGTATAATGTTCTTTGTGTTTCAATAATATGAACTATGATCTTTTTACTTGAATAATATGTTCTTCTATTTTCATGTTTGTTGTTTTACTCTTATGTTCTTTTGGCTATCGAGTGATATAGCACATATTATTTTAAAATGAGTTTTTACATCATTTTTAATTGTTAAACTATTCATCTTGAATATTATTTTTTAAATTTATATTTTTATATGTTAATAACATTAAATAATTGTGTACATTATTTTTTTTCAGGATCACGATGGTTGATGGAGATATTCTTTTAGGACATCATCTATTGATGATTGATTTTCAGATCCAAAGAACATTCATAAAATTTATAAAGAACATGATTATATTATGTAATAAGCACTACTTAAATTTAAATATTAAAATTTAACAAGGATGGTCCAAACAAAAATTTAATAAACATTTTCACAATAAGTAATGATTATTACATGACAATAAATGTACATTACAATTATAGTTAGAGAACATGGACATTTAAAATATTTTATCAAAAGGTCTAATAGAGATCATAATATTAATAGTGGACATATGGAAGAAAAATTGTGCTAATAATTAATACTCCGTAGTACTTTACATACAAAATAAAGTACATCATATTTTCTAATAAAGAACATTATAAAAATATATAAAGAACATCACAAGAATTACACGTGACCATTATTATTATAGTGAATATTATAATTACATTAAAAAAATTGTTGAAAGAATATGATTGATTTTGATAGAGATTTTTAAATTAAAGAAAATCAAATAAAATATTGGTAATTGAAATTTTAAATATGAAATGAATTTTTGAATTTAAATTTTGAAAATAAAATATTGAAATATTTTGAAAAACAAAAAAAAAATTATAAAACGAGAAAATTATTTTGGAATCTTAATTTTTCTTGAAAAGATTGTATCAATTAATGTGGGATTTGGTTGATTCCTTTTTTCGAAATTTACTGAATATATCTAAAAAACTCACGTTCTTTGTTTTACATCTACATGTTCTTTTTTAGCAGAATGTTCTTTGTTCCAAAGCACTATGTTCCAAAGCATTATGTTCTTTCCGCTTTTTTTTTAATATGTTTGTTGCCTTCGTTTTATTTTTTTGACAGCGTCATTTTTGTCCGGGTGTACCGTGCTCATGGTACACCCAGGTGTACACATCAACGATTACGGAAATAACTAGTCCTCCCTTTGTGAAACAAATCCCGTGAAAAAAAAAGAAAACATTAAAAATTCAATGCTAGGTAAAGTGGCGAATACATCCAACTAGTTATTATCTCTCTTCAAAAAAACCCTAAAATTTTCTTTGTTCTCTCTCTTAAAACCTAACCATCATAGTAAAACTTAGAGGTTAACGTCGATTTTTATCGATCGTAAGTCCCAAATTCTTCTTTAATTTAATAATTTTAGCCAATAAAGATCGCCAACAATATGGTGATTATAGCTCGTCCCTCCATGTCGATTTTAGTACCGTTTGTTTGTTTTTAGTAGACCTGGCAAATGGGTCATTCGGGTCGGGTCTGGGTCAGTCACTTTCGGGTCGGGTTATTTTGGGTTAGCTAACATTCGGGTCGGGTCGATTCGGGTTTCGGGTCAACTCCGGGTTAGGAATCGGGTCCAGTTCGGGTCGGGTCAAATTCGGGTCGGGTATGTTCTGGTCGGGTCAATTTCGGGTCAAGTATGTTCGGGTCAGGTCAAAATCTGGTCGGGTCATGTTGGGGTTGCTTTATATTTTGTTATTGTTATAACAAACACTACCAATTCAGTTTATGAGCTTATCTACGATTAAAGATGAACAATTTGAGTTATTTTTGGTACAAGACATTTTAAGTTCAATTATAAGGTAATTTTAGTTTAGAACATTTTGGATATCGGGTTTGTTCGGGTCAATTTCGAGCATCGGGTCTGTTCGGGTCAAACAATTCGGGTTAGGTTAACTTTGAGTCGGGTCAGTTCGGTGTCGGGTCAGGATCGGGTGAACTCCATTTTCGGGTCTGGTATGGGTCGGGTCGGGTCAATTTCGGGTTTCAGGTCATTTTCGGGTCAATGTTTTTGGGTCAATTTCGGGTTATGGGTCATGTCATTCGCGTCGGGTGATCGGGTTTGGGTCAGGATTGCCAGGTCTAGTTTTTAGTGCATGCATGGATACAAATTTGTGGAATTGCGGGTATGTTGGTATAGGGATGCACATTTAGAAGATTCGTCTTGCAAATTTGCAGATATTGATGGCCAATCACGTTTTATCACTTTTGCAACTACACATCATTGGAGCTCCGTTAAAAATGATGCAAAGACATCTAAAATTATCCAAGAGCAGGTTAGAAGCGATGTCATTAGTTTAAGGGTATTTAATTCTTGTATTGAGAATTTAGATTTTTTTAGAGCTGATTATAAGTGTCGAATGACTATTATTATTTAATTAAATCACCCCTCGATTCAATTCAAAAAAAAAAAAAATTGAAAAAGAAAATTGGGGACTACATCCTATCCAAGAAAAAATAAATGTAGGGCTAGTTGTTTTTTTTTTTTTTTTTATCTATATACTTTCTCCGTTTTTTAATACTTGCAACACATCCCTAAAATGGAAATGTCACAATACTTGCAACACACTATAAATGGAAAGTTATATTAGGGAAAATATTTATTATTTCCTTTATTTAAAGCATATAGCCCACTAAATTACACTCCTAACAACCACTCACCTCATTTTAAAGTGTATTATATCATGTGAACCCTACATTTATTAAATACAGTGAAAAAGTGTGTGTTGCAATTATTAAAAAAATAGAGGAAGTATATTATACTAAATCAGGGTACACTAGCTCCATGGCTGACACGTGTCCCTGTGTTAGTTTTTTTTTATTAATTTTTTTTTAGCTTTAAAATTTAAATTTTTATATTAGCAATTTTTTTTTTATTAGTAAAGTATTTATATGGGATCATATCATATACATTATTTTTATGTGGATATTTCATGTGAAACTTCCATACATATAAAGAAAATAATAAAATATTTTACTTTATAATTTTCTACCATATAATATATAGATTTTACAAGTATATATAGCATATTTTTAATATCATAAGTGAAATATTTGAATTATAATGCTTTATTATTTTCGCTTATGAAGATTTTTCCTCTTACATTATGTTCTAATGTATTTTTATTTATGTTAATTGATCAAATATTGTGTATTTCCTACGAATGTAATTTTAGATTAAAATATTGAGTTTTCAAATTGTGAAGATGTAGGAATCCGATACCTAAATTTCATTACAAAAGTTAATGCTCATATTTTCAAAATAAGTTATATATAATATTATACTTTTTTTTTTAATAAAGATTGATTCATAAATAATCATACGACATCTACAAAGAGTTTCAAATATAATAAATACATGACAATTGAATCAAATAAAAATATCCTTTCAGCAGAGCTATGATCGTTGTTGCAAATCGTACATTCTTCGTACTCTCTTTCATATCGCTATGATTTACAGCCTTCTTCGATGAGGGGGTCTATCATTCTGTTGTAGTCGTGAAGAAAATTTTCGTCTGATTCATCTGATTGTCATCGAAGGATTAACCCCTTTTTCGATCCCGCACAAATTTTTACCCATGAAGCAACTTTAACCATACTACACTAAAAAAAAACAAAAACAAAACTAGAACAAAGCCCACCATAGGGGCACTTACTACACTCAAACCCACTACAGGGGTACTTACTACCATAAAAGAGTGTAGATTTATTGAATTCAATAACAAAAATATAAGGAAATTAAAGGAAAAGGGTTGAAAATAGCCAAATTTCCAGAGAAATTTGACTATTTCCGGCCTATAAAACAATTTTTTTGAAGAATCCTTATATATAATATTTATACTTTATAAGTAACTAATATTTTTCCTTTATCATAATAATTATCTTCTATTCATATACACTCCATAGCATATAAATACTTATTTTTTAGTGCATATATTTAATGAGATATATTTTGTCATTGTATATGAATATTATGTGATAATTTATGTGTATTATGCTTGTGAACACTACAAGAAATGAGCAAAATACCGATGGTAAAAAACCATATCATCAGTAAACATACCAAAAATTATCGGTATCATGTTTACCAATGGCCGCCATTAGTATTTGGCCAATGGAGAACCATTTGGTGGATAAAATACATGTTCATTATTTTTGGGTGGTTAAATATATTGATGAATACTAAGGGGAAATTGGGTAATAGGTGTGGTATAACAAGAATAATTTTAGAATTTTTTTTCTCCCCACGAGTGATAGAAAGTGAAAAAGCCTATTTGAGTATTATTTATTTGTATTAATTTAAATTATAATATAACAAATACTTGTAAGAACTATTTTTATAAATTAAAAAACATGATTACCATGTGTTATATAACAACTTGTATTTATTATTTTGGGTACTATGCATGGGTAAAATACAGATTTATTATTTTGGGTGGGCAAATTGATGGAGACTAAGGAAAAATATGGGTATTAGGTGTGGTATAAAAAGAATAATTTTAGATTTTTTTTTCTCCTAACGGGTGATAGAAAATGAGTAAGCCTATAAATCCGAGTATTATTTATTCATATTAATTTAAATTATAAGGTAACAAATACTTGTAAGAACTTTTTTTATATATTAAAAAAAAACATGATTACCATGGGTTATTTGAATATCTGGTTCAATTTTATGGCAAAAAATTTCAAATACTACAACCACGATTAGTTTTTTTATATTTCAAGATTGAAACTTTTGTTTCAGAACCTATACCTATCATTAAGGAAAACAATTTATTAGAATGTTTATAATAGATTATTAATCAAATGATAAAAGGGGATAAAACAAAGAAATGTGAATGAAATACAATAACTTTTTGATGCAGCACGCCATACTGTGCGGTAAGGTTATCCGAATTATTTGTTACTCGAGTTACACAGTCAAGAGTTACTTGAGGGATTTGCATAGGAGTTACTCGGGGGGTTGACTCGGTCAAGGGTTACTCGAGGGGTTACTCAGTCAAGAGTTACTCGGTTACGGATTACTCGAGGGACTGAATAACTCGGTCAGGGGTTACTCGAGTTACTCGGTCAAGGGTTATTTAAGGAGTTCAGTCAGGGGTTACTCGAGTAATTCGGCCAGGGGTTACTTAATGAGTTCGGTCAGGGGTTACTCGGTCAAGGGTTACTTGAGGGATTACTCGGTCAGGGGCTCGATCATGGATTACTCGAGGGGTTACTTGAGAGGTTACTCGGTCAAGAGTAAGTCAAGTAACCCCTGACTAAGTAACTCGAGTAACCCCGACAACTTGATTATACCCTGACCGAGTAACTCGAGTAATCCTTGACCAAGAAACTCGAGTAACCATTGGTCGAGAAACTCGAGTAACCCAGGCAACTCGAGTAACTCTGATCGAGTAACTCGAGTAACCCCTGCCGCACGATACAGCAGGTCGCATACCAAAAATTGTGAATGACATAAAATACTATACTACTTAGATCATATTCCTTAATTTTTTATATTTGGCCATTATTGTGAGTACAACAATTTATAATTTATTTGTTTATATAAATGAGTTTATTTTTATTCATTGAACAAATTTATATTATTCAATGGGATTAATATTATAATTTATAAACCGTGCATCACACGGGCACTATGCTAGTTATATATACTAGAACAGAGGACGCTTAACTTAAAACATGACACATGTCACAAAGTCTAGTTCATAGAGGCGTATGTACCATGCATGGTATATACGTTTCATTAAAAAAAAAAAGCGGAATGAACATATTATAGAATTGTATGAACATATACTTATTGTTTAAAGAACATACTATTAAATGTAATTAACATATACCTAGAGTGAAAGAACATACTATTAAAAATTAAATGAACATATACTTAGAGTGAAAAGAACATATGAACATACTATTAACATATGTTTTTTTTTTTGGGTGTTTAGAGAGCCACAAGGGCGGGGGTGAGAATCAATCCCAGGATCTCCTGGAATCGGGAGGGAAACTCTAACCACTTGAGCTATCCCTCACTCTCTTATCTTCATGTTCTTTGATTGTTAGTATAATGTACTTTTATTTAATGTGTATTGTTTATTTTGAAATGTTCTTTGAATTTTGTCTTTAGATTATGTTGCTTGAATAAAAATAATGTTCATTACAATATATTATCATTTTTTTATTAATATTACGGATGTTCTTTAGACATGCAAAAAGAACATAAAGATAAATGTTTATTATAAAACAGCCATATGTTCTTTACAAAATAGCTATATGTTCATTACAAAACAACTATATATTCATTCCGCCTTTTAAAAAAAAAAATTTAAAAATCCGTATGCACCAAGCATGGTGCATACGTCTCCATAAAGAAAATTTCACATATGTCACTCTTACAATAAAAATTCTCCCGCCTAATAACAAAATACTATCAATACCTAGCAATATACAAAAGTAATTCCCAACATTATCCCCTAATACACAAGTCACCCTCTCAGAAATTATTTTCCCCCCTAAACTTGTGTTTTTTTTATATAGGTTTTTTTTTCGTTATTTTGTTTCGGTTATAAAAAAAGGTTTGTTACAATAAATAATAATTTGGTTATCTTAATCTTCTTTCAGTCATCAAAAAAGAAAATTTTCCACAATTTCTCTTATATTAAAATAAAAAAATACTTTTATAAATAAATAAATAAATAAATAAATATATATATATATATATATATATATATATATATATATATATTGAAATAATTACATAATATACGGCTTAGATAAAAAAAAAGTTTGCTACACTTTGAGATAGTTATGGCTTTATATATTTTATCTTCATATTTACATATTTACGTTTTTAGCAACCATACTTATTTTCACAACACTATTCTGCTATTTCCTTCCATCTCATTTTATTATGATATTTTTATATTTGTATATCATTTTATTTATTTTCGTTTATATATCGAGATACAATTATGGTATATCACATGAATAATTTTTAAAATTTTTTTTTTCTTCCAATGATTATATTTAGCATGTACCTTTTCTAATAAATGAATAATGAAATGCTACTATAAAATCGTGCATGACACGAGTATTGAACTAGTATATATATATATATATATATATATATATATATATATATATATATATATATATATATATAAACAAAGGACGTTTAACTTAAAACTTGAAACATGTCACTCGTATCATAAAAAATTTCCCACCACAAAAATACTATTTATGGTAATTCTAAAATTTATTGCAATATATTACTATGCAATCTAAAGGAATCTTTTTAGTTACTAATAATCAATAATCGATCTAATTAAATATAGTAAATAATATTTGTTAAAAAAGATATAGTAAATATATAGGCTATCATATATAAATGGTAGTATAAACAAGGATATTTTCTTATAAATTTTTTTTCGCAAAACCACACCTTAATCTTAAATTTTTTTTGCAAGGTCAGATCTTTCGTCGAAAGATAGACTTTACCTTGTATTCCGGGGTTGACCCGACCCCGTGACATCCTAAAACCACAACCCTCTCTTTCTGTTTCCTCAAATTTTACCTAAAATTTCCCTCCAATTACTCCCTCTTTCACTAGTAGAAAAAGTCAATTTGACACCGGTTCAAAACCCTCCTAGGCCACCTATTTTGACCGTTGAGTATTTGAGGGATGCCATTTTATCCAACAAATGCCACCAGTCCAAAACTGGTGGGAATACCTAATGTTGGCACCGGTTAATCAGTGCTATAATTGATTTTTGGCACCGGTTAACCGGTGGCATAAATATTACCGGGTAATTTTTTTTTGGTATTATATTTTATTGGCACCGGTTAACCGATGCCATTTCATGTATTTTTTTTTTCCTGTTTTTCCTGCAATAATATTAATAATAACCTGTTTTCCCTGCCATTATAATTGATATTAACAAAAATATTATAATTATTATTGTAATTATTATAATTATCATTAATAATTATCAATAATAATTAAAATTAAAAATAATTATAATTAATAATAATTATAATAAGAATAATTTCTAAATTGAAATAAGAACAACATTACATATATAGATATAAATAATCCCAAATGCAATATAATAAATAAAAAGTGTCATATATATAAACAAACAATACTAATTAATGAATAATACAGTTAAAAAGTTAACTAAACATAAATTCAAAGAGAAGTGACATTTACAAGTTAAAGGTGATAAAAGACGCCAACATGTCTCGAACTTCATTAAGTTCCTTGCTTGTCAACGCACCATCCTTTTGTACCTTGCAAAACTTGGAATACATAAAAATTATGTTAGAATTAATTAATTAGGTTAAACAGTATGTATGAATAATTTTTTTCTCATAACATGTCTATATCACCTAGTCTTAGGTGCCTAAGGCTTAAAATGACATCAAAAGAGCATTTTACTAAGTTTTAAGACACATTTTATAAAAAAAATGGCCTAAATAAGGCCTATATGACTTCTACTTTACCCATGTTCTACATTTCTTATCAAATGAACTAATGCTTTCTCATAAAATGTCAATTTTACCAAGTATTAAGTGTCTAAGGCTTGAAATCACATCAAAAGAGCATTTTATTAAGTTTTAGGACGCATTTTATCCAAAATGGCCCAGATAAAGCTTATATGACTTCTACTTTGCCCATGTTCTACATTTCTTATCAAATGAACTATTTATTTGTCATAACATGTCAATGTTACCTATTCTTAGGTTTCTAAGGCTTGAAATCACATCAAAAGAGCATTTTCTTAAGTTTTATCCAAAATGGCCCAAATAAGGCCTATGTAACTTCTACTTTGCCCATTTTCTACATTTCTTATGAAATGAACTATTTCTTTCTCATAACATGTCAATGTTAACTAGTTTTAGGTGTTTAACGCTTGAAATCACATCAAAAAAGCATTTAACTAAGTTTTAAGACGCACTTTATCCAAAACGGCCCAAATAAGGCCTATATGACTTCTACTTTGCCCATGTTCTACATTTCTTACCACATGAACTACTTTTTTTTTATCATAACATGTCTATATTACCTATTCTTAGGTGTCTAAGGCTTGGAATCACATCAAAAGAGCATTTTCCTAAGTTTTATCCAAAATGGCCCAAATAAGGCCTATATGACTTCTACTTTGCCCATTTTCTACATTTCTTATGAAATGAACTATTTCTTTCTCATAACATGTTAATGTTACCTAGTTTTAGGTGTCTAAGGCTTGAAATCACATCAAAAGAGAATTTTACTAAGTTTTAAGACGCATTTTTTCCAAAATGGCCCAAATAAGGCCTATATAACTTCTACTTTGCCCGTTTTTTACATTTCTTATCAAATGAACTATTTTTTTCTCATAACATGTCAATATTACCTAGTCTTAGGTATCTAAGGCTTTAAATCACATCAAAAGAGTATTTTATTATGTTTTAGGATGCATTTTAACCGAAATGGCTCAAATAAGGCCTATATGACTTCTACTTTGCCCATTTTCTACATTTCTTATCAAATGAACTATTTCTTTCTCATAAGATGTCAATTTTACCTAGTTTTAGGCGTTTAGGGCTTGAAATCACATCAAAAGAGCCTTTTATTAAGTTTTAGGACATATCTCATTAAGGTGTAGACTGTCTGTACAATGAGTCACTATGTCAAGCATGAATCTCATCACATACAGGCTACAATCAACTCCATTATCTTTTGTGCGCACTAGCATCGGAAGAACAAATCACATGAGTTGAACATGCATAACTAATTAGCAATAATTGACACAATGTTTATTAAGATAATCACAATATCGTGTGGCATTACCATCGGTGATTTCCATGTAGGACCCTGAGGAGCACGACAATGTAGCTTCTTCATAACACTGTAGGAAAGTAAATTGAACTTTAATTAGTCGTCTGACTACTAAATGAGTTAGGTAACGATAATCAACACTAGGTAGCTATATATATTTACTTTGCAATATAGCCTTCACGAGCAACTTCTTTGTTGATCGAGCTGAATCAAGGTGAAAGATTGTGTTATTGGAAAAATAGATTACCATGAGGGTCCAATGCAACCTACATAAATTCAAAATACACAAATGTTTCAGGTGATTTTATGATTCCCTCGGACTCTAGTCGCGTTCTTCTAACAATTAGACTTGGACACCTACATGATAGGAATGGTGTCCTTCGAACAAGTGTATTATTTCGATAGAGGGTTTGAAATTATTAGAAATCTAATTATTCAGTGAGGTCAAGTGATCGGAATGTCTAGGTGGAGGCCGCTTCCGATCAGTAATATTAATGAGTAATTAATATTACAGCTTAATCTTGACTGAACCCTTCGGGTCACACCCAAGCAACTAACGATCCGACGCGACGAATTAATCCGAAAGGAATTAATAAGTCACACGAGTATTGTGAACAAAGATGTCGGATTTCGAGCTTAAAGCCTCGGCATTGAATCTTAAAAGTCGAGCCAAAATTTAGGAATTGGCGAGACGGGAAAATGCTTCAAGTAACAAGTAACAACCCTAGCCACGTGAAGGCTAGGGAAGCGCGCCACGTGGCAACACACGTGGCATCCACTAAGTGGCGGCGTGCCACGTCACTACTAAAATTCGGTCAAATTGCGACCGTTTTTCTACGACCGTCATCAAAACGGTCGCAAAATATGAAATTTACGACCGTCTTAAATACGGTCGCAATATTGCGACCGTTTTTAAAAGCGGTCGCAGATTTGCGACCGTTTTGCCCTTTTAAACCGTTGCAAGGGTATTAAAAATAATTCTAAATTATAAACATCTGTTGCGACCACCAAAAACGGCCGTAAATTTTGTAAATTACCACCGTTTAAGAAGCGGTCGCAAAATTGCGACCGCAAAAACCGGTCGTAATTTTTTTTTATAAAAAAAATTCGGGTATAAAATGTTACCCATCTCACCCCAACCCTAATTTACTAAACCTCACGCCGCTCTTATCTTTCCTCTCCTCTCTTCTTTCTCTTTCCTCTCTTCTCTGAATCTCTGATTTCTTTCCTCTATTCTCTCTCCTCTCTGTTTCCTCTCTTCTCTTCACCGTCTTCCACCATAATTTTTCCTTCGCCACCATCTTTCCTTTGCCACAATCTTCACTGGCTCTCCTCCTCCTTAAAGGAGTCCGGCAGCGGCGGTGTTATTGGCGAGTTTGGGTTCGTTTTTCTCAACAAGTACAATTAATGGTTTTTAAGGTGGAATTCGACCATGAAAAGTCTAGATCTAGACTTTTCATGGTCGAATGTGGCCTTATTGAACCAAATTTGAGGTAAAATTCAAAGTTTGAGGTTTGTTTTCATGTTTTTGATTTATTTTTTGTTTTGTTTTTAGTTTATTTTCGTTTAGTTTTTGGTTGATTTTCGTTTCGTTTTTTGTTATTTTGTTTGATTTTTGTTGTTTGTTTTTGGCCTGGTTTATTTTAGTGGGTTTGATTTTGTTTTCGTTGATTTTTGGGTCTGATTTTCGGGTAATTTGGGTTTAATTTTGTGGTTTAATTTTCATTAATTTTAAGGTTTGATATTCAAAGTGAAATTGTTTGATTTTTGTTGATTTTAGATTTGTTTTTTTGTTAATTTTAGTTGGTTTAATTGGGTTTAATTGTCATAAATTTTGTTGAGGGGTGGCTTTTGTTGTGGCTGATTGGGGTTTTCACGGCAAAGGGATGGAAATTGTGGTGGTTGGGTGAGATTTACGAGGTAGCTGGTGGTGTTTTAAGGTGGGTAAAGGTGTTTTAGGGTGGGTAAAGGTGATGGGGCTGGCTGCATTCACAGGAAAGTGGGTGCGTTTTTTTCTTTTTTTTTTTTTTGTTTTTTTAAAAACTTTTTGCGACGGCCTTAAGTGGTCGCTAATTTCCAGATTTGCGACCGCTTCGTATACCAGTCGCAATTATATATATTTGCGACCGTCGTCCATGCGGTCGTTTAAAATATAAAAAACGGTCGCAAAAAATTTGCTACTGTCAAACGGTCGTAATTATGTTTTTTGCGACTATATGAATAACGACCACCACGTTACGACTGTTAACGATCGCAATTATTTTCAGCGACCGTTTTTGCTATTTTTAACGACCGTCAGAGGCAGTCACAATTTGGCCAAATTTTAGTAGTGCGTGGCAGCGTGCCACATGGCAACACGCTACGTTAGCAATGCCATGTGGAAACGGGCGTGGACCCGGGTGCCGGGTCATGGACGCGGGCCAAAAAGTGGCGGCCCAACCGAACCCAACTTTGGGCTCAAGGTTGGGTGGCACATGGTAAGCTCACAATGCATGTGAGTTGCCTTGGGGAGCAAGTGAGGAAGTGGTCCTCACCTAACCATGTGACACTTGTTACTTTGTTATTCCTTGGTTTATTTAACTAACGATTGAATCAAATTCTTTCTATGTGGGATCTTTTTGCAAAAAAGTCCCACATTGAAAGATGAGTGGAATTCACAAGGAAGCACTCCTTATAAATAGCAAGGCATACATTGGGATTGTTCACTTAGGTAAGGTGTTACAAAAGGCATCTCCATTGAGAAAACCTTTAAACACATATAATTACTCAAGTATTTTGGTCTGACTTAGCTAACCTCTAAGCAATAAACCTAGTCGGGGTCGAGTTGCGGGTGGATACCGTTTGAGGTTTTCACCTGTGCGAGACTTAAAGCTTTCTCAAGTAAGAGCTCGGGATACGAGCAAAGCACGCGTCAAAGGTAATTAATCTTTCCTTAATTCTTGTTAATTAAGTTAATTATGTCTTTTGATTATATTAATTGTGAGTGTGATCTTGGCTTGGGTTTTCTTTCGCGATGAGTCGGACTCATCAAAACCCAACAGCGGTATCGGAGCCTTGCACATTTAGTTTTATAATCATAATTTTCAAGATGTTTTTATGGCTTTATTTTTCTGGTTTTATGTTGCTAATTAGATTAGTAGCTCGGTTTTATTAATTTTAAGCCCGTTTTAAAGCTGATTATGGCCCAGAACCCAGATTTTCGCCCAAAAATAGTGAATTTTGGGTGGAAAAGGTGTTCTGGAAATGATTTGCCCTTTTAAAATTGTGTTTTAGGCAAAAATCTGACCAGAAATGCCTTTTTCGAGGGATTTTTCATTTTGACCAAAAATTTAAAGTCTTTCTAACCTTGAATCTTAATGGCATATTTATGGTGATTACGTATATGGTTCTTTCCATAATGTTTCTGCAATTTTGAACCTCTTTAAGCATGGTTACTTGGTACTAAATAATGCTTGAAAGATTGGTTTATATTTTCACATAATTGCAAATTCATTGCATTAAGTGTGAAAAATTTGTTCTTTGAGGCTTTTAAGTTCTAAAGATTCAATCTTTAATTATTTTAAGTGATTGAAACTTTGAGTTACTAAATTCCATGAAATTTTGCTTGAACTTTTGATTTAATCATGTATTAAGTTGATTGGAATCATAAAGTTTGAATCTTGTGATAGAAATTTCATTTACCTTCATATTGGAAGATATAATTTTTCAAGGATTCACAAGTTAAAGTTGGAATCTTTATTTGAATATTTGTGTTCATAATTCCAACTCCCTTTTATTTTGTCAAAATCTCATGATTAATTTAAATTAATAGTGAGTTATTACCCTTGTTCATTTTGTTGCACCAAGTTAAACCAATTTTTATTAAAGAATGGTTCTTGGAAATAATTTTGGTTATGTGCACCTTGATGAATTTTTATTTAAGTTGGACTTGTAATAATTTTTCATTTTGGCTCATTTTATTAATTCTAAAATTAATTTGGAATTAATTATTTAGTCACACAAAATTTGGGTTAAAAACCCGGGGATATTGCACGGAAATCAAGGGCAAAGCATCCCTTGGCGAGCCGGGCTGCATAGCAGCCCGCATGTGGCTGCCAAGGGGCTGCCTCGAGGAGGTGCGGCCCTGTGCGTGGCTCGGCTATTGTGGTGCTGGGCATGCTATATTTTTATGTATGCATGTTGGTGCTTTATAGGGGTTAGTGTGCGTGGACATTGATTGCGAAGCAATGTGGTGCAATGAGCACTCCAAGTCTTGGTGCTAGGCACTTAGACATTTTGGACTACGCATTTTTTGTGTTCTTTTGCCGTTTTAATTATTTTAATTAATTATTTTGGTTTTCATTATTTTAATTTTGAAGTTAGGCCTCGGTTTTGAGCGACATTGGAAAAATTTAATTTTGGCAAATATTGGGTTTACCGGCTTAATTAATTGGATTAATTAAGACGGATGCAGAATTTAGTGGGAGCTTCAATTATCAATTACGCTAATTTACATAATCAATCAAACAATTTTGACTAGTTTTAATTAGGTATGTTAATTTGATTAACGACCTAAATTAGTTACTAGTTTACGCGTGTTTTATGCATTGTTACTTGTTTTATCATTGTAAAATGCATGGGCCATTCACATATAGTGAATGGATGAATGGAATGTATATTCTCTCACAGGTTTTATGAAATGGCAACTAGTGGGGCCCGATTAGGATAGATAATAGGGAGTGCGATCCGTGATGTATTTTTGTAAATCTAAATACGGTCTGCGAACCGTTGAGTATTTTTGTACCTTAATATTTAGATTAGTCCTAATCGTAGATACTAGTATTTGCATAATTATGGTCATGTCTTGAAGACGGAGTTTCTTGGAAGACGAAGCCATGAAGTTGCAAAAGCTGTCCCTTGAAGACTTGAAGACTCAAGGGGTCATGCTAGTTGCCAAATGCATCTTTGTTTATGTTTTTGATATATATATTTATGATTATATATATGTGTGATTTATATATTAGATGCATGTTTAGGATTTCAAATGTTGGGATGATTAATTAAGTTCACTTAAATCAACCAACATAGAAACCCTAGGTCCCTAAAATATTGAGTAAAACTTGCCATTCCAAAACAACACTTATCAACCTATTGAGAGTAGTGATGGGCTACGCCAAAGGGAGGCATCACTATTATTCCCAGGATACGTAAGGTATGGTGATGGGTTTGCCACATGCAAATGGCAAGCGGTTTTGGCGCCAAACCACTTGCCATTTGAATTTTTTTTATTTTTTTTCCAAAATTAGTATTAATTAATAATAATAGTATTAGTGACCAGTTTTAATATACATATTAATCTGTCATTATGAAAATTATTATTATTAATATTATTATTAATAATATTAATTAATATTAATAATTAATAATAATTAAAATATTACAAATTTAAGAATAATAATACAATAACAACATGAAATAAATATACATATGAAAAGTAACATCAATAATATATTTAATTAACAATAATATGTAATTACACCAAAATGCATAATAATAACATAACACTCACAAATAATATAAAGTCATACAAATAATATATACTACATACGTACTAATTATATATAATTAATGTACATATATATAAAAAAAAAAGATAACTAAATATTGTTCATAATAACAAAAAAACTCAAGCTCACTAATACTAGATGCCATCAAATGTCACGAAAAAAACCCACATGTCGCGAATTTCATCAATTTCTTGCCTTGTTAACGGGCCTTCCCTTTGAATCTTGCAAACCTTTGGAAAAAAAAAATAAAAAACCAAACATCAAACATCATTCATATTACATAAATTCAAACTAAATGTATGTCAAATATTTCAAAGGCAACATATATAGGTTTGTTTCTTTCACAAAATGGCCCAAATAAGGCCGACATGACTTCTACTTTGCCCAATTTCTACATTGTCTATCAAATGAACAGTTTCTTTCTGATGGAATGCCCATATTTCCTACTCTTAGGTGTCTAAGGTTTGAAATCACATCAAAAGAGGGTTTTAGTAAGTTTTAGGACGATTTTTATCCAAATTCTCCCAAATAAGGCCTATATGACTTCTACTTTGCCCATTTTCTACATTTTCTATCAAATGAACTACTTTTTTTTTCTCATAGCATGCCATATTACCTAGTTTTAGGTGTCTAAGGTTTGAAATCACATCAAAAGAGGGTTTTAATAAGTTTTAGGACGGTTTTTATCCAAAATCGGCCATTTGACTTCTACTTTGCCCATTTTCTACATTTCTTATATAATGAACTATTTATTTATCATAACATGTCAATATTACCTAGTCTTACGTGTTTAATGTTTGAAATCATAGCAAAATAGCATTTTACTCAGTTTTAGGACTACTTTTATCCAAAATTAGCTATTCCACTTCTAATTTGCCCATTTTCTACATTTCTTATATAATGAACTATTTCTTTATCGTAACATATCAATATTACGTAGTCTTATGTGTTTAATGATTGAAATCATATCAAAATAGCATTTTACTAAGTTTTAGGACAGTTTTTATCCAAAATCGGCTGTTTGACTTCTACTTTGCCCATTTTCTACATTTCTTATCTAATGAACTATTTCTTTATCATTAATGGTCAATATTACCTAGTCTTACGTGTTTAATGTTTGAAATCATAGCAAAATAGCATTTTACTAAGTTTTAGGACAACTTTTATCCAAAATCGACTATTCTACTTCTACTTTGCCCATTTTTTACATTTTTTTTCATATGAACTTTTTGTTTCTCATACCATGCCCATATTACCTAGTCTTAGGCGTGTAAGTTATGATATCACATCAAAAGTGCACCCAACTAAGTTTTAGTACGCTTTTTATCCAAAATTGGCGTAAGTGACTTATTTACCATATTCACTAACAATTACGCACCAAGTTCACTAAATTGCATGAGGTACAACAAAAATTACTGAAATTTAATCTCCGGGCTGCTGCTACTGCTCGGGATGCTTCCATGGCTGCTGCAACTGCTTGGGCTAATGCTGCAGCAGCTGCCTGGCGGAACCCGATGCAGCTGCCTCGAGTACTGCAGTTGCCTCGGGTTCTCACTTTCCCATTTTCTACATTTTCTATCAAATGAACTACTTTTTTCTCATAACATGCCCATATTACCTAGTCTTAGGTGTCTAAGGTTTGAAATCACATCAAAAGAGGGTTTTACTAAGTTTTAGGACGGTTTTTATCCAAAATCAGCTATTTGACTTCTACTTTGCCCATTTTCTATATTTCTTATATAATGAACTATTTCTTTATCATAACATGACAATATTACCTAGTCTTACGTGTTTAATGTTTGAAATCATATCAAAATAGCATTTTACTAAGTTTTAGGACTTTTTTTTTATCCAAATCCGGCTATTTGACTTCTACTTTGCCCATTTTCTATATTTTCTATCAAATGAACTACTTTTTTCTCATAGCATGCCCATATTATCTAGTTTTAGGTGTCTAAGGTTTGAAATCACATCAAAAGAGGGTTTTACTAAGTTTTACGACGGTTTTTATCCAAAATCGGCCATTTGACTTCTACTTTGCCCATTTTCTACATTTCTTATATAATTAACTATTTCTTTATCATAACATGTCAATGGGTTTGGTTTTGGGGAGACACATTTAGGTCTTTATAGAAGCCCCTACTTTAACTGAGTTTGGAGAAACGCAAGTTTTGAAAACGAAAGTGAAAGTAGCGATAGGGATGGAGAATGATTTAGAACATTCTGCGATCCTAAATCATTCTTGTAACGTCGATACCTGCAAACTAGCGTTAGTTAAACAGATAAAAGAGTTAAGAAACGCGTATCTTGCACCGTCGAGCACACATCTCTAGAGTAACCGATTTTTTTGCTGTATTTTGTTGGTGACGACCTCCATATTGCCTCGTGAACGCCATCTGAAGGTAACAGTGCCTCGCTATCTTTATTTTCTTGTGACGATCTTCCAAAGTGCCTCGGGAATATCATCGAAGGTGACTGTGTCTTGCCATCTTCAGGGTTGTGGCAGTACCTCGCCACAGCTGTGCTTCGCCGCTATAGACAATCTCCTCTCTGCTTCGGGACATCGTCGAAGACCACTGCTTGTAGCTATCTTTAGTTGTGGCTGTACCTCGCCACTGTAGACAATCTCCTCTCTACCTTGGGACATCGTCGAAGACCTCTGCTTATAGCTATCTTCAGTTTTATGATGATAACCTTCCCAGGAAAGTTATCAAAGACCACCGCTTGTTGATCCTCATTGCTTTGCTTGAATATTTGTTGTGTTGATGCCTTGGGGGTGATGACAATCCTCTCTTCTTTAGGAATAGTTGCCAACACGACTCTTGAATGATGCACGACAATCCGATTTAGGGAAAGTTGTCAATGCCACGTAACAATCCATCCTAGGAAATGTTGCCACGATGAAATGACAATCCATGTCTCGGAAATTTTGCCAAAATCCAATTTTGGGAAAAGTTGCCAATGCTTCGTAACAATATTTCAAAAGAACCTTGCTACGATCGACAATTCACGTCTTGGAATATAACTCTTGAAAGCAATCCACCTTGGAAATTTGCCAATATTATGGACAATCCTTTTGGGAAAAATATTGCCACAATTGACAATCCGCGTCTGGGAACATTTGCAAAAAAGAGTCGATCGACAATCCGTCTCGGAAAAATTTTCCACTACTGAAATGAATGACAATCCATGCTAGGGAACCTTTACCGAAATATTAAGATGAATAGAGACCTACGACAATCCTTTGGGAATTTTGCCATAGGGAACTTGATGCATGACAATCCAATCTCGAAAATATTGCCAAGGATTTGATGAATGTATGACAATCCGAACTTGGAAAAACTTGCCACATAGAGAAGGAGCATGACAATCCATGCTTGGAAACATTGCCAGTTTGAGAAGATAATCCAATCTTGGAAAATTTGTCGAAGATTTGATGAATGTATGACAATCCGAACTTGGAAAAACTTGCCAAATAGAGAAGGAGCACGACAATCCATGCTTGGAAACATTGCCAGTTTGAGATGACAATCCAATATTGGAAAATTTGTCGTTGAAGAATGATGCTCGACAATTCATTCTTGAAAATATTGTCGTTTTGGTGATGTGCTTGCTTTTGAACCAATGCCTTGGTACTTGTAATGAGCCAATGATTAGGCACTTAAGCTAAGTGAGATGATCGTCATCAGGCCGATCATTGATTGCGATTGTGATCGAGCCGACTATTAATCATGTCAATTTGCTTATAGGGGCTAACTGGCGTACCAAGGAACCCAATCAATCAATATGACCATTTGACTCTAGTTGATTTGCTAAGTTGTTTGCGTCCTTTTGCTTCAGAATTTTTGTAAAGATCACCTGTCCATATGGGACTTAGTGTGCATGCATTTATTTTTTGGACTATAGGACTTTGCTCATGTCTTTAAGGTTGACTTTGTGTGACTTAATGCTATTGCCTGACTCGACGTGTAACTCGATGTACTCAAATCGACTCGTGTGCGTAGACTTAACTTAATGTGATAACACGACATGACTCAATGTGTACATGACTTGTGTGTGCATTGTGTTGTGATGTGTTTGACTCAAAATGCAGAAAAGCAAAAATTTTCCGTCATTTTTGTGGAGGGTACCGACTTTATCCTGAAAAAGAAAGACGCAAAAGGGAAGAAGTGAAGTGTTTGATAATGCATGTTGAACGAGTTTAGTCAAATGCATGCGTCGACGTTATATCTCATAGTGCAAAGATTAGTTCATCCTAGGCTATCTCAATTGTTGACTCGATGATGAAAGTATTTGGGTAACTTAGGCAAGGAGGCTAAGTACTTCATACTTTGTGATGCAATAAGAATTATGATAATGAGTGATCTATATATGACAAGGCGTGCTTCATCGTTGTGTTAAGATTTCATGACGAAAGGTTCCTAAGGGGAGGATTATTTGTCTTTGTATCTGTGATGTGTGTGAAAGTGATACTAAAGCTAGGCTGCAAAGGCTAACAGTATGGAAAAATATTATTTCGAGAAGAGTCAAATAATGGTAACTCTTAGGGTAAGTAAGCTAATAATGTAGGGATCAAGCCCCCAAGTCTAGCTCTAAGTGGATAAGGATGAGCATAGAAGATCCCTTGATATGATCATGCATGAATATGAATGTATTTTCATTACGGCTGCACCTCGATGTGAGGTTGCCTACGTATCCATTAGGAATCAGGCCGAACGTAGCTCTAGCCGAACCTCGCACAAGTGTGTGTATACCTCAAAGAGGTCTTTTAAGGGTTGTAACGTGGTTAGGATAAAGGTTGAAGAAGAAGGGGATAAAGGCTCAAGATCCTAGATAAGCCCCTAAGGTGTGCAATCTTGCATTTGAAATCTTTATATTCATATGCTTGAGATTTCTTCACTTTTGAACTCTCTTTTGTTTATATTTTACTATCTCTCTTTTTTGCTTTTGCATTTTTATTTTGATAAGTGTAGGCAATCCCGATCATGCGGTCTATCACCCACTTGGCATTCATGTTTTTCAAACATGGTACCTAACACTCGATAAGAGACGCAATCTGAGACGTGTTCTTATCAAAGATATATTCATATCAAAGACATTGGAACACTTTCCCTGTTGCACACTTTTATTGCTATTTTATTCTTTTGAAATTTTTATAAAATCACTCAAGCTTTTATTCTTTGAAAATTTGCATAAACTGCACACCATCCTATCCCAAGGTTAGGTAGATGTGGGTTGTAAAAAGAAGGGTCTATCGTTAGACGAGGCTCAAAGTGGTTTATCAAGAAAGGATTATATATTTGAAGGGTGGAAGGTAATATGATATGGCTACAAGGGGTGCCTCTAATCATAAGTATACCTTGTGCTTAGTTCGACATGGATTTTTTTTTTTTTTTTTTTTTTAATGCAATGCAATGCGGTAATCATATGCAAGAAAGTAAATGCTCATTTTATTAAAGGGAAAGGAAAGATCCTACAAAATAAATCTAATGGAAAATAAAAGGTGCCTATGCTAGACTTATTTGGGGAAAGAACAAAAAAGATAGAAAAAAAGGTCATGAGATCTTGTCGCTGAAGTTCGCCTTGTGTCATTTTCTTGATCATCATCCGGTCTTCTTGCTAGCTAGAGGCAATGGGATCTTATTTGCTTCTATGAGGTCTTGAATGAGATTTTGAAATCTATAACATTCATTCGTGGTATGACCCTTTCCTTGATGGTACTTGCAATAAGAGTTGGGATTCCATCTTGAAGATCGCCTTTCTGGCGTTGGATCTTCAGTGGGGCCAATAGATTTGATTAATCCTCGATCATGGAGACGATCGAAAGCAGCACCATAAGTCATTCCAATGGGCGTGAACTCTCTTTTTGGTTTCTTTTTAGATCCTTGATTATCCATGGCTAAGACATGATTTAAGTCAAAGGTACTAACATTGTTACTAGAGTGGATGTTTTCGGAGGAAGAAATATTGTCGTTCTTCTTTCCTTTCCAGCCACTGTTGTTATTATAACACCCTAGAAATTCCTTTATTTTAAAATACCTGTTTTGCCCTGTTTAAAACTTTTAAATAGGAATATCTAAGACATTACCGCCACCGTGAAAACGGTAAGGCAACTATCAAAGACACACAGTGGAAGACTAATTTCAAAACAATTCAAACCAAGTCAACATTGAAAAGTCAATCAACGAAAGTAAAGTCAAACGAAGTAAAATATAATCAACCTACAACTTGGAAACATTGTAGGCCCTTATTAAAACAAACCGAACTCAAAACCCTTTTCGTTAGTCACATATAATAATAAAGTCATAAATAAATAAAGCAATAACACATTCATATACTTATAGAAACTAGCATGATTCGCTCTTCACTCATGCCCATTCATGAAAATGCTTCATCACCTGAAAAGCTTATCTCTACTTGTTTCCACTACTTTCCATTAAAATTGGGTCATCATAGGGCCAAGATAAGACAAGGCCAACAACACACAATCAGCAAAGCTGAGTATATAAGCGTATTAACACACTAACATATAATTTCCTATCAACACACAACTTACCTCGTTGCACCTGTTTTTCAAGCATACAACATTCAATAAAATTTCTCACTAGACACTACATAATTTATTAATGCTGACTACGCATCGAACGAGTTTCCCACTCAACCTCCCCCAAATAAATTGAGGTTACTGACACGGGAGCTAACCGTGCCAGCATCACACTACTACAAAACTTGGAAAAAAGACCCTTAATTAAAGATCTGTTATTTAAATAACGGGTCTATTTGATATAAAAGACCCAATTTTAATTATAACGGGTCTCTTATGTATTGGAGGAAAAAAAAGTAAAAAAATAAAAGACTCGTTGTCAAATGTAACGGGTCTCTTCATCATATTAGGTCCCACATCTCTGATAAGAGAGGAAAACGTGAGATCTGTTGTATAACTTGACGGGTCTCTTCCATTTGCTCCTTCTGACTATAAGAATTCTGACCCTTTGTTACTCCATTTTTTATTTATCATTAAAACCCTTCCAATTATTCAGCGCTCTCTCTCTTCAAAACCTCTACCCAACCCTAACCCTAAGTCCTCCTCTTGTTATGCAGCCGCCGTCCTTTCTTCTTCCGTTCTCCATTTCAAAACACATCAAACACCAATTGATTCAACATTTCTACAATAATCATTAAACTTATTCAATTTTTCCAAACATCAAACTTTAACTTAAGGTCTACTTCAATTTTTTAAAGGCAGAAAGAAGCTTAACCTCCTATGCTAATAGATCTGGAAATTATGAAGAATTGTTGTCTAATTGATGACCTAACTTGTGATCAAAATTGAGGTAATTAATCTACAAATTGATTTTCTGCTTTAATTTTGTAAATTGGACTGTATATCTTAAGATATCTTTGATCGGAGATGTTGGGTGTACGCCATAGCAGTAGATATCGGCAATGTCACTTATATACTTGTCACTTGTTTTATGCTTTCACCAGTATCTACATTCAATGAGGTCTAATGAGTTTTTCTTTGCATTGTTTAACTTTTCTGTTTTTTATTTTATTTATTTTATTTTATTATTATTATTTTTTTTTTGCAGACACCAAGACGCATTTTAGTTTCCTTAATCTTACCCTTTCTTTGTCGATTTCAATCTTTTTCTAAAATTTTTTTGATGATGGATGTTCTATTGTTTTTGTTAGATTGCAATCGGTTTGTAATAGTCATCGAAGTTTTTTTTTTTTTTTGTTAGGGGAATAGTCATCGAAGTTTTTTTTTTTGTTAGGGGAATAGTCATCGAAGTTTTTTGTTCTAGGTTAGTGGGTTTATATATTTGTGTGTATTTTTGGTTATTACTTTGATTTTTCCAATTTCCCATTTTATTTTTATGCATGGTTTGAGTGAATTTTACATTGTTGATTAAGGTGATAACTTTAATCAGGTAATAATCTCCATATGTATTTTCAGGGAGTTATTCCCTTTTACAGCCTTTAGTTGCTGGTGTTCTTCAATTCTCCCCCTTGTCAAGTGGGTGACTATGTTGTTTATTAGAGTGTTGGTTATTGTTTTCTTAATGAAGAGTATTAATTTGTCTTATTTTTTTTGTTTTGTCAGGTTAGCATGATTTCGTCCCACTATATTCTCAAACAAAGAAGATAATGGAGTATTCAAGTCTTAGCTTATTGCTATAACTATAATTGTAAATTTAAGTTAATTCGAATGTTCTTCTTTTTAATATATATATATATATATATATATATATATATATATATATATATATATATATATATATATATATATATATATACGGAGTATTTTTTTTTTTTTTTTTTTTTTGCAATTTTATGTAGAATGAATATTTTTTGTATCACATTAATTTAAATTTAATCCATTGCTATTTTCTATGGTCTTAAAATGTAACTTACAATTTATGAATTATTCAGCAATTTTAACATAGCATAAAAACAAAATTTTCAAAATTCAAACGAAAAATCTCACCTCCCAAACCACATCAAATAAAAAGAAAAAATAATTTTTTTTTTAAAAAAAAACTAACAAAGAGACCCGTCATTTGACATGATAGGTCTGGTAGATACCACTAAACAGACCCCATATCTCAAATAACAGGTCTTTTTTTGTATCTAAATTATTATTTTAATCACTTACATAACAGACCCGTTATCACTTACAACGGGTCTCTTTGTTCTCACAAACAGACCCCCCTAATGAACGGGTTTCTTTATCAAACAGACCCCTGAGATAGAGACCCGTTGTGAGGCGGTCTCTCAAGCATATTTTAATGGGTCTCTTTGCCACTTTTTGTAGTAGTGTCAATAACCACACATAGGTGGCGGAATTCCTGCGCATAATAATAATAAAAGGAATGTACAGCGTCCTGTACTCCAGTAGAAGTTATGGTTAAATATAAAACCCAATAACTCCCCCCATATGTTCATACTCAAGGTACATACGTTCCAAGAGTTTTGGTGCGTAATCTCTTTCACTTTACGTTATTTACAGATTATTAAACTTGGTGATGACTCTCAAACCATAATCATTCAATCAACAATAATTATTTCATCAACCAAATATACCAATTTAATTCTTGAATAATTAGTGACCACATAATATTTAATGTTGAATCCTTTTTAATTCTACCTCGGTGCCAATGACACCTTAAACGCATAAAGCGCCACAAAATCCTATCCCTCTGTGTTAAACACACCATAAGTGCACTAAGGCACCAACATACAATTTATTCCTCGTGTACATAGACACTTATATAGCTCTTTCCTCATGCTTATAGCATAAATAAAAAAATTATATGAACCATAATAAAATTCCTTTTCAATATCCCAGACCAAATTAAACATTTAGTTTAATTAAACATACTCTCTAACATGCCATAAATAAATATGTGGTTCATAAATAATATTCCAAACTATTATTTTCCATTCAATAATCCATCACAAATAAATCATGCTTCATAATCCAATCACCAATAACATCCAAATCATAATTTCCATTCCAAACCTAGCATGATACTACTTGTAATCAATCAAACACATTTAGCATGCTACTACATCAACATAATTATGCTAAGTACGCGAACATACCTTGAATACGATCTTAAAATTGCCACGACTAATAAAAATCGCTCACTTCAAAGTTTCCTACAATTTAAAATCATAGAAGAGTATTAAAATCCACTCTACACAAATTTCCAGAAATATATGCTATTATAAAACCCCTCATAATTTAATTAAAATAAGCTGAAATTATATTTAAAGCATCATACTTTAATCCCAATTAATGAGTAATTAAAATTCCTTAAAGAAACTTGATTTTAAATGCTCTACCAAAAATTCCAGCACTATATTTTAATTAAAACTTGCTGTAATTAAGCCTTAAAACACTTTAATCAAAAGTCTAAACCATTATACATCATAACCCTTCAATAATTTACAAATCAAGAACCTAGGGTTTCAAAAATTGGGGCTTTTTAATTAAAAACATAATCTGAAAATTAATTAACATAATACTTATAATCAAACATCAAAATCAAATCCCAAAACTCATAATTAACAATTAGATTTAGGCATAAATTGGTTTTTTAACAATAAAGATTATATTTTTTTTATTCGAAAGGGGAGAGGGGCAGTGGCAGCCACCATGCCAGCTGCCAGCACCGGTGGCTGCCTGCTACCGGCGAATGACGCTACTGGCGGCTGGCAGCCACCTGCTGCTGGTGGTCGGCGGTGGTGGTGAAGGGGAGTCGAAAAAAAGAAAAAGGGGAAGGGGAAAAAGAGAAAGAAAAAGAAAGAAAAATAAGGAGAAAGGAGAAAGAAGTTTACCTTGGGTTTTCTCCACTCTGGACAAAGTTTGATTTGCCTCATATGTGGGATATTTATACCCCTTCTCTACAAGCCCTTTTTCCCTAACTTTCCTCTTTTAATTTTCCTAATCCCATCCCTAATAAAACTTTACTAAAATAAAACTTTCCTTAAATTAAACCCCAACTTAATTAAATTAATTAATTAAATAAACTTTCCTTTTATAAATATTTCCAAACTTATTTAAAATAAATACTTTAAATAAAACAATTCAATTTAATTAAATACTTCTCAAAATACTTATTTTAATTAAAAAACGTATAAAAATACGAGGTATTACAGTTATTATTGTTAGTAGCTTTTTGTTTTGCATGGTCATCTTCGATTTCAATACCTATCTCATAGACGGCCTTGAAGGTATTCAAATTATGTTGATATTTCAAATGCTTCGAATACTTGTCTTGAAGGTTCTTGATGAACATCCTTACGGACTCCTTTTCAATAGGAACTTCAATCATATTAGTGGAAGTTTCCTTCCACTTGTTGAAGAAAGAGGTGAACCCTTCGTTTCCTTTTTGTTTTAACATCTCAAGTTGTCTATGGTGTGTGTCGACTTGGATGTTGCACTTGTATCTATCTATGAAAGCGTTTACTATTCCATCCCAAGTAGAGGTTTTTTCTTTATCGAGAGAAAAGAACCATTGTTGGCAAACGGTTTCAAGAAATAAAGAAAACAAAGAGTGAAAGACTTGCCTATCAATCCCTTTAATATTCATTATGGTTTCAAAAGCCCTTAAGTGAAAATAAGGATTTTCTGTTGGCTTAAATTTAGGGATGTCGTTGGCATTGAACTTCTGTGGAAGAAGTTCCTTGTCCACTGAAACCCCTTGTGAGCTAATGCCCTAGAACCTATAGTCATTGGAGAGTTTTCCCAAACTTTCTTGCATGAGCTCCATTTGTTGTTGCTTCACAGGGTCATTAATTTGGAGAGCCATAGCCTTTATCAATTCGGTTAGGTTGGCCACGTCCTTCCTAATTTTGTTAAATTCTTCTTAAGTTTCCATTATCTTCTTAGCTTTTCTTTTCCGACTGATTGGTTTGTCAAAAAGTAGTACTTGAACAAAGGTGTTGTCCTTGATTAATCTCCCTTCTCTCCTTGACTAAGTGCTTTGGAAAGGGAAGTTATGGATACTTTTTTGTTTATTATTCGACTTAAACTCTATTCAACATGCAGTAAATGGAATGAGGTAGGAGGAATGAATGTTGTGATATGGAGAAAGCATGTAGAGAATGGAGAGATATGAAAGAATTATGAATAGAATGCACCCCCAACTCAAATGACAGAAAAAACCAACTCAAGCATGAACCTAAGACATGGTCATGATGACATATACACAAAGTGTGTGCTAAGACTAGTGAGTGTAGGTGACATGTTTGACTCGTGTCATGACCATGGGACTAGACTATGTGACTAGACGTAATTAATGACTAAACATGACTATTGTCATTAATAAACTGGTGAAACTGATTAAGTAATTGATTAATTAGACTCGTCGTGAAGACTCGAGCAAAAGCATGGACTATCGTCGGACGACAGGACTGTCGCCAAATGCTAAAGATCAGCGCCAGACGACAACAATTTCGCCTGACGCTAATCACTAGCGCGTGGCGCTACAGTCCAGACCTCTGCGCCATTCCAGCATTTAACTCTAAATGGACAAGCCTAAAGTCGTACTAAGTCAAGTTTGATCAATTTATTTAGACTTTAATCATTTGTATTAATTAATTAATTAAATTAGCAAAGTCCTTTAGTCATTAATTAGTTTATTTAAACTCATTCACAAGTCAAACAAACGGTTAGTGTAAACACATATAGATTATGCACAAACAAATAATGCACAAGTAGTCAAATAGTCACAATATGATGCAATGAGTTTGCAACCTAACCATGGCTCTAGTTCTCTAAAGTTCAGGATATGAGTTAGTCAAAGAGGGTCCATGGTTATGAGTCCGGATGCACCGCGCGGAAGCCTTACCTTTGGAAGGGTTGGCGCGAGTGGATAGGACCCCGCGAGTTAAACTCGCTTCCACGGTTTGGTGAATTCAACAAACTCGGATGTACCCTTCGTTGCCAGGAGCGTTCGATTGGGTAGATGGAGAGTGAATCCCCAGAGGGTTATGGCCATATGTAGAACACATATGGGTTTCAGAAAAAAGGGAAAAACTCAATCAGGAAGTAAAACCGAGCAAATAGTACTAGAAAACTAGTCGAAACAAGAAGGTAGATTTCTTGCTCGGTATTGGAGGAATTCGGCATGAGAAAACAGAGTTTGTTGCTAGACGACAAATACTGTCGTCATGCGACAAAGCCATCGCTCGGCAATGACGCTGTATTCTCAGCGCTAATTCCTACATGCCTCGCCAGCTTTCTATTCTTGAATTTTCCAGTTTTTTTCGTAGCATTATTTCAATTTTAGTTGTGAAAGATATTTCCCTAATTTCCTACGTGTAAAAATCCTATGTTTTTTGACGCATTTCGGATGGTCTTTCCAATGCGGACCTTTTTATGCATATGCCACAATGTTAATCAAAATTACGCACATGAAATACTTAGAACTTTTCGAGTCTCATCCACTCATTCTAAATCATTGCCAAAATAAATTTTAGGAATTAAAATAGAAATCCTCCCCAGTGGAGTCGCCAAAAAACTGTAGTGAATATTTCAAGCATCCCACACTTGAGCCCCACTGTGATCATACACTTAAGCATGGTGGCGTCCAAAGGGAAGGAAGTTAGAGCAAAATAGTCGCCAACAAGTTTTAGGAACTTGTAAACCGTTCACAGGGTGAAGGTTACACCCCTTAACGATCCAAGAGATCGTTAATTCCAATAGGTCTGGAACCATGACTGCGTATTTGGGGATGAAGGTACAAATCCAACCTAAAAGAGATTGAACCTGCCCTAAGCAAGCCTTTACTTTATTCTTCTCATATCCATGTGTGCTTTCTGACCAACATACAACCAATAAATTACCCTAAACCTATTTAATTTATGTTGGTTGAACTTAATGCAAAAATAAAACTATTATTGGCAATCACTTGAATTATAATCATATTAGCCTAAACAAGATTATTAATTATCTTATTAAGCATGATTACAAGTACAAATTCCTTTTAATCCTGCAAGAGAGGGCGTGATCAAGCAATAACAACAATATATCAAGTAACAAAAACAACAATCATCATCAATCATAATAATGTCAATCTCAATAAAGCATAATAATATGACTAGCAAGATCCTAGTCATGATACTAATAAGATTAATAACAAACCCTAGCATGTCACTAAACATTAAAGATCAATTAGCCCTAACATGACACTAACATGATATAAAGAAAGAATAGGAAGCATCATAACATCCTAACATGATACTATGAATAAAAAAAAATAATAATAATTTAAGCATGATTTCTATATCAAAAGATCAATAAAATAATTAAAGTACTTACTTCGATGCCTCGTACCTCTTTCTAATAACAAAATACACGCGTTAGTAACTTCAAGGAAATTAAACAAACAATTAAATAATCAAATAGAGATTAAGGACCAAACCTTCAGAAATTATCAACCTTTCACGTCTAGGGCGAAGGCAACTTCGAACTTGGCTAGCTGTGTCTAGAACTTGTGTATGTGGAATTTTGTGAGAGGGAAGGTTTAGAGGAAAGAGAGAGAAAGCTTCTAGCTTTAAAGAGAGAATAGAGATATGATTGATGGTTGATTCTTGATTGTTGATGATGAAAACGGAGATCTAGGACCCTATTTATAAGGAAACAGTCCGGAAACGATAGAAAATACTTCAAGTTCTATACGGAGTAAAACCGGCATCTGTCGTCAGGCGACAAGACCAGCGCCAAGCGACAGATGTTAGAGCCAGGTGACAGACATTGTCGTTTGGCGCTAATTAAAAGATAAAACGCGCTTTGTACGGAATCCTCTTCTTAATATGATTAAGCAGAAAATTCCGTGTTTATCTGATTAAAAACAGGTTTATCATAAAACACCTACTTTATTCCAAATAAAACTCTTTAAAATATAATTATCAATCCTAATACTATAAGAATTAAAAGAACCTTCTAAATATTCTAGAAGATTAAAATCAATCCTAATAACTTTAAGAATAATAATTAATAGGCCCTCCTCTAGATCATTGGGCCGCATATAAAAATCATTTCGGACCCAATTTAGTATTTTGGCCATAACTTCCTCATTATTCATCGGAATTGGGCTTATAATATATTGTTGGAAAGCTCTTTTCGATCCCAACCCAACTAAACTATTATTGGACCCTTATTGTAGGGAATATTTCAAGCATTAACCCCAAGCTTGAACCCTACTATGATCATACACTTAAGCATGGTGGCGTCCAAAGGGAAGGAAGCTAGAGAAAAAGAGTCGCCAACAAGTTTTAGGAACTTGTAAATCGTTCACAAGGTGAAGATTACACCCCTTAACGATCCAGGAGATCGTCAACTCCAAAAGGTCTTGAACCAAATAGGGTTCAGGGATGAGGGTACAAATCCAACCTAAAAGAGATTGAACCTGCCCTAAATAGGCCTCTACTTTATTCTTCCCGTATTCATGTGCGCTTTCTGACTAGCATTCAAACAACAGATTAACCCTAAACCTGTTTATCTATGTTGCTTGAACTTAATGCACAAGCAAAACTATTAGTGGCGATCACTTGAATTATAATCAAATTAACCCTAAACAAGATTATTAATTATCTTATTAAGCGTGATTACAAGTACAAATTCCCTTTAAACATACATAAAAGGCGTGATCAAGCAATAACAATGAATAAACATCAAGCAACATGATAAAAATAATAATCATAATCATGATAACAATCATAATAATCATAATTATCATAATCATGTTAAAGCATAATATTAATAGCAAGATCCTAGGCATGATACTAACAAGATTAATAACAAACCCTAGCATGTCACTAAGCAATAAAAATCAAAGCTTTAGCCCTAACATGATACTAACATGATATTGATATGATATTAGAAAGCATAGGAAGCACCCTAAACATGATACTAGAAAGCAATAATAACATCCTAAGCATGATGCTAGGAATTAATAAATAACAAACATGCTTTCTACAAGAATAGAGCAATAACATTACATACTTTGATGCCTCGTGCCTCTTTCTAATAACAAAATACACGCGTTAGTAACTTCAAGGAAAATAAAAAATCAAAACAATTAAATTAAATAATTGAAATAGAGATTAGGGACCAAACCCTCAGAAATAATAACCTTTCACGTCTAGGGCGAAGGCAACTTCGAACTTGGCTAGGTGTGTCTAGTGCTAATGTATGAGGAATTGTGAGAGGGAAGGTTTAGAAAAAGAATAGAGAGAGAGAGATGATGATTGTTGATTGTAGATTCTTAAAAACGGAGGTTTAGGACCCTATTTATAAGAAAACAGTCCGAAAATAAGTAGAATTTGATAAGGAATAAAACTCCACTCTGTCGCTGCAAAACCGACCTTATCGTTTGGCGACAGAGTCTGTCGCGTGGCGACAGCCTGGATTCCTACGCGCTTTCAAACACGGAGTCCTCATATGAATCAAAATCGTTTTATAAAGTCCGTATGAAAACTGAAATCGTATTTTTCATAAAATAATATTTTATTCCAAATAAAACTTTATCAAAATATAATCATTAATTCTAATTCTATTAGGATTAAAGAGAACATTCTAGAGAATTCTAGAAGACTATAATCAATTCTAATAACTTTAGGAATAATAATAAACATTGGGCCCTCCCCTAGATCATTGGGCCGCATGTAACGATCAAACCGGGCCCAGTTTAGTGTTTTGGCCATAACTTCCTCATTATTCATCGGAATTGGGCTTATAATATATCGTTGGAAAGATCTTTGCAAGCCCCATCCAACTACACTATTATTGGACCCTTGTTGTGGACCAAACTAAACTGGATTGGCTGTTTTCATAAAATAGAGTTGTTTTCGAAAACAGAAAGAAAGAATTTTTAATAAAACTAACCACAACACTTGACGTTTCACACTTTCACCTCGTTCGATAATCATTCGACGCAAAAGGTATTCATCACTGGGTTTGGTTTTGGGGAGACACATTTGGGTGTCTACACTTATCATGGACCAAACTAAATTAGACTGACTATTTTCATAAATAGAGTAAGAAAAGAAATGTTTTCAAAAACAGAAAGAAAGATATTTTAATAAAAACATCCACATCACTAGACTTTCCACACCTCCACCTCGTTCAACAATCAAATGACGTAAAAGGTATTCATCACTGGGTTTGGTTTTGCGGAGACACATTTGGGTGTGTACATGTATGATCATCGATTTAATTTTAAGAGTTAGAATTAAATTGGGATTAACTTTATGATAAACCCTAATTTTTAAAGATGAATGATGATTTAATTTTATTTTGTGGACTGATTTAATTTAATTTTTATAAAAGTTATTTTAATTAAATTAAAAACAAAAAAAAAATTTAGGTGGTTGGAAGCCGCTGCGGTTGCCGACCTGGTGGTCAGTCTAGAGGGAAGGGAAGGGAAGGGGAGGGCGGAGGTCCAGGTAGCCGTGACAGCAGTGTGCAAGAGTTGCACAACTGCTGCCACGGCTGCAGCGGGGCTGCTGCTACTGCAAAGCAGCTAGCCACCGTGGCTAGCCAACCATGGTGGCCTGTAGCCCAGCATAGATGCTGCCACGCTACTGCCTTTGCGGCTATGGCTGTTGAAATAGGCAGCCAGCCACCGTGGCTAGCTTCAGCAGGCCAACCACGGTGGCCAACAGTGGTGGCTTCGATCGTTAAAAAAAAAATCAGTTTTTGGAAAAATATTTCAAGATAAATATGATTTATTTTGGGATAAAATAAGATATTTTGAAATATAATCCTTTTATTTTGGATAAAAATCTTTTGTTTAGGATAAAATCAAATCTTGCAAAAGTTGTTAAATTTGATATTATCCATATTTAAAGTTGTTAAATTGATAATTGTCCATAATTAAGTGGTTAATTTTTTTATAAGACTGATTAGGATATTCTGAGCATATTCCAAAAGGATAATAATTGATTTAAATAATGTGATTATCCCATAATTAGATTAGGATATAATTGATTTTAAAATTATTTGATTGGCTAATAATTAGGATAGAATCTCCTAAGTTTGTTGGGATTATCATGGAAGATTAATATGATTTATCTTTCTAGATTAGAATAAGATTTGATTCAATCTCATACCTAAATTAAAATATATGATATTTTATAATTGGTCATGAATAATATACGATATTATCTAATTATGATTTAAAATATGAGATATTTTAGGAAATGCGTTGCCTTAATTATGAACATTCGATGTTCTAGTTTAGACAAGCATGTTGAGTGATTTATTATATGGCACTTTTTATAATATATGATATTATGTTGCTATATATAGACTAGTATGGTCCATAGATTCTATATACGATCTGCGCATCGTGATGTATTTTTGTAATCTAAATACGGTCTGCGTACCGTTAAGTATTTTTGTAACTTTTATTTAAAGTAAATAAATTAGTTATTTAAATAGTGTTAGTCTAAAGAAGCCCATGAAGTGAAGGCCCAAAGGAGCAAGGTGGATGAAGATCCATGATGATTCAAGTGGGAGCTTTTCATTTCTAGTTTTCTTAGGACTAAGGGGCCATACTATGTCATGTTATATTGCATTAGTAGATTATGCATGTTAGATTTTATTTATGTTGATTGATGATGCGCTAGAGTTCACTAAATAATCACAACATAATAAATTTAGGTCCCAGTAATATTAAGATTGTTTTTCCAATTAAAAACCCAATAAACCTTTGATATTTATGATAGGTCATGCCAAAGCTGGGTGTCATTTTATATCTTGAGAGAGTTGGGGTAAATCAAGTTTTACAATTTTGATTGGTTGTGCTCAACAAGATTACCTAAAGAGTTTAGAACCTTGATGCAAAGGGTAATAATTAAACGTGTGATGATTAATTATTCAACCAAGAGTTACAAGAGTTGTAATCAGTAAAGAGTTTACTCACCTTGAAAATGTAATTGTTGATGGTAGGGCCAAAGTCTGGTTAATTATTGCACAAATAAAGGGTCTTGGAATCACTTAAAATTCAATTGGGATCAATTAATATTGAATAAAGTGCTTTTAAAGTTACCTATTTGATTCGTTTATGGTACTTTAATTGTTAAATTAAACATAATTATTAAACTTTGCCTTATTTCATAGATGGGTAGCCGTAATCACAATGACAACAACATTTACAATCTTCGACCATTCCTTGAGAAGGATAGGTTGACAGGGGATAACTTTTCCAATTAGGAAAGAATGCTGAGACTTGTTCTGAAATATGAAGGTAGAGAAGATGTCATTGACACCCCATTGCCAGGACTTTGCCAGAAAATGCAACTTCGGCAGAGATCAAGAAGCACAAGGAAACTCATGAGAGAGTTGTGCCTATCACTTGCCTAATGATTGCTACCATGGATCCTGGTCTTCAAAAACGTTTTGAGGATCAGGATGCATACACAATCATGCAAGAACTCAAAGCCTTGTTTAAGAAACAAGCAAGAGTTGAAAGGTACGAGCTTCATCGTGAAATTCTGGACTATAAGATGGAGAAGGGTACCATAGTTCATGATCATGTTTGTAAAATGATCGGCCTTATTCAAAATATGGAGAAACTGGGGCACCCATACAGTGATGAGATGGCAACAGACATCATTCTCCATTCACTTCTAGAAAGTTTCAACTAATTTATCATGAACTTTAACATGTTTGATGCTACAAAGACTATGAATGAGTTGCATGCTATGTTGGTTAGTGCTGAGAAGCAAATCCCTAAGGAACCTAAGAAAGAGGTTCTCATGGTTCAAAAGGGAAAGAGGTTCAAGAAGAAGGGGCAGAAGGCTAATACTAAGGGCAAGGGCAAGTCAGTTGCTAAAGCTCCTGAAAAGCCTAAAGCGACTCCAAAACCCAGGGCTGCAAGTGAAAGTGAATGCTTTTACTACAAGAAGAAAGGGCATTTGAAGCGCAACTGCCAGAAATACCTCGACTTCCTCAAGAAGAATGGAGCATCAACCTCACGTATTATATTATAAACATTTTTAACTTTCACTTAGGTATGTGATACCAAGTTGCAGTGCTTAACATTATTAATGTTGCACAGGAACTGCAAACAAGTGAAACTAGCAAGGAGATGGAGCTTGAAGGTGCACTATTAGTGTTCGAGTGACCAAAGATAGATTTGTAGTTATAATTTCTGAATATTTTATCATGATTTTAGAACAATTTCCGGTTTTGATGAGATAATTTTCAGTGTTAGTTTGAATACTGATTGGTTTTACTTGGAATGGATAAGTGTTGACCCATGACCAAGGTAATAAATTGTTTTCATCTATGCTAGATATGAGTTATTTTGTTTTATGACATTGATAAAAGTAGATCACAAAACCAAAAAATAGATGATTTAAAATAAGCTTACTTACAACAAAGTAAGGTTAGGTCACATAACCAATTTGCACATCCAAAGTAACAATTGGATGGACTCTAATTCTTATTTGATTATGAATCACTTGAGAATTAAAAGTCATGCTTGATAAGGTAAAATGACCAAATCGCCTTTTAGTTGAAAGGGTAAAAGAGCTAATGACCTTTTGGAACTCATACATATGATGTGTGTGGACCATAAGTTCAAGAATTAGCAAAGAGATTTAACTATTTTATTGCTTTTATTAACGATTTAAGTAACTATATTGATAATTACTTAATGAAGTAAAGCTTGGAATTATTGAAACGTTCAAAATTCCAAAATAAAATGTAAAATCAGTTTGAGATAAACAATTTAGCACCACAATATGATTGTTGTGATAAATATTTAACTCGAAGTTAATGATCATCTAAAGGGAATTATTGAATTAATTCACAATCCAGAAACACTAAATTAAAATGTGTGTTAAAATTAAAGAAGGAATCAAATTTTGCTTGCCATGGTTCGATCCTAGATTAGCTTTAATGATTTACAAATATCGTTACAAAAATTGTGAATATACTAAACATAAACTTAACCAAAGCAATTGAGAAGACGTCATAAGAGTTATGGATTGGAAATGTTCCAAAAGTTGTCTTTTCTAAACAGGATTAAGGGTTATGAAATCGTTGTAAAATGTTTACAAAGATGACATAATGCACCCTAAATCAAGTAAATAGTTCTTCGTGGGTATTCCCATGATAACTAAGAGGTATTATTCCTACAATCGCTTACATAACAACGTGTTTGTTGCTCGCGATAGTGTCTTTATAGAAAGAAATCTCTTCCTACAAAGCCAAGTGGGAGTAAAGTTAGATCTCGATGATATTCGAGACGAGCAACAAATAGATGTGGATAACACTACATCAGAGACGAGGACGTATGAAATTAGGTAATTTGATAAATCATATGTCGAAGCAAGCTAATTCAACTAGCGATGCTTCTATCGTCCCACTTAAATGAAAGGCTTCAAAGAAGTTGAAGAGAATAATTCTATTGTTGCTCATACCTATCGTAGGTCGCTTGGGATCAAAACAAACAGTTTGTTGAAATTCTGAGAAAAGGTGAATTCTAAAATTTTCTTATTCGAATGGTTAGAACCCATACCCTACAATCAAGCTTTGGGTAAGTGCCAACTCAGGAAGTGGCTTAAGGCCATAAAATCCAGAATGGACTCCATGTCCGTAAAGATGTGTTAGTCTATGATAGTCTTACAAATGGGATTAAACCTATTAGTTGTGTAAACCTATTCGGATTCTTCTAGTGATTGCTGATTTCGATTACAAAGTTTGGCATTGGATATCAAAATCACCTTCTTGAAATGTTCTTGATGAAGGATATGTATATGATACAACCTAAGAATTTTGAAATCCAGAAATTCCTAGAAAGTTTTGAAAACTTCAGAAATTCATTTAATGGATCGAAGTAAGCATCAGGGAGTTGGAACGTTTGTTTCGATTAGGCAATCAAACAATTTGATTTTCTCAAAGAACAAAAGGATTCTTGTAGAGACAAGAAGTTTAGTGGGAGCAATTGGTTTTCTTAGTCTTATATGTAGATGACATATAGTTCATATGAAATGACATATCAGTACTTGAATCAATCAAGTAATGGTTAGAGAGTTGTTTCCATATGAAAGACTTAGGGGATGTTGAGTGCATATTGGGAATCAAGATCCACGTAGTGAATCTTGAAGATTGATTGAAAAACATCGAGAGAATTATGTTGATAAGGATCTTGACAAGTTCATGAAGGAAGACTCTAAGAGAGGATATTTTTCCATGTTTCATGGTATTACGCTCAATAAAACTCAGTGCCTTCAAAAGCTAGTAGAGTTGAGTTGTATGCATAGTGTGCCTCATGCTTTTGCAAAAGGGTCCATTATATGTGCCATGATATGTACAAAGCAAGATTTTACATATGACTTGTGCATGTGTAGCTGGTTTTAAGCAAATTCAGAATAAGCATACTGAAAGTTACCAAGAACAAATCCTTGAGTACTTGAGAAGCACTAAAGGAATGTTTCTAGTTTATGGTGTTAAAAGTGAACAAGTTGTCAAAAGGTTATACGGTTGCAAATTATTCTAAACAGGCAAGATGACTTTAGATGTTGATCTAAATACATTTTGCGTCTGAATTGAGAAGTATAGTAAGCTTGAAGAGTTCAAAGCACAATGCTATAGCATACTCAGTGTCAGAATATGTGTGTTTAGCTACAATAAGAGTAGTTACGGAGGAAGTTTGGATCAAATTGTCCTGTGACTAAAAGGACACCTTTGCCAAAACAAAGGAGCCAGGGTCACATCACAAATCCAAACAAATAGATATGAGATATCACCTCATTTATGAGATTAATGACAAGCGGGATGTCATGATCTGAAAAGTTTTATTATGAGTGAGAAATCACTAAACCCCTTCCATAGACTAAGATATGAGAGTCATATTTAAGCCTTGGATTGAAGCAAGTTATGTAATTTAAGTTGTGTACGTTTTGAGAAAGCATATTACATAAGGAACGCATATATTTGTAGAATTATGTTTAAAATAGAAATTTCATTTCTCTTCTTTAATTATGGTTTTGGAAATTAAATAAAATGTCCAAAATAATTATGAATTGATGGGCTCATCAGGTTGATGACCTGGTGAATGAAACCCCACAGGTGAACAAAATTCATATATTATTTAAGTTCCTAGTTCAAAATCATTAAAGTGGACATAAATGATTTCAATAAATGGACTATCATGTAAGATTGATTGGATAACGCAGTTTCATGGGCTATAGGGGCATAGTGATGCTCGGTCAGTCACTTGGATATACATGAATGATGCATGATCGAACTATTGACCTACTTTGAAGTTCAAGTATAGAGCTTCTGGATATATTAGTGGGTTCCTTTGACATGAGAGGAACATTGATTTCGTTTAATGGATGTTTGACTATCGTGCATTCAAACGTCTTCCCATAACTGGAGGCTATAAAGGATATTTCCTGGTTATTTCAAAAGTTAAGTGGGAGCCTTGTTGTCACAAGATTGGACTAAGTCTACCTATTAAATTAGGAAATGTGTCATGGCCGCTTGAAGAGGGAGAATTCAGAAAATACGTGGTCGCGTTCAAATGTATTACTCAGTAATCATTTGGTTTTGTAATTCTAACTCAGATTTCAAGAAACGATTTGTAGATTTATATGATCTCGACATGTGATGCAATCATATTATCAAATCGACGCATATTGACTTAAGGAATTTGAATATTGCACACTTGTCTCAGATAAGTGGGAGATTGAAGAAATTATGACTTCGTCATGCGCAATTACTAGATATATAAATGGATCAAATTATGGAGATAATTAAGTTCGTACATTTGGGTTGTCGTTATATCATAGCTAGAGGTACTAACGATCTTTGGGCTAGTAAAATAGGCCAAAGCCCACTTGGACGGATCCTATAAGGTCACGCAAAGGGCCTAGATCGAGCATGAGAGGACGAGGCCCATAATGGGCCTCATCCCCCTAGTATGGCCGGCCATATAGAGAAGGTTGGAGGGTTTTGGGCTTCCCAACTTAGTCTAATTATAATAAGATTATAAATAGACTAAGTGCCTAGGGTTTGCAAGATAGAATTCAATTGATCAGTAAGATCAAAACCTGAGTTAGCAAACACGAGACTAAGCCCCTCAAATCTCTTTCTCTCACGACACTCTTTCCTTCCCGGCGCATCTCAAGGTGGTTCGTGGTGGTGGTGGTTCTTGGTGGTCGACTTTGTCCATTAAAGGTGGTGATCGCAGTTTTCCCTTTCACTCGACTAATCAAGTATTGGTGGATGGCTCGTTCGAAGCTCGTGGATTAAGTAGAGGAGCAACGCTTGGGGCTCTATTCTCTCCCTGATTTGCCTGTCAAATAGCTACGTGTAATTCACGCTTCAAAGATATGATTATGTGTCTTGTGTGTTATGCATGCGATCTTGGGATTAGGTACTTGATTGAATATTATTCATGATTTTCCGCATAATAGTACCTATAAACTCCTACACACACCACCCCCACTACGTGGTTGCACACCCATCTCACCCACTCGACCACCACCTCTCTCTCCACAAATGCAAACTCGATCGAAACATGGTATTTTTAAACCGAACCCCAAATTCAGCTTGACTATTACTACCCCCGGTCACACCGTTACTCGCTCCCCGCTTCCCAAAAATCACAAACAAGCCCTTTTTGACCCAAATTGGAATGCTGTGATGCGTGATAAATATAGTGCTTTAATTGAAACAGGGACATGGGAATTGGTTCCTATGCCTACGGGGGAGAATGTTGTCAATTGTATGTGGTTGTTTCGACATAAATTGAATGCTAATGGTGATCTTGAAAGAGACAAAGCTCGTTTAGTTTGTGATGGCAAGTCTCGGGTCGAAGGTGTTAGCTGTGATGAAACTTTCAGTCCGATTGTCAAGACGGCCACTATGCGCACAGTCTTGAGTTTGGCTATGTCTCGTAAGTGGTCTATTCACCAACTTGATGTGAAAAATGCATTTCTACATGGTGATTTGAACGAGTGTGTGTATATGCATCAACCCTCAGGGTATGTTGACAAGAGGTTTCCAGGCTATGTGTGCAGGCTCCGCAAGGCTCTATATGGTTTAAAATAGAGGTGATCATTTGCGGGCTTGGACGGGTAGCGGGCCGGGCCTATGCTTATTTTTTTGTCCAACGGGCTTTATGTATCAAACCCGAACCCTTTTATGCGGGCTTGATACTTTGTCCATGCCTGCTTGTTAAACGGGCCGGGCTTGCCCGCGGGCTAACGGGCCTTAATTTTTATTTTATTTTTTTATAACACTAACTAATCTTTTTATTATTTACTTGTGCTAAAATTATTTTTGTATAGTTGTCTTATAATTTTTTGTTCACAAATGGTAATAGAAATTAAAAAAAAGGTTGAAATTATGACATATGTTATAAATATATGTAAGATAAAACTTATTTAATAAGTGTTAATGATAAAATATAAAATTAAAATGAATAACTGTAACTAATAAAAGCTTATAGTTCAATATAGTCTCTTTGTATTTATTTTCAAAAATACACAAAGTATGTCATAACTAACTAACTAAATAAAATTATTAAAATAAGAATGTTATTATTATTATTATTATTATATATTAATAAACGGGCCGGGCGGGCTAGCCCGCAATACATATTTCTTGTCCATACCCGCCCATTTATGTTAACGGGCCGGGCCTAGCCCGCCCAAATATCCAATTTTTTTCAAAAACGTTGTCCAAGTCCGCCCTTTTTGCGGGCCAGGATGGGCGGGCTTAGCGGGCCGTCCCGCCCATGAACAGCTCTAGTTTAAAACAAGCTCCACGAGCTTGGTATCAGCGTTTTGCTATCTTTCTTTTGTAGATGGGCTTCGTCATTGCAAAGAGTGACAATTCGTTATTTATTTTCCGACATGGGAAAGATATGGCATATTTGTTGTTATATGTTGATGATATTGTGTTGGTTACATCCTCAAATTTGTTACGTGAGTGCATCATCTCTCACCTTCATACAGGATTTCTGATGACTGATTTAGGTCCTCTGAATTATTTTCTAGGCATTGATGTTACTCATACTCTTTCATACTTATTTTTGTCTCAGCATAAATATGCACAGGAAATTTTAGAGCGCGCAGGCATGGCTAGTTGTAAACCTGTGGTGACTCCAGTGGATACTCAATCCAAGCTCAGTGTCGAGACAGGGCCTAAATTTGATAATCAAACACTCTATCGTAGTCTTGCAGGTGCTTTACAGTACCTCACTTTTACTCGCCCTGATATCACTTATGTAGTTCAGCAGGTTTGTTTATTCATGCATGACCCCAGATAGGCTCACTATGATGCATTGAAATGCATCTTGCGTTACATACAAGGCTCCATTGATCACGGGTTACATTTATATCCTTCATCATCCATGCACTTGATCACTTATATTGATGCAGATTGGGGTGGGTGTCTAGACACTCGTCGGTCGACCTCGGGTTATTGTTGCTTTATAGCGGACAATCTAAGCGTCAGCCTACTCTTTCAAAATCAAGTGTAGAGGAAGAATATAGAGGTGTCGCAAATGTTGTTGCCAAGGCATGTTGGCTTCGTAATCTTCTTTTGGAGTTATAGTGTCCTCTCCGGCAGGCCACTATTGTTTATTGTGATAATGTCAGTGCAATCTATTTATCTCATAATCCCGTACAGCACGAACGCACCAAGCACATCGAAATGGACATTCATTTCATTCGAGAAAAGGTGGCGTTTGGGCATGTACGGGTCTTGCACATTCCTTCACGTTTTCAGTTTGCAGGCATCTTCACGAAAGGCCTACCTCGACAACTTTTTTTGGCAAATCCAGTCTCAGCGTACGTCCTCCTCCCACTATGACTGCGAGGGTGTTATAGAATATGATAAATGTTCTAGATATTATTCTGTATAGAAGGATATAGTTTTGTGAATATTCTGTAATTATCTTGTGAGTTTACCTAACGTGTTTAGGACTCCTGATTGTAACCCTATATATATATTCAATGGAATACACTCTAACTAGAGGAGTTTACATTATCTAACATTAAATTTACGCTGTGGGTAGGTGCACTTCAAATCTAGCAACGGTGCACTTCATATCTAGCTAGTAACATATACTACGAGCTGAGATTTAATTTGACCAAGCCAACATTGAACCGTTAACGAGCAATATTTCATTATTAACCTATGTTCAATCTCCCGCAGCAACAATTGGAATAGGGCTGGAACCTAACCACCCAAAACTGATCTCCAAATCCGGATTAGCCCAAATGGTGAACCAGGTGGAACACTAAAAAAACAAGTAAAATAAGTAATGGTGAACCAGATTGTTCGTAAGATGGTGTATGTAAACGTCAAGATGATGTTGAATGTATCGATGTACTGAACTAAAATTTGAGTTATTTAAATTAATTTAATTAAGTCCTCTTTCTATTTTACTCTAACATTTTCCATAAAAATTGTGCCAAATTTAATGTTTTACACTCTTTAATCTCACAATTTCTCTTTCCCATGTACTTAATTACTTTTTCATTTGATGTCTCTTTCTCATGCACTTTTATTACTTTATTAGTTGGGAATTTTACTTTCCCACACACTTTCATTACTTCACATTCTCCATCTTAATTCCTGTGATTTTCCTTCAAAAGTTATAAACAAAAGGGGACGGAGGAAGTATATTGTTTAATGTTTTCAATTCATATTTCCTCCATTTCTTTAGTTATGTTTGCAAATGCATATATTCAACAATTAAAATCTTTAATTAACAATAGACAAAAATATAAAAAGTTGATGTTTTGAAAATATATATCGTTACAAAAATAAGAAGATTAGATATTACATGACTATATTTTTCATTATGTATAAATCACTCAACACGGTAAAAGAAAAAAGTGTTTGAATAGTAAACATGTCATTAAAAAAAATATCGGCAATTTTACCCTTTGTTAATTCATGGTACACATGCCCTTATTGATGGACCGCCAAATATGATTTTTTAACTGGTCCTCCCTTTGTGAAACACATTCCGCAGAAAAAATATATAGTCATTTTTCAAATTTGGAGTAATCTATAAAGAATATATAGTCATTTTTGATAATGTAAAATATTTAAATATACGATATCATCATTAATTTATACAGTAATATTCTTTTTGTAGTTTTATATATTAATGAATATATATATATCTACGCTATGTCACTTTGCCGCTACTCAAGAAATCAGCAAATCAAGAATTATGATAACTTTATAAGTATATTTGAAAAGATATACAATACATCACCATTTTTTTTACGACTAGCTAGTAATTGTATGATCTAAAAGTTATGAAATACAACATAACAATCATATTAGATTGTAAATTTTTTAAATATGTGTATAATAAAAATATAATTTTCAATAAGTACCTTATAATTATTTTGTGTTTTTTATTTACTACCATAAAATTGATTTTTTTAAAAAAAAAATTAATAAAAAAATAAAATAAAACTGTTCAGTAAACATATGTTCATTTGAGCAAAAATTGATTTTATTCCTATCAAAATCATTTTTAAATATAAAAATTATAAATTATAAACAACAAATATAGTACCGAATTGAATGATTAAAAATAAGTTTTAAGTAGTAAAATAATTTTAATACTTTGTAAAAAAAAAAAAAAAAAATTAATTCACTAAAATCAACTTCAGTTCAACATTAAAAAGTTAAAGAGAAAAGTACCTTAAAAAAATATATTGCTAAAATATATTGAATAATGTGTTATGTGATTCTCATTCAACCCAATAATGGTCCTATACAAAATATATAGACTAGGATACTTAGAGGACAAGACCAACTATTCCTAAGATAAGTCACAAAATATTCTATGCTATCTTTTCACAATATTCACAATATTATCATATCTCTCAAATATCTCAATGTATATTAATTTTATAAAATATTGGAAGCTACCAATAATAAAACTCTAAATTGTAATAACTTGTGTTTTGGTACTCTAAGGCCCCGTTCTTTAGAGCTGCTCTGCTCTGCTTTGCTCTGCTGAAATCTGCTCTGCTTTGCTCTGCTGAAATTTGCTCTGCTCTGCTCTGCTCTGCTTCAATCTGCTCTGCTCCGCTTAAAATTAATATTTAATATTGAATTATTATAATAATAATGTATATTTAATAAAAATAATAATAAATAATTAATACTTAATGATAATAATAATTAATATTTAATAATAATAATAAATAAATAAATAATATTTATTAATAATAATTTATATTTATTAATAATAATACTTCGTCCGTTTTATTTTACTTGCAACACAGCCTTGTGGCACGTGTTTTGAGCTCTGGTTTATGTAATGTAAATGGACAAATTTTTCATTATAATTTTTACAAATGATACTTAACTCTATTCTAATTTTCGTGTAAAAATTATATTGATAAAATCGCTCGTTTACCCTCACTAATCATCTCCTAAAACTGCGTGCTTAAAAGGTATGTTGCAAGTAAAAAAAAAACGGAGGAAGTATATAATTAATATTTAATAATAATAATATAATTAATATTTAATAATAATAATAATTAATATTTAATAATAATATAATTAATATTTAATAATAATAATAATTAATATTTAATAATAATATAATTAATATTTAATAATAATAATAATTAATATTTAATAATAATATAATTAATATTTAATAATAATATTAATAATAATAATATTAATAATAATATAATTAATATTTAATAATAATATATTAATAATAATAATTAATATTTAATAATATTAATATTATTAATAATAATATAATTAATATTTAATAATAATATATTAATAATAATATAATTAATATTTAATAATATTAATATTATTAATAATAATTAATTTTTAATAATAAAATTTAATGATTATAATAATAGTAATAATAGTAGTAGTAGTAGTTGTAGTAGTAGTAATAATAATAATAATAATAATAATAATAATAATAATAATAATAATAATAATAATAATAATAATAATAATCATAATAATAATAATATTTAATATTTAATAACAATAATAAAGCATTACAATTATTATTATAGTATTAGTAGTAGTAGTAGTAGTAGTAGTAGTAATAATAATAATAATAATAATAATAATAATAATAATAGTAATAATAACAATATTAGTAGTAATAATAATAATAATAATAATAATAATAATAATAATAATAATAATAATAATAATAATAATAATAATGAAATCTGCTCTGCTCTGCTCGGCTCTGCTTTGCTCTGCTTCAATCTGCTCTACTCTGCTCTGCTCTGCTTTCCTGAAATCTGCTCTGCTCTGCTCTGCTTTGCTCTGCCTAGAAGCTCAAAAGAACAGGGCCTAAATCATCTATCTAAATTTTGCTATTAGAATCATTCATGTCATACTAATGTATAAATGTAATTGAGTGGTGCGCCAATTGGCAAAAACTTGGAATGAAATATTCATTTCAAGTGTTGTTGTCTCGTGACCTTATTAATGCGATTTGACTTTATATATTAGTGATATAATATAATATAATATCTGCCTAATTATCTTTTTATGAAGTACTATACAAAGAGTCAGAGAGAAAGAGTGTCTTTAATTGGTTGTCAAATTTTAATCGATCAAATTACCCTTTCATACTTGCTAAAGTTACATAAAAAGCACATAAGATTATAAATGTATATATTTGTTAACCACACCTAACACATTATAACTCTCCCTCAAATTACCAATCTATTATTATTACATTTATTTTTCCCCTTTTATTCTTAAAAATTGCATTAAATTTAGTGAACTGCTATTCGTCGCTCCCATTTTACATATTAACGCTCACATTTTTACTTGAATGGACAAATATGCCCTTTATGCAAGTTGTAATATAAAAAGAGGATTTTGTTGGTCATGAACATTATTATATCAAACGGTCCCCTCAAATTGTACCACGTGAATCCTGAGCCCACCACATCAGTCCCCACGACCTCCAAACCCACTTGTTTCGATCCACCACCATAAATTGTTTTTTTTTTAAACTAAATTATCAAGTTTTTGCGACGGGTCTTGGATGATGGACGATTGGAACATTCCTACGCTGAAGAATGCGTCGGAAGAATCTGCAAGGAATTTTTTTTTTTTTTCTAGAAAAGAGACATCCGCCCAAAAAATCCGGATGTCTCAAGGTGGATCCGCTCTAAATTTCCGGATCCACCACATCAGTCCCCACGACCTCCAAACCCACTCTATCAGGCATGTACGGCTCAATGATGTTACGGTACTGGATGCAGCCAATGAATAAAGTGGAGGGCACTCCTAGTGCAGGATCAACTCCGTACGGTAGCTAGTTAACCTCAAGGTCAGTCAGCGCATCAAGTCTAGTACGAAAAGATAATAAGCGCTTTAAGTTCTTGCTAGGACATCCCCCAACAATATCCCAAGTAGATGCACAAGGGATATTAAGGTCCCTCATCAAGGTACCCTGCTGAGGCCGAAAGCACGGAAAGTACTCATAAATCCACGTTTGTAGAAGCGTGAGACAACCAGTGATCAAATCAGCATCTTTCCGTGAGGCCGTACCCAATTGTCGGTACAAGTATGCTAGAGTAGCTGCACCCCAAGATTACTCATTAATAAGGGTATCTCCAACACATAGCTCGTGGAGGAAGGAAGGATGCATACGGTTACCACTCTTGTCTAAAAACAGTGAACCTCTAAGCAGTAACCACAAGTACGCAGTGTAATGGACACTAAAGTGCCTCTGAGCCTCCAACGTTGAGTCAAAAATCTTATCAGTCAACACCCCACTATCTTGCCAAATCGTCTTGGTGCCGCAAATCTCATTCAACTTATCCGCAGTCATATCCATGGTAACTGAGCAAGCATCCCGTAAGACGTCCATGCTAGGCGTAGTGGTAACCATCTTACCATCGACACGTAGCCTAAGAATGTTGTACACATCGTGCAACATGATCGTGATCTCCCCAAATGGCATATGAAATGTGTTTGTATATGGCTGCCATCTCTCAACAAAAGCAAAAACAACAGCCAATCAAGTTTTTTAACATCAGCTCGGGTAAGTGAGACAACCAACTGCCATCAATCAATTCAAGATTCTCCACTGATTGACGACCTCGCCACTGAACCAATTCAGAACATACCTTTGACCTACTCAAACACCGCAAAACATTTTGCTCCTACTTCACCCATATATATGACGCCACGTGACCACCAAAACTAGGGATAATAGTCCTATCCTCGGGACCACCTGACATCGGCTGCTGCACTAACCATGTCTCTACAGAGCTGGTAGTAGGCTGACTCGATTAACCACCAACAAATCTCTCATGCTGACCCCTATATACCATATAATAATCCTGAGGATCCGATTCTTCATCCTGATCACGAGCATGACTAACCGAGTCTTCGTCCTCCTCCTCAGATGTAGGTAGTCTACATGGCAAATACATGGGCCGACTACTGCCTGACTGATGGTCTCCCGACCAACCTCTATAAGACCCATATTGCTACTCGTGCTGAAGCGGTGACCCGATCATTACTGAACGAGATGTATGTCTCCTAACAGACGCATTCAAACGTCGTGATATTGCATGACGAGCACCAGAACCCTTGATCTACATTAAATAAGTACAAAATCAAAGATTAGTAATACTTACAAAAAATGCTATTTGATTAAAGTTGGAAAATAAATATTCATATGTAAATAAATATTCATACCAACACCATCACCAAAAATAATTATAATAATAAACCACATTTTTTCCAATGTACTAATATCAACTAATAATAACAACAACAATAATTATAATAATAACAATATCAACAATATCCAAAAAAAAAACAACAACAATAAAAAAAATAACAATAAAAATAATCACAATAACAAAAACAATAACCATAATCACAAAAATCATACTAACAAAATCACATTAGCAATAACATACTACTACTACTACTACTACTACTACTAAAAATAATAATAATAATAATAATAATAATAACAACAACAACAACAACACTAATATCAACTAATAATAACAATAATAATAATAAAAATAACAAAAATCATACTAATAATAATAATAATAATAATAATAATAATAATAATAGTAGTAGTAGTAGTAGTACTAATAATAACAATAATCATAATAATAACACCAACAACAACAACAAAATCAAAAAAAAAATAAAAAAAAAATAACAACAACAACAATAATCAAAATAACAGTAATAATAATAATAACACTAATATCAACTAATAATAACAATAATAATAATAAAAATAATACTAATCATAATAAAAATAAATATAATAATAGTACTAATAATAACAATAATCATAATAATAACAACAACAACAACAAATTCCAAAAAAAAAAAAAAAAAAAAAACAACAACAATAATCAAAACAACAACAATAATAATAACACTAATATCAACTAATAATACCAATAATAATAATAATAAAAATAATAATAATCATATATTTTTAACCATAATCATATGTTAAAATAATATTATTCACGAAAAAAAATTTAAAAAAAAAAACAAAAAAAAGGGAAAACCCAGGCTTCCGCCCAGATTTTCCGGACAAACCTAAGAGGATCCGCCTAAAATTTCTGGATCCTCCTTGGTTTTTCGGGAAATTTTAGGCGGATCCCAACTTCCGCCTAAAATTTCCGGAAAAACCAAGGAGGATCCGGAAATTTCAAGCGGATCCTCCCAGGTTTGTCCAGAAAATTTGGGCGGAAGCTTGGGTTTTCTGATTCTTTTTTTTTTAAACCGCAGTTTACCAACCTGTTTGCCGCCAACTCCGCCACCGCCCACGCCCCTACCGCCGAACGTCACCCTGATGCGCCTGGGGTCAGCCATCGCTATCACCTCCTTCAATTGGTGGCTGTCGGTGGTTGTTGGTGGTGGTGTATGTGTGTTGTTTATTTTATTTTTATTTTTTTTCAGATTTTAATTAATTTAATTTCTTTAATTTTTAGAAAGATAAAATGAGAGTGAATGAGAGTTTGATAGTGAGGTTAGAGAGTGAAATATGAGATTTGTGAGTGTCGTGGAGTAAGTCGTGAGTTTATATATTAGGGGTAAAATTGGAAATCCCTTAAAAAAATGCGAGCATTCCCTTGTAAAATGGGAGCGACGTTAAAAAACCACCCTAAATTTACGCTATGTGTGAACTTCAACTCAAATCTTATAAGTAATATATATCATGCGGTGGAATCTCTGGCACCGGAAAACATTTATGTCATTTACAGTACCTAATCCCTAACGTTCGCGATGTTCATAGTTCGTGCTATTAATTAAGCGCACCCAAGTAATAATTTGTATCATTCTAGCCAATATAGTTTTGCCTAATGTCTAGTGTACATATATGAATGGTTAATTAATATCGATTGATAATTTTCCATACGCTACACTAGAGTGTTGCCAATTAGTGAAACAAAATTCTTCAATGGCGCCAAACATGATTGATTTTTATTTATTCATAAAAGCTTTCATGTAGCATATAATTTAACCCCTTGCTAATACGTGATACACATGCCCTCAATGGTGCCAAATTTTCTCTTACTGTATAATTTGAAATGTAGCTAAAGTGGGGGACTACAACCTATCTATGAAGCAAGCTAAGTTAGCAAGGAGTAACTGCCATAACCTTGCAATTAGAGTAGCATGAAGTGCATGGTTCAACACCAATTAAAACATCCAACATAAACATAAACTTAAACATAAGCAAAGTTTTCCAATAACAAAAATGTCTCCAAAAACAGCCACTATCTCCCTCGTTCTCCTCCCACTTACTCTAACTCTAACACTGTCCTCCGCCCATGACCAATGCCCTGATTCTTCAATTTCCAAAATCTTGACGCGTTACGATTTACCACCCTCGATTTACCCAGATGATGTGCTGAGCATCAGCTGCGATCTTATCACCGAAGACTCCCTCAGGTTAACAATTTACTTGGAGGGTGATTGTGTGGTGACTAGGGAACTTTGGGGAGTCACAATTGTTCTCACGTTCAAGCAAGAGATTTCGGCGATCCTATCTAATAGGAAACTCGCCGAAGTCAAGGGAGTGACTGTTCAAATTATCCCAATTACTGATCTGATAACGGTAACCGGTGCCGAAGTTACCGAGGATTATTTCGGCAATAAGTATATTCAGTTTAATTCAGACAATACTAGAAGTCCACCCATTCCCCTCGTTGTTTTCCCTCCGAAACCCCCCAAATGTGATTCCACAGCTGCGGCAGTTTTACCTCTTATTAGTACTCTTCATGTTGCTTAATAAGCCAAGTTGATAATTGCGACATGCGAGCTCATCTACGTTATTGTATCATCCAAGTCTATGTATGTGTTATGTTGTATCCTTTATGATTCTACTTTTGTTTCTTTGAATAAATCTGCTAATTACATGAGTTACATGTAAGCAGCCAATCACTGTAACATACCTTGTGCTTGTACTTGTATCATCATGTCACTGTAACATACCTTGTGCTTGTACTTGTATCATCATGTCATTATGTTAATGTACTACTTTTATTAGTCTTATTATCTATGTTTGTTTGTTCTCTCGGGTTTATGTTTAAGAATATCTAACTTAACCTAATAACTACTACTCTCTCCGTGTTACATTTTCTTTTTTTGGTAAGACCTCTCATCATGATATCCACCCAATTAAACCATTTCTACTTTTTTTTAATTATTTTTTTCTTCACTCGTAAATAAACCATTAATCTCACTATCTTTCTTTTTTAATTTTTTTTTTTTTTAATAATTCAACTACCCTACTTACCTCTTATTTTATTTACATAAATTAAATTACCAAAAATTATGTGTCGGTCAAACTGTAACACTTAAAAAAACTTGGAGTAATTAAAATAATTGGCTTATATATGTGATATCATTATTAAAGTTATAAAGTTTTTGTTCCATCATTATTAAAAGGGTAAATGTTGTAAATGACAACCCTATGTCAGAATTCCACCGTTGACCAAAGTTTTCCAGTGTTGACCCCCCCCCCCCCCCACGTGCCCCTCACATGACGCCAGAAAACTTTGGTCAATGGTGACATTCCAACTTAAGGTAGTCATTTACAACATTTACCCTTTTAATAGGTACGAGTAGTTTCTCGCAACATTTTTTTTATTAGGTAGTTTCTCGCAACATTTTTTATACTTCCTTCGTTCTTTTTTTATTGCACCATGAGGGATTTCACGCTTGCCAATGCATTTTTTAGCTATTAATATCTTCAATTATACTTTTGCAAAAATTATAAAAAATTGATATTTGAAAAGAAGATTTCAAGACGAATCTAACTAGATCCCACATGACTATATTTTTCCGAATGGATAAATCACAAATGATGGTCAAAGAAGATTAAGTAAATAATGTAAAAGTTCTAATGGTGCAATAAAATAAAAACGGAGGAAGTATAAGGTAGTGTAGGGAATATTTCAAGCATCCCACACTTGAGCCCCACTGTGATCATACACTTAAGCATGGTGGCGTCCAAAGGGAAGGAAGCTAGAGTAAAAGAGTCGCCAACAAGTTTTAGGAACTTGTAAACCGTTCACAGGGTGAAGGTTACACCCCTTCACGATCCATGATATCGCTAACTCCATAGTGGTCCTGAACCATGACTGGATATTCGGGGATGAAGGTACAAATCCAACCGAAAAGAGATTGAACCTGCCCTAAATAGGCCTCTACTTTATTCTTCTCATATTCATGTGAACATTTTGACTAACATACAATCAATATATTAATCCTAAACCTGTTTAATCTATGTTGGTTAAATATTAATGCACAAAGAAAACTATTATTGGCGATCACTTGAATTAAAATTACATTAGGCTAAATAAAATTATTAATTATCTTATTAAGCGTGATTTCAAGTACAAATTCCCTTTAAACCTGCAAGAGAGCGTGATCAAACAATAACAATAATATCAAGCAACATAATAATATTGATACAACAAATCATCATCATAATAACAATAAAGCATAATAATATTAGCAAGATGCTAGGCATGATATTAACATGATTAATAACAAATCCTAGCATGTCACTAAACATTAAAGATCAAAACTTTAGGCCTAACATGATACTAACATGAAAGAAGAAAATATGAAGCAACCTAAACATGATACTAGAAAGCAATAAATAACATCCTAACACGATACTAGGAATTAAAATAATCTAAGCATGCTTTCTAAAGATACAGAGCAATAAAACAACTTACTTTGTTGCCTCGTATCTCTTTCTTTCACGTCTAGGGCGAAGGCAACTTCGAACTTGGCTGTGTGTGTCTAAGACTCGTGAATGCGGTATTGTATTTTAAAAAGGGAAGTCTTAGAAAGAGGGAGAAAGAATAAGTTTCTAGCTTTGAGAGAGAAGAGAATAGAATTAGAATTTAAAATACAATACCGCATTCACGAGTCTTAGACATTAATTCTAACTCTATTAGAATTTAAATAACCTTCCAGATTACTCTAGAAAATTAAAGCAATTCCTAATAAATTTAGGAATGATAATTAATGGGCCCTCATCTTGATCATTGGGCCAAATAAAACCATTTTGGGCCCTATTTAATATTTTGGCCATAACTTCTTCATTATTCATCGGAATTGGTCTTATAATATATCGTTGGAAAGCTCTTTTCAAGCCCCATCCAACAACACTATTATTGGACTCATATCATGAACCAAACTAAATTGGACTGGACATTTTCCATAAATAAGGTACGAGAAGAAATATTTTCGAAAACAGAAAGAAATATTTTTATTAAAAACAGACGCATCACGAGACTCTTTCAAATTTCACCTTGCTCGATAATCAAATGACGTGAAGGATATTCATCATTGGGTTTGGTTTTTGGGGAGACACAATCAGGTGTCTATAGAAGCCCCCACTTTGACTGAGTTTAGAGAAACGTAAGTTTCGAAAACAAAAGTCAAAGTAGTGATAGGGACAGAGAATGATTCAGAACGTTCTGCGATCCTAAATTATTCTTTCAAAGCCGATTCCTGCAAACTAGAGTTAGTTTAAACAGATAAGAGAGTTAAAAAACGCGTATCTTGCACCGTCAAGCACACGTCTCTAGAGTCACCGAATTTGTTGTTGTATTGGTGATGACCTTCCTCAAGCTAGGGGAATATCGCCGAAGACCGCTCCACCGAAGACCGCTCCGCTTGTAGCTGTCTTCTTTCCGCTGTGACAGTCTTCCGCAAGCTAGGGAATACTAACGAAGATTGCTCCGCTTGTAGCGATCCTCTGTTGTTTTGTGACCATCTTCCGCAAGCTAGGGAACACAGTTTGAGATAACTCCGGTTGTAGCCATCTCCCGTTTTCGTGACAATTCTCCACAAGCTAGGGAACATTGTCGAAGGTGACTCTGCTTATAGTCATCTTTAGTTGTCTGTGACAACTCTCCCCATCCTAGGGAATGTTGTCAAAGACCATTCTACTTGTAGCGATCCTCAATTTTCTTATGACAACCTCCCATAAGCTAGGGAATATTATCGAAGATCACTTCTTGTTGATCCTCAATTTGCTGATGCTTTGCCTATGTTTTGCTTGAATGTTGCTGTGCTGTTGCTTGTAATGTTGTTGTGCGTTGATGCTTGTGTTTGCTTTGTGAACCAATATCTTGGCGCTTATGATGAGCTAATGTTAGGCGCTTAAGTTAAGTGAACGATCGTTGTTAGGTCGATCATTTACTGCGATTGTAATCGAGCCTACTACTAATCTCATTAACTTGCTTATAGGGGCTAACTTGCGTACTAAGGAGCCCACTTCGCTGTATAAGGTCCACATAAACAATATGGGGCCTAAAGAATTGTGTCGCTAAGGAAAGAAGACCATAGCTTGCTACCACATGCTATCGTTGCACACCAGGCTTATCGCGGTGCGATAGCCTTATCACGTCGCGATGGAGTCGGGTTTTCCGGATTTAAACCCCTTTCTTCTCCATTTCGCCGCTGCTCCTCATTTTTCGCATTTTCGCTCGAAAATCTCTCTTTGCTCGTTCTCCTTCGTTTCTCAACGAAATTCGCTCAAGCTTTTTGCAAATCGAAGTTTGTAATCTCTAGTTTGTCGATCTATGTAAGCTTTCCCCAAACTCACTCTATTTTGGACGAATTTGATAGGTTTTTATTCTCGAAATTTCAAAAAATTCTAAATTAATCTTGTTTGTTTTGCTTTCTTTGTTAAATGTCTTGCCATGAAACCACTTTTTCATGTTTGTATATTGCCTTGGGAGTATCTTGAGACTTATTTGGATCAATTTGGTGAAGAAACGAGCAAGTTTCTATTAATGAACACCTTGAGTTCGAGAGCATAATGCGGCTTGTTCTTCATGTTTTTACTTGCCTTTCATGCTTAATTTGTCACAATATTTGTTATTATAGTGCAAGAAATTGTTTGATTGCTCAAAATTGCTTGTTATTTTTGAATCAAAATCATGCTCTGTTTTAGCACTACGTACTCTATTTTTTGACAAACATAATATCATGCGATTAGGTGAAGTTTAGATACTATAGAACCATCAATTTACTATTTTCAATTTCTTGAACATGGTTAGCATGACTTGTCGTCAAGGTTCCGGTTCTCGTTCTCGCGGGGCTCAACGGGAGGACGAGCCTATCAACGCAGGCGAGGGGACTTCCACTAGTCTTGGGGAGTTCCCTGATTGGGATGGGCAACCCTGTATTTCGCGCACATATTCCACATTTCGGAGCGCGTGCGGCTTGGCATGAATAACGAGCGAGTTCGTTGTCATGGCTCGGGAAATGACACCATCGGCCATTTGTACGAGACTTACTTCATCAACAACACGCAGCTACACGCGCTGTGGGAGTCATGCAACTTGACTCCTTTGCTGCAGGCCACTCGGTCCTATTCCCTACGATCGAGCCGTTTCATCGTACGTGGTTTGGTGGAGTTCTTTTGGGACACCACCAACACGTTTCATTTTCCAAGGGGTGAGATAACTGTCACTCCTCTCGACTTCTCTTTGATCACTGGACTAGAGTTCCAGTCGACTGAGGTTCCTTTGGGTAAGGGTATTACCCTTCCGTCACCAGAGGTGGATGAGCTGCTGGGTCCTGTTACTGTTACGGCCCGTGCCGAGTCACGATCAATGCAGATGAGCGGTCGGTCCATCCGCCGATCTCTGCTTGCAGAGGCTTTCGAGATTATGTGACCACCACCGAGCAGCGGGTGCACATCTTTGTTCTTATTCTGCTATCAAGGTCCTTTTCTCCTGGCAAGGGTAGCCGAGCGCTACTCTACTATTTGTCTGCTCTCTACGATCTACGAGCGAACGGTGCTTTTGATTGGGCCAGCTTAGCCTATGTTGATTTCCTGCTGGGATTGCGACTCGCGTGTCGCCATCGTGACTTTAAGGAAGAGGTCACACTTTCCAACTTCTAGAGGATCGTAGAGGTATATTCTGCTTTCAGAAGCTTTCTTTTGATACATGTTAGCCTTCGCTGACCCTTTTCCCGTTGTTACAGGTGTGGTTCTACGAGTATCTTCCGTCCTTGTCGCCAGTCAAGCCTTCGCCACGAAGGATCCCTGTTGCTGCTAGTTGGGGAGGCTGTTATCTTGGCCTGACTACTGCCAGACTTATTCGAGAGGAAAAGCACTTCTCTCGATATGCATTGTTGCTGTTATTTCTATTTGGTTGGTTTAGTAGGATTCTGACTCATGGCTGTCTCTTTTACAAGGGCCTGAGCCTGTTTACCATCCATGGGCTAAGTTAAACGTTCCAGCACGAGCTGTCGCGTATTCAACTCAACGTCATTATTTCCAGGGGATGTACGACGCTGTGGTGTACTTGGGCGAGAGAGTCGCGATTCAGCATTCCACGGAGTTTTTCGTAGTTCCGCGACGTCCTCCACCTCATATGATGGATCATCAGGAGGCTCTCCGGACTTAATATAGAAATATCTGCGACTGGTGATGGTTGGCAGAGACATAACCATCCGTCCTAGTATTATGCTAGGAAGCTCTTGCCGCGATTGGCTCCACCGCCTTACGTTTAGGAGGAGAAGGAGGTATGCTTTACTTGATTTGTTTTTCTTACGGTAGCCATTGATGACTTTAACCGTTGAACTTTATTTCTGCAGGAGGCGGCTGCTGCAGAGTTTGTACCTCCGCCTATGTTTATCACCGACCAGGGGTCGTTTGGACCTGTAGAGGGGATGATTCCTCCAGCCCCCGAGGAGTGGCATCTGGTGGAGAGATCGATTCCCCGCCGCCAGACTTTGGTAAGCTATCTCTGATTCTTTCTTATATGCATTTTTCGACTACTTTTAATCCCTTTTACTTTTGCAGTTTTCTCGCGAGGTGGTGACGAGGATGGCGAGGGCTATGGACGCCATCCGCTACCAGCTCGTAAGGCTGAGCCACCAGGTGTCATATCGTCGTGACGGCGATGTGGCAGAGGTATGTCTCCTTATTTGCACTTGATTTTTCTTTTAGTTTTATCTCTCTATTTAACTTTGCTTACTTTTCTGTTTCAGCCTGTCCCTCTGACGCGTATTTGTACGAGACTCCAGAGTAGGAGAGAGAGGTTTGGCTCTTGATCGAGACGTTGTCGTACCTCGGCTGAGGATCAGGGCGGACGAGAAGGGTCGGACCGCACTATCGTCATTGAGGGTTCTGGTTCCTATTTTGAGGAAGAGGTGAGGCAGCCCCCTGGTCAGGATGCCTTGGTGACAATACCTTTCACGGCTGGTGGGACATACGAGGTTGGCTCGTCGTCACAGCAACCGCCTTATCAGGAGCCTCAGCAAGGTGAGTCTGGGTGGACTGGCCCTACTCTTTCTTTTCCTCCGACTGGAGAAGCTGATGCTAAGCAGGACGTGACTCCCCGGACTTTGCGATTTTATGACACATTAGGGATTCGTCCTTCGGGATCATAGAGTTACCTGGTGTTCATTTTTTATTTGACATGTATAGGACTTTTCTATGACACTTATGTTTTGACATATGGTATATACATACTTTTATTATTATGTCTATTTTAATTTTTTGCATTTTATTATTTTTTATTTTATGTGCATGTGAGTGTGTGAAAAAAGTGTAACAAATTTTTGCGCAAAAATTTCCGTCATTTTTACTAAATAGAGGGTATCCAACTTTCTCCCCCAAAAAGAAAAAATGAAAAAAATAAAATGAACATTGATTAAAAATAAGCTTAATTAATTAAACTTAAGAAAAATCAATCCAGGATATGTATTTGAAGGAAAGTTGCCAAAAATAGATGTAGATAAGGTTTTGAAACGTAAAGTCAAACTACAAATCAAGTCAAAGTCAAAGAAAAACACGGCCTACATAGCGCGTGATGCTGATGCAGACGAGAGTAGGCTATCGCGGCGTGACAGCTCTATCGCGGCGCGATACGCCTATCGTGTCGCGATAGCCTTATCGCTGTGCGATAATTTTATTTTCCCGATTGTGTCAATCCCTATTGATAAATAGCCCCCAAATCCGTCGATTTCAGCATAATTCGAGAAGATTAAAAAATACTTAGCTTATTAATTTTCACTTAAATAGCTATGTCTAAGATTTTTAGTGATTTTACTCGTGAGTGGTGCTGGTCTTTGACTGCTAAGGATAGGAAAGATCTTGACTTTTTCCACTTGGGGGGTTTATATGGTATTAAGGGGGTAGATCTTGATATAGACTGTATTCATACCGCCTTAGAATATTGGGATTCAAATACTCATTGCTTTACACTAGGTTATGATGAAATTTGTCCTTTACCGGAAGAATTTGGTGCCATTCTTGGCTTTCCTTCTTTAGATCTTGCGGTAGTTCCTAAAGTGAGCGAAAGCTATTATAAAGATTTTGAGCGTTTCCTCAACCTTAGGGATAGGGACTTGAAGGATATAATGCATGGGAATGTGATCAATTTGAAAGAATTGCTCGTTTTTATTTTGATAGACCCCGATCTGAGTCTTGTCATGTTTATAAGAGAAGGGCTTTCCTCTTTTGCATGTTTAGCCAATATCTCCTCACTAATGAAAACATCCATAAGGGTCAAGCAATTTTGGTATCTGTCATGGAGCAAGTTGACTCAGGGAGAAATCTAATGCCTTTAATTGTTGGAGAAACTATGCTTAGTTTGGATGAAATAAAAAAAGGACCCTAAAGAACCTCTTTGAGGTTCTCCAATTTTATTACAGGTAGAAAATCAATACTTTTAATTATAGAAATAAAAAATATTTAATTTTGTATAGTAATACTAATTATTTACATTGCATTTTTGAAGATTTGGCTAATGGAAAGGCTTGAATTAATTAGCCCTCCTGACAACATTGAAAAATATACACCAGACTGTTTTGTAAGAAGAAAGAAACGTTTTTCCATAAAGACGGGTCGTCCGGAGTAGAGTAGAGTTTTTGAAACTCGCGACTTCTCTTGGTGGAGAATTGAGAAGATGATCGGTGTTAATATTCAACCTTCTTGCTGTCTTCCAAGCTTATCCAAGTTGACTTTCTACTATCCTTGCAGAGTAATGAGGCAATATGGCCTTGCTCAAACCATTCCTTCCGGGGATCTTCGCCGTCCTTATGAGTTTCCTATCTCACAAGATGTAGAAAAATTTGACAATTATTGGTGTGCTAGACCTTTGTGGGAAGTTATTGCCCATAAAGTTCTTCCTCCTTTGTTTAGAGATGTGAAGCAGTGGCTACTTGGTAGAACTCAAAAGGACAAGAACAAAGTTCAAAATATGTACAAAACTAATGTTAAAGATCGCTTAGGAGATCAGAAAATTCCTCCTAAAGATCGCCTAGGTGCAAGAGTTGAATTCAAGACTCCTATTATGCCTAAGAAAAAAAGTGTTGCAAAAAACAAAGAGAAAGGGTAAGCTGACTCTACATAAAAGAAAGTATGGGTTGAAAAGAAGCATGGTGTGAAGGCTAAAGGAGAAACTATCTCTACAAAATATGTATGTAGATCATCTAAGGGATCTCTATTGGTGCAAGAGATGGATGATGAAGAGGAAGCAGACAAAAATTGAAAGAGGGCCAGAAAAGAGAAGACTGATTAGAGCACTGCTTTACTTTCAATTTATTAGACATTTATAATTATTTTCAAGTTAATTTTATTTTTAAGCCTCTCAATTTCATCAATAATGTAACTTTATTTTATTTTATTAATGCAATTTTTTATCTTTTTAAATTAAATTAACTCTTTTATTTTGAAAATAAAAATTTATTTTATTAAAGCAATGAAAACGACTTGAATAAATTTCAAAAAACGGAAGTCGAAAATTCTCGAAATACACCGTAATTTGCCCATATCGACGAAAACAAACTAGCGCTGGGATTTTAAACTTATCGCGGTACGACAATGCTGTCGCGGCGCGATACTTCTGTCGTGGCGCTGGTTTTGTTTTTTGTACGTCGGTCTTTCTGCTTTGGCGGATTGATGCTGGAATTCGAGATTGGTGAAAGTGGTCGCGCCTCATAAAGGGTTGCCTACGTATACTTTCCTTAGAAATCAGGCCAAACGTAGCTCTTTTGAGTATACTACTTAAGTTTTCATGGGTAGAACTTTTTTAAGTTGATCAAGGTTTGTCATGTTTGAGAACTCATTACCATCCTTATCAGTTAGTTTTGCGGCACCTCCTGATAGGATGGTTTTGACAATGTATGGTCCAGACCAATTAGGCCTGAATTTGCCTCTTGGATCTAGGACATTTTCCTTTAATGCTTTTAACACCAAGTCTCCTACTTTGATGTTTCTTGTCTTAACCTTCTTGGTAAAATGTATAGCCATGCGAGTTTGGTAACATTGAGTGTGATGTAGAGCTTCTAGTCGTTTTTCATCAAGTAGAATTAGCTCTTCATATCTCGCTCTAGTCCATTCAACTTCATCGAGTTTACTTTCCAAAGCGATGCATAAGGAAGGTATTTCTAATTCTACAAGTTGTACGGCATCCATTCCATAGACTAAGGAGAATGATGTATTTCCTGTGGATGAATGAATTGACGTGCGATAACCCTAAAGAGCGAAATGGAGTTTATCAGGCCAATCCTTGTAGTTTTCTGTCATTTTATCGATGATAGTTTTCAAGTTCTTATTTGCCGCTTCTATTGCGCCATTTTCTTGAGGCCTATATGGGAAGAATGATGGTGTTGAATGCCACATTTTTGAAGCAATTCTTCACATTTCTCTTGGAAGTGAGTTCCATTGTCACTTACCATTTCATGTGGGACTCCATATCGACATATGATGTTTCTTTCGATAGAGAGTGCTACATGTTTTGCGGTGAGTTTTACATATGATGCTGCTTTAACCCATTTTGTGAAGTAATCGATTGCCACCAGGATAATTCATGGCCTCCTGTCCTAGGAGGTGTGATTTTTCCAATAATGTCTATTCCCCGTGTTGAGAAGGGCCATGGTGATGTATAAGTATAGAGAAGCGATGGGGGAACGTGTTGTATGTTAGCGTATATTTGGCATTTAGGGAATCTTTTAACATATTGATGGCAATTCCTATTCATGGTAGTCCAATAGTATCCTTGGCGCATTACTTTTTGAGCTATCATTTTGCCATTCATATGAGTTCCACACACTTCTTCGTGGATTATTCTCATTGCTCTTTGAGCTTTCTTTTTGCATACACATAGGAGAGCTCTACCCTTAGGTACCCTTTTATGTAGCTCGTCATTTCTGAGCACGTACACTACTAGAAAACAGCTTAATTCCGACGGAAAAATTCCGTCGAAAACACCCTGTTTCCCGTCGAAAACCGTGTTTCCGACGGAATTCCATCGGAAAGTGTCGTCGGAAAAGTATTCGTAGGAAAATCGACCTTTTTCGACGGAATTTCCGTCGGAAACACTTTTCCGACGGATTTCATGCGTCGGAAGAGGTTTTTCTGGTATGGAAAAGTCCGTCGGAAATTTTCGACGGAATCAGATTCCGTCGGAAATTTCTTTAAAAAAAACAAAAAAAAAAAAAAGCCCGCACCACCAGCCCCCACCGGCCACCAGCCCACCTAACTAAACCCCACTACACACCACCATACTCACACCGACACCACCCCACTACACACCACCACATTCACACCGACACCACCACACTCACACCGACACCACCACACTAACACCGAAACACCCCACTGCACACCACCACACTCACACCGACACCAGCCCACTCATACCGACACCACCACACTCACACAATAACCCCAAAACACAAAACTTAGCAAAAAAACCGAAAATTTACCCCAATAATCAAAAATCAACCCAAAAATACGAAAATAAAGACAATAAAATCAAAAAATACCACATAAATCAATCAAAACCACTAGATCTACATATTTAACAAGAATTTCATAAGAAAATTAAAAAAACGATAATTAAACAACAAAAATTAAAGGAAACATATAATTATACAATTATCTAAAAAAATTGGTAAATTAACATTACAATTACATAAAAAATTAACTATATCTACAATCTACCCTAAATTAAAACTAGATCTACAATCGGTTCACGATTCTTGCGCGGTGGCTTTGCAATTCATGTTGTTGGGCGTTGCCGTTGTTGTTGCACGGTGGTTGTGGTGTTGTTGGTGGCGCTGATGGCGGCGATGTTGGTTGTTGTTGGTGGTGATGGCAGTGATGTTGCTGTTGGTGGTGATAGAAGAAAGAGGACATGAAAATGAAGAGGAGAGAAGAAATAGAAGAAGAAATAAAAAAATAGGAAAGGAGGAGAGAAGGGGCGGACCGACAAGAAGGAAGAACAGGAGGAGAGAGAAAGAGAAGGAAGGAAAGAAGGAGGGATGAGGAGGACCAGGAGGAGAGAGAAAGAGAGGAAAGAGGAGAGGAAAAAAAGGGGCGGAAGAAAGGTGATTAGGGTTAGGGAGTATAAATATTTTTTTTTGTTTTTTTTTAAATTATAATCCCGACGGACTTTTTCGTCGAAAATTTTCGACGGAATATTTTTCCGTTGGAATTGACCTTTTTCAACGAAATATTCCGTCGGAACATCTAATTATTCCGAAGAATTTATTTTCCGTCGTAAATTTCCGACGGACTTTTTTAATTCGTCGGAAATATCCGACAGAAAATAAATCCGTCGGAAATATCGATTTTTCCAACGGATTTTCAGGTCCGTCGGAACCGATCCGTCGCTATTTGACCTGATTCTTGTAGTGATATTGGGAAGCCAAAAGTCTTAGTGCTCGTTTCGGTCTCTTGTTAGCGCGAAGTGGATATTCTCCTTTGGTGACATAATTAAGGATGTCAGTGTACCAAGGTTCTATCTCCTCTTCTTCTTCTTGAATTACCTCATCATCTTCTCTGGCTTGGATGTAAGCCGGTTTATGTCTTTTCCTATTGTTAGAGGCATTTGCTCGATTTCCTTAGGAATTCTAACCATCGAGGCTAGTCTTGCCAAGGCATCAGCAAATTGATTTTCTTCTCTTGGTAGATATGTGTATTCTACCTTTTCGAGTTGATCGATAACAGTTTCCAAATATGTTTGATAAGGAGCTAAGCTTCAATTCTTACTTTCCATCTTTTGGAAATTTGGTTGATGATTCAGGAAGAACCTCCGAATATTTGAAGTTTCTTTGCTCCCAATGACAAAGCTGTTTCAAGGCCTACCACGCATGCTTCATATTCAGCAGCGTTGTTGGTAACGTCGAAATCTAACTTTATTGAGATTGGGATGTGTTCTTCTTTAGGTGATACTAATAATACTCCTACACCACATTCTTTTTGGTTGGAAGCTCCGTCAAAGTATAATGTCCAAGTATCATCTTCTGTAACCAACAAATCTTTATCTGGAAACTCATTCTCATGTATTGCTGTCGAACCTTTTATCGGAAAATCTGCCAAGAAGTCCGAGACCACTGATCCTTTAATGGCCATTTGAGGCATAAACCTTACATCGAATTGGGCTAAGTTGACTATCCATCTAGATATTCGCCTGTTGAGTGTAGATTACTCGAATAAATACTTAACTGGGTCCATTCGAGATACTACATAGCCCGTATGGACGAGCATGTAGTTTCTTAGCTTGGTTGTAGCCCACACTAATGCGAGGCACAATTTCTCAAGTGGTGTGTAGCGTACTTCATACTCGAGCATCTTTTTGCTTAAGTAGTTGATGGCGTTTTCTTTACCTTCTACTTCTTGTGCAAGCATGGCTCCCATTGTTTCTTTAGTGACTGTTAAGTATAATTGGAGCGGAATTCCTGGAAGCGCTGGTGCTAATACAGGAGGATTAGCGAGATAGGCTTTGATCTTATCAAAGGCTTTTTGACACTCGTCGTCCCATATTACTGGCACATTCTTCTTGAGCTTCTTAAATATTGGTTAACATATTGTGGTTAGCTTAGATATGAACCTACTTTTGTATTGCAACCGGCCAATAAATCCTCGAATCTGTTTCTCAGTCTTGGGTGGTGGCATTGACATGATTGCTTTGATCTTGGTTAGATTTATTTCTATTCCTCTATAGCTAATGACATAGCCTAAGAGTTTCCCTGAGGTGACTCCAAAAGCGCACTTAGTTGGATTTAACCTCATATTGTATTTCCTTAGCCTTTCGAAGAATTTTCTTAAGGCTACTTGATGTCCTGGATGATCCTTTGATTTTACAATCATATCGTCTACATATACTTCAACTTCTTTATGCATCATGTCGTGGAGTAATGCAGTTTCTACTCTTTGGCATGTGGCACCTGCGTTTTTCAACCCGAATGGCATCACCGTGTAATAGTAAGTGCCCTAAGGTGTTATGAACGTAGTCTTTTCCATGTCTTCTTCGGCCATGAGAATCTGGTTGTATCCTACATACCCATCCATAAACAAGAAGGTTGCATGATTTGCTGTGTTATCTACTAAAATGTCGATGTGAGCTAAAGAGAAGTCGTCCTTTGGACTCGCCTTATTTAAATCTCTATAGTCGACACACATTCTTACCCTTCCATCCTTTTTATGAACTGGCACCACATTTACGACCCATTCAGGGTATTTGGATACCCTGATTAAACCTGCAGTTATTTGTTTTTGAACTTCTTCTTTTATCTTAAGAGCTACGTCGGGTTTCATTCAACGTAACTTTTGTTTTACAGGTTTCATTCTTGGAATTAGTGGTATTGTGTGTTGAGCTATTTCTCTATTTATTCCTGGCATATCTTCATATGACCAAGCAAATACATCAATGAATTCTTTTAGTAGATTAATTAAATTGGTTCTTTCTTCTTTGTTAAGAGTTAAACCAATTTTAACCTCTCTTTTAACAGTGAGATCTTTTGAGATGTCAACCGTTTCGGTGTCTTCAATTACTGGTGTTTTATTTTCAAGTGTTTCCATTGCCTTAATTATTTCTTTGTCACTTTCATTGTTAGTTAAGCAATGCTCGTCATCTTGGGTAAAGGAATGACACGAGGAGTAAGAAAATGAAGACATGTTATTAAATTCGAAAACCATTACATCAAATAAAGAGATGTCCGTTGGGACTTGACTACTAACAATCCTAGAAGTAGATTTTTAAGTAAAAGGGAGAGAAGGAGATGCTACTATAGAGGGTTTAGAGGACTCGACTACAGAAGACTTGAGTTCAGACTCAGGCTCAGACGATTCAGGCTCATCGAACATTGGTCCTTGTCCTGTTGTTATAGAGATCTTTCTTGGGTGCATATTTTTGGGAATCATGTATGGGGTTCAAGCAACATGGTTATGTTGGGAGGATTAATATCCGACTTACCCCCAATAAAAAATGACGAAAAATACGCGCACATAAGACTCTCTAGACATGGTCATGATGGACATAATTACAAAGTGTGTGCTTAAAAAAGTGAGTGAAAGTGGCATGCTTTGACACTTGTGTAAGACCATGGGACTATGTGCCTAGACTCAATTAAGGACTAGATAAAGCTTTAATTATTAATAAACTGATTAATTAGACTCGGCGTGAAGACTCGGGTAGAAAACTGGACCGTCGTCAAAGCAAAGGAATTGTCGCGAAACGCCAGGAGCCATTGCGACGCGATAATGTTATCACGTCACGATGGACACTTTCATGTTGCGCCACAAGTCCAACCTCCGCGTCATTGCTGATACGTCGGTCTGGGCCTGTTTCTAGTGTTCTACCTTAAAAGGACAAGCCTAAAGTCATACTAAGTCAGATTTAGTCAATTTATTAATCTTTAATTAATCATATTAATTAATTAATTAATTAATTAAGCAAAGTCCTATATAGCCATTAAATCAATTTATTTAAGCTTATACACAAGTCAAACAAACGATTAATGTAAACACATATAGGTTATGCACAAGTAAGAATGCACAAGTAGTAAAGTAAGCACAATATGATGCAATGAGTTTGCAACCTAACCATGGCTCTAGTTCTCTAAAGTTCAAGGATAAGGGTTAGTCAAAGAGGGTCCATCATTATGAGTCTGGATGCATCACACGGAAGCCTTATCTTTGGAAGGGTTGGCGCGTATGGATGGGACCCCACAAGTTAAACTTGTTTCCATGGTTTGGTGAATTCACAAACTCGGATGTACCCTTCGTTGCAATGAGCGTTCGATTGGGTAGATGGAGCATGAATTCCCAGAGGGTTATGGCCATATGTAGAACACACATGGGTTCATAAAAGTAAGAAAAACTCAATTAGGAAGTAAAACCAAGAAAACAGTACTAGAACCGGTCAAAGCAAGAATACAGATTTCTAGCTCGGTATTGGAAAAACGTAGCGCGAGACAACAAGGATCATCGCGAGACAATAGCCCTGTCGCGCCGCGGTATTTCTATCACGTCGCGATCGAGCCATCGCACTGCGATGGGCACTGTTTTCTCAACGCTAGTTCCTACATGCCTCAGCAGCTCTCTTTTGTTCTTAGAATTTTTCAGTTTTCACAGAGTTTTTTCGATTCTAGTTGTGAAATATATTTCCCAAATTTCCTACGTGTAAAAAGCCTATGTTTTTTACGCATTACGGATGGTCTATCCAATGTGGACCTTTTTATGCTAATGCCAATAATGTCAATCAAAATTATGCACATGAATACTTAGAACTTTTCGAGTCTCATCCACTCATTCTAAATTATTTCCAAAATAAATTTTAGGAATGAAAATAGAAATCCTCCCCAGCAGAGTCGCCAAAAAACTGTAGGGAATATTTCAAGCATCCCACACTTGAGCCCCACTGTGATCATACACTTAAGCATGGTGGCGTCCAAAGGGAAGGAAGCTAGAGTAAAAGAGTCGCCAACAAGTTTTAGGAACTTGTAAACCGTTCACAGGGTGAAGGTTACACCCCTTCACGATCCATGATATCGCTAACTCCATAGTGGTTCTGAATCATGACTAGATATTCAGGGATGAAGTACAAATCCAACCTAAAAGAGATTGAACCTGCCCTAAATAGGCCTCTACTTTGTTCTTCTCATATTCATGTGCGCTTTCTGACTAACATACAATCAATATATTAATCCTAAACCTGTTTAATCTATGTTGGTTGAATATAAATCCACAAATAAATCTATTATTGGCGATCACTTGAATTAAAATCACATTAGCCTAAATAAATTATTAATTATCTTATTAAGCGTGATTTCTAGTACAAATTCCCTTTAAACCTGCAAGAGAGGGCGCGATCAAGCAATAACCATAATATCAAGCAACATAATAATATTGATACAACAAATCATCATAATAATAACAATAAAGCATAATAATATTAGCAAGATCCTAGGCATGATACTAACATGATTAATAACAAATCCTAGCATGTCACTAAACATTAAAGATCAAAACTTTAGCCCTAACGTGATACTAACATGATAGAAAAAAATAGGAAGCAACCTAAACAAGATACTAGAAAGTAATAAATAACATCCTCACACGATACTAGGAATTAAAATAATCTAAGCATGCATGTAATACCCCGTATTTTTGAAACGTATTTTCTAATTAGTATTCTCTTAAAAAGGGTATTTTGGTAATTTATTTTACTATTTGAATTTTGGAGCCAAAATGATATTTGAATTTCGGCGCCTAAAGTATTTTAAAACTTAATTATTATTTTTGGATTTTAGATAAGATTTATTATCCATTTATTTTATTTTAAAAACCAAATTATTTATATATATTTCGGATATTTTAATTAAACAAAATTATAATTTATTATTTATTTAAAAGGGCCAAAAATTCCTAAATTATTAACTATGATTTTCAGATTTTCTATGTGTAGAAAATCTTATTTTCTTAGTTATTTTATTTAGTGAATAATTGGTATTTTCCTAATAAATTATTTTATACAAAATATATTATTTACGCAATCATTTTTAATCCTTAAAATCTAGCAAATATTTCCCTAAAACTATAAGTGGAGGTCCGAAAATATGAGCATAGATATGCTCAATATTTTCGGCTACCATATGCTAATTTTGGGTTAATTATTTTGTTACTTTTGTATTTTAATTATCTTCCTCAAATTCCCTATTTCCTTAATTCCTATTTTCCATCTCACAAAGATTTGATTATCTTATTTTAATACCTTATTTCATCTTTGATTATTCCCCAAGTAATCTCTTTTGCCATTTTATTTTCATGACAAACACACTTTCCTAAATTCTATTATTCTTAATCACCTTAATATTAAAAGTTTCCATATTTCTTTATTCACTTCTCCAAGTAATTTCCTTAATTCTTTTTACCATAATTCTTCCCACATTCTCTTGCCATAATTCTTGCATGAGCTAGCCTATAAATACCCCTTCACACCTCTCATATTCTTCACACCAAAAACCCAATTCTCTTCTTCTCTCTTATTCTTCTTCTCCCTAAACCTTTTCATACTTTTCTTCTCCTCTTTTCATACAAATATCATCTCATTTATCTTTGAAGCCAGTTTTTGGGCACTTCTGGTTAGTTTTTGGGGTATTGACGTTTCACAGAAGATTGTTCCTCACGAAAAATCCATGAGGTTAGACTTAAGAATCACCCAATTCGAAGTTATATTGAAGGAGTTATGACCTCTGTAAGTTCTGCCTATTCTTTCCAACGAAAATTCAATTCTCCTTAATCCTATTCCTTTATCTTCTTCATGGTTAGTTTTCTAAAATACAAATACCTATTTCAAAGCTATAATTTTATATTAAAGTATTATTTTAAAAGAGTTTTATAATCCATGCACATTAGATTTGAGTTTATATGGTGATAACCTTATGGTTATGTTATTTGCAAGGTGTATTCGTGATTGAACTTTGAAAGTGCGAAGTGTTGATTGATATTCGGAATCAAGGTTCTTGAGGTTCTTTTGTGTGGTTTTTCTAGTAAGGATCAAGGTACGTTTAGGTGGCTAGATACCTTCAAAAGTATTTGGTTTGAATAACATGTTTCATATGATTTTACTGGTGATTGAATTAAATTGATTTGAATTATGATTTATGAAATAAATTATTTTTGGAGGTATTTATTTTAATATTTTTTTTAATAAAAGTATTTTGAATGATTGATTTTTAAATCATGTTTTGAATGGTTTGAATTACTTATCGTGTTTCAATAAAGGAATTGATTTTAAAAGGTTTGTTGAATTAAATAAAAGGTTTTTCAAGGAAGAGTTATTGATTTTGAAAAGTTATTCATATGAGATTTTATTCTCAAGTATCTATTTAAAAGGTTTTGATTTTCAAAGTATGTGGAATTATTAAAAAGGAGTTTGAATTACATTGGAATTTATTGGATATTAAAAGGGTTTATTGAACCATTGAATTATTATTATTAATGCTTTATAAGAATGTCGGTAATCCCACTATGCGGATTTGGTTTATTGATAAGGCTTTGGACTTTGTATGACCGAGTCTTTCCTCAAGAATAGCCTTATAATATAAGGAGACTTGCTTGCGGGGTGTGCACACTTGGGTGAGGAATTGGATTAAAAGAAATTGGTTCTTAATAAAGGAATTGGTTTTATTAACTATTATTTTGAATATTGAATCATTGGAATCGATTTTGGAATAATGAGTTTGAAATTATTGGATTAATTATTAGAATTGATTTTACAAGCATGATTGCAAATAAATTGAGTTTGCATTACCTTGCACTTATTGTACTTAACATATTTTGCTGATCCGTATTTCTTATTTGTTTTGGTTCGCCCTGTTTACCGTAATGGTAAACAGCGTTGATTATTTTCAGGTGGAGTCATGAATGAGCATATGGGAGTCCAGGGTTTTGCTTCACCTAGTTTAGGAATGTTGGTCTTGTCTTTATTTTGAGTACTCATAACAATATTACTATTTTTATAAGTATTAATACAAGAAAGTTGAGTTTCCGCTGCAAGTTTTGTTATTGAGTTAAGTATTTTGAGTAGCCTTGCGTAATCACGCGGCGGTAATACAATGCTTTCTAATGATATAGAGCAATAAAACAACTTACTTTGTCGCCTCGTATCTCTTTCTTTCACATCTAGGGCGAAGGCAACTTTGAACTTGGCTATGTGTATCTAAGACTCGTGAATGCAGTAATATATTTTTAAAAGGGAAGGCTTAGAAAGAAGGAGAAAGAATAAGCTTCTAGCTTTGAGAGAGAAGAGAATAGAATTAGATGATTGTTGATGATTGAAAACGGGGAAATACGACCCTATTTATAGAGAAAAACGTCCGGAATGCTTCGAAAAGAGTCAGAATTTGACTTGAAGTAAAACAGACCCTATCGCGATGCGATAGGCTCTTCGCAACACGATGGCTTAATTAGGATAAAAATCCTGTACGAAGCCCTTTTTCTAATATAATTAGGTAATTTAGACTCCGTATTTATCTTTATTAAAATCAATTTTATCTTCTAAAACACTTGTTTTATTTCGAATCGAATTCGTTATCTTTTCTAAATAATACAAAAATATAATTATTAATCCTTACTCTATTAGAATTTAAAATAACCTTCTAGATTACTCTAGAAAATTAAAGCAATTCCTAATAAATTTAGGAATGATAATTAATGGGCCCTCCTCTTAATCATTGGGCCATATAAAACCATTTTGGGCCCAATTTAATATTTTGGCCATAACTTCCTCATTATTCATCGGAATTGGTCTTATAATATATCGTTGGAAATCTCTTTTCAAACCCTACCCAAATACACTATTATTGGACCCATATTATGGACCAAACTAAATTGGACTGGACATTTTCCATAAATAAGGTACGAAAAGAAATATTTTCGAAAACAGAAAGAAATATTTTTTTAAAAAACAGGTGCATCACGAGACTCTTTCACATTTCACCTTGCTCGACAATCAAATAACGTGAAGGATATTCATCACTGGGTTTGGTTTGTTTTTGGGGAGACACAATCAGGTGTCTACAGGTAGTTTCTCGCAAAATAAGTGTTGTAATAGGTAGTTTCTGACAAAATGTCCTTAAATTTACGAAATAATGTCATTGATGATATAACGAATGATATAAGTAATTAACTGAAATATTGTTAATATCCATGTAATTTTCCATTAGTCAAAATGTTCGTTGCTAATTCATGAAACACATTTCTTCAATGACGCAAAATATTACTCACTGATTGATATATTCTTCAATGTTTTCATACTTCCTCCGTTTCTTTAGTTATGTTTGCAATTTCACATATTCAACCATTAATATCTTTAAGGAAAAATTGGTAAAAATAATCCCAACTTTCACGTATTCGATCGCTTTAAATAATACCAACTTTGAATTATTTTTAAATTGAATAATCAGAACTTTGGGGTGTATTCGCTCAAAACTTTAGGTGTTTCCCTTCCCGACGTAACTTCCCCCAAAACCACCACGAAACCCGCCAATTTAAAAACACTCAAAAACCCTAAACACTACCTTCCCGCCGCATAAACCGGCAATCGTCCCTTCCCCCACCATCAGAACCCTAGCGCTAGGGTTCCGATGGTGGGGTAAGGGATGATTGTCGTAGTGTTTAGGGATTTAGGGGGGTTTAACAAGTGGAGGTTTGGTGGTTTTGGGGGAAGGAGCGTTAGGAAAGGGAGATGATAGGGGGGTAAATGGATCTACCAGCATAGAGAATGGGGGTTCTGGCCGGCGTGTGGGTAGGGAAGAGGCATCTGGCCGCCGTAGTGGTGGTGCGTGGGGAAGGTGGTCGTGGGTTGAGGTGCTGGCAGGTTCTTTTTAAGAGTTTCTTTTTTTTCATTTTTGTAAAATATTTTTATTTAAACTTTTTTTTAAAAAAAAACAACTAATTACGTGACGCCACGTGTCCTAAAAACCTATTATAAAAGGTTAGTAACCGGTTAGGGACCAAAGAAAGTGAATACACTCGGGTGTTTGGGGAGTCAAAACATAAATTATTCAATTCTAGCTAAAGTAGGGGACTACAATTACAACCTATCCAAGGGGAAAAGAAAAACATAAATTATTCAACTCCCCTTGTTAATTTAACCCCTTGTTACATGTATGTATAGTTTCATATGAGTCCATGTTAAGATTTCTGTGATTTTATAGCAAATTTTAAAATTTATACTCCCTCCGTCCCCTTTTGATAGTCATTTATGCCATTTTTGGTGACCCAAAATTTCACAATTTCAAGTGCCAACCAACAACTCAAAATGACATTTATACCCTCATTTTTTTTGTCTGTATTACCTGTGCTTCCCGAATTGCCCTTATATTTGCTTCTGTACTTGTGCCATATTTAATTCTTGGTCTCCCTTGATTTTTACTACTCTGACTTATTTTTTGTAACGTTATTTTCTCTCTCTTCATTTTTGGATCTACAACTCACTCTTTTTCTACGCTCTTCCATTTAAGAACCCTATTTTCTTCCTTCTCTTTCTTCAATTTGGCATTTTTGGGGTTGAAAATCGCTGGAAAATTTGTGGGTCGGTGCTTTACTTGTTCAAACAGATCAAAGCCCTCAACTAATTTTGTGAATCCGCCCTTTTTAAAGGTGATAGGTATCGATTTTGTTCTTCGCTTCCCTGTATATGTGTTTTTTCAATTTTTTTTTTTCAAATAATTTGATTTTAATTGGGTGAATATATTAGTTGATAAATTTGATAGGTATCAATTTTGTTCTTCGCTTCCCTATACCGATTTTGATAGGTGTCGATTTTATGAGTTTTTTTCAACCTAAATCATGATTATTATGTAAACATGTTGATAAATGATTATGAATTTGTCAGTTTATTTCAAACCTAAATCATGATTTTTATGTGGCTTTGTTGATAAATTATTCTTAATTTGATCTAGGGTTCACTGTTCCTTTGATTTAGTGTTCACAATTCATTTGATTTAGAGTTCATTGTTCACTTGATTTAGGGTTCAATGTTCATTATATGCATTGTTCATTGTTCACTTCATTAAGGGTTTGAATGTTATGAAATGATCTTGCATATAATTCATTGTATTTATTGACAGTGTTAAAACATGAGTCCTCTTGTTTGAATGTTTCATGGTTGGAACAGAAATAAAGGATCCATGTATTTACTTGTCATAAGTGATTGCTGGTTGGTTGTTTGTCATTGTAGCTTACTGGTTGGTTGTTTGTCATTATAGCTTGCTGTAAAGCTTGCTGGTTGATTGTTTCACTTGTTTATCATTGTAGTTTGCTGGTTGGTTGTTTATGTCCTCCTATTTAGTGATCATGAGTGAGTCCCCTGCTTGCTTTTTTTTTTTCAAGCTGCCTGTGATCATGAGAGAGTCCCCTGCACTAGTGGAAAAATCCTCATCCGTAACGGGCAAAAAAGGGCCATCCGTAACGGGCAGCGTCCGTTACGTATGCGGCCGTTACGGATGGCCATTGTTATTCGTAACGGGCACTGTCCGTTACGAATAACCCATTATTCGTAACTGACATTTCAGATGTCCGTTACGAATAACCCATTATTCGTAACTGACATTTCAGATGTCCGTTACGAATAACCCATTATTCGTAACTGACATTTTAGATGTCCGTTACGAATAAATTTTTTTTGTATTAAAATAAGTCCTTATTCGTAACGGTCACATAAACCGCCCGTTACGAATAAGTGATTATTCGTAACTGACATCTTAAATGTCCGTTACGAATAGAGTTTTATTGTATATAATTTAACACTTATTTGTAACGGGCAACAAAAGTGCCCGTTACGAATAACTGGTTATTTGTAACTGACAATTTTGCTGCCCGTTACAAATAATTATTAAATTAAATTTTCATTTTATTTAATTTTGACAGCATGTATTTATATATAATTAATATATATTAATTAAAACCTGTTATAATATACATGTTCCTGTAAAAAGCAATTATACCGAACAATCTTTCGTAAAAATTAATACGACGTAATATAAAAACTGAAGTAGTAACACATTACAAATAAAAACTTGTATAAATTTATCCAACATATACAACAACACTAAAAATATTACGTTGTTCTACCTAAGCTAATAGTTAAGCATTCAATAAATATTTACTTCTAAAGTATTGCGCCCATTGTTCTCGAACCAAATTCAACTCGTCAACATCATACGGGGCGGTCCTTGGACTAAAATCCTATTGAAAAAAAAAACCATATGAAAGTGGTTACAAAATAAAAACAATCCATAATAAAAACAATCATTATAATAAATGTGATGAACCAAATTATAGAAATAAAACTCATAATATAGAAACAAAACACATAACATCCTTAATTGACTTATATTTTGATTTCTATGAGTTGAAATCAATAAAAAGTTAACATTTACTCACTTTTGGGAGCGTATAGAGCCCAAAACACTTCAAAATTGCCTAAGGGCCTTCTACCTTTCCCATCTTTCAAATATTTGTTCAAATTAACACAATATAATACAAAACATCCTTAATTACCTTATATTTCAGTTTCTATGAATTGAAATCAATGAAAAGTAACCATTTACTCACTTCTAGGAGCGTATAGAGCCAAAAAGGCTTCAAAATTGCCTAAGGGACTTCTACTTTTACCATCTTTCATATATTGGTTCAAATTAACACAATATAATACTAAACATCCTTAATTACCTTATATTTTGGTTTTTATGAATTGAAATCAATGAAAATTGACCATTATCTCATTCTTGGGAGCTTATAGAGCCAAAAACGCTTCAAAATTGTCTAAGGGACTTCTACCTTTCCCATCTTTCAAGTATTTGTTCAAATTAACACAATATAATACTAAACATCCTTAATTACCTTATATTTTGGTTTCTATGAATTGAAATCAATGAAAAGTAACCATTTACTCACTTCTAGGAGCGTATAGAGCCAAAAAGGCTTCAAAATTGCCTAACACAATATAATACTAAACATCCTTAATTACCTTATATTTTGGTTTTTATGAATTGGAATCATTAACAATTGACCATTATCTTACTCTTGGGAGCGTATAGAGCTAAAAAGGTTTTAAAATTTGCAAAAAAAAAAACTACTAACCTCTTCTAAGACACCTTTGCACTCCAAGTGAGAAGTAATAATCTCATACATGTATCTCATAATGTAGTAGCCACATTCAACGCCTCCTTCATTAGGGAATGCTAACACAAAATTACCTTTACTTCCGAAAAACAAGCATCCATTTACATCCTAAGTGAGAATACAATTCCAAGAACAGTCCCAAACGGGGACTATTCAAGATTTACTCAGAGTAAATCTTGAACGAGTATCTAGGCATATGAAAATATAAAGCATAATAAATATTAACACATTTGAATTGGCATAAAATTGGAAGAAAATTAAACAAAAATCATAAGAAAGAAACTCTCAATGCAATGTACTAATTAAACAAAAAAAACAAGCTACAAAACAATTAATTACTCATACCAAATTGTCAGATTTAAGCCGAATCAAAACACCATCTTGAAATGAGGACGGAGCTTCTTTAATGGAGTTGAGGGAGCTAAGGACCGAGCTGCTCCTGAAACATCATATTCAAGTCACTCCCATTTCCCACCAAAATCAAAATATCAAATTAAATAGAAGTAAGTTTCCATTTCCAAACAAATGGCTAGGAATATCACTGTAGTAAGACTTTTAAACTTAGGGTCAGATAACAATTTTGTAAAGGTTTTTATTTTGATAACATTCAAAAGTTATTTGAAATATGAACTTTTAAACTTTTGTTCCTCTTATAGTGATTAAAAGAGTTAATATTTTCTCCATTAAATTTTGTGTTCAACGAATGTTTAAGAATACATATAATAATACATATATATAGAGAGGGAAGTTCTATCAACTTGAGCTACCCCTCACTCTCGGATATATCATATCAAATAATTATTGGGTAACTTTTAATCAATTTTAGAGTAACATTAAATTGAACAACTAACATTATAATGTAAGACATGAGATAAGTTTTATGTTGATAATACAAATACCTTTTCATCGTATTGTGATTGGTTTTTTTTACTCATTTTAAAGGATTAACCTTATTGATAAACTATATAGTGAGATAGTTTCATGAGAAAAGGATACCTTTTTCTCAATATGATTAAAAATTTTGAAATCCTTCCCTGCTGATTTTTCTTTCTAACCAAACTAAACCAAGCAATTGAAAAGAGCCCTTGTGTTGTAGAAATGTCAAATTTATACCACGAATGAAAACTTATGTCATAATCAATTGGCGATGCTTATTATTACTGGGAATTACGGTAACCAGATATGATGAAACCTGAACATCAACAAACATAAACACAATCAATAACCAAAGAGAACACTAATTTCATCATGATAGAAAATGGAGGTCCTAAACCAATTTCATGCTTCTTGCACATCCAGAGAGTGATTACACAAGAAACAGCAGAATGTAGCAATCATAAAATGTTACAACAGGGCACAAAATTTCCTATCACCACTATCTCAACAGAAAAAGGCAAACTATTTTGCTAATTGGGCGTTCTGATACAAACAAGATAATGTGTACAGGCTATCATGGAAAGTTGGCACGCCCTGTGCTATCTTATGGAAGCTGTACTATCTCAGTAGGAAAGGGCAGGAATGCACAAAGTGCTATATAAGACATAACAGTTAGTCGGCAAGAAGCAAACACAGATATTTCAGCAACTTAACACCATTTTAATTTGAGGATAAAACACAAGGGAAAAATTGGTGACAACAATGCCATAGCTCAGCACCTAGCTCAATAAAGCGATTTTTTGCCAACTCTATGATTGTACAAAACAAGGTCTTGCAGTCACATAATGCAATAAAAGTGTTTCCATCACGATATGTCTAAGCAATGTCAATTCAATTCCGAAATCCTAAAGATGCAACATATTGATTCAAGTAACAATTAGTTCAAACACGTAAGTTCCTTCCTGTAAAAACACACACATACTCATAAGCACTATAAAGGCTGGCATTATTCCCCAATATTTTTTATATATCTAATAATCCACACAGCCTCATTACAGTTACAGAGAAATATGATCTAATAAGCACACCATTGAAGGAAATATCTTTTATTATTATTTATTTTTTTTCAAAACTTCCTTTCCACTTGTGCACCTCAATAATTGTTGAATCAATATAGTAGGCAGCCTCATCCTTGACTTGGTTGCAATTTCCACTATATAATTTTTCATATAAATTGAATTTATCATAGAAAATGTAGCATTACAGCATATATTCTCAGATAGCAGGTAACTTTCTCCAAAAACAAGTCAGACAAAAACATAATTCATACTTAGCTCAAAATTCAAAGGCTTTTAAACTAAAACATAATAAAACCCAAAACAAATGGAAAATAGTAAAATCAATCAATTAATTTGGGGAAAAAAAAATAAAACCTATAATTCAGTAATTGCAATTAAGCAAACTGAAACAAGGGTTACGAAATTGGGGGAGGACAGAGAAAGAGTACGCTTTAATGGAGAACTATGAGCGCTTCAATGGAGAACTCAGACAACGCTTCAATGGAGAACTCATACAGCGCTTCAATGGAGAACTCGGAGTGCGCTTCGTTAATGGAGAACTCGGAGTGCGCTTCATTCAATGGAGAACTCGGACTGCGCTTCAATGGAGAACTCAGAGTGCGCTTCAATGGAGAACTCGGAGTGCGCTTCAATAATGGAGAACTCGGAGTGCGCTTCAATGGAGAACTCGGAGTGCGCTTCAATAATGGAGAACTCGGAGTGCGCTTCAATAATGGAGAAATCAAAGTGCACTTCAATGGAGGAGAAGAGTGAGAATGAGAGGAGCAAAACGCGCGGGAGCTGCTTCAATATTGGAGAGAGAAAGAGGAATTTTTTTGACAGAGGGAGTGAGAAAGGGGAAAGTGAAAATTTAGGGCTTACTTTATTCGTAACGGACACCCTATGTTAGTTACAAATAACAAGGTCAAAATTTTGTTGACTTTTCTATTTGTAACGGGCAATATTTGTTGGTTACGATTAGTTACTTAATCGTAACGGGCAGAATAATGCCTGTTACAAATAACAACTTATTCGTAACGGGCACCAATATGTCCGTTACGAATAACAACTTTTTCGTAACGGGCACCAATTTGTCCGTTACGAATAACCCTTTTCCTGCCCATTTCATAACTTTTTTGTAACGGACATTGAATTTGCCCGTTACGAATGACTTAATTGTAACGGAAAATCATATGTCCGTTACGAATAGCTTGTTACAAATAAGATTTTTTCCACTAGTGCTGGTTTAGAAGATTCACACTCTCATCACACCCACAGCTATGAAATGTATAGAAAGCAGAGGGCTGCTAGGGATGAGGTTGACAAACCATTTAAAACAAACTAGTTCATTGTTTGCCAGGCAATTTGCTGATTCCAGATCACACTACACATCTGAGACCTACCAATGCACTGATCGTGATTGTGAATTAGGCAGTGGGTGTGATGGGGAGCACAGTTACAGCAATGAAACTCTGAGACTCAAGTTTGGAATTGTCCCTAAAGGCGTGTGTAGACACCTAAATGTGTCTCCCCAAAAACCAAACCTAGTGATGAATATCTTTCACATCAATCATTCTCGAACGAAGTGAAAGTGTGAAAAGTCTTGAGATGCGGTCATTTTAATAAAATACTTCTTTCTGTTTTCGAAAACATTTCTTTTCTTATTCTATTTATGAAAACGTCCAATCCAGTTTATTTTGGTCCATGATAAGGGTCCAATAATGGTGTAGTTGGTTAGGGCTTGAAAAGACCTTTCCAACGATATATTATAAGCCCAATTCCGATGAATAATGAGGAAGTTATGGTCAAAATATTAAACTTGGCCCAAATCGGATTTTACCTATGGCCCAATGATCACGTGGAGGGTCCAAAGGTTTAATCCCATTCCTAAACTAATTACGATTTTATTAGAAGATTCTATAAGTTTCTAAAAGATCTTAATTATCCTTTATTGAAAAGATAATATCAAATAATTCGAAATTGAATAAAACTTCTCTTTTTGAGAGTCCTTGTTCTGTGCGAAATGGAATTTGTTCCGATATTATTTTTTTGCCTCATAATCTTTATCCAAATCCTATATGGTTGGATAGATCTTGAAATTATCTTTCCAATGATATATTATAATATTAATTCCAAGCTATAACGAAAAAGATATGAAAGAAATACGAAACTCTATCCAAAACTGACACCCTTCCACTGTTTTGGCCATATCTTTTTATCTATACAAAATGTGGAGTACTCTATACAAAACATATATAGTCATTTTTGATAATGTAGAATATTTATACATACGATATCATCATTAATTTATAAAATAATATTATTTTTGAAGTTTTATTTTGTAGTTTCATTTAATGAATATATATCTATTAGATTAACGCCCGTGTCATGCACGGTAAATCCAATTTTTGTAAGGATATCCAACAAATAAAATTTGATAAAACATGCACATCAAATATAGAAATTATAACGTCATAATCTATATTAATAGTAAAGGAAAAAATTAAACAAAAATGGATTTTTAGGGCTGCCTAAACCCGAGAATATTTTTGGGCGGGGCTTGGTTTGATCAGGTCTAGTGGCCATATTAGTAAATACTTATTTATAAATGAATTTTAATAAACATCAAAAATTAATCAAACAATAGACTAAAATTAATTGATATTTTACCTTTTCCTAGAATTAGACATATGATATAATTGTCAAACACAACATTTATTTTATAGTTATACTATACTTTATAAGTCCTTAATTTGTTATAATATATACTTAGTAGTATAATTTCAAAAACAAAATTATAGTTAATTTGAATATATAGTCATATTGAAATTCAAATTGAAATTAAATATTAGCTAGTGGAATTGGGAAAAAAAAAAAGTGTTTTTTTAAAGTAATTTCTTTAGCATCTATTATATGAATCAATTTATTATTAATTTTTTTTTTGGAAAAATTTAATAATATTCCATTTGAAAGACAATTAAAAAGGATAAAAAAGTTAAAAAGGGAAGGGGAGTTTTGGAGGAAAACACCAGAATATGACACATGTTACTCCCTGTGTCTGTTTTAATATTAAGTTATTGATTGATTGATTAATGTTATGTCACTTTGCCACTACTCAAGAAATCAGCAAATCAAGAATTATGATCACTTGATAAGTATAATTGAAAAAATATACAATACATCATTTTTTACAACTAGCTAGTAATATTATGATCTAAAAGTTATGAAATACAATATAACAATCATATTAGATTGTGATTTTTGTAAACAAATTAATTAATATATATCCTTAAGATCCTTTTCTCTTTACCTTATTATTGCTGAATTGAAGTTACGTTTAGTAAATTAAAATTATTTTTACTGCTTAAAACTTATTTCTAATCATTCAGTATCATACAGTTTAAAAAAGTATTTTTACCATACTAAAATCAATTTTTGCTCAAGTGAACATATGTTTACTAAACTTTTTTTTTTTTTTATTTTAAAAACAATTTTTATGGTAGTAAAAAAACAAAAAAAAAAATTTAAGGTACTTATTGAATATTATAATTTTTTTACACATGAAAATTGGAAGCTACCAATAATAAAACTCTAAAATTCCTTGTGTTTTGGTATTCTAAATCATCTATCTAAATTTCGCTATTAGAATCATTCATCTTATACTAATGTATAAATTTAATTGGGTGGTCCGACGATTGGCAAAAACTTGGAATAAAATATTAATTTCAAGTGTTGTTGTCTCGTGACTTTGCTGTAGGATTTGATCTACTTTATACATTATTAGTCATATGATATGATATAATATCTGCCTAATTATCTTTTTATGAAGTACTATACAAAGAGTCAGAGATAAAGAGTGTCTTTAATTGGTTGTCAAATTTCAATCGATCAAATTAATTACCCTTTCATACTTTCTAAATTTAAATAAAAAGCACATAAGATTATAAATGTATAATTTGTTAACCACACCTAACACATTATAAGGGTCTATTCACTTCAGCTTAATTTCAGTTCAGCTCCAATCAGTTTAGTTTAGTTTAGTTCAGTTCCTAATTTCCTTTTCTCATAAAATATTCATTTTAACTCTATTCAAGTCAGTTCAGTTGAGTTCAGTAAATGTGAACATGCCCTAACTCTCCCTCACAATATCAATTTTGTATTTTTTTTTAATTTTTAATAAAGGAAGGTTAAACAGCATAATAATCCCCCTATCACAGGAAAGGATCATTAGAATCTACTAGTCTCCTATTACAAAAAAGACTAATAGATTAAGTACAAGAACCAAAAAAAAAAAAAAAAAAAATACAGACTAAAGGGCTAATATATGTGTCTATGTATGTGGTGTTATGTTGTACTTCCTCTTGTTTTTATTTAGTTGCAACACACTCCTTCGCCATGCATTTTAAGGAAGATATTAGACTAAGTAAACGGATAAATTAATTTACAAAACTTTACCACCTATAAGAAGAAAGGGATAAGTTGCTACGATTTAAATTTCACTGCTTAATTCATTCGTTTACCTAGTTTAACCATCTCCTCAAAAAACGTGATAAAAGGTGTATTATAAGTATAAAAAAACAGAGGAAATATCATTTATGCTTCTTCGTACTTTTGTTTCTATGAATAAATCTGCTTACATTAGTTACATGTAAGCAGCCAATCACTGTAACATACCTTGTACTTGTATCATCATCATGTCATTATATTAACGTACTTCGTACTTTTATTAGTCTTATCTATGTTTAATACTTCAATTTGTACTGTTTCTTCTCTCGGGTTTATGTTTTAAGAAAATAATACATAAGGGCTAATATATGTGACATCATTGTTAAAGTTATAAAGTTTTGGTTCCATCATTATTATCCTATAATCCAAGGACTTTGATTAGTGATGATTTATGACTCTAAAGGCGAATCAGTTAATACGACATCATTATTAAAGTTATAAAGTTTTCCTACTTTTGTATTATTATCGTATAATACAAAAGGGCTAATAATACAACTACTACCTCCTTTTAACTTTTAGTTGCAACTTTAGGGTATTATTATAATAAAATACGTTCTCTTTTACTTGTAATATTTTCACTTTCATGCTTACCAATAGATATAACTTATCTCTCATTATACCTATGTAAAAAATAAAAAAATTTGGTATTGTGAAATTATAAATCGAGACAAATCTAATATATAAGATCTTACATACATGACTATAAATATTAATGTGTCGCCCTTTAATTAGCCCTTTTAAAAAAAAAAAAAAAAAAAAAAAAAAAAAAAAACCTTTTTAAAAAAAAAAAAAATTGAACACGAAGAGAGTATATATATTTAAATTTAGGTCTCAAAAATATTGTTGACTAAGATTAGTTCCTAAACTATTTGGCTAGAATACACCTACATTGGTGATTGAGGAACCAAAAGTGAGCATTTAGAAGTTGAGAGACCAAGCGCACAAATACAATAGTTTAGGAATTGTATTTGTACAATTGTACCTAACTCTTGTAAAATACTATCACATCTTCACCAAAAAAATAAATAAATAAAAAAAAAAAAAAAAAAAAAATACTATCACATAAGTGTTTTATGCCTAAAGAGTTTAATATAACACAATTATAAACTTTTATTTAAGATAATCTAGGTATGTTAATAAAGTTAATGTTTTTTTAAGAAAAAAGGTTAGAAATAATAAACTACGTAAGGATGAAATTCTTAAACTACCAATTACATCAGTCATCAGATATCCTTGGGAAAATTAACTGATGTTTTCAACTACAGCAAAAACAGAGAAGAAAATAATAATGGTGCAGTGTAAGAACAACTAGTGTTATGCTCCTATAAATTGTTTCTTCAAATAAAAAAGCAAGCTTAAGTTCGTTCTTGTGTTAGTCCAGTTTAGGCTTGTTCTGGACCGGTAGGCAGCACTTCATAACCATCATGGTGCTTAGATGGATACCCGAGGTTGTCGACTGGGATACATTTCAGCACTACAGCTACTAGCAAGCTTACTGCTCCAATTCCTACACTTAGTAGCCACAACTTCCAGTTGAGTGGCACCGTGTCTGCAAATGTGCCTAGAAACTCGACGATTATCACTTGAAACATGACTGTGGTGGATATGATGGCCAAGAAAACCCAATTTCCTAAAATTCCCTTCACTACATTTATCTTCTTCATGTCCCTGCTATTGATTTCATTGAATACCTGAATAGCACAATGTGTCGTTCAAAATCAATTAAAGGGTCACAAATTCACAAGTCATAGTAACACGTTGTTATGTTTGTACAGTGGAGGTACATACAAATGCAAGTTGGACTAGGAAAAATGACCTAACCCAAACCCGACCTAGGAGAACTTGACTGGAATAACCGTTATAAATAGATAAACAATGCATCTTAAACATGAAAATTGAGATTGACTGACCTAAACCGCACCTATGAAAAATTACATGAAATTGTACATAACCCTGGAACCCGACTTGGCAGGGTTTAAAAAAACGACCTAAAATAAACAAAAATCTTGATGGCCTACCAAAACTTGGTACAAAAAATGCTTAAAATTAAACCTACTCAAAATTAAATTGACTGACTCGAACATGGCACGTTGGCAATTCTATACTAGACATGTTTAAGGTACAGGTGCTTCATGCCAAATTATATGGAAATTGCAGGGTAATGTAGTTTATATCTGATAGAATTTCAAGCAAAAATCTTATTACCTGACAGAAAACAAAGGTGTTGAATATGAAGGTATTAAGAGTTTTAGTAGCATTAGGTCCAGTGAGACCTAGGAGATATTCGCCGCCAAACTGGAGAACTCCAAGTGCAACCAACTGGTAGATGCTGTGACCAATTATGTTCCTCCACATAATGTTGGTTATGAAATGTGCATCCCTCCCAACAGGCAGCCGCTTCATCAGTTCATCATTAGGTGGCTCAGTTGCTAGTGCTAATGCTCCAAGAGTGTCCATAATCATGTTCACCCAAAGCAACTGAACTGCTGTAAGAGGAGCAGAACCTGCAGCATTCACAATATTTATACTAAGTACTCAAAAAAAACATTTCTATTGATTTCATGAAGTTGAAATTGGTTATTTTAACTAGATATAAATATAAATAGGTAGCCTAACTGAGCTTTATTAGTTTCTTCTTAAATAGAAATAAAATATAGATAACGAACCTGTAATACAAGCAGCAGCAAAGTTTGTAACTAGAGCAACTATGTTAACTGTTAATTGGAACTGTACAAACTTCTGAATATTTACATAAACAGAACGACCCCAGCGAGCAACCTTTAGTATGGTTGCAAAATTGTCATCCATTATTACAACATCAGCATTTTCTTTGGCAACCTGTAAGAAAATGGAAGAAAAGATACCGTATAACTCAAAAAGTATAATAATTCAAATTAATCAAAATTTTAACATTTAAATGTTCTGTATAAAGATATGGAGTAAAATCTGTGAAACAACCTCGGTTCCTGCAATTCCCATGGCAAGTCCAATATCTGCTTCATGCAAAGCCGGGGCATCATTAGTCCCATCCCCGGTTACTGCCACAATTTCTCTATTCTGCCTCAATTGGCTGACTAGTGTGTGTTTGTCCAGTGGCATTGAACGAGCCATAACCTGAAAAGTAACATAATGTAAATTCTGTACTGTAAATCTGAACTTTTCTGTATTTTATCAGGTAACGAGAACAAGGCCTTAAAGTACGTGTGTAGCAAGACCACCCTGAGTTTATAAGTGATAGGATAACAAATGTTAGATTGATCATTGATTTGCTATATATATACTCGTACCTGCAACTTTGGAATAATATCTTGCATCTCCTTGGGGGTCATATTGCGAAATTCAGGCCCTTCAATAGCTAAACCATCACTAGTTAAGATCCCACATTCTCTTGCTATGGCTTTAGCAGTGTTAATGTTATCCCCTGTAACCATCCTTACAGTAATCCCGGCATCTAAACAAGTTTGAACGGCTTCCTTAACTCCTGGACGTACTGGATCCTTTATCCCAATGACTGCGATCAATGTAAAGTTCTCTTCAGGTATGTTGCTATCCTCACTTGAATTGTCCTCCATATCTTTGTAAGCAATGCATATAGTTCTTAATGCACTCGAAGCAAATTTGTTTATAACATCAGTAATATTCTGTCTCATAACTTTAGACAGTGGTACTGGTTTCCCATTAGAATCTAGAAGCTTGTCACACATTTCAAGTATGATTTCTGATGCGCCTTTGGCAAAGGCTCGAACACCACCTGAAGGTAAAGCTGCAAGAATAGACATCTTTTTCTTAACAGAATTAAATGGCTCCATCTTAAGTATCTTATATTCCTCTTGGAAGGTAGCAAAATTGTATCTAAGTATCAAGCCAAAGTCTAAGATTGCTCTTTCGGTTGGAGTTCCTAATACCTTCGGCATTGTCCCTTCCACCCCTTTAACAATTTCAGAGCTTGTATTAAGAAATATGGCTTGTAGAAGTATATCAAATGCCCTACTACCTACCAAGGATTCCACAGCATTTCCTCTTGTGTAGAAGATGTCCATAACTTGTCCTTGTACCCATAGTTTAGTAACCTCCATATGATTAGTAGTTAAAGTTCCTGTTTTGTCAGTACAAATGCAGCTTGCAGAACCCATTGTTTCACAGGCTGAGAGATGTCTGACAAGCGCCCTGTCGTTCATCAGTTTCTTCATCGCAAATGCAAGACTCAAAGTTACAGCTAATGGCAGTCCCTCAGGAACTGCAACAACAACTATGGTAACAGCAGTTGCAAAGTAGTTTAGTAGTTTCAAAGCATCCTTTGAGGACCAATTACTCATCTCGTGTTGCAACGATTTCTCCACTGTAAACCGGCCTACCAAAACCAAAAATGTAACTACAGCAAATCCTAAACCAATTTTACCTATTATAGTTGCTACCCCGTTCAACTTAACTTGTAAGGGTGTCTCTTCATCATCTCCATCGTTGAGTGTTGCCATCAAAGACCCCCACTCGGTCCTCATACCAACAGTAGTCACCAGCATTCTAGCTGAACCATCTTGTACTTTAGTACCTGACAGAAGAAAAGGTTTCTCTTTTGTTACATGAACTGGCTCACTCTCACCTGATAAGCTCGATTCATCAATCGACAAGTTATAGCCAGAGATAAAAAGTCCATCTGCAGGAACTTGATCTCCTACTGACAATACAACCACATCTCCAACAACCAAATCATGAATCGAAATCTGTTTCCTTTTTCCATCTCTTGTAGCATGCACCTTAATGTTTTTCTTTTCTTTGTCCAAGTCTTTGAATTGTAACGATTGCTTATAATCACTGATAGCAGTCACCATAACAACCAACACGATACTTAGTATAATTCCTGAACCATCATACATACCTTTCGGCCACCCTTCTGTTGCTAAGCCGACTCCTACAGAAACAGCAGCACATACCAGTAGAATGATTAAGGTCAAATCTTGCAAAGCATCCCAAACAAAGCTCCAGAAAGATCTTGCAGGCTTCTCAACAAATCGATTAGCACCAAAGATGTTTTCGCGTTGTTCTGTTTCATTTGAGCTAACTCCATTTTTAAAAGACGCTGAAATCTTCTCTGCAATCCCTTCCACTCCACCATGAGCTTTAAGGTCTTGTATTTTATGACTGCGAACAATTGATGCTAGCTCGTCTGCATGAATTTCATATCCTGCCTGTTTTGCTTTTTCTGACACAGTGAATTCATCTTTCCTGCCAGCTGCACATAACAAAGGAATTGAACAGATAATGAGGCTAATAGATAAAAGAAACGAAGTAAATTGTACACTTGAATCTTTACACATAGCACAAGTAGTTAGCTGTTGTACCGTCCATGAAATGTAGAGCAGCTTTCTGTACATACAAAGCAACTCGCATTTTTTCCTGGAAGATTAAAACAGAAATAACTAACAAGTTACTCTATAATGAATAAAAGTTACTAGACATTTTGATAAATTTACTTTGAATGAACAGAAAACATGTACATTGGAAGTCTAAGATATAAATTTTTACATAATTTTCGTACAGGTCTAATTTACTAAAAAAAAACAAAAAAAAGCATTATGCATCATGTACACTTTCATTCTGAGTTGCCTGCGACACATTTAACTATTCCTAGATGCTTCAACTTCCACACCTTAATTGACAAGTCATTCATAAAAATGGAACCATACTTTTCCACTTCTTGACACTATTAGTATCATTTATTCTTCTACCTATAACTTTGTTAGTTGTAATTAATTCATACCCTTTAAATACCTAATTGAAGACTTTTCCACGTTACATTTTGCTATTACTATAAACCACCATTTTAGTAGTCGTGTACTCGTGTTTAGATTACTTTGTAAGTTGTAACAACAATTGTCAATTTGTTGCGTTAAATCTACATTTTCATGCTCGTACTACTAATTAATAAGTAAAGAAAAATAGAAATTTCAAATCAAACAATTACAGGTTGAGATGCACAATTACGAATACGAATTTGAAAATTTTAATTATAAAAATTAAAATTAAAATTAAAAAATAAATTTATAATCATGATTATACCGCACCTCAAATTGTTCGACATTAACCATAAAATTAAAAAGTGGAACGTCGAAAATAATTCAAGCTTTTTGAGTGTCTACACACACCTATAACGAAAATGCGAGAGATTCTTATATACACTCAGGTGCGAGATGTATCCAAGGTTATTTTCATAAGAATAATATCAAAACAAGCGAATAAAAAAATAAAAATTATTCTCTAGGGAAAGTGATGAATACGGTGAAAAAGAATAAGAAGAAGAGATGATAACCTGAAGTTTGAGTCTTTTACGGGCAGCTTCTTGGCGCTTAGCAAGATCGGCCACCATACGAAACCGACGGCGAGGATTTTTAACGAGCCAAACAGCTGATCTCCATCTCCTCAATGCTTCTTCGGAAGGTCTCTTCGGATCAACGTCAAAGTTTTCCCTCAAGTATTTCTCCATCTTATGAAAACTCATTGAATTGTTGTTTATAAATATAACATATAAAGAAACAAAAGCAAAATAGGTTAAGAGATGAAGTGAGATGAGAGGAGTGACAAAACTTATGTTATGTTATCTTTTTTGGACAAAAGAGTAGTATTTGAATGATGACATGGTTTATGATCCGATTCTAAAGGGAGGAATATAACACTATATAAGTAAATAATGTTTATTTAGTTGACCTACTAAAGCATGGAAAATGGAAGTGTTATATATGGGTAGGAGGAAACTGTGGAGTTGTTTCATTGACAAATACATAAAAGTTGTATTTTTGGGATTTTACTATCCACATATGGAGAGAATTATTAATCTAGTCTTCGTTAAGGCGCTGACTTAGTGCAACATATCTGGGAAATTAGAATTAATTAATGCAAATTAAATTTATTTCTAAAATTATGAAATCCAAAAATAAACTGAAGTTAAAACCACAATTAATACGACCTAGGAAAAATAATTATACTTTCTATGATAAATTGGTACGGCGAAAATTCATCTACGACTAAAATTCATCTTTTTATTTATTTTTTTTTCAGGGAAAATTCATCTATTTTAAATGAATGAATTGACAATAAAATTCAAGTTGACCCAAGTGGTTCGGACCCAATAGAATGACTTATAATAATGCTAATATAGCCAAAAATGGATTGACCCAATAGAATGACTTTTTTTTTTTTTTTTTTTTTTTTTAAGTAAAACGTTTGTACTAGCCTCTTAGAAACCTATATCAATACAAAACCTTGATCAATAATATTTTTAATTATAAATTAGTAAAAAAATAATACCAATTGAATATTTACAATCATACAATAATATGATTTCAATAATAACATCAGTCAAAGTAGTTTAGGTAAATAGTGCAAAAAGTCAAATGTTTTACTTACAAAAATAAGAAGTATAAACTTTTTTTTTTTTTTTACAAGGACTCACGAGGTATAACCTTTTTTTATCCTGTGTAAGAATAACACTCTATTGTCAAAAACCAAACTCGAGTAGAAAATAACCTAATTTAGATTCCGACCTAAATAAGCACTATGATTTAGCATGATTTAAACCCGAACTAGAACCGACCTGACTATACCTAATCAAACCCAACACAATCCAGAGATCCTTATCGACTCCACTACAAATGACCTCAAAATCGGACATCAATATAGGCTTTGGAGATGATAATCTCAAGTTTACCTGTAAAACAGGTTACTGGTTTTTTGTTTCATTTTTGGCAAATATATGTTAAAGGTTGTTTTATTCTGGAATAATCAAAAGGTGGTGCTATTATTGGAAGATCGTCTAAAGGTGGTGTTATTTTTAGCAAATTTTCCAATAAGCTTTTGAGTTTTTGGTGTTCCATGGTAGATTGCTTTAATTTCCCTTTAATTATGTTATATCACTATCTTTCACAATATAATGGGCAAGGAAAAAAGAATTTGCCCATAATTTTCATTGACGTAATGAAGCCAAGCTAATAAAAAGATGCCGAGGGACATAATATGGTGGGAAAGGACTAAGAAAGGTGCCCCTCATAAATTACCAACTTAGTTAAGGATTGTATCGAGACGTGAAAACAGATGTTAGGGGATTGTGGTGGAGTGCTATAGAATTTTACAATAGTAATTGGACTACAGAAAGAATCTAATTCAAATCTCTTCCTCATTGAAGTATTAGATGAATTACAAAGGTCTATTTAGGATAAAAACACTATGGGTGTATGTAACTTGCTAATGGTATTGTAAGTGGACGTGAATAGAGTTAAGCTTTAATGGTACGGTTAGCCGTTATAGCGTTACTAAAAAACACGAACCATAACCGTACCGTTAAGGAACGATTAACCATAAGTGTTAACCATTTCTTAACGGTGCGGTTACCGATTAACCGCTAACCATTAATTCAATATAAACATTATAAATTCCAATTAGTTGGATACAAACCAATAAAGATTGTTTAGGATTAACTTATATAACTATATTTTTTTTTTCTCAAAAAAAGTAGATAAAAATATAACTTTTTTCTTAACAGTTAACCATCGATTAACCGTTTACTCAAAATTGTAACCGTAACCGTAACCGTTAACCGCTACATTTAACGATTCAGTTAATTATAACCGTTTATTTTTAACATTACGGTTAATTAACCTATTAAATGTGTCGGTTATACCGGTTGCAGTTATGGTTTTTATTTTTGGCACACCCCTATTAATAGGGGTTAATTTGTTTTTTTATAAGTATTCACACGGTATGGCCGGCCTCACACAAGACGGGCTAAAGTTGGATAAAATTAATAAGTTCAAATACATATACACTCATTAATGAATTGATTTGTTCCAAAAAAAAATAACAAATACACTCATTATGCTCCTGAATAACAGTTAAACTTGACATACATGTCAATAATGCACTATATACATGACTAAATATTAGATAAAATTAAAAAATAAATAAATAAATAAAAGCTAGTATTATAAAATTTTATATTAATAACTATTTAACTATATATTTCATGATAAATTTATCAATATTTACCTATATATTTGTGTTGTACTGTGGGTAGTATGACATTATGTACGAAGTTATAATTTTTGGCACAATGTTTGGCTTAGGAAAATAAATGTACGTGTGGGTAAAATATAAGGTTATTATTGTATGAAAAATTTGTGAATTACTACCTCAAAAAGAGGGTCTTTGTCAATTAATACCTTTAAAAAAAATTAAAATTTACTACCCCTAAAATCAATTAATTGTACCGATTACTACCTTCTCCCCTTTTTCGGTCACTTAAGCTTAATAATGACATCATTTTCCTACCAAATTATAATTAGTGACTTTTAAATCCTAATTAATTAAATAAACCCTAAATCACCATCTATCCACCTCCACACCACGTACTGTTGCTCCACCTCCAACAGCCCCTATACCCCATCCCCACCACCAGAAATTCCCTTCTTCCCTAGCCCACCACCGAAAATCCACCTTTTACCTTTCCCCGACCACGAAACCCATCCCCTCCCCTTCCCCAACTCTCGACTGCCCTCCAACTTCCCGTAACCCCCGAAAATCGTCTTATTCTTATCCACAACTCTCGATTGTCGCTCCCTCCCTTCCCCAAACCTTGAAAATAACCCCCACCCCTTGCTTAGCCCTCGATAACAGCCCATTCCCCTTCCCCAGCCCCTATAATTTAATTGCCCTCCACCATTTCCTTAGCCGCCAAAAACCGCAACTATCCCTAACCCTAAAACCTCATTTTCTTGCATTATTCATGGTGTTTGGCAGTGGGGGGGGGGGGGGATGGGCTCATGGTGTTCACCAGGAGAGGGAGGTGGGTTTGTGGTGAACGATGAGGGAGGGGAGTCGCCTTCGGGAGAGGAGGGGGTTCGGTTTGTGGTGCAATGGGTGCTCGTCAGAGAATAGGGCTAGGGTTTTTTAATTTTTAAATTAGTATTAATTAGAATTAAAATGATTAAATTAGGATTAAGATGACAAATGACGTCATTAATGACTTAATTAGCCTGAAAATCTACTTAAAGTAGGTAGTAATCGGTACAATTTATCACAATTAGGGGCATTAGTTAACAACTTTTTTTAGGGGTAGTAATTCACAAATGCCCCCTTTCTAAGCTAGTAATTAACAAATATTGCTTATTGTATCTATAGATTTAATGAATGCAACGAGTAAAACATTTAAGACAAGAAAATTCCAGTTCTTCTTTTACGAGAGATAGAAAATGAATCACTCTATTTCTCACCGTATAGTTTTGTGGGGCATTATTCATTTATTTTTCAATCACTAACTAGTTTGTGGCGGGCTCAAGCGATGCCCCGAATTTTGTTTAAGAACAAAAATAACAAATTCCCTTAAGTTTGTATAAATTTTTTTGAATGAACGTTAACTAATAAGTAATAAAATGACATTATTGTGTAATAAAAGCAAGAAATACTATAAAGTAAAAGGAAATTTTATTTATAGTGAATCAATGTGAAATAATTGTCCACTTAATGGGACAGTAATGGTAATAAAAGATGGAAATTTCAAGGGGTGTAACTTGTAAGAGTTTAAATATGGTTCAAGTACTTATATAATGCGTTGTCATGTCATTATCTACGTGGCGCCATGTCATAAATCGCATTATGACATAAAAATGACACATGTCGTCACCATGTTATTCCTTTGCTTTTTAATAATATTATAGATTATAGATATAATAACATTAAAAAAAAAAAGGGGAATAAAATAAAATCAATGCAAATGACATATATTACTATTTAAATCATATTTCTTAATTTTCATATTGTCTATTGTTACGACTGAATAATATTTTATAATAATTAATTTCTTAGAGTAAATATATGAGCCCTTGTTAATATTTGAATTTTTTTTCCTATAGGACTACTGTATTAGTATTTTGATTAATAAATACACGGGCACTATCCTAGTTGTATGTATAATACCAATATTTATCCACGGTTCTGATTAAAAAAAAAAAAACAACTCTACGAGGAAATATAAGTGGAAGTATTAATGGAGTGTTGTGTGAGATGGTGAATGTCTCACAACTATTAAAAAAAACAAAAAAAGGTACAATGAAGAGAGAAAAGAGGAGAGATATGAAGAGTGAAAAAGGGTGATATGGGGCCCACTAATACTTTTCAGACATATGTTCATGAGCAAAATGGACAAAAAATTATAGGGAGCACTGCCTCTGAATCTATATTTTGTTCCACTGAAATTTCAATTGAATTTTTTTGATCAAGTACCACTGAGGCTATATTATATACCACTGAGAGTGTTTTTGACCACTGAAGTATCAGTGGTACTATTTGACAACTCAATAAGACAGCTCTAAAATGACGCCTGAAATGTCTACATTGTCCTTGCGAGACATAGTTTTATTGTCTCACAAACCTCCGTTTGGAAGCCCTTGAAATATAAGTTGACTTAGGCCCGTTCACTTCACCTTATTTTTGCTGAACTGAAATTATTTTTACTGAACTACAATTATTTTTGCTGAACTGAAATTAATTTTTTTGAACTAAAATAAATTTTACTAATTTTCTGTTATTTTTCTTGTTTAAAGTTACTTATTTTTACAGAATATTATTTTTTAAAGGTGAAAAAAAACAAGGCCTTACCTGTAGAGGTGTCAATTCGGATAACCGGATGGAGTTTGGGTCGGGTCTATTAGGGTCAGGTCTGTTCGGGTCAGATATGTTCGGGTCAAAATTATTCTTCTAATTCGGGTCAGGTCAAATTCGGGTCGGATCAAATTTAGGTCATGGTCTATCGAGTCTGGGTCAGATATGAGTCAGGTCAACTCCAGTTCAGTTCGGATAAATTCGGATCGGGTTCAAAACGGGTTTAACCGAGTTAATTTCGAGTCGGATGAATTTAGGTCGAGTTGATTTCGGTTCGGTCAAGTTCGGTTTGATTAAGATAAGGTTGATCCGCTGATTCATTATTGGTCAATTTCAATTCAATTCCTTGTTGTGTTTGGCTGGATTTTAATCGAGTTGACCCAATTCATATCCAATAAGGTTATTTTTAAACTAAAGTTATTATTGAGTTTTTACCTTATTATTAGGTCAATATCAAGTCATTCATGTATCATATTTTTTATCGAGTTAAAAGAAGAGGTTTTAATGTTCAAGTATTACAAATTATTTGTAGCAAATTTTAAATAAGACGAATATAAAGCTTAGAAAGTAATTTAATATAATTGGTATATACATGAAGTAAACTTGTACTCCGAATCATTTCTTTGTTGTAAAAAACGTTAACTTTATTAATAATTAGTAAATATAGTAGTATAAGAACTTGAATAAAAAGGTCAATAATTAATTATGGTCGGGTTAAATTCGGATTGGGTAAAAATCAAATCAAGTTAAAATCGGGTCGAGTTGATATCAGTTCGAGTCAAAACAAATCGGATTAGATCGGTTATTTGTCGGGTCAATTTCGGATCGGGTTGAGCTCGGGTTGGATCGGGTCAAATCGGATTCGGGTTGAGTTCAGGTTGGATCAAATCGGTGTCGGGTTAAGTTCAGATCGGGTCAAGTTTGGATTCGGGTTGAGTTCAATTCGGTTACAGATTAGGTTTGGGTCTTGAATTTCTCAAATCAAATCGAATTGATTACCGTTCGAAATAGATAGTTTTATTGAGTCGGTTCGATTTTGACACCTCTGCTTACGGGGACCTATTAATAAATCATGTTCACCGTGTGTCCGTGTTAGACGGTGCATCATTCATTTTCCTACCCTTCTCATAAAAAAAAAAGTTTCTTAAAGCAGATGAAAAAGTTTTATTAAAAAAAGAAAAATCTTCTTTTAATTGGTAAAAGTAAAGTAAATGTATCATAAACCAATACCTACATTACGAGCAATAAAGAGATTAGAGATGCAGTAATTTGGAAAGTTTTCATGTGTCAATTAAACTACTAAAAATGATGAGTGGAAGACTTTGACTAATATTACAAACTTTACTGAAGCAATCAACTTTAAATAAATTGGTGTTTTATGTATTGCGTTGGACACACCATGTGGCCGGAAATAGTTATAGGGGCTATTTATTCAAACCTTACTTGTAGGGGTTATTTATTTAAGGGTTATTCAGTAGGTCAAAGGTTACATATTCTGAGGTTATTCAGCGAGTTAGCGCATTTTCACCGGGGTTACTTATGTCGAGTTTACTTATTTAGGGGTTATATAGTCGGTCATGGGTTACTTATTCTAAATTACTCAATCGGTTAGCGCGTTTTCAGTAAGTGAGTTACCCTAACCGACCTAGTAACCCATGAATAAGTAACCTTTGAGAACAACAGTGTTAAGCAACCCCTATAAGTAACCCCGGTCTCACGATATGATTATCCACATAAAAATTTGTGTAAATAGTGTAGGAAAATATAAGTTGGAATGAAAACTTGATATCACAAATATTACAAACTTTACTGAAGCAATCAACCTTAAATAATGATGAGTGGAAGACTTTGACAAATATTACAAACTTTACTGAAGCAATCAACCTTAAATAATGTAGGAAAATACAAGTTACACAGTATATATAAAGTTGGAATGAAAACTTGATATCACAAATATTACAACAGAAAACGTAAAAATTGAAGCCATACCACCCACTTTCTTTTATACAACTAGCAACCCTGTCTCTGTTTCTTGCTGTATTTGCAATGCAACATCTTATATTAGCTAATGCTAGTGCTGATGCGGTCAGTAACAAAACCGATTATATGGCATTGTTGGCCATCAAGAGCAAACTTATCGATCGTAGTCATGATGGTGCTTTAAGCTCATGGAATCACTCTTCTCACCATTGTTTTTGGGAGGGTGTCATTTGTGGGCACAAACATAACAGGGTCATTAAGCTAGACCTCAAGGCGAGGGGTATATCAGGAACGATATCTCCCTTCATTGGGAACCTCAGCTTCCTGAGAATGATTTCTCTCAACAATAATGCCAGGTTAGGCGGCCTAATCCCTCCTGAGATCGGGCGTTTGTTCAGACTTCAGATACTAAATCTTTCTGTAGGCTACAACAAGTTACAAGGGAGACTTCCAATGGGATTAAAAGCTTTGTCTCACCTAAAAAAACTTTCAGTCCACTATAACAATTTTAATGGACCTATATTCGAGATCATAGACAGCTTGTTGTCCTTGGAAATTTTGTCTGGAACCTCCAATTCTTTTACAGGAACTATTCCTGAGAAAGTTCATAGGATGACAAATCTTACTTCAGTTTGTCATTAAATAAATTATCAGGTGCGATTCCCCAATCCATTGCTAACCTCTCATCATCCCTTACACAGTTGGATTTGTCTCGTAACCAACTACAAGGTAAACTTCCGAAGGGATTAGGATGGATGACTAGTCTGCAAAAGCTCGATGTTGGCTCCAATAATTTCAATGGTATGATTCCTACTTCAATCTTCAACCTCTCTTACCTTGTATACTTGGACTTGTCTTGCAACCATTTACAAGGAAGTATTCCATCAGATATCGCCTTCACACTTCCTCGTTTACAATCTCTAAACCTTTATCATAATAATTTGACAGGGTCAATACCAAACTCTTTACCAAATCTCACATATAATCTTCTTGACATTCAGTTAGACGATAACAACTTCACAGGAAACATGCCACTTCATTTAGGGCGCCTTTCTAACCTTAGAACCTTAAACATTGGCAATAATAATTTTGTAGGTGACATCAACTTTATTAGTACACTTGTTAATTGTACCAAATTAAATATCCTAGACATACTAATAAATAGCTTCACAGGAACAATACCGAAAGCTGTAGCCAATCTTTCAAACAATTTGATTGTTCTTGGGCTTGGGACAAACCCTATAACCAGAGAAATTCCTATAGGTATTGGTAATCTCGTAAACCTTTGGTACATTGTGACGCCATCGAGCAACCTCAAAGGCTCCATCCCTCATGATTTTGGTAATCTTCATAAGCTAGAGAGTCTAAACTTACACTCCAACAAACTAACTGGTGAAATTCCCAATTCCTTTGGAAATTTATCACATTTAACCAAACTTTCTCTATATGAAAACAACTTGCAAGGAAAAATACCTCCCACACTTGGTAATTGCTCATACTTGTTATATTTGGATTTATCCTCTAATAAATTCAATGGATCCTTGTCCAAAGAGCTCTTTACAAATACTAATTTTATTATGTTATGGTTGAGTCAAA